>NC_083401.1:139414326-140042404 GCF_020745735.1 Hemiscyllium ocellatum
GACAATAATTTCTATGGAAATGGACCCTCACCTGCAGGACCTTAAAATTACTCAAAATGTGTTTCATATAAGAAATGTGCAGAATTATACCGCATCAAAATTGCTATAAAATGAAAGTTGTTGGCATTAAATCTGAATATGTTTTAGATAGACTATATCATTACCAAATTTTCATTGTTTAGTGAAATCATATTTAAAAAGTGCATTTTTAAGATTGACTGAACTGGCTGATGCATGCTCATTTGAGTCAACGAAAGTATCACATGCCAATTTTACAAGAACTTTGCAGCTTTTATTTTCTTCAACATGAATGAGACAATAAATTAATCAGACAATTATGATTAATGCTGTTAAAATAATGACAACATAAAAATTGGAAGGCTCAGTTTATAAGCAGCAAAATATATAAATATATATAAAGTTACTCCTTGGGCAGTAATGCCAGTCTGTAAGTGTGCCACCCTGTGTTATTTCTACTGGGATTAATATTATGAAAGTTGTTTCTATGTGTTTGTTCTTTTGCTAGGGGAAACTGCACTCACTGGCATTGCAGATTGGAAAATTGTATGCAGTGCACCCATGTTATTCTGATGGATATTTTGACAGATGGAACACCCCACTCACAATGCATTTTTGAAAAGCAATCCAATATATGATAATGTGGTGTTTCGCTAACAAGGGAATAAACTATGAGTTGAATGGTGCAACACTGGAGTAATAGAGGAGTCGATGACAATTACTTTATCTTTGCTCGTGGGATTTGAACATCATTAGCAAAGTCAGCATTTATTGCCCACTGCTCATTGCCCTTAAGAAACTGGCAGTCAGTGACAATGATGGTTTTTTTGTGTTTGGTAAAACTGAGTGATTTGCTACACCTGCAGTTCCTGGTCAGTTCAAAGAAAAAAAATCATAATCGACTCAAAATGTTCACTCCATTTCTCTCACCCTACAGATGCTGCCAGACTAGCTGAGCTTTTCCAACAATTCTGTTTCTATTTCAGATTTCCATCATACACACTATTTTACTTTTGTTTCTGTGGATCTGGAGTCACGCGTAGGCTACAACACATAAGGGTGGTAGATTTCCTGCCCTGAAGGGCATTAGTGAACCAATTAGGTTTTATACAACCCAGTTGCCTTATCATTACTAATAAGATAAACATTTTTCTATGTTTATTCATTGAATTTAAATTGAATTGATCTCATCCCTAGAGCTCTTGTGCAGATCTGAGGATTACTAGCCCAAAAGCATTCCTGCCCCCATTGCCAATGTGTTCTCCTACAGATTTCAATGTACATTCTATTTGTTTACAGTGGGAGACTCACATTTCCATTTTGCTCCAGAGGATATTGCTAAAAACAATGAAAAAACTAAAATGTTTGCAGCACTGTCTCTATGACTGCCCCTTTGTTAATCTTGACCCTATCTTAACTGTGCAAAATATCACTCCTGCTAACGTCAGTATTCCCTCCTCCAACAACTGAAGTGTCACATCACAACATTCTGCAGCAGAGTGAAAAATAAATCTCATCAACACTAGGGATCAGCAAAATCATAGTTTCACCATGTGACTGATGCAAAGCATATTGATAACATGTTAAAAAAAACATGATAGCATTTCCAATTTCAATTTGATAAACATTATTGGTCAAAAAATTTTTGCTTAATAAATGCTTAAACATAGCTCGAAACTCGTATCCTGTTACAGCCCAAACAAACTTTTGTAGTTTGAAAACATATGATTTTATTTGCTTCCTCTGCTGTTCAGAGCTGTATTTTGTAAAATAATCTCAGAGACGGAAGCAGATTAATTTAGTAGTTATCTTCTTGAGGGCAAAAATCTGTACCAATATTAAAGACTTGATATCTCTTATTCCATATATTATGTACATACTTGAAGCAAAAAAAAACACATAACAATGATAGTCAGCATCTACAGTACAGTCTACACCTATTTTGAGTGTTGTAGATTATTCCTGTACCCATGCGACCATTGGTTTAAACTAGCATTCATGATAGATCTGGAATAGAGTAAGTACACAAAGGCAATGTATCTGTTTTGCTTTCAAGTTACTTATCTGAGAATTTGTTTCTGCAGCACTACAGATCTGGGTCAGATAACAGAAGAATATTTCATCTTGGAAACCTGAAGCACGACATATTTTTAAGTTAAGTTTCTTCTGCTGGGTTCATATACTTTGGAATTTGTGAGAGAAATGCAACTGTGTGGCTAATTAATTGCTCCTTGTTTAACACAAACCCAGCACAAGTACATGGTATAAATGCAACATTATTTCCCTGGAGTGCATTACAAGTGTGAAAATACCAACATCAATTTAGGGACCACTTTGAAACACTAATTACGGATCTACAAATAGCTCTATGCTGTTGCTGTTACTTAATGAAGGAAAACTGGAGAATTTTGGGAAGGATCAGTGAAGGGCAATGTCATCATCTTTATTTGCAGTCCAGATGAAACAGTTCATGGATCTTTGAACAAAGAAATTTCTAGAGACTTTTGAAACAAAATGGGAGTTTTATCCATTTTCCTACTACCCTATTTGTGTTCAAGGCAATGTCAGCTAACGCACCACCAACTTATTGCTGTTTATCTGTCAATTTTTGGATGGGTCTGAAATCAAGTGGTCAGCTCCAGGCAGGATCTTCGTGGGTCTATGTAGATCGGGAGACATGGTGTAATTTAGACTAAATTTGTCACTGTCCTCCTGCATATCGCCAGTTCCTGCTCTAATTCACCAACCATGGGCATTACAAGTTGAAAGTTGCGTTCCAATACCAACTATCCTTAAAGGGGTCCTCATCTGTCGTCAGAAAGAACTGGATTGAGCTTTAGAAATATTTCTCTGGCAGTTATTTATGGTCTTTCCATCTGACACATTTTACATTTTATATATTCATTGCAGGTTAGCAGTCATATTACCTGCTGCTCTCCGGTGTTGCCTCATGCTAACATTTTCCATCTAAGATACTTCTACTGCTGCTGAAGTTACTTAATGAGACAACTGTACAACATAGTGTCTCATCTCCAGATTGCCAAGCAGTCAGCTATACGTATGTTTTGCTTTGCCAATTTGGGGGAATGCGTGACAAGTGACCATGCAGTAACTTTCAGGACAGTCATACTGCATGTCTTTTGTATGTTTACCACAAGCAGAGAAAAATCTCCCTACGATAGCTTTCACTTCTTACATTGCTTGTTTTCAAGGAATTCTTCATCAAACAACCAATTTCACCACTAAAGATGCCAAAGAGATAGAGTTCTCCATTTCTTTTGTATCTGAGTAAGTCATATGTGATCACAGTCCAAACCTACATGTTGTAGGAGCACGCACAATCATCTTCTTTTCTGTAATGCTCACATTCACATCTTGTCCTTCTATATAGACATATAATCAAAATATATATCCAGCAGCCTTCTCTATAATCCTTCAATTATATCTGAGAGAGAAAAGGGGAGGGGGTACACTGGTCGCACATGGCTCAGAGAGGTGGCACAGATATGTAGATGCTATATTGCAAATTCTATATCGCTCTCTTTTTGAGAGTAATTTCTGCCCTGACAGAGAAGGAAGTGTTTCACCAGCAGTTGCTAAAAGTTTGCACATCTGTACTTATTTTGATGCTTTTGTTGAATTTTTACTTTAGATGGAACAACTTTTTATTCACGATATAACCGAATACTGTTCCCAAGTTACAGTGGGGCATTACGGATCTTTAGTACTATTTTGTTAATCAGTAACACTTCCATCTCAGACATGGTTACATGAGAGTTAGTAGGTTAGCTTCTGAGGAGATTGTTGCATCAACAGCATACATAGGGAGAAGATACTTATTACATTGGCAAATTATATAGAGGGTTGTTTGTAATCAGTGTAAACTGTCTTTACTGAATAAACAAATCAAAAGGATTGGAAACTCCAGAGATTTTAAAACACAGAACTATAATAGCAAGATTATGATTTCAGTTTAATTTATATGCATGGCAGTAAAAGTAACATAGTGCAATTTATTTCACTGTAGGTACCAGACAGTTAACCAGCACTGTACAGGTTTCATTTACAAAAAAAACAGTCACATTTTTCTATCTTTACAATACATCATTCAATCCTCAGAAAGGAGGAGATGTAAGGGGTGGGGGGGACACAGACTGAATCCTCACAAAATATCACCAGTTAAACATATATAATTCAGCCATAGGCTGCTGACCCACACTTTCTCGACTGCTGTCAGCTTCACAATACCACATGCCAGCACATGGAAAGATTAAAGAATACTTTCTGTTTGTAGAGGTATAGTAGAAAGTTGTTTTTTTTTTGGCAGTCACTCCTAGCTTAGGAGTGGGCTTAATGGGGGGTGCTGTGTGTTGGGGCTGATAAGAGGACAAAAGCGATTTGCTTCCAGTTTTCCAACAACTATCTCATCACTTTTTGGAGCTCTTCCCTTAACCAAGATGGCAACGGCAGACCCAGTCTGTAGAACAGCTTGGACAGTTCAATATTGTGGTCCTTGTAGTATCGTGACAAGAATGTTCTAGACTACAAAGGGCGAAAAAAGAACAAAAACAAATCATTAAAACTAAAGAAGCAGATTACATTTCAACTAATATAAATATGTGCATCTCATATCCAAAAACAGCAATTGTATAAATATTTGGTTGAATTATCCATATTATGAATGTTTTTTTTTAAGCAAAACTTACAATGGCCTTCACATTCCAGAAGACAAATGCATCCAATTAAAATTAATGGCCTTCACATTCCAGAAGGTGAATGCATCCAATTAAAATTGTGACAATACTATGGCTTTAAGAGGTGTGTTTTATCTTGGTTTCTTTTACAGAGAAACTGGGGGACTAGTACTGAGCAGTCTATGAGAAGGTAAACAACTTGTGAAGCATTGGGTGTTTTTGTTTTAAGCTGGAACAATAGAAGCAGCCTGAATGGGTGTGGTCAAGTTTCAAACCAAAGAACCAGGGATTTTTAGTTTAGATTTCAGCAGTTCTTGTTGGCGTCTCAACAGAGTTGGAAGGCAGTGAATCTCACCAGCTGCTACACACACTCTCTGAGTTTTCACTCAGAATTATCTTTTGATGTTTTTCCCACCTCTATTGAAGAATTGCATGTAAGTTAATCTGTTTTGTGAATTTGCTTTTTCCCAAGGGTATGTTTATGGGATGTTATTATATTAGAACAGTTAATGATAAAATAATCTATTATTCTAGTAAGTTTTCTGATAGAGTTAAGTTATTCCAAGTTCCTTTTTCTTTTGTTGTATTTTAAAAATACTGTGTCTAAATAATTTGTGTTTTGCTTAACATTGATAGTTTGACCAATTGAAGTACATCTGAAACACAGCACCACACATTTACCTTTAACCTAAGAAAAAGTTAGGGTTTTGGCTACCTTTTTAATATATCTTTCACTGAACCTGGTTTGGTCCATAACAAAATGCAACATGTGATGGCTTATTTTATTTTAGAGATGTCACTATGGGTCTGAAAATTAGTGAGAGTGACTGCTGTGGATAAAAAAAGGTAAACTTGGTCTATTGGTAATCCAAAAGACCATGCACCAGCAGGGAAGAAACTGGGGTGGGGGGGAAACACCAGAGGTAGGCTGGTGTAGGGTGGCTGGTGAGTGGTTAGTGAGGTAGGAAATCAGAAATGGAGTCTGATAGTAGTTAGCAGCATCCTGGACACTTTGACTATGGAGACAGGAGGAGTGCTGAAACTAGCTCTATGTAGAGCTAAACAAAATGCACTATTTTTAATTAGCTTTTCTTTTTGGTGACAAGATCCAGAGGTCTTTTCAATAATTGCTTGCTCATCTGATTTTAAATTGTCCACAGCTCATGAGTCAAGTAGTATTGGTTTTCCTTTCCACTTCCTGCTTCTTTTTAAACTTAATTTAGGGAAATTGCATGCCACTGACTGGGCCAGTACTTTTCTCCCCATCCCTAGAGGTGGTGATCTGTCTCCTTGAACCACTGCAGTCCATTTGCTGCACATAGTCCAAGTGCCTCCAAGTTAGGATACTGAGTGGTTTGGACAGGAACTTGTAGATGGCGGTATTCCCAAGTATCTACTGCCCTTATCCTTCTAGATGTAAGTGGTCGTGGGTTTGGATATTATTGTCTGAGAAGTGATTGCTGGGCGTCTTTCTGAGATATTTTTATCATCGATAGTCACAGGTGAGATGCCGGAAGACTGGATGTTGGCAAAGATGGTGCCACTGTTTAAAAAGGGCGGTAAAGACAAGCCAGGGAATTATAGACTGGTGAGCCTGACCTCAGTGGTGGGCAAGTTGTTGGAGGGAATTCTGAGGGACAGGATGTACATGTGTTTGGAAAGGTAAGGACTGATTAGGGATAGTCAACATGGCTTTGTGCATGGGAATTCATGTCTCACAAATTCGATTGAGTTTTTTGAAGAAGTAACAAAGAAGACTCATGAGGGCAGAGCAGTAGATGTGATCTATATGGACTTCAGTAAGGTGTTCAACAAGGTTCCCCATGGGAGACTGATTAGTAAGCTTAGATCTCATGGAATAAAGGGAGAACTAGCCATTTAGATACAGAACTGGTCAAAGATGGAAGACAGAGGGTGGTGGTGGAGGGTTGTTTTTCAGACTGGAGGCCTGTGACCAGTGGAGTGCCACAAGGATCGGTGTTGGGTCCTCTACTTTTTGTCATTTACATAAATGATTTAGATACGAGCATAAGAGGTAAAGTTAGTAAGTTTGCAGATGACATCAAAATTGGAGGTGTAGTGGACAGCAAAGAGGGTTACTTCAGATTACAACAGGATCTGGATCAGATGGGCCAATGGGCTGAGAAGTGGCAGATGGAGTTTAATTCAGATAAATGCAAGGTGCTGCATTTTAGGAAAGCAAATCTGAGCAGGGCTAATGGTAAGGTCCTGGGGAGTGTTGTTGAACAAAGAGACCTTGGAGTGCAGGTTCATAGCTCCTTGAAAGTGGAGTCGCACGTAGATAGGATAGTGAAGAAGACGTTTGGTATGCTTTCCTTTATTAGTCAGAGTATTGAGTACAGGAGTTAGGAGGTCATGTTGCGGCTGTACAGGACATTGGTTCAGCCACTGTTGGAATATTGCGTGCAATTCTGTTCTCCTTCCTATCGGAAAGATGTTGTGAAACTTGAAATGGTTCAGAAAAGATTTACAAGGATGTTGCCAAGGTTGTAGGATTTGAGCTATAGGGAGAGGCTGAACAGGCTGAGGCTGTTTTCCCTGGAGCGTCAGATGCTGAGGGGTGACCTTACAGAGGTTTACAAAATTATGAGGGGCATGGATAGGATAAATGATTTGGATGCGAGCATAAGACGTACAGTTAGTAAGTTTGCAGATGACACTAACATTGGAGGTGTAATGGACAGCGAAGAGGGTTACCTCAGATTACAATAGCATCTGGACCAGATGGGCCAATGGGCTGAGAACAGTCCATCTTCCGTAATTACACCAGCACCACTCCCCACTTCTTCCTCCACTACATTGATGACTGCATTGGCGCCACCTCATGCTCCCGCAAGGACGTTGAGCAATTCATCACCAACACATTCCACCCTGACCTTAAATTTACCTGGACCATCTCCGACACCTCCCTCCCCTTCCTGGACCTTTCCATCTCCATTAATGACGAATGACTTGACACTGACATTTTTTACAAACCCACCAACTCCCACAGCTACCTGGATTACATCTCTTCCCATCCTACCTCCTGCAAAAATGCCATCCCGTATTCCCAATTCCTCCGCCTTCGCCATATCTGCTCCCAGGACGACCAGTTCCACCACAGAACACACCAGATGTCCTCCCTCTTTAGAGACCGCAGTTTCCCTTCCTACGTGGTTAAAGATGCCCTCCAACGCATCTCGTCCACCTCCGCTCTCAGACCCCACCCCTCCAACCGTAACAAGAACAGAATGTCCCTGGTCCTCACCTTCCACCCTACCAACCTTCGCATAAACCAAATCATCTGCCGACATTTGTGCCACCTCCAAACGGACCCCACCACCAGGGATATATTTCCCTCCCCACCCCTTTCCACCTTCCGCAAAGACTGTTCCCTCCGTGACTACATGGTCAGGTCCACGTCCCCCCCACAACCCACCCTCTCGTCCTGGCACCTTCCCCTGTCACCGCAGGAATTGCAAAACCTGCGCTCACACCTCCTCCCTCACCTCCATCCAAGGCTCTAAAGGAGCCTTCCACATCCAACAAAGTTTTACCTGCACATCCATCAATATCATTTATTGTATCCGTTGCTCCAGATGCGGTCTCCTCTATATTGGAGAGACTGGACGCCTCCTAGCAGAGCGCTTTAGGGAATATCTCTGGGACACCTGCACCAATCAACCGCACCGCCCTGTGGCCCAACATTTCAACTCCCCCTCCCACTCTGCTGAGAACATGGAGGTCCTGGGCCTCCTTCACCACCACTCCCTCACCCGACGCCAGGAGGAAGAACGCCTCATCTTCCGCCTCGGAACACTTCAACTCCAGGGCATCAATGTAGACTTCAACAGTTTCCTCATTTCCCCTTCCCCCACCTCACCCCAGTTCCAAACTTCCAGCTTAGCACTGTCCCTATGACTTGTCCTACCTGCCTATCTTCTTTTCCACCTATCGACTCTACCCTCCCCCCGACCTATCACCTTCATCCCCACCCCCACTCACCTATTGTACTCTATGCTGCTTTCTCCCCATCCCCACCCTCCTCTCATTTATCTCTGCACCCTTCAGGCACTCTGCCTGTATTCCTGATGAAGAGCTTTAGCCCGAAACGTCGATTTTACTGTTCCTCGGATGCTGCCCGAACTGCTGTGCTTTTCCAGCACCTCTAATCCAGAATCTGCAGTCATTGTTTTTACCTTTATGATAGGATAAACAGACAAAGTCTTTTCCCTGGGATCGGGGAGTCCAGAACTAGAGGGCATAGGTTTATGGTGAGAGGGGAAAGATATAAAAGAGACCTAAGGGGCTACATTTTCACGCAGAGAGTGGTACGTGTATGGAATGAGCTGCCAGAGGATGTGGTGGAAGCTGGAACAATTACAACATTTAAAAGGCATTTGGATGGGTATATGAATCGGACGGGTTTGGAGGGATATGGGCAGGTGCTGGCTCTATGACTCTATGAGCCTTGGTGAATTTCTGCAGAGCATCTTGAAGACAATATACACGAATGAGTGTCAGAAGTGGAGAAAGTGAGTATTTGGGAATGTGGGGCCAATCAAACGGGTTGCTATGACCTGGGTGGTGTCAAGTTTGAGTATTACTGGAGCCGCACTCATCCTATCAATCACTTTTAGTTAGACCTCCACTGTCATCCTAATGAAGTGAATTCCCTTTCAGGTTCAAGATGCAAGGTTACTGGTGATCCCTCAGGTTTGAGGAAGGGTCACTGAAACCAAAATGGCAATTCTGTTTTCTCTCCACAGATGTTGTCAGACTTGCTGAGCCTTTCCAGCGCTGTCTGCTTTTGTTTCTGACTTCCAGCATCCGTAGTTGTTTCACTTTTTTTAATTAAACAAATCAAAGACATGGATCAAGAATCGAGATAATGTGAATTATAATCCTGCCATGGCAGTTTAAGAAATTTAAGTAGGTATGTTTAAAAAAAACTGGCTGTATAAAAATGATTACAAAACTGCTGGACTGTCATAAAAATCTAACTGACTCAGTCATGTTCCTGCAGGAAGGAAATCTTCCTCAGTTTTGCCAATATGCATTTTGAGTTTCACACTAATGAGTTGCATCATTAAAATAAAATTTTAAAACTGCAGATGTTGAAAATCTGATCCTTTTCAATGAAAGTCATTGGTTTTGAAACATTGACTCCACTTTCACTCCAGATACTTCCAGACCTGTTGAGCTCCTCAAGCAATTTCTGTTTTATTGGCATCATTAACTTTTGAGGGCAACTAGACATGGACAACTGCTATCCTTGCGTGCAACATTCACATCCCAAGAATAAAAAGTAAGAATAAAAACTGAGACTAAGATATCAACGCAAAGGCAAAATACTGTGGATGCTGGAAATGTCCAAACAAAATGGAAATGCCTGAGAGGAGTCATTTTACTTATGCATTTTTAAAAACTGTGGTCTGAGATGAGAAAGAATGATTTTTAAAATGTGTTTTGAAGAGTGGTTGCAGTTTTGAAAACAAGCTGATACCCATGACAAGCATTGTAAATATCTAATTAATACTGATAAACCTATCGCTATTGGAAATCAGAAATAAAAACAGAAATTGCTAGAAAAGCTCAGCAGGTCTGGCAGCCGTTCTGAGGAAGGGTCACCAGACTCAAAATGTTCACACCAATTTCTCTCGACAAATGCTGCCAGACTTGCTGGACTTCTCCAGCAATTTCTGTTTGTGATTGTAAATATCTATTTGAAGCAGAAATTGAAGTTCAGACAATTTAAAGACAAGAGTGTCTTCTGACACTGCTCTTGTTGATAACAAGAAGTTGATTGGTCTGTGGACTAGTGACAGTTATCATTGCTTGCCAACAACATGTGATTGGTTCTTGGGTAGCTGAGCAGCTTGAAATAGGAATCATTGCAGAGACAGAGAAAAGAGAGAGAGAGAGAGAGAGAGAGACAGGCAGACACAGAGGGAGGGAGGGAGAGAAATAAGTGTGCATATCATCCCCCAACCCAGAAGCTTCCTGTTCTCTGTAGTCAAAAGATCAGATAAAGCCTGAAAAAAAACAATTACCTTCCCTGCAGCAAATGTTCTAAGCCGTGGCTTTTGAATTGGTAATTAGAAACATTTTCTAAGTGAATAAGTCACTGTACATTTCTTACAAACCATTGAAAAATATCAGAACTACAAGGGCTCTGGGTCGGCTGAAGAAGGATCATCTCAACATTGCAATCAGGAAGCAATGATCACTTAATTGGCTTTCCAGCTTTCTATCTCTGCCAATAATATATTTTTCCTATTTGCTTTTTCTGGAAATGTATAAAGGAGAGTTTATAAGGCGATTAGATTTTGAGTTATGATTATGGTTTATACCGGTTTACATGTAGCTATAGTCTAATTGCTTGTCAGAAATACTAATCCTTGGTTATACAGAAACATCATTCATGCTTTCCTTCAATTTTGTCTGAAAGTCAGGTAGACTGGGGCACTATTCCTACTTTTAAAAAAAGTTTCACCATTTGGTACAACACTGGGAATAGCATTGCTCAGTTTATTACCTGCTACCCCTGTGGGTCAAAACAGCCTATTGAATGGTAAAGTGGACTCAGTTGGTCACACGGTCTTCTCTTGACACTATTTCTTGTGCTTTAAAAGTGGGCCTCAAAGACAACTCTTTCTAGGTAACGGAATGTCTGAAATTGGAAGACTAATGTGATGAAGAGATGCCTACTTTGAATTCAGAAGAGGTCTGTAAAATGAATGTACTCATTAAATCACTGACAAGACTGAATGAATTCATACTAGTAAACACATTTCCAAAGGTTATGGCATAGCAGATGGTTGATACAAAACTAACTTCTTCCAATATACAGACATAATTGTCTGTAAAAATATGACACATGATTTTCTGCTGTACCTAGTCAGCCACTGGTATGGCCAGACATGATAAAGTTAAGCATTGTTAAAGCTGCAGATATAATATTTCTATTCTGAATTCCTGATTGTGAGTTCTTATATGTGATGCATCAGAAAATTGTACTCTGCTGCCTAATATGTGGCCTTGAGATGTACCTCGCAATGTAGAAAAAAATTAGAAATTCTTCCCATGTGGTTTCCTGGGCCAAGGGTCTGTGATGCAAAGTAAGACCACAATGCATTAAACATGAAAAAGGATTATGTTTGTGTGTACTCTTTTTTTTAAAACAGCAATACCTCTACATCCATGGCTGGATACCTTCTGCCTTTGCTTTTCCCCAGACACTTTGTCTTTCCTCCTTCAAGCAACTGGCACCAAAAGCCCTTTTGTGGATCAAACCTGAAATTCATAATTCAACTTTAACTACTTGTTATTAACAGCAGCAAGACTTACGGAACACTACTACAGAATATTTTTATACTAAAATCTAACAGGGAAAAATAACAAGTAAATTTACCCAGCAATTCAATCAATTGCTTCAAAAATCTCCATTTCCAGACAATATCACTCCCTACCAAATTCTCATAGTTTGTATTTATCTAGTCAATAACAGGAAGTCACAATTTGACAAAATCAATTCAGGAAATGCTTTATCAATAAAGTTTCTTTAGCTGTCTAAAAGGAAATCAAGCTCAGTTTAATGGGTTTAATTGCCAAAACTTTTACTTGATAACTTCTATTCGATAACAAATCAAGACTTAAAGCTGATCTTCTTCAGGACAACCTAATGTCAGTATTGAAATGACAGAAAAATGATGAACCTTGCAAAAGTAAAATAATGACAGTAAACTTCAAATCAGGCCTCTCATGGAGGTTTAATTCTCATAGTATTGATTTATATTGATTCATTACAAACAGTTGGTTTGAGTTCAATGCCGTGACGTTCTGCCACTTGTGGAGGATATGTTCCCAGAACATCTCATAAATAGTGATTTTTGTCAATGCCAAACTTGGTGGCGAGCAAGATGAATGCAGAGTGCACTTTCTACTCCAGGAAGTAATTTTTATTTTAATATTTTTCCATAAATATGGATGAGTGAATATTAGACTTGAAGCAGGCAGAGAAAGTGTACAATAGGAACTGCGTGAAGAAGCAAGTTTATGAAGCCTGGACCATGAACAATGGAACTTTACCACATCATTTTCTTTATCCACAACTGCTATTGAAACATTCACGTTAGATTTTCAAGTTTATAGATATTAGTTCAATAACTAGATTAAAATGTATTCAATGACAATTCTGTAACAAAATGAGGGTACAATTATATAATTGTGTGACACTCAGCATGAAGTCTCTAGAACCTTATACATGCGCAGAAATGTTCCTTGGGGGACACTATCACTGACAACCATCGACACTGTCCAAGTTCCTGAAGTCATTTCATTTTCAACAGTATTTCTTGGTAGTGTTCCTACGAGGCAAAGAGCAATTTCTGCCAACAGGCGAGGGTACATTGATTTTACCATGATTGATTACACTCATCAGGACCGATCATTTAATCATTACCGGTTGTCTGCCAGCTTGAGCAATTCTGATTGCCGGCCTGACTACTGTTAAGTGTTGCTAAATTCATAATGACAGAAAATGTAACTAAAATGTTGTTGCAAACTTTGGATTTAGATGTTTCAGTAAGAAGATGGTAAAAGTGGGGATGTGTGGCCTTGTTATTCAAGGGTAATATTATGACAGCTGAGATAATGTTTGAGGACTCATCCACTGAGGTAGTTTGGGCTGAGGTTGGAAACAGAAAAGGAGGGGTCACCCTGTTGGGAGTTTTCTACAGGCCTCTGAATTGTTTCAGCGACGTAGAGTAAAGGATAGCAAAGATGATTCTCGATAGGAGTGAGAGTAACAGAACAGTTGTTATGGAGAACTTTAACTTCCCCAAATATTGACTGGGAATACTATAGTTCAGGTAGTTTAGATGGATCGGTTTTTGTTCAATGTGTGCAGGAGGGTTTTCTGACACGGTATATAGACAGGTCAACAAGGGGTGATGACATATTGGATTTGGTACTGGGGAACGAACCCCAGCCAGGTGTTAGATTTGGAGGTAGGTGAACACTGGCGATAGTGACCACAATTCAGTTAGGTTTACAATAGCAATGGGCAGGGATAGGTATATACAGCAGGGAAAGAGGTATAACTGGTATGATGCAATTAGGTAAGATTTAGGATGCATAGGATGAGGAAGGAAACCGTAAGGGATGGACACACTTGAAATGTGCAGCTTATTCAAGGAACAGCTACTGCAGGTCCTTGATAAGTATATACCTATCAGGCAGGGAGGTAACTGTCGAGAGAGGGAGCCATGGTTTACTTAAGAAGTTGAAGCTCTTGTCAAGAGAAAGAAGACTTATGTGAGGATGAGGCCCGAAGGCTCAGTTAGGGGGCTTGAGAGTTATAAGTTAGCCAGAAAAAATTTAAAGAGAGAGCTAAGAGGAGCTAGGAGGGGGCATGAGAAGTTGTTGGTGGATAGGATCAAGGAAAACCCTAAGATCTTCTATAGATATATCAGAAATATAAGAATAGCTAGAGTACGATTAGGGTCAATCAAAGACAATAGGGGAAAGCTGTGTGTGGGATCTGAGGACAGAGGAGAAGCTCTTTTATGAATACTTTTCATCAGTATTCACATTAGAAAAGGGCAATGTTAATGAAAATACAGAGATACAGGCTACTAGATTAGGTGGGATTGCGGTTGTTTGGAAGATCTGAAAACAGATAAGATTGGGATGGGATTTATCCTCGGATTCTCTGGGAAGCCAGGGAGGAGATTGTAGAGCCTTTGGCTTTGATCATTATGTCATCATTGTTGATAGGAGTAGTGCCAGAAGACTGGAGGATAGCAAATGTTGTTCCCTTTTTTAAGAAAGGGGAGCCGGGACAACCCTGGGAATTATAGGCCAGTGAGCCTTACTTCAGTTTGGGGTAAGGTGTGGGAAAAGGTTAAAAGAGATTGGATTTATAATAATCTGGAAAGGAATAATTTGATTAGGGATAGCCAACATGACTTTATGAATGATTTGGAGAAGCCGGTGTTAGACTGGGGTGTACAAAGTTAAAAATCACACAATTCCAGGTTATAGTCCAACAGGTTTAATTGGAAGCACACTAGCTTTCGGAGCGACGCACTATCACCTGATGAAGGAGCGTCGCTCCGAAAGCTAGTGTGCTTCCAATTAAACCTGTTGAACTATAACCTGGTGTTGTGTGATTTTTAACTTGATTTCATGAAGGGTCATGCCTCACTAACCTTATTGAGTTCTTCAAGAAGGTGACAAAACAGCTGGATGAAGGTAAATTGTTTGATGTGGTGTATATGGACTTCAGTAAAGTAAGATTCCACATGGTAGGCTATTGTACAAAAATACGGAGTTTTGGGATTGATGGTGATTTAATGGTTTGATCAGAAATTGGCTCGCTGGAAGAAGACAGAGGGTGGTGGTTGATGGGAAATCTTCATCCTGGAGCTCAGTTACCAGTGGTGTGCCACAAAGATCTGTTTTGGGGTCATTACTGTTTGTCATTTTTATAAATTATCTGGATGTGGGCGTATGAGGATGGGTTAGTAAATCTGCGGATGACACTAAAGTAAGACAGAGTTGTGGATAGTGCTGAAAGATGTTGTGGGTTACAGAGGGACATAGGTAAGATGCAGAGCTGGGTTGAGAAGTGGCAAATAGAGTTTAATGTGGAAAAGTGTGAGGTAGTTCACTTCATAAGAAGTGACAGGAATGCAGAGTACTGGGCTAATCGTAAAATTGTTGGCAGTGTAGATGAACAGATAGATCTCGGTGTCCAAGTGCATAAATCCCTGAAAGTTGCCAGCCAGGTTGATAGGTTTGTTAAGAAGGCATGTGGTCTCTTGGCATTCATTGGTAGAGGGATTGAGTTTCGGAGCCACGAGGTCATGCTTCAGCTGTAAAAGACACTGATAAGGCCGCACCTGGAGTATTGCATGCAGTTCTGGTCACCGCATTATAAGAAGGATGGGAAGCTTTGGAAAGGGTTCAGAGGAGATTTACTAGGATGTTCTGTAGTATGGAGGGAAGGTCTTACAAGGAAAGGCTGAGGGAACTGAGGCTATTTTCATTGGAGAGAAGAAGGTTGAGAGGTGACTTAATCGAGACATATTAGATAACCAGAGGGTTAGATAGGGGGAACAGTGAGAACTTTTTTCCTCAGATGGTGAAGGCTAACACGAGGGGACATAACTTTAAATTGAGGGATGATAGATTTAGGGCAGATATCAGGGTAATTTCTTCACTCACAGAGTAGTAGGGGCGTGGAATAGCCTGCCTGCAACAGTAGTTGACTCATCGACGTTAAGAGCATTTAAATGGGCTTTGGACATACATATGGATAATAATGGAATAGTATAGGTTAGATGGGCATCAGACTAATTTCAAGGTTGGCATAACATCAAGGGCCAAAAGACTTGCACCTGCTGTAACGTTTTATGTTCTGTGTTCTAAATGTCAGTCAGCCATTGTTAAGAATAAATGTATGAGTTAGGAGCAGGAGTTGGCAATTTGGCACCTTGAGCTTGCTCCACCATTTAATAAGATATTGTCCGATCGGATTGTGATCTCAACCCAACATTCTGACATACCCCAGAGTATGCATATACAAATTCCACATTTGCCTCATCAGAATGTGCCAATCTACTTTGGGGCAGCCAATTTCAATGTCAGAAGTCACTTCTAAGGGACGGTCCAAGAAATGCTCATTGTTAACAGGAAACTGTTGTAACCGGTTCACTGACCGGTTTTCCACTCTGCTACAAAGATTGCCCAAAATTGAACAATTATTATTTTGGAAATCTAGCCTATACTCTTGAAGTCAATGTTCATAGTAAGTTGTTGGACGAAAGACTGTAGGAGGCAGGGGAACTTCTCATTCCAATTCGTTGCCTTTCTAATCACCTTCCTCACCACCTCCTGGGAGGTGCCTAAAGTCTTTATTATCAAACTTGAGAATCCTGGAAGATCTGCAAAAATAAGTCCCATCCCTGCCATTTTCAAAAACAAAACACCAAATAGCTATGCCACAAATGCTTTTTGCCAAAATAAATTGTGTTTACAGTGACAGAAAGCATTGCTGAGAATGAAGGTTACTCGACGTTGATTTTTGTTGGAGAAAGGATTAGATTAAGAATACAATTTCAGCCAGCCAGACAAGGTATAGTCATGTACTCATTTTGTACGTGTGAGGTCATTTTAGTTTGCTGCAGAGGGCATGAAGCCACATTCATTATAACTGTGACAATAAAGTCCTGTGTTAAAACAGAAACTACAATAGCAATGTAACATTTATCCCATTACTAAAGTCATACACACAGATATATTCATATATAAATACATATATATAAACTTACGTGAGGGCCTGAGAATAATTGTAGTATTGGGAAACTCCAAGGAATTTCTGCACACCATCCATTACTGCAGCAGGATCAGTTCTCAGCTTGTGCCCATCTATAATGTGTAACTAAAACCAGTTCCAATCAGATTACATTACTGGACAATAAATCATTAAAATACAAAACACAGGATCAAAGAAAGAATATAAATAAAATATAACTCTTCACATCTGTGCAGCTGTCATTCGGCAGCACATTGATTTAGGTAACTGCTTCACACCCTTGTGGCAAGTGATTGTGGCTAAGACATGACTGATTTGCTGTCATGGGTTAGACATCCCCTTGGCAGACAGCACTGAATTTACTGCCACCAGTTTGCAAATAAAATTAGCAGCTCTCAATTCAAAATTTTTCCCAGATGGCTGGGAAGACCATACTTAAATTTGTTAATTCCTGACATGGTTTGACGTTGCAACTGTACGTGGGCTGTCAAAAAAAAAAATAGTCCTGGCTGTGAAAAAGTTATAAATATTACCGTGTGACTTTAATTCTTCAAAATAATTGGCTAAAAGCTACTAAGGTGACAATTGCATTGGCCTCTTGCCAAGTATCAAGTTGTAGTGCATGTTTTCTGAAGGGATGTGAAGTTTGCTTTACACCAATATAAAAATTGAAACTTGATTGTATCCGAGCAAAAGTCACATGTGAGAAAATGTTGATGTTGTTACAATGCTTCACAATGCATGCAGGGCAATTGTATCTCATGTTTTATAGTCAAAACTTCAAAAAATACTAATACCAGATTAACATGAACTTTTTAAAAACTTCAAATCAGATCATTTCTGACATCATAAAGATCACCCGCTTTTGAGCTGAGCTCACTTGAGCACACGTAGCTAGATTAGAAAATGGTGCAAATATGCAAATGCAACTTTGAGGAACCTGCTTTTGCTGCAGCTATCAAAACCCTACAAGTGTAAGTTCATTCATGTTGTGTAACTTGTACCGTAAAGGAAGTGAAACTCAACACAAATTCTCCACATACAGAGAATGGCTTAAAAACAAAAATCAAATTTGCTCTCCCCTCTTAGTAGAGACAAATGCCAATTACATAACAGTAAATATAGCAGAGTACTCCCCAGCTTTCCCCACCTTTGATCTCCTTAAGCCTTAATTGTCTGATCTCTTTCCCGTAACCTAGGCACATATACTTGTCCACAGCCTATCATAACTTCTCGCCCACAGACAATCACAACTTCTCTCTCCCATTCTGACTGTCCGGTCTTTACCCTTCCCTACTTCCAGGGATTGTCACCAAAGCTCCTCAGCTGCAAATCTATCCACTGGACTAGGTTACCTGGAAAGGACAAGAAAAAATGAGGGTCCTGCTAATTGGCAGGAACACCACCTGCCATGTAAAGCCAGTTTCTTCTGCTGTATGCAGTCTCCTTGCCCTTTTCCCTATTTCCCAGAGATATTGGTGACAAAGCCAATCTAGTTCTTAAGAAGAAATGAATAGCTTGGGATCTAGTATTACTATTCACTTAAACACAATTTCCACCAGTACTCAGATATTGTACTAACCACAGAATTGAAGTTGGCTTAAAATGGAGATGGAGAAAAATCATTATGCAGAATTCTTTTGATCATGTTTTACTCGTAAATGAACACCTCTGTGGTACAAAGAAGTCTACAAAGATGATCTTGAATTCTGGTCTCTCTGCTTTGGAAGGAGGTTGTGAAACTTGAAAGGGTTCAGAAAAAAATTATAAGGATATTGCAGCAGTTGGAGGATTTGAGCTCTAGGGAGAGGTTGAATAGGCTGAGGCTGTTTTCCCTGGAATGTCAGAAACTGAGGGGTGAGAGGTATATACAGGTTTATAAAATTATGAGGGGGATGGATAGGATAAATAGTTAGTTAAAGTCTTTTCTGCAGTGTGGGGGAGTCCAAACCTCGTGGGCATAGGTTTAAAGTGAGAGGGGAAAGATTTAAAAGGGACCTGAGGGATAATGTGCTCACGCGGATGATAGTGCGCTTGTGCAATGAGCTGCCAAAGGATGTGCAGGAGGCTGGTATGATTACAACATTTAAAAGGCATCTGTATAGGTATATGAATAGGAAGCATTTACAGGGATGTGAGCCAAATGCTGGCAAATGGGACTAGATTTATATCGGATATCTGGTCGGCGTGGACGAATTGAACCGAAGAGTCTGTTTCCATGCTGTACATCTTCATGACTGTATGAGTTGCCTGGAATTGATGTCAATTTATAGGAAGCCCTTACTGTGACTAGATGGAGAAAAGCTGTCAGGAACTGTGAGGGGGCAGAAAAAGGGAAAAGAAATGACCAGATGGAAGGAAAGCGCTGAAGGAAAAAGATAATCAGCTGAGCTTGGGACAGCACTATTCTTCCAGGTGAGCTGTAATTTGAGCTTCATAGCCACAACAGACAATATTCAATCCAGAACTGATATACATCTTGGGCACAGTCCATTGTCTCCCAAGACAGAGAACCTCACCATTAAAATCATGGAGTGGAATAGAAGGCCTTCAGAATGTCTTTACCTGTCCTTCCTGACGACCAGGAAAATAACACAGGGAGGTTGAAAAATACACAGAGCTGAATAAACTGCAACTGAGATATGCATAACCTATCACATGTAAGTGGAACAGAAGGATTCTAGCCTGTTTAGGTGCTCACCTGTCGAGTTGGGTAGTATGTTAGCCACCTTTCGATGTGTGCTGCATACCAGCCAGGCACCAGACACCGATTATGGAGGGCCCGAAGCTCAGGAACAGCTCGCCGACCTGCTGTGATCACCTCATAAAAACTATACCGAAGGGCAGCGGGATCCTCATGTGCTCGCTGGTGCTGCGGATATTGGAAGAAATGGAAAATTCAGACAGCGTCATGTATCAGTTAAAAAGAGGGTGCTCAACATAATTAAATGTAGAAAGCAGAAGGGTCGAAGGTTACCTGGTACCAGGAGTAGGCCCGATCTGAAGGGTTGATGAGGATGGTGATTATCTTCACCTTTGGCAAGAGGGCTGCAGCTCGCTTCGGAGCATCCTCTGAATGAAAGTAGTTTGCACTTTTCTCAAACAGAAAGTCTGTGGTCATGTTGGAAGGGATGGGGAAAAAGTTCATGTACCTATGAAATTAGAACAGAAGAAGTAAATATTCATTACTTTGAACACAACAGAGTAGTACTGCAATGGTTTATGCCTGAAATCACTAACACTATGAACTCTGTTGTGCAATTGGCTGAATTACCAATCAAGAGCAGGCAATGCTGTCCAAAGCTAAATGGAGCTTGCATTTATGAAGTGTTTTTGATATACACCATACATGAGAAATGTTTTGTTTCATTCACTCATGTGATGCGGGTATCAATGGCTACACCTCCATTTATCATCCATCCCTACTTGCCCTTGAGGAGGTGATGATGAGCCATCTTCTTTAACTGCTGCAGTTTGTGAATGTGGAGGAGGGTGAAATAGATACAGCCACTGTGCTGTTAGGAAGGGAGGCTCCAAGATTTGATCCAGTGACAGTGAAGGAGCCGTGATACAATATGTGGTTTGAAAATAATCGTGACTGCAGTGGGTTCCCATGGATCTACCGCCTTTTGTTCTTTGAGGTGGTAGAGGTTGCAGGTTTGAAGGGTGCTGTCTGCAGAACAAGAAGAAACATTGAAATCTGTTCATTGTTGTACAGCAGGAAATGGTAATAGCAAGGCAAGTGCTAAACTAAGTTCATGGCACAATTTGCTGATTATACAACATGAAAACAGACCCTTCGTTCCAACTCGCCCTGCCAAATCAGGTTTCCCAAACTAAACTAGTCCCACCTGCCTGTGTTTGAGCCATAACTCTAAATCGATCCTATTCATATACCTGTCTCAATGTCTTTTAAATGTTGTAACTGTACCTGCATCGACCGCTTCCTCTGGCAGTTCATTCCACATACTAACCACCCTCTGAGTGAAAAGGTTGCCCATTGGGTCCCTTTTTAATGTTTCCCCTCTCAACTTGAAATTATGCCCTCTACTTTTGAACTTCCCCACTTTGGGGAAAACACCTCTGCTATTCACCTTATCTATGCTCTCATGATTTTATAAGCCTCTATCAGATCACCCCACAATCTCCGACATTCCAGAGAAAAGAATCCCAGCCTATTGACTGACAGATCTCCAAATGTCTGGGAAAATAACATTTAAAAATGACTCCTATCAATTGGAAGTCTGGGAATTTTATGTCAAATTCTGATGACTAACAGAGTGGAAGGAACTCCCAGTGTCTAGAACCTGAGCTCTGAGGAGTAAAGTGAGAATGACGTTGAGGTTGGAAAGATAACTTTATAGCTGTTTTCCCAATACATAAATGCATTGATGAAAGTCTGAGGATAATGAAGCCCTGAGTCTCCTTAGGTGCACAATGACAGTGTCAAGAATGTGATGCTGGAAAAGCACAGCCAGTCAAGCAGCATCTGAGGAGCAGGAAAATCACGTTCCAGCAATAATTCTTGGATGCTGCCTAACCTGCAGTGCTTTTCCACACTCTCGACTCTGATCTCCAGCATCTGCAATGCTCACTTTCTCCTGCATAAGGACAGTGACAGAGGCTGTCAGCTGAGATGTGGCCTAAGCATAAAAAACTGGGGAGGGACCAAAATCTGTCAGGTCTCATCAAACAACTGGTTCCTAACAGAGGCCTGCAGTGAATGGAAATTCTGCCAAATCCCCAACATATCCAAATATATTAAAAGCAATAAAATCAAAGGAAGCACATGCCTCACTGCAAATGTTGTTAGATCTGGAATTAATCTCCTACTCTGATATCAAACCTAGGTCCAAGCTTTGGGCTGAAGTACAGTTATTTCCTGCAGTTTCAAAAATATATTCTTAGCTATGTTCAGAGGAAGCTGGAAACAGGACAGAGGTTCATGAGGACTGCAGTCATCTGTGTGCTCAGAGCCTTAAAAGCTGCAACAAGTACACGGTGTTACCTTCCAGCCAAGTCCAAGGATTAGTTAGGTCAGTAATAGCACTATAGAGGGATCAGTCTGAGGGGGGAGATCGTGTTCAGTTGAGGCAGTCCTGCGAAGTCAACCTGGTTACTGCTGGGCATTTGCTCAAACTGGTCATGTGGCATACCAGTGGGCAATCCATGGAGCCCTGGGGAAAGCAGGCAACTCAAATCTGAGGATGGGCATCATTGGATTGGGTTCCCCAGAAAA
This sequence comes from Hemiscyllium ocellatum, assembly GCF_020745735.1. Taxonomy (NCBI): domain Eukaryota; kingdom Metazoa; phylum Chordata; class Chondrichthyes; order Orectolobiformes; family Hemiscylliidae; genus Hemiscyllium; species Hemiscyllium ocellatum. The sequence continues at coordinate 139,436,600 of NC_083401.1, forward strand.
CAGTGGCAGTGAAAGAAGAGGTATGTGTTTCACAGGTCAGTATCACTCTGACTTTTACAATGGGCAGAGTGTATACTCAGTCAATACAGGGCAATTTGCAAAGCCACATGCTCTGGCAGAGTGAACAAGAGACATTAGTGGTCATGTTAAAGGGCTTCAAGCTGACTGGGTCATTCATCAGCTTGTCGTTTTTTTTTGTCCCAAAATGCATATTACACATTATAGCCACAAACCACCATGATCATTCTATGGTTTGCTCTAACTGCCTCCGTGTCACGACAGCTAAGGAAATGTAAACAGACACGTTATCGTAAAAGTGTTACATGTGCCTTGCATTTCTAAATCACCTACATAGTTATCATTGGAGAGCAACTACCACTGCTAATCAGAGAGGATATCACAGCTACAGAAGTTACCATTGTCGAGGAGGGTCTGCCGACTGAGTCAGTATGGGTGGAAATTAGAAACAGTAAGGGAGCAGTCACCTCATTAGGGGTTTACTACAGGCCCCCCAATAGCAAGCAGGGAGATTGAAGAAAGCATAGGTTGGCAGATTTTGGAAAAGTGCGAATGTAGTAGGGTTGTTGTAATGGGTGACTTTAACTTTCCCAATATTGATTGGAACCTCTTTTGAGCAGATGGTTTGGAAGGAGCTGTTTTTGTAAGGTGTGTTCAGGAGGGTTTTCTAACTCTGTAGATTGATAGGCCGATGAGGGGAGAGGCCATTTTGGATTTGGTGCTCGACAATGAGCCAGGGCAGGTGTCAGATCTTGTGGTGGGAGAGCATTTTTGTGATAGTGACCACAACTGCCTCACATTCTACATAGCTATGGAGAAGGAGAGAAGCAGGCACAATGGGAGGATATTTAATTGAGGAAAAGCAAACTATGATGCTATCAGACGTGAGTTGGGAAGCTTGGACTGGGAGCAATTGTTCCATGGAAAGGGCACTATCGACATGTGGAGACTGTTGAAGGAACAGTTGTTGCGAGTGATGCATAAATTTGTTCCTCTGAGACTGGCAAGAAGGGGTAAGATAAAGGAACCTTGGATGACGAGAACGGAGGAGCTTCTGGTCAAAAGAAAGAAGGCAGCTTATGTAAGTTGGAGGAAGCAAGGGTCTTACTCAGCTCTAGAGGATTACAGGCAGGCGAGGAAGGAGCTCAAAAATGGTCTGAGGAGAGCCAGGAGGGGGCACGTAAAAGGCTTGGCAGGAAGGATTGGGGAGAATCCAAAGGCATTTTACACGTATGTGAGGAATAAGAGAGTGGTCAAAGAAAGAGTAGGGCCAATCTGGGATAGCATAGGGAACTTGTGTATAGAGTCTGAGGAGGTAGGAGAAGCCCTAAATGAGTTTTTTGCTTCTGTCTTCACTAAAGAAAAGGACCTTGTAGTGAATGAACCCATTGAGGAGCAGGTAAGCATGCTGGAACGGATAGAGATTGAAGAAGCTGATGTGCTGAAAAGTTTGACAAACATTAAGATTGACAAGTCACCAGGGCCAGACCAGATTTGTCCTCAGTTGCTTTGGGAAGTGAGAAATGTGGTTGCTTCGCCGCTTGCGAAGATCTTTGCATCCTTGTTCTCCAACGGAGTCGTACCTGAGGACTGGAGGGAGGCATATGTAATTCCTCTCTTCAAGAAAGGTAATAGGGAAATCCCCAGTAATTACAGACCAGTCAGTCTCACATCTGTCATCTGCAAAGTGTCAGAAAGGATTCTGAGGGATAGGATTTATGACCAGCTGGAAGAGCATGGTTTTATTAAATGCAGTCAGCACGGGTTTGTGAGGGGCAGGTCATGCCTCACAAATCTTATTGAGTTCTTTGAGGATGTTACTAGACAGGTTGATGAGGGTCAAACGGTGGATGTGGTGTATATGGAATTCAGCAAGGCATTTGATAAGGGTTCCCCATGGTAGGCTTGTTCAAAAGGTCAGGAGTAATGGGATACAGGAAAATTTAGCTGTCTGGATACAGAATTGGCTGGTCGACAGAAGACAGCGAGTGGTAGTGGAAGGAAAGTATTCTGCCTGGAAGTCAGTGGTGAGTGGTGTTCCACAGGGCTCTGTTCTTGGGTCTCTTTGTAATTTTTATTAATGACTTTTACTCTTTACAAATTACAAATTACTCTTTGTAATTTTTATTAATGACTTGGATGAGGAGATTGAAGGATGGGTTAGCAAGTTTGCAGACGACACAAAGGTTGGAGGTGTCGTTGACAGTATAGAGGGCTGTTGTAGGCTGCAGCGTGACATTGACAGGATGCAGAGATGGGCTGAGAGGTGGCAGATGGAGTTCAACCTGGATAAATGCAAAGTGATGCATTTTGGAAGGTCGAACTTGAACGTTGAGTACAGGATTAAAGACAGGATTCTTAGCAGTGTGGCGGAACAGCGGGATCCTGGTGTGCAGGTACATAGATCCCTTAAAATTGCCACCCAAGTGGACAGGGTTGTTAAGAAAGCATATGGTGTTTTGGCTTTCATTAACCGGGGGATTGAGTTTAAGAGCTGTGAGATCTTATTGCAGCTCTATAAAACTTTGGTTAGACCGCACCTGGAATACTGTGGATGTGGATGTTTTGGAGAGGGTTCAGAGGAGGTTTATCAGGATGCTGCCTGGATTAGATTAGATTAGATTAGACTTACAGTGTGGAAACAGGCCCTTCGGCCCAACAAGTCCACACCGACCCGCCGAAGCGCAACCCACCCAAACCCCTACATTTACCCCTTACCTAACACTATGGGCAATTTAGCTTGGCCAATTCACCTGACCCGCACATCTTTGGACTGTGGGAGGAAACCGGAGCACCCGGAGGAAACCCACGCAGACACGGGGAGAACGTGCAAACTCCACACAGTCAGTCGCCTGAGTCGGGAATTGAACCCGGGTCTGCAGGCGCTGTGAGGCAGCAGTGCTAACCACTGTACCACCGTGGAATGGAGGGTTTCTCTTACGAAGAGAGGTTGACTGAGCTCAGACTTTTTTCATTGGAAAAAGGAAGAGAGGGGACCTAATTGAGATGTACAAGATAATGAGAGGCATAGATAGAGTTGATAGCGAGAGACTTTTTCCCAGGGCAGAAATTGTTAATACGAGAGGTCATAGTTTTAAGCTGTTTGTCGAAAAGTATAGAGGGGATGTCAGAGGCAGGTTCTTTACACAGAGTTTGAGAGCATGGAATGTGTTGCCAGCAGCAGTTGTGGAAGCGAGGTCATTGGGGATATTTAAGAGACTTGGTCACAGAAATTTGAGGGTTCATATATTAGGTTTACCTTACATGAGGATCAATGGTCGGCACAACGTCGTGGGCTGAAGGGCCTGTTCTGTTTTATGTTCTATGTTCTAAGCTGGTACATTCACACAAATTGGGGGTGGTGGGGGGATGTGTGATTTGGCAGGCAGCGGGGTGTTGCCACCACAGTGAGTTAGAATCATAGAATCCCTACAGTGTGGAAACAGGCCCTTTGGCCCAACAAGTCCACACTGACCTCCCAAAGAGTAATCCACATAGAACCATTCCCCTACCTATTACTCTACATTTACCCTGACTAATGCACCTAACTGACACACCCCTGAACACTATGGACAACTTAGCATGGCCAATTCACCTAACCTGCACATCTTTGGACTGTGGGTGGAAACAGGAGCACCTGGAGGAAACCCTTGCAGACACGGGGAGAATGTGCAAACTCCACACAGACAGTGACCAGAGGCTGGAATCGAACCTGGGTCTCTGGTGCTGTGAGACAGCAATGTTAACCACCGAGCCATTGTGCTTACTATCAAAATTCCACTGTGACTGTGCCTCACCCATTTGGATAAGATTATATACCTCAGAGATCCTTAGTGAGACGTGACAGTGGCCTCCTCAAGGAGGTTTCAGGCCACACTGTGTCAGGGCATAACATGAGGCTTCATTGTGATTGATGTGAAGGCTTATTAATGAAACAATTTTCTCTTCATTACACTTCCATAGATTATTTGCTTCTGCACCTGACATGTACATTAATGTGGCCATTCCAGTGGCCTTTTTTTAAATGCTAGAACAAAGTCCAAGGAAAGAGTAATTATATAGTTGTCAGCAAGAACAGTAAACTCCAGCGGCTGCCACAGAGTCAGTAAAGGGAGGAATGGCAGGTGCTGAACCCTTGATGAAATGGAGGAGAAAGCTATGACCCTGCACCTACACGCCTTCCCTACGGCTTTTAGAAAGGTAGAGCAGGAGCAGTTCCCTGGCCATTCATCACTGAACTGTCTCATCTGCTGCAGCGGGACTTGCACTCAGAAGGACTCAGTGGCAATCCCATTCGGAGGCTGTCAAGGTTGCAGCTGGCTTGCACTCTAATGCTAGCAGCTCACTTCAAAGAGTAACTGGGGACCTGTGAAGTGTCTTGCAATCTTCAACTCACAAATGAACCCATTTTTGATGCCATTTTTTCTGATCGCTGTTATTCATATCCTTCCTTTGTGATAAAGAGAGTCAGGCAGCTTGGGCAATTGGATTCTCTGGCATTGCTGGCTTTCTACTGGTGCATGGTGCTATTTACTGCACCTACATTGCTTTGAGAGTGCCTATTACTAATCTGAAAAGTTTGTCAACAGATGAGGCTTCTGCTCCATCAGTGTTCAAAATTATATGTGCCAATGATTTGGAAGCGTGCACCAGATAACCTCGGAGCTGCCATGACGTTTACATAGTGCAGAATCCTTAAGACCTACAGGATGACTGCTGGGAGGTCCAAGCTTAGAAACCCTCAGACTAGGAAAGAATGAAGATATAATAGCACGCCCATTTCTACTGAGCCAAAGTGCAGTCGACCATAGGCCTCTCAAGCTGAGGTTTTGATACTTGGATCTCTCCAGTGGGGCTTGCAGTATCGCCCAGGAATGGTATGCTGGCTCATAGTGGTATGTTGTGCCTTTCACAACTGGAACCAACAAAGTCGAGAATATCCTGGATGCAGAGAACATGGGTCGGGGTGGGGTGTGGGGGGGGGGGGGATGGGAGTGGATCAACAACAATCCTCTGATGATGAAGATAAGAATGACAATGAGGAAGGTCACGATAAGACAGCATGAAAGAACTGCGCATCGGTGAGTGCAAGAAGCCAGAGAGAAACTAACAGAAACCTGTTTTCAGGATGAATGAGGTTGGACCTTTCTTGAACTGTTTCAACAGTGCTGACTATATAGCAAGCAGATTCTACTTATTCAAAAGACATATAACCCTTGTTATTGTTGCAGTCCTTGACCTTTTTTGTCACTGAAAAAATATTTTGTTGCTGAGCTGACTGCATATTGCATCTCTTTGGGTGATTCTCCTTTCAAGTATCTACACATCCACGTCCTATTGATCCACTAAGGAAAATGCAGCAGTCAGTGACACAGGACCCGAATATTGCATAGGGCTAATATTAAGTGGCTTTTAAGGCTTTGGTCAGGGTATGATATTTAAGTGTTGTGCAGTGAAATCTCTCGTGATTTGAAATCAAAAATCCTAAGGCAGTGCACTGGACATTTTGTATCATCAATTAGCTTTCACCATTTAAGAGTGTAAGTAGACTGCTACATTGCTCTGAAATTCTTGAGCATTTGGAGGAGAGCTGTCTTATGGGAGAGGCAGTTTTGTGTGCAGCATTGCATTGTGTGCAGATGCTGTCAAGTCCTCAGCATGCCTTAATAAGATTGTCTCCTTTCCTCAGGATCTTATTCGTCTCAATAAGATCACCTCCTTTCCTCAGCATCTTATATCTGAAAATGTGTTGCTGGAAAAGCGCAGGAATTCCTGAAGAAGGGCTCATGCCCGAAACATCGATTCTCCTGCTCTTTGGATGCTGTCTGACCTGCTGCGCTTTTCCGGCAACACATTTTCAGCTCTAATCTCCAGCATCTGCAGTCCTCACTTTCTCCTCAGGATCTTATACGTCTCAATAAGATCACCTTCTTCCTCAGCATCTTGGATACCTCAATAAGATCAACTCCTTTCCTCAGGATCTTATACATCTCAGTAAGATTATCTCCTTTCTTTAAACTTCAATGCATACACAACCAGCCTCTTCAACCTTTCCTCATAGGATAACCCAATCATCTCAGAATTCAGTCAAGTGAACTTTCTCTGTACAGCTTCCAACGCAATTGCACCCTTAAATAAATAAGGACACCACACATCTACACAATTATGAAATTTCGATCACACTAGTGCCCTGATCAAAAGTATAAAAACACCCCATTTTTATTATGAATTTTCCTTGCAATAAACAATAACATACTCTGTGCCTTCCTAATTACTTGCTGTACCTGCATGCTAACGTTGTGATTTATGTACCAGGACACCAACATCCCTTGGAGTTCTGTAATCTCTCTCCACTTGAATCAATATGGATGGCACAATGGTTCAGTGGTTAGCACTGCTGCCTCACAGCAACAGAGTCCCAGGTTCAATTCCAGTCCACCAGGGTGACTGTGTAAAGTTTGCACATTCTCCCCATGTCTGCGTGGGTTTCCTTCGGGTGCTCTGGTTTCCTCCCACAGTCCAAAGATGTGCAGGTCAGGTGAATTGGCCTTGCTGAGTTGCCCATAGTGTTAGGTGCATTAGTTGGAGGGAAATGAATCTGATTGGGTTACTCTTTGGAGGGTCAGTGTGGACTGGTTGGGCTGAAGGGCCTGTTTTCACACTGTAGGCAATCTATTCTAATATGTTGCTCCTCTGTTATTCTTCCCAAAGTGGAAAAATGTTCAGGCTTTCTCTCATTACACTTCATCCACCAAACCTTCGCCTATTCACTTAATCAACCTATATCATTTTTCAGACAGCTTATGTCCACTTAACATTTACTTTCCTACCTATCTTAGTGTCATTAGCAAATTTAGCTACTTGGTCTATTCAACCAAGTCATTGATAATACATTGTAAACAACATGAGCTGCAACACTGATCCCTTTGGTACTTCATTGGTTAGATCTTGTTGATATAAAAATGAGCCATTTATCCTTATGCTGAGTTTCCTGTGAGCAAACCGATCCCCAATCCATACCAATATGTTACCTGCTTTACCATGAGCTCTTTTTAACTCTTATTTTGTATAGTGATCTTTGATGCAGCACCTTGTCAAATGCCTTCTGGAGTTCAACTTTGTCCACGTTACTGTCACTTCCTCAAAGAACTTAAATAAATTAGTCAAACATAATTTCCCTTTCATAACCATGCTGACTGTGACCGATTGCAATGAAATGTTTTAAGTGCCCTGCTAAACTCTTTATCAATGGATTCCAGCATTATACTTCTGACAGACATAAAGATAACTAGCCTGTAGTTTCTGGCTTTCTGACTCCTTTCTTAAATAGAGAAAATACATTTGTTTTTTTTCCCAATCTGGCAGTAAGTTTCCAGAATTGCAGTATTATTTGATTATCTGTGTCTGATTGCTACTGCCATCAATCCCATTCGAACCAGATATTTTCTCTATGCTTTTTCTAAGATGATTAGTTGACACCAGGCCAACTCATTTCACTGAGCATCCATTCCAGTACCTTGAAAGGATTCCTTTCACTCACAACATTTAGACTTACTTGAAAACTTATTACTTTTGAATGAATCCTCTAATCCTGAGGTCACATTCAAATTTAACAGTCTGTATAAATCTTCTTTATTCATGCTTTTTATCATTTTGGTTACATTTCCTTCCTGTTAATATTGCTCCAATGAAAGCAAGTTTAATGTGAGATTCTCTGAAAGAACGCAAGCCCCGATAGCCTTTGAACACCATTTTGCTTTGCTCCGTCCCTCCAGAAACACAGCAATAATATCTCAAAGGTCAGATGCTGAATTTTCAAAGTACAACGGGGAAGCTGAAGCCTGGATCATTTCTGAGTCCCAATCTTGTGCCACAATTACATCACTCATGTGTTCCTACTTTGAAATATAAATGCTCTAGTTGGGACAGAGTCAAGTTTGGTGCTCGATTAGTGACCCCGAAGAGGAGAGTTGTCTGCAGAGAGAGTTGTCTGCAGAAAGGCAGATGCCAATCTTGCTGATCAGAGGAAGAAGCATATCACTGGACAGCAGCATACACCCTCATGAAAGAAACCATATGGCCAATTGGCAGGTATTGTGCATGACTTGGGCAAAACTCCCCAGGGTCCTTCAGTTTTACACTGAATTTTCACTTCCCCTGTACTGAAACTAAGAACTGTGTTCTAATGTGCACCAGACTATTTGGGTTCACCAAATTCACATGTAAAAGAGCATACTTTAGAGGGAGATCAGGAGGGCAAAAAGGGGGCATGAGATAGCTTTGGCAAATAGGGTTAAAGAGAATCCAAAGGGTTTTCACAAATACATTAAGGACTAAAGGGCAGAGAATAGGGACCTCAAAGATCAGCAAGGCAGACTTTGGGTGGAGCGGCAGGAGATACTTAATGAGTATATTGCATCAATATTTACTATGGAGAAGGACATGGATGATATAGAATGTAGGGAAATAGATGGTGACATGTTGAAAAATGTTCATATTACAGAGAAGGAATTGCTGGATGCCTTGAAATGCGTAAAGGTGGATAAATCCCCAGGACCTGATCAGATGGACCTTAGAATTCTGTGGGAAGCTAGAGAAGTGATTGCTGGACCCCTTGCTGAGATATTTGTATCATCAATAGTCACAGGTAAGGTGCTGGAAGACTGGAGGTTGGCTAACATGGTATCACTATTTAAGAAAGATGGTAGGAACAAGCCAGGAAACTATAGACCGGTGTGCCTGACATCAGTGGTTGGAAGGAATCCTGAGGGACAGGATGTACATATATTTGGAAAGGCAAGGACTGATTAGGGATAGTCATCATGGCTTTGTATGTGGGAAATCATATCTCACGAGCTTGATTGAGTTTTTTCAAGATGTAATAAAGAGCATTGATGAGGGCAAAGCGGCGGACGTGATCTATATGGACTTCAATAAGGCATTCGACAAGGATCCCCATGGGAGACTGGTTAGCAAGGTTAGATCTCATGGAATACAGGGAGAACTAGCTATTTGGATAGAGAACTGGCTCAACAGAAGAAGACAGAGGTTGTTGGTGGAGGGGTGTTTTTCAGACTGGAGGTCTCGAACCAGTGGCTTGCCACAAGGATCGGTGCTGGGTCCACTACTTTTCATCATTTATAAAAATTATTTGGATTTTTAGGAGGTGAGCGTAGGAGGTATAGTTAGCAAGTTTGCAGACGACACCAAAATTGGAGGTATAGTGGACAGCAAAGAAGGTTACCTCAGATTACAATGGAATCTTGATCAGATAGGCTAATGGGCTGAGGAGTGGCAGATGGAGTTTAATTCATATAAATGCGAGGTGCTGCATTTTGGGAAAGCAAATCTTAGCAGGACTTATACACTTAATGGTCAGGTCCTAGGGAGTGTTGCTGAACAAAGAGACCTTGGAGTGCAGGTTCAGAGCTCCTTGAAAGTGGAGTCACTTGTAGATAGGATAGTGAAGAAGGCATTTGGTATGCTTTCCTTTATTAGTCAGTGTATTGAGTACAGGAGTTGGGAGGTCATGTTGCAGCTGTCCAGGACATTGGTTAGGCCACTGTTGGAATATTGTGTGCAATTCTGGTCTCCTTCCCATCGGAAAGATGCTGTGAAACTAGAAAGAATTCAGAAAAAATTTACAAGGAAGTTACCAGGGTTGGAGGATTTGAGCTGTTTGGGGCTGTTTTCCCAGGAGCATTGGAGGCCAAGGGGTGATCTTAAAGGTTTTTAAAATCATGAGGGGCATGGATAGGATAAATAGACAATGTATTTTCCCTGGGGTGGGCGAATCCAGAACTAGATGGCATAGGTTTAGGGTGAAAGGGGAAAGATAATAAAAGGGATCTAAGAAGCACCCTTTTCATGCAGAGTGGTGCATGTGTTGAATGAGCTGCCAGAGGAAGTGGTGGAGGCTGGTACAATTGCAACATTTAAAAGGTAAATGGATGGGTATAGGAATAGGAAGGGTTTGGAGGGATATGGGCCAAGTGCTGGCAAATGGAACTAGATTAGGTTGGGATATCTGGTTGGCATGGATGAGTTGGACCAAAGGGTCTGTTTCCGTGCTGTACATCTCTATGACTCTATGATTCTAATTCCATTTTTGCTGGAATTCCAGAAAGGAACTTATTGAGGCATTAATAAAAGGCTCTCCCTCCTGGGCTTTCTCCATAAATTGAAGTACATCATGGAGTAATCAGAAAGCAGAGACTTCCTCTGGGAAGATGCTTTTTACGTTGTGTCCGCATATGTTCTCAAGCCCAGTAGGAATTGAAGATTAAGTCCGAAGTATCTGAAACGAAACACAGTACTGCAATCCAAGAATCATGCTAAAGTGCTATCAATACATTTCAAGGAGGTTAAGTTGATTTAGTGTCTGAAAGTTCTGTGTCAAAATACATTTTCCTAAAATTACACAGTATGGAATCCTGTCTAATCTTGGACATTTCTACAAAGTTATTTTTACATCTCTCACAGATTAAGTACCCTGATCCAACAATTCAACTCTAAGAAATTATGCAGTTTCAGCAGGAGGTCTCACGCCTGACTTTGTCCAAGGTGGACTTCTTTGGAACTGGGCTGGCCATTTCAAGACCAGAGTCTGGCAATGTATCTATCTCCCTGAGTATTGTGTGGTCTATGGTCATTATTGTTAAGAAAGGATAACTGGACATGGAATGCAGCACAACTGATACTACAAGTTGGATTTTTTAAAAAAAATGCTAATGGGATATGGGAAGCCCAACATTTATTATGCATCCCTGATTGTCTTTGAAATGATTGGCATGCTGCCCTTTTGAATTGCAGCAATCCAAGGTGGGGATAGATATACACAGTGCTGTCAGAATAGGAGTTGCAAGATTTTGACCCAGTGACAGCGAAAGAACAGTAATAAATTTTCAAGTCAGGTTGGTGTGCTACCTGGAGGGGATTTTGCAGGTGACAGTTCTCATATATTTGCTACCCTTGTCCTTCTGGATGGTCAAGGGTCACAAGTTTGAAAGGTGCTGTTGAAGGAATTGTTGATAGTTGCTGCTGTGCGGAGATGGCAACAGGGTTGTGAGAGATATTAGTTCAACATTCAAGATTCTTAAGGGAATTTAACGATTGAAGACCCAATGACATGTTTAAATTGCTGCAAATTCTAGAACTGGGGAGGCAGACTCAAGATTTGAAAAGGAATGGTGATTGTCTTTTGCATTTACACAAAAGTTCTCGATAACACTGAATGCACTAGTTTCGGTCTACAGTGGAGGCAAATGGAAGTCATAGATTAATGTACCATACTAGGAGGCTGTTTGACCCATTGAACGGATTTGAAATTTTGGATGATTGTCCAGTAAAATAGATTGACTGATCTCCTTGTGCTCATAACATAATGGTGGGCACAATTTTATGTTACTTGCCTTATTACACCAAACACTACATCATAGCTGTTTAGGTTGATACCTCCCATTTCCAATCCATACTAGCTGTCAGCAAACTGAGTGCTGTAAGGAGTTATGTTCGTCAATGCCACCCAAACCATAGCAGTCTGGATTACCTTTTTGAGGAACTGAATGACAGTCCTTCACAAAAAGATTCCAAAATTTCCTTATGAGCCTGTTTTTCTCCATTAGCCATGGAGCTAGTTGAAATGTATGTACACGCCAACCAGTTTAGATCCAGAAAGGAAATTGAGGTCCTTCTACTCAAACTTGTAGAAGAGCCTCACGGTGTGCTTGTCAGGCAAGAGCACTGGGCAGCCATTCAAAATCTATCTGACTTTGTTGTCAGAGTCCATGAAGCATTAAAACAACCAACCTCATTTTGAAACAACTACTGCCCTGCCAAGGCTAAACAACTGAAGTAGCAATTGATTCATAGCATTGGGTAAGTTTATGGATCACTTATAAGATTTGAAAGAATGGGCTTTTGAAAGCTCTTCACTTATGTGATCAGTTTGATGGATTGCAATGTGGGTTTAGTTGATAGCAGACACATTTAGCTCTTAAATTAGAAGATTTAACTGGGTTCCAGCTCCATTCCAGAAATGTGAGAACTTCAGTTGATACTGCAATATGGTACTGATAGTGTGTTACACTGGTAGATGTGGTGGTGTAACAAAGCCCCATCTGCTCTCTTAAATGGTTGTAAAAGATTCCATGGCATTATTCAAGAAAGAGTAGGCGAAATTTCTCTAATGCTCAACCAACACCACTAGAAAGACAAACTGTCCAGTCACATTGCTGCTTGGAGAAACTTGCAGGTTACAATTTGACTCCTGATTTCCCTACATTAATAAAACAACCACACTTGGGTATATTCCAAGAGCATAATTGGCACTTTATAAATGGTAGCTCTTTCTTTGTATTTCTAAATTGCCCCAAGTTTCATTTGTGTAACAATTAGCATTTTTGCTAAATTTCACCAAACACCATTGGTTAATTGGCTTGCTGATCTATAGTGCTTTCCCAGTGACATTCAAAATTTTACCGTGTAAAGTAATCACAGACAGAAATTGTTAACTTACTAGTCAATGAGACTAGATATTGGCATGCCAATACATTTACTTTATTGCTTAGCTGTTTAGGCTTCTTACAGAACTGAATAATCTTAAGGTTACATGTTAATGTGGTTTTCAAATTAACCTGAATCCACAAAATACTTCTGACATCATTGTAGAATTCATAACTTCAAATCAAATGATTGATTTTTCCCATATTATGAATATTGGGCTCCCAATTTTGATAAATATATTCTTGTTTACAGAAAATGCCAATTGCTTGCTCTCTTACCAATCAATTCCCTTGTGATAGGCATTCCCATTGAAGAACTGCACTTCTTCAAAGGTCTTTGGATTGGGGAAATTACTGGTGATGGCTGGATGCATAATTAAGAACAAGTACAAGGCTGTCGTGCCTGGGAACAGAAAATACGAAAAAGTTATTGATGCGTTTATGTAGACTTTGCCACCCTTCTATGCTTGTGATTTTGTTTGAGCTTCTTACTCATAACATTTAATTTTTGAAACTAATGTAAAAATGCTGTTCTGTGAAATGCTAGATTATTTAATTAGAACACAGTAATTAAGGACTATTAGCATGAGTCAATTATCACCATTTTTACTGCATGCATGGGAGAACAGCATAAAACAATTCCCAGAGACTAATTAAAATACACAATTATTTTCAATTTTTGGCTGCAATAGACATTGCTAATATAGTTGACACATTGAAATAAATGGCTATTAATGGATATTTGCATTTAAATAACAACTGAAAAATTAAATAACGACCTGCATCCATTTTATTTAATGCTACTAACTAAATAACTGACATTGCTTATAACACTGTTGACTCTTCCTGGGCCCTTCCATCTTAAATGTAAGATTCTTAACAGCCTTCTGTCACAATTAAAAGCTTTCAATACAATGTAAAATACAAAACAATGATTAATAAATTGCAGGGCACTGAGAAATGAATACAAATATTGATGGTAGAGGAGCAGAATTGTTAACGGTAGAGAACAATCTCCAAATGAACAGATTATATAGTTGATGAGAAATAAGCACAAGTCCTTAACGGAAAATGAGTTTTTTTATTATCACAAGACTCATCTCAGAAAACAATCTGTCTTATCAAACATGAGAGGCAATTTTAACTTAACCTACTTGGTGGGAAATTTGTGAGAAAATGACAAGATCGGATCAACAGCCACATAAAAGATTCCACTTTCCACAGAAGTCAAACCAAATGATTCCCTGTATCAGTAGGAAGGTACCTTGACACTGACGAGTAAGTACTGGGTGATTGCAAAGTGCACCACTTGACAACTAGTACTGGTGGGGCCATATGAACATTGAGGAACTCTGCAAACCAATCCTATTAAAACAAGGGATTTCATTGCAGCAGCTGATAATGCTGATATGGTGTCAGCGTTACGCAGCGTTACCTTAGCTCCATCTACTCACTTGACTTTTCAACCCACCCCTGGCCTCAGTAGCCCCAACCAGTGTTAAAATTAACCCCAGTCTTTCCAAGTCTTCTTGTCCTATCTTGTCCCTCCACTTTAACATTTCTGCTCTGTCCTTGGACACAAGAAAAAATTGGACTATATATTGTCACATAGCAAAATGCCTAAAATGAAGAATGAGCTTGATGAAGCTGCATACCCTATACTGAAACTGAATATCTGGGATTTTGGGGTGCAATTGCACTGGTTCCACCATTGCTTTGGCTTCACTGACCTTTGCCCATGAGTTCCCAATAAGCTCAAAGCTAGAAGTACAGATATAATTCTGCTGAAGCCTGTAATTGCTTCAACTCAAATGATCTTCAGATAATGTTGACGGGGCAAATTTACTCATCCATTGGAACATTGATGGGACAAGTCACAGAAATACTGGGGAAAAATAATGACTTTCTTTCTGGCGTTTCTGCAGTTCTTTGACCTCACTGTGAAAATGTATCTTCACTGGAGCATTTAAAGTTCTTTAATTCTTCAAAGATCTTAGGATGAGAAGATGGCATGTTGTGCCTCAGTTTTATTTACTGTTGTCACCCTGTAGAGAAAAGTATAGACCACAACAACCAAATGGACCAGATTGTGCCCAAGTATGAAATTACTAAGAGGGTTTCACTATTTTTAACTTTTAATTTCCAAGTTTGATCCAACATTCATTAAACATTAATTAGCAGAGAGATGAATTTTAATTTTTTTTAAAAGTCACTTTAAGTATTTGATATATGCCTTTCATAATCTAAGCAATTGCCTCACTTCCTGCATAAATATAGCATTATGTAGCTAGAAGGCTCAACAACTTGCTGTTCTTTATTTATTCACTCTAAGATAGGAATTGCCCTCAACAACAACATTCACCTTTGAGTTTAAACTGTACAATTACCGTCAGCACAGTACAGTTGGAAGATCCTGTTTTTCCTTTGGATCAAGACAATCCCGAGGGGGCAATTTCCAGAAATTGTTTTCAAACGGCCAGCTAATAATACCTCAGACCATAACTGGTCTGTTTTACTGGATTTAGATTATCTTAGATTAGATTAGATTCCCTACAATATGGAAACAGGCCCTTCAACCCAACAACCGACCCTCTGAAGGATAACTCACCCAGCCCCATTTCCCTACTCTATATTTTCCCCTGACTAACGCACCTAACGCTATGGGCAATATAGCGTGGCCAATTTGCCTGACCAGCACATCTTTGGATTGTGGGAGGAAAGCGGAGCACCCGGAGGAAACCCACACACACACACAGAGAATGTGCAAACTCCACACAGACAGTCAACCAATGCTGGAATTGAACCAGGGTCTCTGGTGCTGTAAGGCAGCAGTGCCAACCACTGAGCACCGTGCTGCCCCTCGTTTTTGGCCAACGTATTGTACCTATAAGAGCTCCTGATTCCTTTCACAGAAAACATAAAAACTGACCGCTTCCTGGGAGTGATTTGCTTCTGCATCTGTCAAGAATCCTGTGTGCTACTTTCTACTTCTGTACGCATTTTCTTTGTGTCTGCATTTCTTTATCAATTGCTTTCCCCCTCAACTTGTTTGGTGTAGCTCTCCTTTGTGCCTACCAGTCACATGGCTTCTTTCTTAACTACCTTATTGCTGGTACTGCTTCCAGGTCAAATGTATTCCAGTCACGTGCACTAGTATTTCTTATTATCCAAGAAAATTAGAATGATCCAGGACTCTTAAAAATAATTACACATTTCACAGATTTTAAAAGATATATACAAATATTACACACTGTAATGTTTCCAAGCCAGGATTCCGGAGCTAACATTTTATATTACCTGCAAATGTATCGTGTGAACATGATAAATGGAGCAGTTCATGTGAGTAGCTATTCATTATGTACCTATTTGGATAGCATGGACAAGTCTTCATAACTTGAGATAAAAGCTCACCTGTTTTTTGAGGTCCAATAACCAGAAATTTTGGTAAACGATCACAGGTTTTCTCTTTAGACCAGATGTCTTTATGTCGTTTATCATCACATGGATTCTGCCAATAAAGAGTGAAATCGGGTATGTTATTAAAACAGTAGAATTCCTGCAGAAAGAAAGCGAGCTAGATAAACATGGAAACCTGATGACTTTGCAGTATAATGGATGAAAAGCTGTGTGTGTGCTTTCGTGGTTGCATGGAAATTAATCTGTACAAATAGAAAAGAGTTTCTAGTTCAACTCCCAAAACTGTTGAAAAATTATAAAAAATATTCCAAGCTTCCAGCCAGCTAGTATTTGTGGGTGGCTTGAATCTTAACTCCAAACAATGGTGCAGCAGCAAGGAAGATCCTATGTATCCTCACTGAATGCTTGCCACATATTTAAATGTATAGCAACTGCTGCTCATTAGAGGAAGAGAAATATATGACAAAGAAAATGCCATGTTTTGAGATACTTTGACGTGATGAGGCTCTTCGTAAATGGAAATTTTTAAAAAATAGGTTGAAATGCTTTGGCAATTTGGACACACATCTGGCCCAGGTGTTTTAAAAAAAATACAAATGTTCCTTAATGCAATGCCCCACCCTTCCAACCAGAAGCCTATTTATCCCACCATATTGAAAGTTAAACAAAATTTCACATAAATAACCACTTTCTTATACTAATCACATTCAAAACACTCCAGGCATTATTTTCATAATAGGATTGCATCCATGTAGCAAGGATATGCCAGACACTACGCTCCCAGTTTTTTTCTGAAAGGCACAATCTCAAAAGCTAATGAATATCTCAACTTTCCAATGACTCAGATTAATTTGGAGTCAGAATTTAGCTTCAGCTCCCATTCCTGCCAAAATGCTACTGCGTCAATTATACTTTTTATTGCTGATGCAAATTATGAATTAAAGGAAAAAAAAAATCAGAAAAAAGTATGTATAATAAATGGTAGGATAAGTGGAAGCTTGTGGTCAGTTTGTTTCCAGCTGAGCTTTTGATTGCTACCTCCTCTCATGTAAATTAACTTAGATTCCTTTCACAGGAACAGTTATTAACAAGGTGAAGAGAACCCTTGTGTACAGAGTGGAGGTGGAGGTGGAGAATGGGGTGAGTCATTATGAGACTGTTATCTGCAGAATTAGTAGCACACTTGATTCGAGAAGACTGGAAGTATACCTGCCAGAGCGGGTCCTTTTGTTCTGGAAAGAGTTCAAAATATTTGTGCGCCAACTGTACAGGGGGGATGGTTTGTAGCTTCAGGTTGGTCCAACAGTGGACAAAATTAGCCAAGTTCACAAATGTATAGAGTCCCAGTCTATCATTTCCATAATTGGATAAATGTGTCATGAAGATGCTGATCTGAAAGAAAAAGAGAAATAGGTCACATTGATGGAGCTACTTAATTGGAGAATTATAATTAAAGAACCTCTTAAAGAAACTTAGTTTACAATCCAGTGGCCAAACTAACCCTTTGCTTCCCCTGTGGATCATGTAGCTTCAGACATAAAATATTCTCATCCCATTGCTTAAAGACAATGACTTGTTTTGGATTAAGGTCTCAGGTGTAATAAATGCCTTTGGCCCTATCGCTCTAGTTGCCTGATTTGATGAACAAGCTGGATATTAATTTCCGTGCAACATCACATTGTCACTTCTTAATGGAAAGGGACAAACTATCTCAATTAAAAACAAAATAGAGATATTGTAAAGTACAGTAGGTCAGTCACTATTTGTAAAGAGGAAAATGAATTAGCATTTCAGTTGCAACTTGTCGTTACACTCATACATACAGACTAGTTAATGTACTGTGGCTTTATAACAACTTCTAATTATATTGGAATTGTTCCTTTAATGTCGTGAAATGTCCCAAGACATTTCACAGGAATGATTCACAGGATAATGAAGATTCTAATGATCCAATAATGTGAATCTTTCTCCCCTGCACCAGCTTCTCAGTCACGCATTCATCTGCTCGATCCATGTATTCCTATCCTCACGAGCTTGTGGCACCAGGAGTAATCCAGACATTACTACCCTTGAGGACCTCCTTTTTAAATTCCTGCCTAACTTCTTATATTTCTCATCAGAATTTCATCCTTTTCTCTTCCTAGTTTGTTAGTTCCAATGTGCCCAACCACCTCCTGCTGGTCCCTCTCCCGTTTGAAATCTCTTCTGGAGTAGAAGTGGCCTATAGAAGATGGATGGATTGCATCTGAATTGGAAGGGGACTAATATACTAGATTTCTAGATGGGAGATTTGCTAGAGCTACTTGGGAATATTTAAACCAGTAAGTGGGAGTGGGGTTGGTGGGTGGGACCCAAAGAAATAGTGAGGAAAGAGATTAGTCTGTGACTGGTACAGTTGAGAAAAGGAGCAAGTGAAACAGTCAGGGCAGGCAGAAACAAAGCAGAGAATGAGGTAGGACTGATAAATTAAATTGCATTTATTTCAACGCAAGAGGCCTAACTGGTAAGGCAGATGAACTCAGGGCATGGGATAGGGATATCATAGCAATTACAAAAACATTGCTCAGGGCTGGACCGGACTGGCAGCTTCATGTTCCAGCATATAGATGCTATAGGATAGACAGAAGAGGGAGCAAGAGAGGAGGTGGAATGGCATTTTTGATTAAGGTTAACATTACAGCAGTATTTAGGGAAGATATTCCTGGGAATACATCCAGGGAAGTTATTTGAGTGGAACTGGGAAATAAGAAAGGGATGATCACCTTATTGGATTGTACTATAGACCCCCAATAGTAAGCGGGAAATTGAGAAACAAATTTATAAGGAGATGTCAGTTACCTGTAAGAATAATAGGGTGGCTATAGTAGAGGATTTTAACTTTCCACATATAGACCGGATTGCTATATGGTCCTTGACTGGCTTGGATGAAGAGGAATTTTTGTACAAGAAAATTTTTTGATTCGGTATGTGAACTTGACCCCCTCTTGGGAAATAAGGCAGGGCAGGTGACTGAGGAGCATTTCGTGACCAGTGACCATAATTCTACTAGTTTTTAAATAGTGACAGAAAAGGGACAAACCAGATCTAAAAGTTAAAGTTCTAAAGTGGAGGAAGACCAATTTTGATGGTATTCGGAAAAGAAGTTTCCAAAGCTGACTGGGGGCAGATATTTGCAGGTAATGGGATGGCTGGAAATGGAAAGCCTACAGAAATGAGATAACGAGAGTCCAGAGACACAATATTCTTGTTAGGGTGAAAGACAAAACTGGTAGATGTAGAAAGTGCAGGGAATGCTGGATGACTAGAGAAATTGAGGTTTTGGTTAAGAAGAGGAAGAAAGCATATGTCAGGTATAGACAGAAGAGAATGAGTTAATCCTTGGAATAGTATAAAGGCACTAGGAGTATACGTAGGAAGGAAATCATGTGGGCAAAAAGAGGATTGATGATGGCAGAGCAATGGACATGATGTACATGGACTGCAGTAAGACATGGTAGACTGGTTCGCAAGGTTAGATTACATGGAATACAGGGAGAACTAGTCATTTAGATACAGAATTGGCTCAAAGGTAGAAGACAGAGGGTGGTGGTGGAGGGTTGTTTTTCAGACTGGAGGCCTGTGACCAATGGCATTGCACAGGATCGATGCTGGGCCCACTGCTTTTCATCATTTATGTAAATGATTTGGATACGAACGTAGCAGGTATGGTTAGTAGGTTTCTAGATGACACCAAAATTGGGGGAGTCCAAACTAGAGGTCATAAGTTTAAGGTGAGAGGGGAAATGTTTGAAAGGGACCTAAGGGGGATATTTTTCACACAGAGGATGTATGGAATCACTTGCTAGAAGTGGTCAAGACTGGTACAATTACACCATTTAAAAGGCATCTGGAAGGGTATAGGAATAGGAAGGATTTATAGAACATAGAAAAATACAGCGCAGTACAGGCCCTTCGGCCCTCGATGTTGCACCGACCAAAGTCTACCTAACCTACACTAGCCCAATAACCTCCATATGCTTATCCAATGCCCGCTTAAATGACCATAAAGAGGGAGAGTTCACCACTGCTACTGGCAGGGCATTCCATGAACACTCAACCCGCTGAGTAAAGAATCTACCCCTAACATCTGTCCTATACCTACCACCCCTTAATTTAAAGCTGTGTCCCCTAGTAACAGCTGACTCCATTAACAGAAAAAGGTTCTCAGTGTCTACCCTATCTAAACCCCTAATCATCTTGTACACCTCTATCAAATCTCCCCTAAACCTTCTTTTCTCCAATGAGAACAGCCCCAAGTGCCTCAGCCTTTCCTCATACGATCTTCCTACCATGCCAGGCAACATCCTGGTAAACCTCCTCTGCACTCGTTCCAATGCCTCCACATCCTTCCTATAGTATGGCGACCAAAACTGCACACAATACTCCAGATGAGGCCGCACCAGAGTCTTATACAACTGCAACATGACCTCAGGACTCGAACTCAATTCCTCTACCAATAAAGCCCAGTACACCATATGCCTTCTTCACAGCACTATTTACCTGGGTGGCAACTTTCAGAGATCTGTGTACATGGACACCAAGATCCCTCTGCTCATCCACACTACCAAGTAGCCTACCATTAGCCCAGTAATCCATCTTCTTGTTACTCCTACCAAAGTGAATGACTTCACACTTAGCTACATTGAACTTCATTTGCCACCTTTCTGCCCAGCTCTGCAACTTATCTATATCCCACTGTAACCTGCCACATCCTTCTTCGCTGTCCACAACTCCACCGACTTTCATGTCATTCGTAAACTTGCTCACCCAGCTTTCAAGCCCCTCCTCTAGATCATTTATAAAGATGACAAACAGCAATGGTCCCAAAACAGACCCTTGTGGAACACCGCTAGTAACTGCACTCCAAGATGAACCTATTCCATCAACTACTACCCTCTGTCTCCTTCCAGCCAGCCAATTCCTAATCCAAACCTCTAATGATTTAGATAGATGTGGGCTAAATGCTGACAAATGCAACTAGATCTACTTAGGATATCTAGTCAGCATGGATAGATTTGAGCGAAGGTTCTGTTTCTGTGCTGTATATCTCTATGGCTATACGACTAAGTGTTATCATGAGCTACAAGCCTCAAATGGAACCACCATTTTCAATGTAGCCCTGGCCTGCTCAGTGTTTTGGGCCGTCTATAAATCTGGACTCAGTACTTACTGCATACAGTTTATCAACTCGCCCCCACAGATGGAGATGTACGTGACCTTTGCAGTGTCTGCCTACCCTGAGAGGCAACAATCTTCCCTCAGCTTCCCCAATGCCCCCAGGCCTTCCTGTCCCTTCTTCATCTCCGGCCTGGCACTAAAGGTTAATCCTATCAGACAGTTCCTCTCAATATGGCTGGCTGCGGCTTGAAAACAGCAATATAAATGCCAATCAGATCAACAACAAAATTTGGTCTCCTGAGCTTCCTATTGCTTCCTCCTCAGCTCCAAGTTAATATTGAGCACATTCATTCTATTTCTATGTGGATGGTACCTGAGTATTTCCAACATGACTGACAGACAATACAGAACAAATCAATTTGACAGAAAGATGCAGGTCTAAATATCTGTCAATTCAAGAGGCAACTGTTACTTGTTCAAATGATAAACATGTCTTTTCACTTCATTGCTATGCTGAGCCAAGAAGTAATTTTAAATTGATCTCAGAATATGAGGTTTATGAAATCTCATCACACAGTTTAGGCATTATTAAGCTTAGCTGAAATAAGAGTGACAACTCTGTGTATTTGGTCGGCAGATTGAAAATGTGTTTGCATTTCTTTTTACCAGTTCAAATCATAGATATTGTCTTTTATACACATACAATAACAAAAAAAATGTCAAACATAAAATATTTCGCCTTGCTTTTGCTTAGTTTAAGCTCAGTACTGCTCCTGTGCTGGGAAAGTGTGTCCAATACTATAACAAACAGAATAAAGGACAGCTCTGAACCATGACTATTGCTGCAGGAAACCACTAGAGGGTGCTAAGTGTGCTATAACTACTCAAATCTCAACAGTTGCATGACACCCACTCTACTTCAGGGGAACTGAGAAGAGATAGCAATGGTAGATGGAGGGACTGGGGTCAAGTGGAAGAGGGCTCAGCTACGATTCACCAACATTTAACCCAGGATCTCCAGCTCCAAACTACTCCATTCAGTCACCTTTTCTCCACACCACCCACATCTCCATTCTACACACAAAAAAAGTTCAGAGCAGTCATATTTTGAACATGTATACATACTAATGTCTTTTAGAACTTACAATAGAACTATTCTTTAGCCCAGGTGGTTACTAGTTCACGTATGGATTACCGTTTTCTTCCATCACCTTCACTTCAGTATTACAGAACTATTGCATGATTGTTGCACTTAGGCATCTTCTGATGTGATCTGGCAAAATAAACTACCCACCATTGAGCTTCCTCTGGTTTTGTATTTGGGTATTAAAGTGAATTAATTAACATTAGAATTTACATTGGAACCACTGAAGCATTATATGTAAATAACTAGAGATAATTTAGTCTGACTAACTGGTGATATCTTGGCTGCAGTTATTTACTTGACACATCTAAACTATTCAGAAAGACAGAGATCTAGAATCATAGAATCCCTACAGTGTGAAAACAGGCCATTTGGCCCAATAAGTCCATACTGATCTCCAAAGAGTAACCCATCCACACCCATTCCCCTCCCCTATTACTTTACACTTACCCTAAAGCACCTAACTTACACTTTCTGAACACTATGGGCAATTTAGCATGGCCACTTCTCCTAACCTGCACAGTTTTGGATTGTGGAAGGAGACTGGAGCACCCGGAGAAAACCCATGCAGACATGGGGAGAATGTGCAAGCTCCACACAGACAGTTGCCCAAGGCGAGAATCAAACCCTGGTCCCTGATGCTGTGAGGCAGCAGTGCTAACCACTGAGCCACCTTGCTGCACCTTGTTATAGATGGTAGCACATATCTGTTTTCACAAGGTTTGTAGCTCAGGTTGAGGTTTAGAGTGTAGGTTTGCTCGCTGAGCTGTAGGTTTGATATCCAGACGGTTCATTACCTGGCTAGGTAACATCAACAGTGGCGACCTCCAAGTGAAGCGAAGCTGTTGTCTTCTGCTTTCTATTTATATATTTCTCCTGGATGGGGTTCCTGGGGTTTGTGATGATGTCATTTCCTGTTCGTTTTCTGAGGGGTTGATAGATAGCATCTAGATCTATGTGCTTGTTTATGGTGTTGTGGTTGGAGTGCTAGGCCTCTAGGAATTCTCTGGCATGTCTTTGCTTAGCCTGTCCCAGGATAGATGTGTTGTCCCAGTCGAAATGGTGGGTTTTTTTTCATCTGTGTGTAGGGCTATGAGGGAGAGGGGGTCGTGTCTTTTTGTGGCTAGCTGGTGTTCATGTATCCTGGTGGCTAACTTTCTTCCTGTTTGTCCTACGTAGTGTTTGTGGCAGTCCTTGCATGGAATTTTATAGATGACGTTGGTTTTGTCCATGGGTTGTACTGGTTCTTTTAAGTTTGTTAGTTTTTGTTTGAGAGTGTTGGTGGGTT
The DNA here is from genome assembly GCF_020745735.1 of Hemiscyllium ocellatum. Taxonomy (NCBI): domain Eukaryota; kingdom Metazoa; phylum Chordata; class Chondrichthyes; order Orectolobiformes; family Hemiscylliidae; genus Hemiscyllium; species Hemiscyllium ocellatum. Next base: position 139,460,127 of record NC_083401.1, read on the forward strand.
TGTGTGCTACTAGGATTCCGAGGGGTTCTCAGTAGTCTGGCTGTCATTTCTGAAACTTCTTTGATATATGGTAAGGTGGTTAGGGTTTCTGGCTGTGTTTTGTCTGCTTGTCGGGGTTTGTTCTTGAGGAATCTGCGCACTTTGTTTTTTAAGTATCCGTTCTTCTTGAATACATCATATAGGTGGTTCTCCTCTGTTTTTTGAAGTTCGTCTGTGCTGCAGTGTGTGGTGGCTCATTGGAATAGTGTTCTGATACAGCTTCATTTGTGTGTGTTGGGATGGTTGCTGATGTAGTTGAGTATTTGGTCAGTGTTTGTCGGTTTTCTGTATACGCAGGTTTGTAATTCTCCCTTGTCCTTTCTTTCTACTGTGACGTCCAGAAATGCGAGTTTGTTGTCAGTTTCTTCCTCCTTGGTGAACTTTATGCCTGTGAGGGTGTTGTTGATGATGTTAAATGCCTCTTCTATCTTGTTTCGTTTTGTGATGACAAAAGTGTCATCTACGTAGCGGAACCAGATTTTTGGTTTGATGGTTGGTAGGGCTGTTTGTTCTAGTCTTTGCTTTACCGCTTCTGCTATGAATCCTGATAGCAGAGATCCCATGGGTGTGCCGTTGGTTTGTTTGTTGAAAGTGAAGTGGGTGGTGAGGCACAGGTCCACTAGCTTCATGATATTTTCGTTGGTAATGTGATTGATGGTGGTTGGTGTGTGTGTGTGATGGTCTGTTCTAAAAGTGTGGCGAGTGTTTCCTTTGCTAGGTCGATGTTGATGGAGGTGAACAGCGCTGTTACGTTGAATGAGATCATTGCTTCATCTTCCTCTATTTTGGTGTTTTTGATGATTTTTAGGAATTTCTGGGTGAGTGGATGGAGTGCTGTGATTCTTCTACTAGGTACTTCAGTCTTGCGTGTAGTTCTTTGGCCAGTCTGTAAGTTGGTGTTCCGGGTAGTGAGACTATAGGTCTGAGGGGGGCTCCTGGTTTATGGATTTTTGGTAGTCCGTAGAATCGTGGGGTGTTGGTCTCGTTGGGTTTCATTTTCTGGAATTCCATCTTGTTTAATTGTCCGGAATTGTGTAATTTTCTTAGGAGATATGTAATTTTGTTTCCTAATTGTGGGGCGGGTCTAGCGCCACCTTTTGGTAGGTGTTGGTGTCTGCGAGTAGTGCATTGGCCTTCTCTATGTAGTCCCTTCTGTTCAGGATGACTGTGAGCCGACATTTGTCTGCAGGTAATATAACGATGTTTTTGTCTTTTTTGAGGTTTTCTAGGGCTTTCTTTTCTTGTGTGTTCAGTTTGTTTCCTTCCCTCTTTTGGCTCAGAGTATGTGCAACTGTCTGCCTATCGTTTGCTGTGTTTCTTCCGTGAGATTGTTGTCCTTCAATGTGGTTTCTAATGCCGCTAGGAAATCCTTCTTGTCAGCGTCTCAGTAATTGAAATTTAATCCTTTGACTAGTACTGCTTCGTCTGATAGGGTCTGGTCTGATAAGTTCTTTATCCATGCCCCTGTGTTATCGGTTTTATCTTTGTTTGTGAGTTTGTCAAGTTTTTTCTTCAGATTCCAATTTTTCTTTATCTGTGTTTGTCGTTGTTTGGTGTTTATGACTCGTTCTACTGCGTCTGTCCATTCTTGATTTGTTGCTTGTTTGAATAACGGTTTTTGGCGTGCAATTACCCTGTTGTATTTTCGGAGTCTGTGGTGGGCGTCATTGATTAGTTCGTAGGACAAACAGGAAGAAAGTTAGCCACCACAATACATGAACACCAGCTAGCCACAAAAAGATACGACCCACTCTCCCTCATAGCCCTACACACGGATGAAAAAAAACACCATTTCGACTGGGACAACACATCTATCCTGGGACAGGCTAAGCAAAGACTTGCCAGAGAATTCCTAGAGGCCTGGCACTCCAACCACGACGCCATAAACAAGCACATAGATCTAGATGCCATCTATCAATCCCTCCGAAAATGAACAGGAAATGACATCACCACAAACCCCAGGAACCCCATCCAGAAGGAAGATATAAATAGAAAGCAGGAGATAACAGCTTTGCTTCACTTGGAGGTCGCCACTGATGATGTTACCTAGCCAGGTAATGAAACGTCTGGATATCAAACCTACAGCTCTGCGAGCAAACCAGCACCCTATATCTGTTTTCATTTGGTTAAACCTTATAAAATGGCCCATGTATGTATTCCAGAAACCACTGTGTTTATGTTAAGAAGCTTCACTTGCTTTAGCTTTGTTTTGGTTTCAGTGAACCTGGAACTTATCAGATACCAGTCAACAATAATTGCTAGAATGTCCTTCTTAGTGAGCCGTTCTGTATTAAAATGGAAGAGAAAGAGAAGCAACAGCAATAGGATGCTGCAAGTACCAAATTAGAAGACAGAAGCCCATATTTTACCTAGTTAAAAAATCACACAATGCCTAACAGGTTCTATCTAACAGGTTTATTTGAAAGCACTAGCTTTTGGAGCGCTGATCCTTCATCAGCCAGTTGTGGAGAATAAGATTGTAGGACATAGAACTTATAGCAAAAATTTACAGTGGGATGTAACTGAAATCATATATTGAAAAAGACCTGGATTGTTAGTTAAGCATCGTATCTTTTCAAATGGGCATGTTGGTTTTAGTTCTTTCATTTGTAAATCCCAGAACAATCTTAAAGTTATATTGTCAAGTGAACTTTAACAATAGGTGCCATGTCAGCCCAGATAATGCATTGAAGGTGTGAGGCTGTCTGTGCCTTGATGTTCAGACTGATTCTAATCTAAAAAATGGGATTTACAGAATCTTACGTGGATTCATGCAGTTTTTGAACAAAGTAAAATGTAATTCTGCAAGTAAAAATTCACCCCACAAACTTATATGGGTATGGGCGTGTACGCGTGTGGGTGTGAGTGGGGGGCTGGGGAGGTGGAGTGGGTATGAGTGTCTGCGAGAGAGAGCATGTATGTGTCTATGTGTGTGTGTGTGTAGTGCAGTGGGCTCACCTGTCGTGTGACATGAACCTAAGATTCTTCTCACAGACTTATATCCTTTTACACTCACACTCAACACGTACACATACACATACACATACACATACACACATTCACACACAGACACTCATAAACCCCCACCCCACACACATACGCACACACTTCTATAAGTTTGTGGGGTGAATTTTGAATTTGCAGAATTACATTTTATTTTGCTCAACATGCATGAATCCATGTAAGATTCCTTAAACACCCTTTTTAGATTAGAATCAGTCTGAACATTGGGGCGCAGACAGCCTCACACAGGGCACCTCACACCTTCAATTCATTATCTGGACCGACATGGCACCTATTTCACTTGAGAGTGTAACTTTAAGAAAGCTCTAGAATTTACATATGAAAGAACTGAAACTGACATGCCCATTCTAAAAGATGAGAGACTTTACAAACAATCCAGGTCTTTTTCAATATATAATTTCAATTACATCTCACTCTAAACTTTTGCTTTAAATTCTGTCTTATGATCTTACACTCCACAACTACCTGATGAAGGAGCAGCACTACAAAAGCTGATGCTTCCAAATAAAATTATACTATAACCTGGTATTGTGTGTTTTTTAATTTTGTACACCCCAGTCCAACACCGGCACCTCCAAATCATATTTTTCTTGTTGGTGTGTCCTGTTTGCATAAAGAAAATGAGTTGTGTGTGTGGGAGCCTCACTGGCATTTTATAGTCATACCTTTGCTCATGGTAAGAGTCCATGACCTCAAATAGATAGAAGGTCTGCAATCAGCCTCTGCTGGAAGCAGTGGTCAGTCTGGAAAGGCTGAACTCTCAGCTGAATATATTCCTTTCTGAATGACTGCTCTGTACGGGTCCTCTCATTTTTGGAGCAAGCCATGATTAATGGGTGGACAACTGGCCAAGCCAGTTATTTCAAAGTTGTTGTCCTGCATTTAGTTTTGCTGATGTGACAGTAATACAGGAATACATTAAGGTGAAGCTACGTATCCCTCAGCCATAAAAGAAAGAAAGTTAAATGACACAAGGACAAGAACAGAATTTTTCATTTCCCCTACCGGGAGCTTTACCACCCCATGATGCCCAATTATACCCCAATCCCACCAGGCTATGACACAAGTCATCTGTGTACCACAAGGATCTGTTTTGGGACCATTGCTTTTTGTTATCTTTATAAATGATCTAGAGGAAGGACTTGAAAGCTGGGTAAGCAAGTTTGCGGATGACACGAAAGTCGGTGGAGTTGTGGATAGTGAGGAAGGAAGTGGTAGGTTACAGCGGGATATAGATAAGTTGCAGAGCTGGGCGGAAATGTGGCAAATGGAATTCAATGTAGCTAAGTGCGAAGTCGTTCACTTTGGTAGGAATAACAAGATGATGGATTACTGGGCTAATGGTAGGCTACTTGGTAGTGTGGATGAGCAGAGGGATCTTGGTGTCTATGTACACAGATCTCTGAAAGTTGCCACCCAGGTAAATAGTGCTGTGAGGAAGGCATATGGTGTACTGGGCTTTATTGGCAGAGGAATTGAGTTCCGGAGTCCTGAGGTCATGTTGCAGTTGTATAAGACTCTGGTGAGGCCTCATCTGGAGTATTGTGTGCAGTTTTGGTCGCCATACTATAGGAAGGATGTGGAAGCTTTAGAACGAGTGCAGAGGAGGTTTACCAGGATGTTGCCTGGAATGGTAGGAAAATCTTATGAGGAAAGGCTGAGGCACTTGGGGCTGTTCTCATTGGAGAAGAGAAGGTTTAGGGGAGATCTGATAGAAGTGTATAAGATGATTAGGGGTTTAGATAGGGTAGATACTAAGAACCTTTTACCGCTAATGGAGTCAGGTGTTACTAGGGGACATAGCTTTAAATTAAGGGGTGGTAGGTATAGGACAGATGTTAGGGGTAGATTCTTCACACAGCGGGTTGTGAGTTCATGGAATGCCCTGCCCGTATCAGTGGTGAACTCTCCTTCTTTATGTTCATTTAAGCGGGCATTGGATAGGCATTTGGAAGTTATTGGGCTAGTATAGGTTAGGTAGGACTCGGTCGGCGCAACATCGAGGGCCGAAGGGCCTGTACTGCACTGTATCCTTCTATGTTCTATGTTCTATAAGTATGTCTGACAGTCTCACATTGTAATGGAGGGACCACATGCTGTCTCAGTTGTGAAAGCAGATGAGCCTTAGTTGGTTACCTGTGTGCCACAGATGGGCTCTGGACAAGATAACTATGCACCAACTATCCCACCAATGATATAATGCCAGTGCCTGTGGAAAGTCAATGGACATACTATCACATCCTCATGTGGGTTTTTTCTTGTCTCCAGCAGGGTAGTTTCCCTGATACAATAATGCTTATGTTATCCCTCTTAACGTAAGAAACTAGGTGTGGTTATCAGGATACCGAAGAATCCAACACACATTTATGATAGCGTCTATTATACACAAACATTACTTTCCTCAGATATCTGATGTCTGGTCTAATACTAAATTACAGTATATGTTTACAACAGAGTGGCATTCTTCAATATGGTGGCATGCTCGAAGTGATCCAAGTTAAGATGGAGAATGATATTTTTATACCCTTCCATCACATGCTATGATACCACGACAATGCCACCAGAATGTCTCCAAAGGTATACTGAGACATGGACCCGGAGTTATAACTGAACCCTTTCAGCATGCCTCCACTTGCCCTCATCTAATATTATTCCTCACTCCTCTGCCTTACCTCACAGTCCATTTGCTGACCCCCTGTAAAATCCTGGTCATGAACCTCCTTCAACAACTGAATATATTTTAATCACTCTGTGTGGAAGGATTTTGATTCTGCTTTCCCATTTATTTTTAGGTCACCTTGGAAATTTGCCCATCTGATACAACCTTCAATTTATTACTATTTAGCTTAATGTAACCTTTCACTAGGAGAGTGAAGTTGAGGATCATCAAATCAGCCATGATCTAATTGATTGGAGGAGTTGACTCAGTGGGCTAATTGACCCATTTCTGCTCCTACATCTTATGATCTCACTGGGATCTACTCCAAGTTGTTACTTATACACTTAATCCAAACATATAAGAACTTCAATCCTGTGCAGATCAGCTGGTGGGAGTATTCTCTAACATTTTAACGTCTTCTTATTACAATCTGAAAATCCCCATTTCAACAAGAATACCATTGTCCGATGCCAAAGAAAAATCATGCAACATGCCTCAACGACTACTGCCCGGTGGCTCTGACCTCCATAATTATAAAGTGCTTAAAAAAGGTTGGTCATGACTCACATCAACTCCAGCTTACCAGATCGCCTGAAACCATTGCAATTCATCTACCATAACAACAAGTCCACAGCAGATGCCATGACCCTATACTCATCCCTGGAACATCTGGATGACAAGGATATCTAGGTCAGGATCCTCCTTGTTGACTACAGTTCCACCTTCAACACCATAATTCCAAATAAATTCCCAGTCCATCACACAAACTAGCCTTGATCCATTGACTCCATCTACAGTTCCTGCTACCATTATAACCCAAGACCCCTCCCACCTTGGATACACTCTCTTTCACTCTCTTCCGTCAGGTAGAAAAATGAAAAGTTCAAGATCAGCTTCTTCCCTGCTGTTATCAGACTTTTGAACAGACCTCTCAAATGTTCAAATTGATATCTCTCTGTCTGTAGCTGTATTCTGTACTCTGTCTTCTAACCGAATGCACTTTCCATGATATGATCTACCCATTGGACACGTGAAATAACACTCTTCACTGTATCTTGCTACATATGATAACAACAATAAATCAAACTCAAACTCATAGACAGTAGGATAGATTTTTCAATTGACTATGAATTCTGCCTTTGTGCTATAAAGAGAGTTTCTAGTTTCAATCTTTCTTTGAGGAGGGATGTTGCATGATTTTATTAGAATTTACACTCAAGCATATGAAATTAAGCACACATTCTATTAGAACTTGGCAGAATAGTTTCAGAACTGATTTTACTGTAAATGACATGCAACTTTATAATTCTCAAATATCCTGAAGAATTTATTTTTTCTTTACATGAATACAAAATGCTACACTTGTAACGTTTGACTGTAGGATTATTCTTCTGTGGGTCAAAGATGTAACATGGAAAACCATAAATGTAAAACAAAATTAAGATGGAACAATTATATTTTAGAAGATGCCTTAAAGTAGTATGTAAACGCTTTACCCTTTTCACAGAATTTAGTTTGGATTTTTTAAAAACTGTATTGATGTATTGTTGGTACACAAATCATTTTTGGCACTGTGTAATTTTGTCACATGATACCCCCAATAGATTTTATGTTCATGGCAGCATGAAGCTCAGAAGCCCATTGACGCTTGCTTTTTAAAAGATGTGCTAATCCACAAAAGACGTAAAAGACCAGCCAGGAGAAGATTTTTGACTTGATTACTTCTTTAACAATGGGGTGAAACTAAATATTATATATACTTTCCAGACGGAAATCAGCCACCAAAAAAGACCCGATTTGTGAGATTATGCGTGTTTGCATTTCCACCCAATTTACTTTCAGTTTTAGGTTGTGGTTCATGAGATGGTGACTGGTGCTTCCATGCTTCCTAATTTCCTCCAGTCACATAGCATTCTGAGATCACTGTACCTCTCACTTCTTGCACAGTCTCAATTTTCATTGTTCCACCATTGAAGCGTATGGCTTTGGATGCCTTGGAATTCCTTTCCCAAAGGTCTCCAACATGTTTTCCTCCTTTAAGTTGTTTTTAAAATCTACCTTATGGCTCTGCCCTGACACTTCCGCAGTGATTCCATGTCAAATTCTGTCTGATGAGCTAGGGTGGTGTTTTGGAACATATTTCTGAAGGCCAAGGACCCATTTAAACACAAGTTGCTGTTGTTTAATCTCCGAGAAATCACTTCAGCAATTTGATGGCAAATTCTCAATACAATCCTGTGCAACTTGGAAATTTTACTCTGATCATCCTATTATAATCAACCATCTCTTTTTCAGATGAGAGAATGTGTGCACTTTGCTGTGACTGCATACAATTCTTAAATATGTAAATCAACAAACTAATTACTCCCAGAAGGATCAATTAATATCATTCCCAAAAAGAAGGTTCCTCTTTCAATATTGGATCTGTGTCAGTTTAAGTTACAGGAGTGCAAATCCTTATCCACCTAAGTATAGGGGGACAGGTACAGGTGACCTCTGTCCCTGACCACAAAGGTGATATAATTTAAATACCACATCTTTCAATTCACTCATTGTCAGACACCACGGTCTTTGACTTTGGTGGATCATGAACATCAACACACAGCAACAGTGATGCAGAAATGGATGCAAATCACAATTAGGAAAGATGCATAATGAAGGATTAAATTAATATCGGTTATTTTACATATTAGCCAAAGTAAAAAATCTGACCTTTGTGCCCTGCCAATCATGGTGATGGATTCGTTGGTGAAAATGCCAGCATATCCTTAGATATGGGGCCTAAAATGCTCACAATATTCCAAGTGAGCCTCCGCAGTAGATCCCCATTTTTGTATTCTAGCCCTTTCAACATCAATGCCACCATTGCCTTCCTAACTGCCATATGATCTACATGTTAACTTTTAAAAAATCCTGACCTAAGACTCCCAAAGTCACTTTGTGTATTGGAATTCCGAACCCTTTCCTATTTAGAAAATAATCTATGCCTCTATTCTTCCTACCAAAGTGCACAACCTCACACTTTCCAACATATTCCATCTGCTGCTTCTTTGCCCACTCTCCTAGCCTTTTTAACTTCTTCTGCAGCCTCCCTGCTTCCTCAACACTATCTGCCTCTCCACCTATCTTTGTGTTATCTACAAACTTAGCAACAATGGCCTGAATTTCTTCGTCCAGATGGTTAATGCATAACACTGACTCCTATAGGACTCTATTAGTCACCAGTTGCCAAACTACAAAAGAGCCCTTTATCCCCACTCTTTGATTTCTGCCAGTCAGCCATGCTAGTCATCCATGTTAGTTCCTTTCTCCTAATATCATGAGCTCTTATCTTATTCAGCAACCTCCTGTGTGGAACCTTGTCAAAGGGACCTGGAAATCCAAATCAATCATATCTATTAGCTCTCCTTTGTCTAACTTGCTCATTACCTCCTCAAAGAATTCTAACAGATTCATCAGGCATGACCTTCCCTTGATGAAGTTGTGCTGAGTCAACCCTATTTGACCATGCACTTCCAAGTACTCTGCAATCTCAACCTGAAACATGGAACAACCACCGTCAGGCTAACACACCTATAATTTCCTGACTTCAGTCTCATTCCCTTCTTAAACAGGAGTGTGACATCAACCATTTTCCAGTCCTCCAGGATCTTCCATGACTCTAATGATTCCTGAAAGATCATCAACAACATTTCCACAATCTCCTCAGTGAGCTCCTCCTGGAGTGTAGTCCATCTGGTCTGAAATTTATCCACTTTCAAACCTTTTAGCTTCCCCAGTATCTCCTCCATAATGATGGCCAAAACACTCGCCTCTGCCCCAACTCTCTTGCAACTAGTGTCTTCCACCATGAAGACCGATGCAAAGTAACTATTCAATTCTTCTGCCATTTCTTTGTTTTCTGTTACTATTTCACCAGCCACATTTTCCAATGGTCTAATGTACACTCTTGCCTGTCTCTTACCAGTATATATCTAAAATAACTCTTATAGTCTTCTTTCATATTACTTAGTTAGCTTAGTCTCATCTTCTTCCTTGCTGATTGATGTTTTTTCAACGATTCTCTGTTGGTTTTTAAAGACTTCACAATCCTTCAGTTTCCTACTAATCTTCACCACATTTAAAGCTTTCTTCTTTTGCTTTTATGTTGCCCCTAACCTCCTTTTTCAGCTTGGGTTGCTCCATCCTCCTCTTAGCATGCTTTTCCTCTCCTTGGGATGAATTTCAGCTGCACCTTCCAAACTACCCCGAGAAACTCGTGCCATTTTTGCTGCACTGTCTTTCCTGCCAGGATCTCCTTCCAATCCACTCTGGCCAGTTCCTCCTTCATGTCTTCACAGTTTACTCAATTGCAATATCGGCACATCTGATTCCAGCTTTTCACACTCAAACTGCAAGGTGAATTCTATCATATTATGGCCACTACACCCTAGGGGTTCCTTCACCTTCAGCTCCCTAATCAAGTCTGTCTCGTTACACCTCACCATGAGGTGGTAATGCAAGGCAAGACAGGGATGCAATGAGCATTGAAGTAGGCACTAAGTTAGTGATAAGAGAACAAATGAGCAATCCTGATATGTTGCCTAGACCAATACATAAGTTGAGTGCTCGTCCTGAACACAAAGTCTCCTCACTATAGGATTCCAATGAAAGGTTGCTCATGCACTCAAAGTGTGGCAATGAAGTGCAGAAGCACATAAAGTGGATTGGAGATGTGCCATGATGGTGTTGAGAGGCTGGCATGTGTTGATGCCAGAGTCAATAGATGGAGGGTAAGTGTGATTGCTGCCCGTAGAGTGTGCCTTAAAGGATGAGGTCTGTGTTCAGCGAGCTGGTGTTGCTGGGTAACTGCTGTGGCTGGGTAACTGCTGTGACTTCCATGTTGGGAATTGCCGGTGTGTGTTTTCTATCAGTGGGTGGTGTATTGGGAGGCTGCATGGTCATGAGGTGAGATTAAATAATAATGAGTGCAATGATGTGTCATAATCCATGTTAATAGGCTTCTTGCCACAGAGTAGTGAAAATATCACTACATTCTCCAACGATTGGTTGAAAAATGGGACTTTTTGGTCTCAATGGCCAGAAGGTCTTTGTTAGACATCTCATCTGATTTTCCCAAATTTCTCACTGTAGCTCACATCACTTAGAGACTGGGAAGATTCCACCAACTCACTGATAACATCTAAATCTCTTCCAATACTTTATACCCAATTAAAAAAAAACAAACATTCCCTTTGATCTCCTGTGAAAAATACATTGTCTCATGGCTTCATATCAATGATAGCTAAACTTCTTTACAACTACTTGGAACTTCAATCAAACATTGAATTTCTAGCACAATCCCCACACTGTGATAATGATATGCTGTGGAAAAAGTCCAGCAGTGCTAGTCCATATGTCAAAAAAAGTGAAAGAGCAACTGTATGCTGGCTAGTTTTCTGCAAAGGTTTATATGGCCTGGAGATTTAAATATCTTGACAGTTTTAAGAATTCCATAGAGCTTATCCAAATTTTTTTGCACTTTCATATCTACTCCTGACAGTCCCAAAAGAGTATCTGATGCTGGCCACTCTCACAGATCATCTTACTCTCCTCTCCAAATAAGTACAGCAGTTTGAGAACTTTTCTTTAAACTACCTAAAGCTTTTTGTCAAACCCAGTGATGAAATTGGATCTATTAAATGATAATTGCACTGACACATGTGCAGTCACTTCTGTGAATCAAGGATTTGCAAAGTACAACTTGTCCCAATAAACACCCTAAAATCTGGTGAAACCAGTGGGTTTGGGGTGACTCTTTTGGAATTGTGGCTCTGACTGAAGTATGGAGCCCTTCTGTTTTAGAGGAGTCAAGACCACTGGATGATCCACATCTTGGTGAAAGCAGTAGGTTTTAATGTGTGTCTCAGAGGATTAAAATGAAGTAGAAAGATGGAGAGACACAGGACAGGACAGTATTACAGCTTGACGCCTACATGACTGTACAAGCTGACATTAATGATGCAGCAATTAAATTCAGGGATGTCCAATAGTCCAGAATTAGATGAATGCACATGGTTTGAGTTTTGTGGGGTTCTGGCATAGTGCAAAGATTGGGACTAGGTATGGTTATGGAGGGATTTGAAAGCAAGGATGAGAATTTTTAAATTAAGATAGTGCCAGAGGTCAATGCAGGTCAACCATTAAGGTAGAGGCAGCTATGTTTTGAATTGAACAAAGAATTACATGTTCAATATTTATCCTCTTAGTACAGTCAACCAAAACAGAAGAGACCAGCATTTTATTACATTACTACAATTATCTTTATTACTGTGTTTAGCAAGAAAGTCCTGATGTTATGGAGAATGTAGCTGGCTCGGATGACAGAAGAACAGATTAAGTATGCCTTGGCGAACAGCTTAAAAAAAGTCTGTTAATGGATTGTAAAAGTAACACAGTCACATTCACCTGTAGCATGGAAAGTGAGATATTAATCTTCAATTGGTTACAATCAAACTACAAGATTGGATTTTTTTTCTTATTGTCTTGTGACACCTCAGTCTAGGCTTTTCTGAATCAAGAAGTAAAAATACAATTAAATTGTCCTGCAATTTATATTACCTATTAGCTTCAGAGGATTGCAAGTTATGAAACTGCACACTTCCAATTTCCTCAACTACAATGTTAGATTACAGAATCCCTGCTGTCCTTTTGTATTCAGGTTGGCTTGATGGGTTTAAATAGCTTCTCTCATTGTCAGATAAATGGATTCTGTAGAAGAGTCACACAGCACTCAATATATTAATGCTGTTTCTCTCACCATAAATGAGGTAAACCTGCTGAGTTTCTCTAGTATTCTCTGTTTGTTCCAGAATCCAAAGTATTTTGCTTTTATTTGTCAGGTAAATCAGTCCAATATTAATCAAGGTGGGGAAAAACTGCACAGGGTCTAATACTATTTAATGATATATTTCAGGAAGAAAGCCCAATATTGCAAGTATAAGCAATCATTAATCCAATAGCTGTGCTGTTCTAAAGTTGACATGAAGATCCATTATGTGGGGAGGGTACAGATAGTTGCAAACAGCTGAAAGTATTAACTACAAAAGTTTTTAATTTTTCTCACCTAATGAACAAAAGGCCAGCTCTCCCATCTTTTTAATAGTACCTGGTCTTAAATAATATAAAAATATCGGCAACATTGCGATAGCATGAAAAAAATAAAGCTAACCATACTGGAAGACAAAATTGGATTTGAGAAGAAAGATATGTCAGTGCACTGTGTCAAATGTGTGTACTTCTACCTGACAACCTGTCCAGCTCCTTTCTATGCAAAGTTGAATGTTTTAACTATTAATGACAAAATGCGTTTTCATGTATTTAGAATGCTTTCTGTATTCTGCAGCTAGGCAATTATTGCTTTTAGGTATTTGACATTCTTTCACTATACATCCAGGTATGCTACAAGAGAATATGACACTTGGCATGCACATTTGCTGTTTCTTCATTTGGTAGTGCATATGGCTTGTTAACACTATGAATAGCATTCACAGATGTAACATACTGGGTGACACGAATGGATGTTGAAATAGAATGCGTTTTTCCAATAGAATAATCTTTGCTGCTGATAACAAATTTTCTAGATAGAATTCCCTCCCCCACCAGATGTTCTGTTTGTACTGATGAATGCAAATCTAAGAAGCAAGATCCTTTACATAAGTTGCAGTTATGATTAGAAACAGCTTGTGGAAGATACACCCTTGCCTTTCCAAACATTTATAACTAGAATGTCAAACTGATTCAAGTGCTCACATCATACTTTTTTCAGAAAAATGTGAAAACTTAATGATGCATGCCAACAACTGGAGTCACACAGAACTTTTTTTTTATTAAATCAGTCATTAGGAAATGCATCATTCAGTCCTGGAAATACCAAAAAAAGGTATGGCTCAGTTTTTTTAAAATTTTGTCTCTCATATTTGAGTAGTTTGGTTTAAAATAATAAACTTACTCTAATAACAGAGAGTTAAGATGTTTCCTTCATCTGTGTGTGGCTCAAGACAATATGAGAGTAAACTTTCTAAGCAATAAGGCAAATCAGGGCAGGACTTACACACTTAATGGCATGGCCCTGGGGTTTGTTGCTGAACAACTGACCTTGGAGTGCAGGTTCATTGCACCTTGGAAATGGAGTCGTAGATAGATAGGGTAGTGAAGAAGGCATTTGGTATGCTTGCTTTTATTGGTCAGTGCATGGAGTATACAAGTTGGGAGCTCATGTTGTGGCTGTACAGGACATTGGTAAGGTCACGACTGGAATACTGCTTTCAATTTTGGTACCCCAGCTATAAGAAGGATGTTGTGAAACTTGGAAGGGTTCAGAAAATATTTACAAGGATGTTGTCAGGAAGAGGCTGAATAGGCTTGGGCTATTTTCCCGAGAGCATTGGAGGCTGAGGGGTGAACTTTATAGTAATTTATAAAATTATGAGCGGCATGGAGAGGGTAAATAGAAAGTGTTTTCCCTAGGGCAGTGGAGTCCAAAACTATAAGGTATAGGTTTAAGGTGAGAGGGGAAAGATATAAAAGGGACCTAAGGGGCAACTTCTTCACTCAGAGGGTGGTGCGTGTATGGAATGAGCTGCCAGAGGAAGTGGTGGAGGCTGGTACAATTGCAACATTTAAAAGGCATCTGGATGTATATATGAATAGGAAACGTTTAGAGGGATATGGGCCAAGTGCTGGCAAATGGGACTAGATTAATTTAGGACATCTGGTTGACATGGATGAGTTGGACCAAAGGCTCTGTCTTCATGCTGTACAGCTGTATGACTCTATGGTCACATCTGTGACAAGTTTCCAAGTTTCAGATGACTTGCCAGTAAATTAACTGAACAAACAATGAACCAAATAAAAAAAAACAAAATAATGGAAGATATTAGTTTACGGACTTCTTGGCAAAAAGCTCAATTTGACCTAATTCAGTAATTTGGTTTCGGTCCCTGTGCAACACATCAAGCTAAACAATTTGTTGGTTTATACGAACAGCCACAAGAGGGTGCTCTACACTTATCCCAACAGCGCCCCCACCCCCCACCACAACAACCATGAATATGTTACACAATGTTCAAAATTCCAAACATTTTATACACACCTCTTGTTTTCTACATATTAGCAAATCTGATTTAACCACTGATTTCCTACTCCTCAGAAGACACCAGCAGTTTCTGATTCAAACTTCCAGAATTTGGGAGTGGACCGTGACCTGTCATCTTTTGAGACTGAGTTTTCACTAACAAGGACTGATTTTGCCAATGACCTTCAATTGAATTTTCCACTTCATCAAACATGTCTGTCCAATTCTGACTCAGATCTGAATTGGTTCCAGGCACAACCTGTGTTGGAGCAATTACTAGTGCTCTACTTGTATTCCAATTATTCAATTTATCAGACTCATTTGATTCTTCCCAGCTCCCTTCTTCTACATAAATCATGTTCACCTTCAGAGGTTCATGTGTTAAAGGTTTGATTTGAACACTACCAATCCTATCGACTAAGTACGTGCCAGGACTATATATTTTTATGATTATTTTCTTTCACCTTAATCTCAGGTTTGATGTTAGACTTCTTTCTCATATTCTACTTTACCTCTTCCTACCTGGATTATTTTTCCTTTACTGACTGTGCTAAATGCCTTGTTCTACCCACTCTCCAAAGATCCTTTCAGTCAGTGTTCCACCAGTGCTTTATGAGGTATGTTATAATATAGAAAACAAAATTACTACTTTGTAATTTAATGACATCTGACATTTGCTCCAATTTGTACCTGACATTTGTTTTAAAAGAGTTGGCCTAACAATTTGTGCTCTGCTACTCCATTTTAATTAGGATGACACAGTAAGAAATTGTGTTTTGCCCTGTTCATTCTCGTGAAATTTGAAAACTCTCTGAACAGAACTGATTTCTAAATCCAATGTCTGTATTGGCATTCATTTGTGATATAGTGGTCCTGTCTGGGAACTCTACAAGTTGTTCTAACAATGTTATCTGCAGAGACTGGCAACTCATTCTCATATGAAAAGAAAATTACATTTTCACTGCTGATTTCTACATCATATCGAGATGGTAATCTAAACATCACATCAGCATTACAATGACCTTCCAATCATCTCTACGTAATGTCGTACTTATAAGCAGTTACTATCAAAGCCCGGTTCTACATTCAGAGTGCAGCTAAAGTGACTGCTGAAGCCCTTGGATTCAAAATAACTTCTGATCAGCATCAATTGTGAAACTGTGCTATTATAAGTATTTATAAACAAAACCAAAACAGAATTTGTTGAGAAGTCTTAGCAGGGCTGACAGATCTGGGCCTTCTCTGCTGCCAATTCCAAGCCACCTGACAACTGGAGGAAGAGTGCCTCAGCTTCTGTCTTGGGACCCTTCAACCACATGGCATCAACGTCGACGTCAGTAGTTTCCAAATCTCCCGGCACCCCACCTCATCCCAGATCCAACCTTGTCCAACTTCCTTCCCACTATCCACTCCACCCTTCCCTCCAACCGATCACTATCACTCACCACCTGCATCCACCTATTGCCTTCCCAGCTACTTTCACATTCACCAATGCCCATCCTCACCCTCCTATTTCTCTCTCAGCCGCCTCCTCCATCCACATTCCTGATGAAGAGCTTATGCCTGAAATGTCAACTCTCCTGCTCCTCGGATGCTGCCTGGCCTGCTCTGCTTTTACAGCACCAGACTTGTTGACTCGCACTTATCAATGTTAAACTTCATCTGCCAAATTTAGGCCCATTTGTAAATTTCTTATTTTTTCATTGTAATTTATCTTTTCACCTATTTTAGTGTCACCTGCAGATTTGGCTATAGTACCTCCTATACTTGCATCTATGTCATTAATAGAGGCTGTAGATAGTTGGGGCCTAAGGACCAAAGCTTGTGACTCCCGACCGGTCAAATCTTGCCAAATGAGAAAAGACCCATTTATCCTGACTCTGCTTTCTGTTGGTCAACCAAGCTAATAAAATACCGCAACCCCATGTGACCTTACCTGTTGTGTGGCACTTTGTCAAATGCCTTATGGAAGTCTATAGAACCTGCATTATCCATGTTGTTTGTTACATCTTCAAAGAACTCTAGCAAATTAGTCAAACATGATTCACCCTTTATTAAAGCATACTGACTCTGATGGATGGTAGTTTGACTTTCCAAATGTTGAGTTATTTCTTCCTTAATATTGGATTCTAATAATTTCCCAAAAATGCAGATTAAACTAAGTGGCTTGTAGTTTCCTACTTTCAACCTGTCTCCTTTTTTTTGGATAAGGGCATTATATTGGCATTTTTCACCTTCATTTGAACATTTGCCAAATCCAGGAAATTTTGGAATGTATAACCAATGGATCCACTTTCTCTGCTGTCACTTCCTTTAAGAAGTTAGGATGTAGGCTACCAGGCCCTGGGAACTTCTCTGCCAGGCCATGGGAACAGTCTGCTCAGTACTTTTCCCTGAGTGATGATGAATGTTCTAGGTTCTTCCTTTCTACAGCCTCTGAATTACCTATCCATACTGGGATGATACTAGTATCTGCCATCATTATAACTGAAGCAAAATATTGACTTTCCCATTTCTATGTTCTATGGGGAGCATTCATTTCCCAGTCTCATCTTCCAAGTACCAGCTTTCACTTTAGCTACTCTCTTCTGTTTTATATACTTAGAAAAGCTTTTGCTATTGACTTTTTACTTTGTGCCAGATCTGCTTCTTAATTTACTTGTGCTCTTTTTATGATTGTTTTAAGTAACACTTTGTTGATTTTTAAAATTTTCCTCATCTTCCAGATACCTTAGTTTTTCTCTTTATATTATCTTTAACTTCTATGCTAAGCCTTTACCCATTTTATACTCTTTCTTCCTTTCTAGAATATATTTTATTGGATGCATTTGGTATCTCCCCAAACATTTGCACTATCATCGACTGTCCTATGCTTTAGTCTTCCCACCAGTCCACCAAGGCCAAATCTGTCTCCATGCTTACACAATTACCTTTGTTTAATTCCTGAATGCTAGTTTGGGACTCCACTTTCTTGGCCTCAAACTGAATTTGAAAGTCGAGCATGTCATGATCACTATCCAAGAGAAGATCCTTTACTACAAAACCATTCATTATTCCCACCTCATCACACAATAACTCATGTTGAATAGTCTGCTCTCTGGTTGGTTCCATAACATATTGCTCTAAGAAACACTGAGAACTGCCTTGAACATTCAATTCTCAAAACAGGATGCTCTGCAATCGTGTCTCAGTGAGCACCACCATTGGTTCATTGTCCCTTACCAAGTTCTGAGGACTGAAGAATTACCAAATAGCAGAATATGAAATTGAAAAAGACCCATGGAATTATTAATAGTCAAACATTACTTTCACTCATCATCTCACTCAAGTTGCAGATAAGCATATATTAGATCTAATTTTGAAACCGTCTGACCACATGACAATATAGTAACAGTTCCTTGACATTTGGCAATTGATTACCTGATTTACAGTTCCTTTACAATCACCACATGCTCTTACAAAACCATTCGCTTTTTGCATAACCTTATGGGAATATCCCTATTACTGTACTGAAACTTTTATAATAATCCTTTCGATTTCCAGTCTTTTCAGCTCTTGTTCTACTTCTCCTTTAAAGTAGAAGGCATTAGACAAGGATCACAGTTAACTGGTCTGCCATTCCTCAGTAATCTCTCATTATCGAAATATATGGCCAGTTTCATTGCACATCAAAACACACTTGGTGGTAATGTTGTCTTGTGTTGTGAGTTTCCACAAACTTGGCAATAGTACATTCACTTTCATCATCCAAGTCATTCACATGTATTATAAATAATTGTGGGCTGGCACTGATCATGTGGCACTCCATTAGTTACAAGTTGCTATCCTGAAAATACCTTTTTTATCCTAACTGTCATTTTTCAATGATTAGCTTATCCTCTATGCATGCCAGCACTGTTACCTTATATGCAGTACCTAATCAAGTGCCATTTGGAAATCCAAGTATATTACATCCACAGGTTCTCCACTACCTATCCTATCTGTTACCACTTCAATGAACTGTAATAAATCTGTCAGGCACAATTTTGCCTTTGTTAAGCCATTCTGTCTTTGCTTTTTTATATTATCTATTCCTAAATACTCTGCTATTGTATAGATTATAATTGACAACCAGTTTTCTATTGTTAAATGTTAACTTAATTGGCCAGTAGTTAGCTTTTCTTCTGTCTGTCTCCCTTCTGAATACAGATGCCACGTTGGCAGTTTTGCAATCATTAGACTTTAACAGAATCTAAGAATCCATGCATCCACTATTTCTGTCACTACTTTCTTTAAAATTCTATGATACAATTCATCATTTTCAGGGGAATTATTGATCTTTAGCCCCATTAATTTTCCTTGTTTTTTTTCTCCCTGGTCATAGTTACACTATTCATTACCCCACTCCCTCCACGTGTTAGCTCCTTGATATTTAGCATTTTTGGAATGGTTTAAGCTGTCCTTTCCTGTGAACACTTTTTTTTCAAATCTTCAGCTATTTCCTGGATTCCCCAGTTCTCTAAGTATCCTATGTTCACTGTTGCCTCTCTCTTCCACTTTTAGTTACTTAAAGAAGCTCTTACTGGCTGTTTTTATGTTACATGCTGCAATTCCCTCAGGTTATTTTCTTTATTTTGGTCATCTTTCGTTGGATTTTAAAACTGATGCTGATAAAGGAAAACAGCTTGAATTCCTGAGAGGGAAAAACTGCACTTCATAGAAAAAGACAGCTACAAACAATTAGAGAGATAAAGGTCAGCAGGAAACTAAAAGAAAGAGTTTACAAAAATGAAAAGAAAAAAATGGGATTTCAAAGGCAAGCAAAGGACCACAAAACAGCTCATAAGAGCGACTAAGAGGGATTATGAAAGAAAACTTGCCAGGGACATCAAAATCAATGAGAAGAAATGTTATAGTTACATAAAGGGAAAGCAGGTGGTCAACAGTGTATTGGCTCACTAAATACTGAAAGTAGGGAATATTGTCAATAACTATGGAGAAATGACAGACATGTTGAATAATTATTTTGCCTCAGTATTTACAGTAGAAAATCCATAACTTGCTGGAAGTCCCAAGGAAATGAATAGTAAATCAGGAACAGGGACTGAGGAAAATTAATGTAAGTAAAACATTAGCATTGAGGAAATAAATGAAATTAAAGAGTGACAAATCATTGGGACCTGAAGGTTTCCATCAGAGGGTGCTCAGGAAAGTTATGGAGTACTTTGTAGGTGCCCTAACTATAATCTTTCAGATCCCCTGGATATAGGAGTCATCCCTTTGGATTGGAAATCGCACATGCCACTCCACTTCTTGTGGAAGGCAAAAGAAGATAATCAAGGAAATACAGAGCAAGTAGGCGAACATCTGTGGTGAGGAAATTGTTGAAATATATAATCAAGGATGGGGTAACTGGACATTTCAAATGTTTAGTTAATCAGGGAGAACCAGCATAAATTTGTAACCGATAGGTTATGCCTCAGGAACCTCAGTTAATTTTTGAACAGATGAGTGGACAGTAAATGTCTGTGAATGTTGTTTATATAGACATCCAGATGGCATTTGGTCAAGTTCCACACAAGGGACTGTTGACTAAAGTAGATGTCCATGGAATCGAGGGAAAATTACTGACATGGCTAGGAAATTAGTTGGGTGGCAGGAGACTAAAAGTAGGGATAACGTGTAAGTACTCAAATTGGCAGGATGTGACCAGTGTTGTCCCACGAGGATCTGTATTGGGTCTCAACTATTTATTGACCTAACAACTTAGATAATGGCATAGAAAGCCATATATCTAAATTTATAGATGACACTAAGTTAGGCAGTATTATAGACAGTGTAGATGATCACATAATATTACAAAGGGATTTGAGAGACGAAGTGAATGGGCAAAGCAAATGTGAGGTTATCCATATTAGACTGTAAAAGAAAAGAAACAGAGCACTTCATGGATGGTATGAAGTTTAATACAGTGGATCTCCAAAGAGACTTGTGGGGGTTCAGGAGCATAGATTTTTAAATATCATCAAAAAGTGCAGAATATAATCAAAATGAAAGCTAATGAAGTGCTGGCTTTTATATCTAGAGGACTAAAGTACAAAGATGCAGAACGTTATACTGCAGTCATAAAAAAGCCTGGTTGGACACCATTGGTATACTGTGAACACCACAGCTTAGGAAGGATATATTAGCCTTGAAGGGAAAACAGCATAGTTTACAAGAATAAGACCTGAATTTCAGGGGATAGGTTATGAAAAGAGATGACACTAGCCAGGCCTATTTTCAGTAGAATTTAGAAGGTTAAGGGGTGACCTGATCAAAATTTTCAAGATAATAATAAGAAGAGGCAGGATAGTTAAAGGTAAATTATTTCTTTAGTTGGGGAAATGAGAGGTAGGCAGCATCATCTGAGAATTAGGAGAGTCAGACCATTCAGGAGAGATGTTAGGAAAGATTTCCGTACATAAAGGTTGATTGGCGTTTGGAACTTTCTTCACAAATGGCAGTGGACACTGGATCAGTTATTAATTTTAAATCTGAGATAGATAAATTTTTGTTAGACAGAGGTATGAAAGGATATGGGCCAGAGACTGGTACATGGAGTAGGCCACAGATCAACCATGATCTCATTGAAAGGGGGAACAGACTCGAGGAGCTAAATAGCTGACTCCTATTTCTATGTTCCTAATTTTTGAGGGAATAGTGATTAGAATCATATCAACTCCCATTTCCACCTGGGCTCCAACTAACCTTTTGTATTATACGCTCCTGTGAATTTCATGAGCAAGCCTTAAGCTTCTTATTACATGGAACTCAGCTGACCCTTCATCAATCTGCTGCTGTTGATAACAATTTGTGCGGACTGCTGCTTGGTACCAATAGCATTGTCCAGGACACTATCAGCTGTGGGAAATATCTTGAGCTGCTTCACGTATGCACTATCATGATTGCATTCTCCCTGTCTCCCAATAACACTTTGAGAGCAGCCATCTTTGAAGGTTAGTATATTGCCTTTCCACATGGACCACATTTTAAAAGAAAATTTTCAACAAAATAACATTCACAATTCCTGTACTAACCTGCCAGAAGCTTGTCCAACCCAAATGTGGTCACCTAGGGTCATCCACAAAACTACGTCATGGCCAAAAGTAACCTCTTCCCAGAACAGATTAAACAGTGTACTGCAGATGACAAGTCAACAGCAAACTAAAGCTATTTCTCCTGCTAGGTACATACATAATGATCACAGTCTATTTCCAAAGATAGTTGTCAATCCAGATGGGTAAACATACAGTTAATTCCAGTCAGGCTCCAAAAACCTTCAGAATTTCTGGTATGATTTTGAAAGAGCAGTTCAGCACTTGGTTAAAAAGAAAATCTGCTTTTTCCTCAAGGGTTGTTAAAACCAATTCAAATCAGCACAGGGGCATGAAGAGAGATGGTGGAAAATGTTAATACCTGCTGATCATAACACAACATAAGTCATTAGGGAATACTTCACTTCACCTTCTTTCTAACTGTACATGCACCCTCTAAAGACGTCAATGCACTTAAAACTATTGCTCCCTCTTGTTTGCTGTTCTCACTTACTGATTCTTCCTGTTACCATGCACACTATGGCAGGCTGACTGAAACATATTGAACAGCCACACACAGGGCACATGGAAATCAATTTCTGCTCTTTTATGAGAAACTGCCACAGAACTGGAGGGAGATAATCATCACAGGAAGGGGTTCTGCCAGGAATTGCAAACCGTCAACAGCAGAAGAAAAATGACACTCACGGGATGAAACTGGAGGCGTTTTGGACACCTTCCTTTTCTTTACACTCTCTCACTCTTAGTCACACACAGCATGACAGCCTGGTGGTGCCTTGTACCATCCCTAACCATTATAAGGTCTTTCAAATGACTTGAACACTCCTGCCAGAGAAACTTCGGCTCAGTTGCAAAATTAAAGTAACATCACTCAAGTTTAGATTCATTCACCAGAGGATATCAATCGTATAGGTGGCGTCTTTTGAGATGTTGGAGATCTTACCTGTTGGCTGGAAGGTCAGTATGAGACCCGGACTTCCCCTTTTTAGGAAGGCTTACGGATCTACAGGTCAATTAGGCAGTAGTAAGGCCATTGGCAGGAATTCACCTGGAGTCAAGAGCCTGGGGAGGGGATGTGTTGTTTTGTGTGAGTGTGTCATGTGTCTTGTGCAGTATCTGTTGTGAGTGTACACGTGTATGTATGTGTGTGTGTGGGCACAAAAAAGTCTCACATGCTGAGAGCTGCTGCCCAAGTAAAGGCCAACAGCTCAGTTGTGCCACTGGGGAGGTTGAGGCAGCCACAGAAAACAAAACCCATTGGAACCATAGGATCAGGGAATGACCCAGGTCACAGGTAGGTAATGCAGTGTTTTATAGGGAGAGTGTCCAGGAGCTCGGCAGCAAGGGATAAAACATTGGCTTTGTTCACTCTCCCAAGGTGACAAGTCAGTTGCACGTTTTTGCTGCTGTGCTACCTGTAGTGACAGGTTGCTGCTCTTAAGTGATCATTAATCGGCTATTTCAGGCCTTTGCCTAATTAAACATCCTTCCTAGCCGGAGGGCGGGTAGGCTGTCCTCAGCGCTGTCACCCCTGAAGGTGTAGAAGGGTGGTTACGGAAGCCAGAAGGTGGGTAGGCCATCCTGATCGCTGTCACCCTGATGGATGGACATTGCAGCCCCTCCAAGACCAAAATATTATTTCTTCAGGCCTTGTCTCCAAACTATATTAATTCAGAGGGGTCTGACCACAACTCTCTACAATTAACACATCATTTCCCATTTGCATTCAAATTCCCTTGTAGTATAGGTTGACATTCCATCAGCTTTTTGATTTCTTCTGTAATTTGTCTATCCAGATGTTCACATCCCTTTGTGCAAAGCCTTTAAGAACACATGTCCCACGTTATTAAGGAAAACACATATTTTTCACATCTAATCTGTGTATTACCACCCAGTTAGCCCAAATAACAAGATTACTTCCAACTTCTTGCGCCTAACATTTTGCCAATAATGTCTACGTGCAGCAATTCATTGAAAGTCATACAGAAGGTCAGATAAGTAAAATCCATAGATATTTTTCTATTCACCATTCCAGTGATCGCCTGGTACTTTATCAAATGGGTCCATACTCTCTCTGTAAAGTCAGATTCCAGTAGCTTACACACAATTTATGCTGGACCGATCTGTATTCACTTGATTTCTCCTTTCCAACAAATGGTGACATTAAAATTTCCCAATCCACCGATACAATTCTTGTATCACGAGAACACTGGAAATGCGTAGGATAATGCACTATCAATTCCTTCACCTACATCTTTTAATATTCCAATGAAGGGAGACTTCGTGTCCTAGACACTCACTGTTCCAATATTTTCTCCATTATCATTTGTAACACCTAAATTTAATTCACAAAACTCATTCCTTTTTTGTTGATATTTTGTTCTATCCACCACTATAAAAATACAAAGTAATAATTTAAAAAGTGTGCTATTTCTTTATTGTCCATTGTACTCTTTAATGGACACATACTCTCTTTCTCTTGCTAGGATATGCTATACTGTAAATTAGGTGACAAAAGGGAGAGAGGAATGTCATGAAATTACAATCAGTCAGGAAGTGTCGCTAAACAAACAATTGGTGCTGCAGGCTGACACGTCCTAAAGTCTTGATGAACTTCATCCTAGAGTTTTAAAAGAAACGGATAAAGAGATAATAGGTGTGTAGGTGTTAATTTTTAAAAATTTGCTAGATTCAGTACATGTTCCATCAGATTGGAAAGCAGCAAGTATACAACTCTATTCAAGAATGGAAAATGGCAGAAAACAGGAAACTCGAGGGCATATAGCTTGGTGTGTACCACGGTTGTTATAGTTAATCACGTTGCAAAAGAGAAATCATGTTTAACTAATTTGTTGGAGTTCTTTTAAGGGGTGGCATGTGCTGAGAAGGAAGGGGAGACTGTATATTGCTGATAGTTGGATTTCCAGAGGCATTTGACAAGGTGTCACATAAATGCACTTGCGTAACATAAACTCATATTCTAAGGCAAAACATACTAGCATAGATTGAAGATTACCTAGCTGGTAGAAAACAGAGAATGTATGAACATAGGCTGAATCTTTCTTGGCTAAGTACAAGTTGCAAAGTGTTTTTTTAGAGAGTTTCTTACCTAATGTAGACGTCTGTGACAGGTATGACAGGTCGGTGCAACATCGAGGGCTGAAGGGCCTGTACTGCGTTGTAAATGTCCTAAAAAATGTTCTATGTTCTAGTGTATTTTTTCACCATATATTACTGAACTTGCCTCCCTAGCTACATACCCTGCTACTTTGAAGTTCTTCATATCTGATTCTGGACCCAACATACCATGTGCCATCCCTGGAACAACTTGCCATTGCTGGGATATCCTGGAATCAACTGGCATCCATCGCACCCATGCCACCTTTAAAGTCTGTTGTGCACCCAGACAAGAATGGCCAATCTGGAACTGCCTTGCATGGTTCCTGACATTTGCCCCAGTGATGGCATATTGGGGAAGATTGGTGGCCCATATTTTATGCAGGCACCTGCAGGTCCTATTGGATCAGATAGTTCAATAAAGGGCTGTCCCTTTCCCCCAGGACCAGCAGTGGAAGCCACAACACCAGGTCATGCCAAACTGGTCCAACATTGGTACTCTGGTCAATGCAGACGCAGAAATCTGGGGGAATGTCCAGAACTGCAGAAATGAAGTTAATAACCTTCTCTAATCCGCCAATGCAAATATCACCATCTTCACTAGGGGTCGCCTTTTTAGGACAGAGAAGAGGATTTTTTTTTTCCTTCATGAGTTGTGCAAGTTTGTAACTCTGCTCAGAAGGCAGTGGAGGTGGAATAATTGAATATGTTTAACATGAATATAGATAGTTTCTTGTTAAGCAATGGGACCACAGGATATCAGGGGCTGGTGGGAATGTGGAATTTTAATCACAAACAACTCAGCAACTATCTTATTGAATGGCAGCGCAGGCTTGAGAAGCTAAATAGTCTACTTCAGCTCCTGGTTCATATGTTCAGTGATATAAGCTTACTGATATACTTTTTAAAATATCATTTACCTTTATAATGTTGTTTTGGCTTAGTGACATCTGGGTTTTCTTATTATTAACTTATGAGTATTTCTGTAGCCATGGTGATTCCTTTTATAACAGAGCTTCAGGCAAAGCTATGGATCTTATTTACCTTTGAACATTTTATGTTTAGCAAGGTAAACCATTGCGCATTAAGGTCTGTGAGAAATTTCTAAATGTAAGGGATTTCTTAGATGAGGGAAAATATCCATAACTCCATTTTGTTTTGTTTTTGAGCAGTTATGTGAGCTCTTGGATAGAAATGCTTCTATGGAGTAGTACTCCTGAAAAAAAAGGGTGAGTTTAGTTAGACTAGATTGCCCAAAACTAAGGAGTTAATAATAGTTTAAAACCATAAATGTTGTGATAAAACCCTGAAGAGGTTACTTGAAGCTGCGTATGTTAAAGTTCAGGTGTATGATAACCCTAGGGAAAGCTATCAGTGTATCTTGTCTGTGTGTTAAAGTCATAGTTAAGTTAAGCCTATTGAGTTGTTAGGAAAACATTTTTCTCTGGTATGAGTAATGCATAAGAGGCTACTGTACAAAGAAAAGTTTTTTTTTGAATTTGTAAAGGAGTATCTTTGGATTAACTTGATTATACTTTTACTGTGTGTGCAAAAATCTTTCGACTTGTTATTAACAACTTGGTTTATTCTAATTTATATTTATCGCTTTTAGTCAATGCATTTCTTTGTGTTGGTGTTACAATAAGAGTTCACCTCACCAAACTGAAACAAATTAAAAGAAGATCTATCGAGCCACGTTTCAGTTTAAGTTTTGAATTATCCAGTAATTTCATCAGTTGGGCTCACAACAGTTCGTACATTGAAAAAATATGCTTGCTGTCAGCTTTGGCACTCTCTGCAGCTTCTTTCCCACATTCCCATCTTGTAAATCTGATTACTTTTCTTTTTGTCCTTCATTGCTTTTCATTGTTGTCCCATTTTGCACAATTTCTACTAATCCTATTCCTTTTGTGTGAGCTTGATGCCATCTCTGATTTGTTGACCATGGTTGTTTAGTTACCCAAGGGAGGTCTTTGCTTTTTAGGAATGTGTACTGGTTTTACATTGTTCCAAATATTCCCTTGAATGTTGTCCACTGTTTATGTGTAAATTTCCTTGTTGACAATCTCCTGCAAACAATCTATTTCTTCTCTCGTCAAACATTATCTGGTTCTACTCTAAATAATTTTATGGCCCACCTTCTCTTTCTAATAACTAATATCAAATTCAGTCACAGTATGACCAATATTTGCAAAATATTCTCTTATTGTCATAGTGTAAACTAATTCCAGTTAATTACTCACTATGTCCTGTTCTCTCTGACAGTTTCAAAATCCTATTAAGATGGATTGTCATCTTCTAGGTGGGTAGTGTGGGACAGGAAAATTCCCCTATGTCTGCCTGAATTTGGTAAAAGTCTAGAGATGGGATTTTCATTGCAGGAATAGGGGAGGGTAGATGTGGGCTGCTGTCAGCTATAAAATGCCTAGAGTCTGAATGCAGTAGTTCATATTCATGCATCAGGCTCCTGCTTGTTATAGGGCCACCTGAAAATTGGAAGAAATATTAATTAAGTGCTACCAAAGTAGTTAATTTGGGTCTGCTGCCTCTTTATTTTGAAGCACAAACCAGGGGGTAACAGGACAATAATCAGCTCAAATGTATCACCACGTGCCTTGCAGAAGTTGCAGCCGATCACATTATTTGCATGCAGCACGTTTACTGCTGTATCAGTATATGGATTTCTCTTTTACTTCATGTATCAATTTATATTTATTAAAACCATGCATTTTCTCTCTAGTTTTCTCTTTGACTGAGACACACACTTAACTGTGACATAAAAAGGAGGTGATCAATCAAGCATCAGCTAATGATCTTCTGACCTCGTGGTAACACAAGAGTAGGTGCCTGAACACAGAATTAAGCTGCTTCTGATCTTCCAGATCAAAACAAAAATCAAGATTAAAAAATTCTAAATCTGAAAGTAACAGGTCCTGGGCTGTTCTCTGCACTCAGTTCCCTAGTATGCATTCCTTTTCAGCAAGACTCTAAAGGAATCAGTTTTGAGGTTATACAGCCAGTCACTGCATTGCTAAACTTGCTACTACTGTGAAGCTGCACTAAATGCTGAACAGATACCTCAAGGCAAGGCTTAACCTATAGTTTTGCTTGGGTTATATAATTTGATTAGTTTGCTCATTTCATGTCACGAAAGTTTAACTTGTCTCTTGTGCCTGCATGAATCACAAAATTGAGTTACTTTCCTGAATGGATATGGATATGTTATGGGTCAGTGTTGGTATCATGCCCCATTGGGACTGTGTGTTGGAAATCAAGCCTCACTATCCCCAGAGTAGTAACAGACGTTGAGGATTTTATAAACTAATGCAAAATTCTCCAATTTACTTGGCTCTTTAGTCCCAGGTTGACTGAAAGCATGGACCTGCTTCTTGCACTTGATGAGAATTACTATTTATTACAAATAGCCCTATCATATGAATTTATCATTTTTACCCACCAGTGTAAAGGAGGTGAAGTACAAGAACGGATCCTCCAATGGACCTTTTTCCAGTTGAAGCTGACCTTACACCTTGTCTGAGTCACAGGTTATGAAGTCAGAGCAACCTTCACATTGACACAAGCAGTGTAACGTAACTGACCGTTTAGTAATGTTATTTAATTTCTGCAGAAGACCTTTAGGAATAATTCAAGCCTGTAGCCTTTCTTAGTATAGAGTCATAGAGATGTACATCACGGAAATGGACCCTTCAGTCCAACCTGTCCATACCGACCAGATATCCCAACCTAATCTAGTCCCACCTGTCGGCATTCAGCCCATATACTTCCAAACCCTTCCTGTTCATATACCCATCCAGATGCCTTTTAAATGTTGTAATTGTATCAGCCTTCACCACTTCCTCTGCCAGCTCATTCCATACATCCAGCACTCTCTGTGTGAAAAAGTTGTCCCTTAGGTCTCTTTTATATCTTTCCCCTCTAACTCTTAACTTATGCCCTCTAGTTCTGGACTCTCCCACCCCAGGAAAGAGACGTTGTCTATTTATCCTATGCAGACCCTTCATGATTTTATTAACCTCTAGAAGGTAACCCTTCAGCCTCCGACACTCCCGGAAAAAAACAGGCCCAGCCTATTCTACCTCTCCCTATAGCTCAAAACCTCCAACCCTGGCAATATCCTTATGAATCTTTTCTGAACCCCTTCAAGTTTCATAACGTCCTTCCAATAGGTAGGAGACCAGAATTGCACGCAATATGCCAAAAGTGACCTAACCAATATTTTGTACAGCTGCAACATGACCTCCCAACTTTTCCATGTGGCTTCTCTTCCTGTCATTGCACCACCATCTTTGGGGTTCCTCAAGGATATATTCTTGATGCCAATATTTTCTCATCCACAAACAGACCAAATGCCACATCCATATGCCTCTTAAATGTTGCAATTGTACCAGCCTCCACTACATCCTCTAGCAGCTCATTCCGTACACATACCACCCTCTGCATGAAAAAGTTGCCCCTTAGGTCTCTTTACATAAATTATTTGGATGTGAGTATAAGAGGTAAAGTTAGTAAGTTTGCAGATGACACCAAAATTGGAGGTGCAGTGGACAATGAAGAGGGTTACCTCAGATTATAACAGGATCTGGACCAGATGGGCCAATGGGCTGAGAAGTGGCAAATGGAGTTTAATTCAGATAAATGTGGGGTGCTGCATTTTGGGAAAGCAAATCTCAGCAGGACTAGGGAATGTTGCTGAACAAAGAGACTTGGAGTACAGGTTTATAGCTCCTTGAAATTAGAATCGCAGGTAGATAGGACAGTGAAGGCGGCGTTTGGTACGTTTACCTTTATTGGTCAGAGTATTGAGTACAGGAGTTGGGAGGTCACGTTGCGGCTATACAGGACATTGGTTAGGCCACTGTTGGAATATTGTGTGCAATTCTGTTCTCCTTCCTATCGGAAAGATGTTGTGAAACTTGAAAGGGTTCAGAAAAGATTTACAAGGATGTTGCCAGGGTTGGAGGATTTGAGCTATTGGGAGAGGCTGAACAGGCTGGGCAGTAGAGGACCCAGCACCAATCCTTGTGGCACTCCACTGGTCTCAGGCCTCCAGTCTGAAAAACAACCCTCCACCACCACCTTCTGTCTTCTACCTTTGAGCCAGTTCTGTATCCAAATGGCTAGTTCTCCCTTCACCCTGACTGGAATATGCTTTCTCTGGATTTTTATTATCTCATTTCTGAAGGCTTCCCATATCTGCCTCCAATCATCTTTCGAAAGTTCTTGCCTAATACCATCAAAATTGGCCTTTCTTCAATTTAGAATTTCAACTTTTAGATCTGGTCTATCCTTTTCCATCGCGATCTTAAAACGAATAGAATTATGGTCGCTGTGGGTCCTTAATAGTTTAGTGTACTATGTGTAATGTAACAGTTCATTTATAGTTTGATCTGCCAGGCTAATGAAACATTGTTTCAGTGATATGTTGCTCATGATGTACTCAGAAAAGAAGCAAAATAGTTTTCCTCCGCAGTAAGCTGATGTATATCAAGAAGCAGCAGCACTACACAACAATTATGGCAATGTTGTTGACAATGCACCTGTACTGAAATTTCATAGCCCTCCCAGCTTCACATTTAATTGGGAACAATGAGTGCAATAACTCTATATTTAAAGTGCCAGTTTCTTACAATTGATATAAATGTTCCAAGACCAATGAATAATTAATTTAATACTGTGTTCTACAAAATGCAGCAGAACACCCAAGACACAATATCCTGTCACATTATTTTGTCAAAGAATTAGCGACATGGTGGCTCAGTGGTTAGCACTGCTGCCTCACAGCATCAGAGACCCGGGTTCGATTCCAGCCTTGGGTGACTGTCTGTGCGGAGTTTGCACATTCTCCCTGTGTCTGTGTGGGTTTCCTCCGGGTGCTCCGGTTTCCTCCCACAGTCCAAAGATGTGCAGGTTAGGCGAATTGGCCATGCTAAGTTGCACAGTGCTAGGTGCATTAGTCAGAGGGAAATGGGACTGGGTAGGTTACTCTTCAGAGGATCGGTGTGGACCGGTTGGGCCAAAGGGCCTGTTTCCACAATGTAGGGAATTAATCTAATCTAAAATTAACCTGAAACTCTTGAACGTAAAGAAGTTTCATGCTAACTGCCATTTGCTCCATGTATTTTCTTGACCTTTTATGCAATACACATTTTCTTTAAATTCTTGAGAATGTGGAAGTTTTCCAAAATCAAATTTTGTTTTGATAATTTTACTGCGCATTATTCTGTTCGATGGTTTTGGGAGTCAACATCAATAAAACGAATGAGATTTATCATGTGCACCTTGTATAAAAGGGTCTGTAAATTGTACTTGAATGACTGCCAGTTTAAAACATCAAATATGACATCTAAGCATGTCAAACCCCCTACCTGCATTCATCTATCACCATCCCATCCACTCTTCCCCCAGCCCATCTATTTACATCTGGGCTGCCCTCCCCCTCCCCATTCCTGATGAAGGCGTTTGGCCTGAAACACTGACTTTCGTGCTCCTTGGATAGCATCTGACCTGCTGTGCTCTTTTAGCTTCACATCCATTGACACTGAATCAAATATCCAAATTTGGTTCGTTATTCCGAATTGCCCCTTTCTTTAGATGCACTGTCTGAAAAATAACCTTTCTGCCTATTGGATGATTTGGAAAAAGATGAAATTGTGTTAAATTGGGGTCAAAGGTATCTACTGCAGGATTTCAGAATGCCTGCTTATCTGGTTAACTGAATCATATCTCAGTTGTACGTTCTAGCCCACTTTAGTGTGCTGATAAAGCAAGCATTTGAACCCACAAAGCAGCAAAACACTGTTTAAAGTATTCATTATTCTTAAATCAACAACAGTAACTTCAATTTTATATCCTAACTTTTAACATACACAGGCACTTTACATGGAAATACAGCACCAAGTCCTGGTAGGGAAAGAAAACATAGCTATGCTTTGAACTAGTTGAAATCGACAAATACTAAGTACAATTGTATATATGTAGCAACTTGAACATGGCTAAATGTTTCAAGGTGTTTCACAGCAGCATTATCAAACACAATCCCAACACTGAAGCTCATGAGGTCCCACTACAGCAGACTGTCAAACATTTGTCCAAAAGGTAGGTTTTGAGGAACTTCTCAAAGGATTAAAGTGAGACGGATAGATTTAGGAAAGAGCTTAGGGTTTAAGCAGATGAAGACATAGCTCCTAATATGGCAGTAACACAAATTAGGAATGTGCAAGAGCTGAAGATTGGAATGCTGTACAGATCTCAGATAGTTCTAGCTCTGGAGGATGTTAAGGAGTGGGGAGGGAAGTGAAGCCATTAAATAATTTTGAAATAAGAATAACAAGCTAAAATTGAATTTTTTTCTGTAAAGATTATCAAATAAGAGTTCAGGACAAAAAGTATTTGACGTAAGTTAGCATATGAGCGGAGTTTTGGATGACATCATATTTATAGAGGTTAGGACGATGTGAGGGTGGCTAAGAGAGCAGTCAAGTAAAAGGTTAGCAATATATTCGTGAACAAAGACATGGATAAGGATTACTGCAGTTAAGGCATAGGCACACAGGAACCATGATGATGAAATGATGTGTAGTTGAATGCTCTTTTTAAATATGAGATCAAGGCTGCAAGTGTCCAGTTCAGCATCAGATATATGGCAGGAAGAAGAATGGAGCTGGTTTTGAACATTGAACACAGAATCCCTACAGTATGGAAACAGGCTATTCGGCCCATCAAGTCACACAGACCCAGCACCCCACCCTATCCAGACAGCCCTGCATTTCCCATGGTTAATTCACCTGGCCTGCACATCCCTGGTCACAATGGACAATATAGCTTAGCCAACCCACATAACCTGCACATCTTTGGACTTTGGGAGGAAACTGAGGTAAGCAGAGAAAACCACACAGACACGAGGAGAATGTGCAAATTCCACACAGACAATCGCCCCAGGATGGAATAGACCCAGCTCCCTGGTGCTGTGAGGCAACAGTGCTAACCACTGAGCCACTGTGCTGCCCAAGATTGCCTCTTTCTTAGCTGACGTGTTGTTGAAACCCTCTCCCATGACTTTATTAATTTGAGGCAACAGAGTTTGTGTTGTTGCTAAAGACGTAGCTTTATCTTCCCAATATTTCACTGGAGGGTCTTTCTGCTCAATCATAACTGGATGTCGGCAGGACAGCTTGACAAATCACAGTTAGTCTGGGAGCTCAGACAGATGGCAGTGAAGTAGAGCTGGGGGTCGTCAGCATGAATATGAAACTTAATGTTGTGTTTTCAGAGGATGTCACCAGGGACTATAGTGGAAACAAGAACAGGAAGGGACCAAAGATAGATCTTTTGGAGACTTCAGAAGTAAGTGTTAAGGAATAGGATGTGGAGCCACTGCAAACAATTCTCTGGGTGTTACTGGCTCGATAGTTGAAAGAAGAAGAGGAGAAGGCGCAGGAGGAGAAGAGTGGGTCCCAATTTATCAGACTGTAGATAGCTTGAAAAGGATGAGAAGTGCAAGACTACCAAGGAATACTCTGGCGTCATCAAATATGAAGGCAACAACACCACAGAAGGTTATAGTGGTGGAGTGACTGGAATAGGATAGGATCAGGGGGTGATATAAAGGTTAACATAATAAGTCGTGGTGACAAGATCAGCATCTGATTGTAAGCAGAGGGCTGAACATGATGACTATCTACATAGACTTTTGTTCGGTCTGAAAACATGATAAAGTGGGGATAATTTAGGTAGAAGGGAGTAGGATTTATGGTAGGCTGAGAAAAAGAAAAAGGAAACAACAAATATTTATATATCCATAGAGTTGGGGTTGGTGCTTCCCATGTTAAAAATGAACCACAATGGCAGTAAATGTAATCAGAGCCACGTAATATCAAGGAAAGCAAAGCAGGCAGTGAAATCATTGAAAATATGGAGCTTCAGTGAACCATTTATTGAACCTAGTTCTTCAGTTTACTGGGCCCACTGGTTCATTGTACACGTGACATAATTCACCTCTGGGATAGGGTCCTGGAGAGGTCACCTACATTAGTGCCTGAGTGTTTTAGGAATTGGATTTTGATGGCATGAATATGCCTGAAGTAGCTATACTACAAAACATACCATTACATTGTGTGACTGATCTAAAGCAGTTCTGTCCGAAGCATTCAAACAATTGTTTGCTACACAGTCCTCTCAGGAGACAAGTAGCCCATTGAATGCTGGTCGTGAATGAGGGACTTACATGCAGCAATTCACTGAAACTTTGAAACTTTCACATTGACATTTTAAAAGAACTTGATAGAAAGTAGACATTGACAGCTCAGACGGTGTCCCAGTACCTCACAGCAATCTCTCTTAGCACCATTGGCTCGCACCTGCACAGCTAGACGTTGGAAGATGCAAGAAATGAGCTCAAGGATGTAACACCAGCACGTGGGTGAAAAGCAATAAGTGCTGTTGGCAGATGAGAAACAGTTAGATACATCCCAGAGGATAAGCGTGACTCTTTCTTCAGTTCAGAGACAAGGGAATCTGACCTTGGAAGGTCTGCTTATAAAATTGCTCGAGTAGGAATTGTTGTAGGGACATATGAGCCCACTCAAGATATGCTCCATGGTCTCCAATTTGATTGAAAATCAATAAAAGCCTTCTGTTTATTCATTTGTGGAATTTAAGAATTGCTCCCAAAACCAGCGTTTGCTGTCCATCCCTAACTGTGCTTCAGATAGTGGCATTGTGCCACTTCCTAGAACAATTTCATATGCTGTAGGTTAGGGAAATAATTCAAAGATTTGAAATCGTAAAAGAATAGAAATAATATTTTAGTGCCAAGATTGTCTGTGTTTTGAAGGGGAATTTGCACGTGGTGGTGAATCCATGCATTTACCACCCTTGTCTTCGAAGTGGTAGAGGTCAAAAAGGCTTGTTGAGTTACAGCAGTGTATTGCATCAAAGATATGCACTGCTATTACTGTGTCAGTGATGGATATATTAATTTGGAAGATTGTCAAAGGAGTGTCAATCAAGCAGGCTGCTTTTTTTCTGGATAGTGTTAAGCTTCTCAAGCGTGTTAAAGCTGTGTCGATTCAAACAAACGGAGCATATTTTATCACACTTCTGACTTGTGCTTGGTAGGAGGTGAACAGGTTCTGGGGAGATCAATCTTCTTGGCAACCTCATGAATGGGAGCTAGGCCATCAGCTCACCATGCAAGCTTGATGCTGAAATAGATCTTTTCAAAACTATCCTGCAATATGTCAGACACTTATCAAATCACATTCCATTGTATATTGCAAAAACTCTTGAAAGAGCCCATGTTCACCGTGTTCAGTGCTGAGTCTTCCTCAGGCAAACCTAGACGGGGAAGTTATCTCAAAAGAAATTGAACAACAGGTGAAGCTAGCTGAATCATACTGTGATGATACAATAAATCCACGAGTGGTTTTGTCTACCAACAGGATGCAGGTGTCAAAACAGCCATCGACTCTAGTACACAAATGAGTAAAGTGATCATAGCGTTTTATTGTCAGTCTGATACCAGTTATCCAGGCCAAATGCAGGCTGTTTCAAACAATATGCCTCATTGACCATTTACAGCATATATAGTGCACCAATTCTGCTCAAACAACATGTGATTAAAAGCCTTATAAAAGGATGCTCATCGTTAGTGTTTCTGCTGTTGGAAATTATTTATGAAATAATCAAGTATGTGCTAAAAATTACATTAGAAACCAATTGACGATCATTAGTTGAGCTTGCAGTGTAATACACTTGCATGTGCTAAAAGCTATATGCATTCACACACAGGACTCAGTTTTAAACAATAAGAAAGGAATTTGAACATACTTTGCACAATTTTCATGTTTAAAAAAAGGGTAATGGATACTATCAATCTATGCTGCATTCCCATGGCAACAAATCTGACTGAGCAGAATCCACTTGATTGGTCTGAGAATCAAGATTGACAGCTCAGTGGTTTTGTTTCATTTCCACGTTAGTGATAGTCCACCTGCCTTTTACTTCAGTTTGCTCCGATATACAGGAGCCCATGTGAATCCCCAGTTTATGACCACTATCTGAATAGAAACAAAATTTAATTACTATGACTTAATAGAGTCCCCTTCTTTCTGAAAGAAAAACAAATGTACAAACAAACATTTTTAAAAATATGTTAAACACAGAGCATCCTTTGGGAGAATTCCTTGTTCTAGGATGCTAACAACTTTGATGTATTTGTCATGATTTCAGTGGAGCAATCTGACAGTAGAGAGCTTGAATCAACCCACTTCATTTTAGAGAATTCCTCTCTCTTCAGCATTTGTTCCAAGTTAGCTGGTTCATTCTAGAGGGTGGAATCTTATAGGGGTCTGAGCCATGAGGGCTATGGCAGAATCACGCAAGGCTGATTTTGAAGTTGGCAATACTTCATGCCATCTTTAAAGTTTTTGACAAATGGTATTATGAGTTTCTTGGTAGGCATCAACAAAGGATCAAGATAGTTTAAGAAAGAGAGAAGAAGGGTATACCATGAGTCGCACTACGCATATCTAGAAGTGAGGTATTAACCTGATGAAACTGCAAATCAGGACTACTTGTGTGCCATAAACAACAAATGGTAGACTGAACTAAGCGATCCCACAACAAACATTTAACAGAGTGTGACCATGAGGTCCCCCAGCAAAACTGGAGTCAATGGGTATCAGGGAGAACACTGGAGTCACAGCTAGCACAAAGCAAAATGCTTGTGGTCGCTTGAGGTCAGTCAACTTAGTTTGAGGACATCTCTGCAGGAGTTACTCAGAGTAGTATCCAAGGCCCGACCCTCTATAGTAGACTTGTCAAGGACCTTCCCTCCATCATAAGTTCACTGGTGATTGTACAATGTTCAGCACCATTCGCGACTCCTCAGACATTCCAGCAGTTCATGTCCAAACGTAGCAAGATCCAGGCTTGGACGAAAGAGTGGAAAGTAATATTCATTCCGTGCAAATGCTACCGAAGGATTATCTCCAGCAAGAAAGAATCTAACCATTGTCACTTGGCAGTCAAAGTTGTTTCCTACATTGAATCCTTCACTATCAACATTCTGGGGTTTACCATTGACCAGAAACTCAACTGGACTCACCACATATATACACTGGCTACAACAGCTGGTCAGAGGTTAGGAATCTTGTAGCAAGTAATTTACCTCCTGACCCCGTAAAGCCTATCCACTATCTACAAGGCTCAAATCAGAAGACTAATGGAATACATCCCACATGCTTAGATGGGCGCAGCTCCAATAACACACAAAAACAGAACCACAACAACACACAAGAAGCTTGACACTATCCTGGACAAAGCAGGCTTACTGAATGGTACATCCATTCCCTGCACCACTGACACTCAGTAGCAACAGTGTGTCCAATCTATAAAATGCACTATAGAAATTCACCAAACCTCCTTAAGATGCACCTTTCAAACCATGACCATTTCAATCTCAAAGAACACGGGTATCAGCTTCATGGGAACATTACCATCTGCAAGTTCCCCTCCAAAACACTCCCTATCCTGATTTGGAAACATATATCCATTCCTACAGTGTCACTAGCTCAAAATCCTCTGTTTCTTGACCTAACAAGGCAGCTCACCACCACAGTCTCAAGGGCAACTAGGGAGAGGCAAGAAATGCTGGCTAGTCAACAATCTCCATACCCCACAGACGAATTAAATCAGAATAGGATTTTCATATTTCCTAACCTTGTGTCAATTCTCACTTTTTCCTGAATTTTAGATTTAGAGTAGATTAGATTCTCTGCAGTTGGAAACAGGCCCTTCGGCCCAACAAGTCCATACCGACCCTCCGAAGAGCAACCCACCCAGACACATTTGCCTACATTAACCCCTGACTAATGCACCTAACACTACGGGCAATTTAGCATGGCCAATTCACCTGACCTGCACATCTTTGGACTATGGGAGGAAACCCACGCAGACACGGGGAGAATGTGCAAACTCCACACAGACAGTCACCTGTAGCTGGAATTGAACCTGGGACCCTGGTGCTGTGAGGCAGCAGTGTTAACCACTGAGCCACCATGCCGCCCCAAATGGTGGTAACAATTTGACCAATCTGTCCCACAGACTGTTAAAGTACAAGAGTTATTCACATTTAAAGAATTTATATTGCGCATATTCCAAGTATTAGAATGCATCATGAATATAATTTGTGCATATTCATCATTATCTTTTCTCCTTCCTCAAAATTGTCTGTCATGCGATCTTTCAAGGATCCTGGCTCTTTATTCTGGATAGTTCACTTATATTACTTAAAGCAATTACTAATGGTTCCTTGACTATTCAAGGATTTAGGATGTATTTCCCGACTAACTCAATTCTGTTGTTCTGCTGTAAAGTCAGATTTTCTAAAGTTGTTTTCACTCAGCTTAATTTTAATCTTTCCCTTCAGTGATAGCTGCATCTTGTTTTCAACAAGTTTGAAACCTGGTAACCATCGAACCTCCTCTTCTCTGTAGCTCAGAGCAATGTCTCATTTGTTCCCGGAATTTTAAAGGAAATGATAGTTTCTCCAGGAGGTTTTTCTCAAGACATTTATTTAAATAATCTTCTTCTCCAAGAGCACAAGTTAGAACCTAATTCCTGTTCATATGAGGCACATCAGCATATCATCCAGCAACTCAAAGTTTTGTACCTATGCAGGGAGCCCAGCTGCATATATATATGACAGAGTTTTAATGTGTAGTCACTCATCCACTTAATCTTTCCACTCCACTCAGAGTCAGAGGGCAGCAGAAGATGGTTCAAACTTTCTTTCTACCATTTTCCACAATGGACAAGGATTTAGTTTTCTGTCAGTTGTTGGTTTTGCAATTTTCAAACTTTATATTTAGACAATTACCTTCTGTTATCTTGTTCTAGATTGTATATCCAGGTGAAGGACAGAGCTGAAGTCAATCGTTACATGCCTATAAGCTTGTATATACAGTGATACACATTACAAACATGCATCTCCTAACCTAACAGTACAACAGTTTCAGCATACTCCTACACAGACGAACCCAAATAATTGCCCATTAAATACACACAGGCAATTAAATATTCATTTACTATTCAAATAGCAGTGGAAAACTCTGGATGTAAGTTTGCTCATCGAGCTGGAAGGTTCGTTTTCAGATATTTTGTCACCAAACTAGGTAACATCATCAGTGAGCCTATGGTGAAGCACTGGTGTTAGTGACCCACTTTCTAAATAGTAGCGCTTCACCTGAACCTCACTCATGATGTTACCTAGTATGGTAATGAAACGTCTGAAAACAAAACTTTCAGTGTGAGCAAATTTACATCCAGAACCTTAACTGAACTACAAATCTTCTTAAAACTTGCTCACAACAGGGGAGTGCTGTTCGAATTCTTCCCCAACTTCCCAAAATATTGAGACATCTTTCCATGGTAACCTTTTAACCTTCTCCCACTCCCCCCCCCCCCCCCCCCCCCAATATTTAATTGAAGAGGGCTTTCTACTAAAATAGTTATCCATAGATGTCAACAGTGTTTCACAATATGCAAGTATATTGCGTGAGATAATGGCTCAGTGCAGTTGCTTAAGCGCATTATTGCAACTTGTGCTAGAAAGAATGGCTGTATTTGTGAATAGTTCAGCTTTTTTAATCAGCAGTTATTGCTGATTGAATTGCCGTACACTGCTATTGATGAGATTGAGTTGGATTCACTGGATCAAAAGCTAAAGAATATACTGGATAAATTTGACCTCCAGTAACAGTAAATTGTAGCTTAACTGGTTCTGAAACCTGGTTCAGGCCTGTCTCTTGTACTCGGGGATTTTGTTCATGCAAAATCTTACACAACCATTAATGCACACAGATTCCCAAAGCAGCTTAGACAGTATTTTTGGAAGGATGTCCTTCACACTTACTCATTGTCCTCATAGACAACAAGACATTGAATTTTAAATGTAGCATCCTAATTAAAGAAGCAAAATTTCAAAAGTTATCTTTGGAACAATACAGATGAAACTTGAAAAGAAATTAACACATTGATTGCAGATTAAAAATATCTCTATATATGGGCGGAGTCTTTCTGCTTCATGACTTTCATTCGAGATCTAACTTTCACTTTCTTGCCTTGCCAGTGTCTTTCTCTCTCGTAAGGGATAAATTTCCTCCTGTTATGTAAATGAGCCAGCACTTATTAAACTGTTATGCTGTCTCTAGTTGTATCATAGAATCTGATATTTTTCAGCAATGCTGAATCAACAATGTGAGATTAGATTAGATTCCCTACAGTGTGGAAACAGGCCCTTCGGCCCAACCAGTCCACACTGACCCTCCGAAGAGTAACCCACCCAGACCCATTTCCCTCTGACTAATGCACCTAACACTACAGGCAATTTAGCATGACCAATTCACATAAACTGCACATTTTTGGACAGTGGGAGGAAACTGGAGCACCCGGAGGAAACCCAAGCAGACATGGGGAGAATGTGCGGAGTTGCACAGTCACCCAAGGCTGGAATCAAACCTGGGACCCTGGTGCTTTGAGGCAGCAGTGGCTAACCACTGAGCCACCATGCCGCCCGTGATTGGATCCAAAAACAGAAATTGCTGGAGAAACTCAGCATGTCTGGCAAAGTTGGCGGAATGAAAACAGAGTTAATATTACAAGACCAGACACCTCCTTCAAAATTGATAGTAGCGAGGAAAAGATAGTATCTACGCTGAAGACAAGGGGATGGGAATAAGAGGCACTTTTATAATGTAGGCAACACAACTATTAATTTGTACACATTATGGTAAAACAAACAGTAATGTGATAACGACCAGATAATCTGTCCTTTTGTGATGTTGCTTAAGGCATACACATTGTCAGATCATCAGGGAGAACTACCTTGCTCTACTTTGACGATGGAGTTGGAATCTTTTAAATCTACATATAATGAGCAGATGTGAAATGACACTTTAACCTATAACCTTCTGTCTCAGCGGTGAGTGTGCTACAAACTGAGCCAAGATTGATCCAAATATATTCCATCATTAAAGCAGAGAGACTATGAATAACTGTCCAATTAATGTCCTACATTCTTACAACATCAATTCAGTGTTTAATGTAGTAATTAACTTATTTTAGGAGCAAATTACTGCAAACTCTGAAATCTGTACTGAAAACAGAAACTGCTGGAAATCACAGTGGGTCAGGTCACATCAGTGGAGAGAGGGCTTAACGTTTTGAATCTAGAGCTCTGGTGAAAAGTCATCTCGAACCAATACGTTAGCATGTCTCTCTCAACAAATGCTGTTTAACCTATTTTGTTTTGTTCAACTAGAGAATTAACATTATTTTCATAAACCCCTCCCAAACAATGTTGGAGAACGTATGTTATCATCTGATAATTGCCAGATCTTGAAATAAAAGTAAATCAGTTTTCCATCTTTATACCTAATCACCTTGCCATGAGTCAGCATCAGTCACTTTGTGAATATTTAATTTGTGACTTCATTTGGGATTGGTGAGGTTTCACCAACACCACAGAGTCTTTTTACATGAATTGTGAAACTTGGCTGACATGCATATTAGTCCAACCCCCCATATTCCCTACTTTGCTACAAGGCTACATTTACACTTTGCTGGAGGAACAGACCAGCAGAGTGTAAATAATAAAATACATCTGCATCGGCCCTACAATAACTCTCACGTTCTTGTAGCTTTTTCTCTAGCTCACACTTTGTCCATGGAAATGTTGTGCAAGACAAGTCGACTGGGTTAGTCTGTAAAAGGGTCATTAGGTCTAACAATGCCAAAGACGCCAGAGAAAATTATTTTCTATTTTCCTTTCGGCTGTTTTGTGTTTTGTATACTGATTTGTGCGCTCTGGCTAACAATTACTACACTTATTGGCAACTATTTCATACTGTATTCTTATTTGCAGTTTCAGTAACTTGCAGAAACATAGAATATAGCAGATGGTAGTGGAATTAAATGGAATGATTTAGATGAGAAAGAAGAGTTTGAGTATCTGTTTGAATAAGTGGTGGTACTATCACCTTGGAGTCAGTAGAATGAGAATTCAATCTTTAATCTAAGACACATGAGCCTGCAATCTAGTTGACAATTTAGAGCAGGAGTGTTTTTTTTCTGGACAAGGTTTTTTTTCTATCTGGGTAGATGTAAAGGATCTCTTATTGATGATTTACAGAACAGTGGAATGCTTTCCTAGAGTCCTTATCAAAAAGTTATTCCTTAATCAATATTTCCAAAGTTTGTTCATCTCATTTTATTCTTGAGGTCATTCCACCCGAAACATTAACTCTGATTTCTCTCCAAAGATGCTGCCAGACCTGCTGAGTTTTTTTCAGCAATTTCTGATTTTGTTCATCTCATTGTTTAACAACACCCTGAGGTTTGTATTTCATCACACAAGGCTACTTCAAACAAAACCAGAAATTACTGGAGAATCACAGCAGGTCTAGCAGCACCTGTGGGAAGAAAGCAGAGTCAACATTTCGGGTTCTTTGACCCCTCTTCGGAACTGATCGCAGGGAAAAAGTGATGTATATGCAACAGTGGGGTGAGAGGGGGGTTAAAGGAGTGAACAGCTGGTGGAAGTGGAACCCAGAGAGACACAGAACAGCAATAAAACAGACAAGGGAATGACTAATGGGAGACAAGAGGCTCGTGGTATTATTTATTAATCCAGAGCCCTTGTAATGTTCTGGGCACCTGGGTTTGAATCCTGTCATGGTAGATGGTGGCATTTAAATTTAATTTAAAAATATCTGGTATCAAGAGTCTAAGGGTGACAGTGAAAAAAACATTGTCGATTGTTGGAAAAATCCATCTGGTTCACCAACATCCTTTAGGGAAGGAAACTGCCATCTTTAGCTGGTCTAGCCTATATGTGAGTTGAAAATGTGTTGCTGGTTAAAGCACAGCAGGTTAGGCAGCATCCAAGGAATAGGAAATTCGACGTTTCGGGCATAAGCCCTTCACGTCAAATTTCCTGTTCCTTGGATGCTGCCTAACCTGCTGTGCTTTAACCAGCAACACATTTTCAGCTGTGATCTCCAGCATCTGCAGACCTCACTTTTTACCTAGCCTATATGTGACTCCAGGCCCAGTGCAATGTAGTTGACATTTA
This sequence comes from Hemiscyllium ocellatum, assembly GCF_020745735.1. Classification (NCBI taxonomy): domain Eukaryota; kingdom Metazoa; phylum Chordata; class Chondrichthyes; order Orectolobiformes; family Hemiscylliidae; genus Hemiscyllium; species Hemiscyllium ocellatum. The sequence goes on from NC_083401.1 coordinate 139,503,311, forward strand.
ACTGCCCAAAGGGCACTGTGGGATGGGGAATAAATGCTAACATGGTCAGTGACCCCCACATTTGGTGAATGAATATGAAAGAGAAAAGATGAGTGGGGAGGAAGAAAATAATAAGGACCACGAGTAAGAGAAAGTGGCTTGGTTGAAATGAAAGCAGCCCATGGGGTGACAAGGCATGGAGTGTGGGGATGGGTAAAGGACAGGTTCTATATGTAGCAAACTAATTCAAAGGACTACTTCAAAACTCATTCTCGACTGTGAAGTGACTTGGAATATACTGGGGTCACAGAAGGAACTACAGAGGAAACTCAACTATCCCAATACCAACTATCTGAAAATTGGATTATCCGAAAGAGATCTCGAAGTTCCGATGGAAACATTACATCAAAGATGTGTTTCCAACAGTGTTCGCGTCCTTTGTTTACAGTGATTAAATAAAGCGCTGTCTCCAAATGACTGACTTTCTGCCCTCTTTCTCTCCCCACACTTTCCCTGGATTAGATTAGATTAGACTTACAGTGTGGAAACAGGCCCTTCGGCCCAACAAGTCCACACTGACCCGCCGAAGCGCAACCCACCCATACCCCTACATTTACCCCTTACCTAACACTACGGGCAATTTAGCTTGGCCAATTCACCTAACCCGCACATCTTTGTGACTGTGGGAGGAAACCGGAGCACCCGGAGGAAACCCACGCAGACACGGGGAGAACGTGCAAACTCCACACAGTCAGTCGCCTGAGTCGGGAATTGAACCCGGGTCTACAGGCGCTGTGAGGCAGCAGTGCTAACCACTGTGCCACCGTGCCGCCCCAAGTTCTACAGAGTGGTGTACCCTAAATCCCTCTTCCCCAGAGAATCTCTCCAACATTGTCCTGAATAGGGCAAAGGTGGAACCTGGCAAAATGTTGCGGTAAAAAGGTGTGTGTGTGTGTGTGTGTGTGTGTGTGTGAGATTGTGTGTGTGCGTGCGTGCACAATTTAGAGACGTACCCCACAAAGGCAACTGCAACAGTGTGGTGGTTGGTGTCCAGTCCAGCTGCCTCGGAGAGGGGCAGGTGTCTATGGGGTTGTGGGGCAATATTGGACAAGGTTGAGGGTGGGGAGTGTTGCACAGGATTGGAGGCGGGGGCAGTGTTGGATGGGTTTGGCGGCGGGGACAGCATTGGATGGGGTTGTGGTTATGGGGGTTATTGGGGGCAGGGGGGGCAGTGTTGCACAGGAGCAGGGGACGGGGTTGGTGTTGGGTGCAGGGACTGGGTTGCCCGGGGTTGGTGGGGTGGCGGTGTTGAATGGAGGGTGGGGGGCAGTGTTGCACGGGGTTGGTATTGTGGGTGGGGGGGGGGGCGTGTTGTGGGTGGGCGGTGGTGTTGAATGGATTTGTGGGCGGGGCCTTGCGCACTGTGTGCTGCTGCAATCTCCTGAACGGGAGCAGATTTTAAAAGCGCCGAGCCCCAGAGGAAAGGCATTTGATCAATTAACCGAATAATCGATTATCCGAACGAAATAGTGCCCGCCCATCAAGTTTGGATAATCGAGGTTCCCCTGTATTTAGATGAAACTCCCTTCTGTCTGAACGGAAGGTAGAAATAGACGTTATTACATCAATAAACAATGTTGACAGCTGTTACTACTCAAGACAAACATAGAGTCATAGAGACGTACAGCATGGAAACAGACCCTTCGGTCCAACCCGTCCATGCTGACCAGCTTTCCCAGGAGCTTCCTCTTGTAGTTGCGGATGTTACAATGATCCCATTTTTTTAGCTTCTTTCCCACTGAATAGCACAGCATAGCTGCTCAATACAATCACACCACTACAAAACATAATAACTGCCCTGTGCCCAACCTGAAGCCTTTTCTCCGTCTCACTAAGAGATCACATTATGTTACAATAGTTTGATTTGTGAAGAATTGGAATATACAAAGGTGATTAGGCTTTCAATTGCACGTTGTAGGTTGAATGTAATCCCTGTTTGACATGCAATAACAGAATGGCTGGATCACTTGATTGTTTTGCCACACTCGACCAGTGAATCTGGTAGACATTTTGTGCCAAGCAAGTTGGAATTATTTACCTAACACAGTGGATAATTCAGCATTCTTACCTTGCCAAGTATCTTACAGTATGCTATTTTTTCCATATCTACTTCTGGTGATTGTGTTATGTCAGTAAGCTGACCATTAATGGTGAAAGCAACAAGAAAATCATTTATTGTGCATTCGGAGGAAAACATTCCAAGATGTTTTAGAGGACCATTATCAAACAAAATTTTGATACAAAACCAAATAAGCAGATATAAGAGATGATCAAAAACTTTGTCAAGGAGGAAGGTTGTAAGATGCGTCTCAAAGGAGGCTGGGGTGGGGGGGAAGTGAGTTAGGAATCAGGGGCTCCAGAAATGTGAAGGCATGGAGATGAATGCCCTAGCAAGAGGCTAGAATTGAAAAATCCAAAAACTTCAGAAGGTGTGGGGTAGGAGGTGACTAAATGAGATCAAGCAGGCATTTGCAAACAGAAATAAGAATCTATAAATTGAAGTGTGCCTCAATCTAAAGAAAGTCTCGGAGCATGCGGGTGATGGTCAACAGGACACGGTGTGAATTAAAACATGAGCTGCAATGTTTGGCAAGCTTATAGGAGCCAGCCAGGAATGTGTATGCTTTGTTGTAGTAAAGGAATGGATGAAAGTTTCAGCAGCATATGAGTTAAGTGGGTCAGAGATAGGCAATGATATAGAGATGGAAGCAGAGCCCCTCTGTGACATTAGAAACTCACCTTGGGGTCAAGAGCAATGAATGGCTGTTAAAAAAAAAATGGGCTGGAGAATTCACATGGAAGGAAGGATTAAGGACAATAGGGCAATAAATTCAGAGAATTGGGCAGCATGGTGTTTCAGTGGTTAGCACTGCTGCCTGACAGTATCAGGAATCCGGGTTCGATTCCAGCCTTGGGCGACTGTGTGGAGTTTGCACATTCTCCTCAAGTATACGTGGGTTTCCTCCAGGTGCTTCTGTTTCCTCCCACAGTCTATAGATGTGCAGGTTAGGTGAATTGGCCATGCTAAGTTGCCCATAGTGTTCAGGGATGTGTAGGTTTGGTGTGTTAGTCAGGGGTAAATGTAGAATAATAGGGGCAGGGGACTGGATCTAGATTGGATACTGTTCAGAGGGTCATTCAGAGGGACATGTTGGGCCAAAGGGCCTGTTTTCACACTGCAGGGATTCTATGATTCTAAATTCAGAGAAGAGAGAAAATGATACATAGAGATGCCTGTCACCGAGGTCAGAATTACTCACAGTAGAGGTTGAAGGAGGAAAGCAGTGAAGATATCTGTCTCTGAAACATTGACAATAATACCTGGTTGGGGGATAGCAGAGAATGAGGAAGCCAAAATAAGTCAGTGAGGACAAGGGCCAATACATGAACAAGAATGAAGGAAATATAGAGGTATCAGAGGTTTGGACAGCTGAATGAAGAGTGGAAGGTGTGGGGGCCAGTCAAGAGAGTGTCACTATCATGTCGAGATGTAACAAAAGAAAGGATGAGAGTTTCAGGCTGAAACAGGACTAAAGATGGGCAATGAGCGATGGTGTCAGGGGATCAGCATTGGACCAAACAAGAGGATGATGAGATGGTGAACATTCCAGGTCAACCTAAGCTGGTGGCCATTCAGCAAGTTGGAATTTGAGGTGGGAGGTGGAGTCTCTCAAAGTGGGCCAATACAACGGCTTTAATCTCCCCAGTGTCAAATTGGAGTAAACTCAGCTCATCCAGGACCGGGCAAAGAGAGGAGTGGTGTCAGAAGAGGTATAGTCAGTCTGCACATCATTCACCTGGAACCTGAAGTGATATTTTCATGTGGCATCTGGTCTGTTTGTGGATGAGAAAATATTGGCATCAAGAATATATCCTTGAGGAACCCCAAAGACGATGGTGCAATGACAGGAAGATAAGCCACATGGAAATGTTGGGAAGTCATGTTGCAGCTGTACAAGATATTGGTTAGGCCACTTTTGGAATATTGCGTGCAATTCTGGTCTCCTACCTACTTATTTTGGCTTCCTCATTCTCTGCTATCCCCCAACCAGGTATTATTGTCAATGTTTCAGAGACAGATATCTTTACTGCTTTCCTCCTTCAACCTCTACTGTGAGTAATTCTGACCTTGGTGACATTTTCTCTCTTCTCTGAATTTAGAATCATAGAATCCCTACAGTGTGAAAACAGACCCTTTGGCCCAACACATGAAGGAGTGTCGCTCCGAAAGCTAGTGTGCTTCCAATTAAACCAGTTGGACTATAACCTGGTGTTGTGTGATTTTTAACTTTGTACACCCCAGTCCAACACCGGCATCTCCAAATCATGATGAAGTTCTAACTGAGCATACTCCATCTAGTGGCAGACATATGTTAACGTAAGGAAAACTACCTGAATTGATCAATGTCTGCCACTAGGTGGAGCTCAGGCCTTCGTGAAAGGGCAGAATGTCAGAAAAGGCCACTTTAAAGGGTAAGAAAAGAGGGTGGGAATGAGAGACAAGAGATGGGGATGTTGAAGGGGGACTGAGAGCAGGGACAGGGACAACTGGAGGAAGGCTGGAAGACTGAATGTGTGAATGCAAGCATGTAGAGAGGGCTTTGAGAGCAGACAGGCCATTCTAGAGGTCTATGACAGTTTTGATCAGAGCCATCCTACATGGTTTACATTAAAAGAAACTTGGTGATTAATTGCCACTCATCATGTGGCTGGTGCATTTTCCATGGAAGGTCCCCTATTGATCAGAGTCCACACGTCAATCTGTGAATACTTTTCTCATCCAGTACAATGTGATGTTCTTTTGTGCATTGTCTCACCATAGCAGGTTGAACATGGACAAGGAAACAGTGGCTGATCACCAGGCACCTCAACCACACCCCCTCGAAAGACTGGGCTGATGAACCAGCACTGCTTCAATCTGATCTCCCTTGGAAGAATCATTGACTGTACAGAATGTCAACTGGTTGGATGGTGTCATTGTTAATCATGACTCAGCAGTAGCACGACTGACCAAGCTGGAGTTCTAATAGTACATATTGGGTCTAGGGCAGGTGGAGAAAGAACCCACAAGAGGGAAACATACATCACCTCATTCTCACCAACCTGCCTGTCACATTGCATATGCCCATGACAGCATCAGTGTGAGTATTTGTGGAGATGCCATCCATTATGTGGTATTACCACCGTGCTCCATGAAATAGATTTGGAACACATCTACCAACTTAAAATGGTGTATCATGAGCAATAATGAGCCATCAGCATCAGTAGAATCATATGCCATAACAATCTACCACCTCAAGGCCTAGTGCCTGTCCCCACTCCACCTTCACCATAATGCCTGGTTCATGAAGAGTGTAAGAGGCTGTGCCAGGAGCAGCATCAGGCATGCCTAAAATTGAGCTGTCAAGCTGGTGAAGCTACCAAACAGGAATTCCAAACAGCATACTAGCAAATGAAAGACGGGGCGAAGTGACTCCAAACTACTTGGTCAGCTCTGAGCTCTGCAGTCTTGTCACCACCCAGTCATGAATGAGGATACTTAAACAACTCACTGGAGGAGGAAATTCCATAAATATCCCCATCCTCAATGATGGAAGAACCCAACATATCAATACAAAAGGCAAGGATGAAGCATTTGGAATAATCTTCAGCCAGAAGTGCTGAGCAGATGTTCTATCTTGGCGCCTCCCAGTGGTTCCCAACATCACAATGCCAGTTTTCAGCCAATTTCATTTACATTATGTGATATCAAGAACTGGCTGAAGGCTGGATACTATGTAGGTGAGGAGCCTGATTCTGGATCAGTGGTGCTGGAAGAGCACAGCAGTTCAGGCAGCATCCAACGAGCAGCGAGGAGCCTGATTACAGTCATAGAGTCATAAAGTCATAGAGATGTTAAAGATGTCTGTTCTAGAACTTGCTGTTCCTCTTGCTCTTCCAGTACAGTTACAGTTGGCAGCAACCCAACAATGTGGAAAATTGCCCAGGTATGTCCTGTCCACAAAAATGCAGGACAAATCCAATGCAGCCGTTACTGTCCCATCAGTTTACTCTTGATAATCAGTAAAGTGACGGACGGTATTATCAATGGTGCTATCAAACAGCACCTGCACAGCCATAACCTGCTCAGTGACGCTTAGTATGGGTTCCACCAGGGCCACTCAGCTCCTGACCTTATTACAGCCTTGGTTCAAGCATGGACAAAAGAACTGAATTCCAGAGGTGGGGTGAGAGTTACAGCTCTTGACATCAAGGTGGCATTCAACCTAGTGTGGCATCAATGAGCCCTAACAAAACTGGAATCAATGGGTAACAGGGAACAAACTCTCCATTTGTTTGACTTATACCTGGCACATAAGAAGATGGTTGTGGTTTTTGGAGGTCAGTCATTTCAGCTGATGGAGTCTCTGAAGGAGTCCCTGAGGATAGTGTCCTCGGCCTAACCATCTTCATCTGCTTCAATGACCTTCCCTTTATCATAAGGTCAAAATTGGGATGTTCACCGATGATTGCACAATGTTGAGCACCATTCATGACTCCTCAGATGGCGGAGCAGTCAATGTTCAAATGCAGTGAGATCTGGACCATGTCCAGGCTTGGTCTGATAAGTGACAGTAACATTTGAGCTACACATATGCCAGGCAAGGCCATCTCCAATAAGATACAATCTAACCATTGCTCCTTGACTTCAATGGCATGATCACTGGCGAATCACCCAGTATCAACATCCTGGGGGCTACTATTAATCAGAAACTGAACTGAACTAACCATATAAAGGAATTATGAGAAGCTTAGAGAGTGCAGAAAGCTTTTCCATTGCTGTGCAAATGAATGAACAGGGGCATAGATGGAAGGTAAGGGACAGGATGTTAAGGAGGTGTGTGAAGAAACTTTTTTTTTCACCCAGAGGATGGTGGCAAGCTGGACGCAGTGCCAGTAAGGGTGGTAAAGGCAAAAATCCTCATCATATTTAAGAGGTTTTTTGATGGACACTTGTGATGCCATCAGCTATGTACTGGAAAGTGGGATTACAATAGTCAGGTCATTGTTGTTGATAGGCAGAGACTGGTTGGGCTGAAGGCTATTTTCCTGAAATGTAGGTCTCTACAACACTATAAATACTTTGGCTGTGAAAGCAGGTTAGAGGCTAAAAATTCTGTGGCGATAACTCCCTTGCTGATTCCAAAAGCCTGTCTACCATCTACAAGGCAGAAGTCAGAAGTTTGATGGCATACTCTCCACTTTCCTGGATGGGTGCAGCTCCAATAACTGTCAAGAAGCTTGACACCATCGAGGACAAAGAAGCCGACAAGCATTCACTCTGGCCATCAATGATGCTCGGGAGCAACATATAGCATCTACAAGTTGCAGGCAGAAATTCAACAGGTCTCATCAGACAGCACCCTCCAAATCCATGCCTACTACCACCTACATGGAAAACAACAGATACATGGGAACACCACCACCTGCAAGTTCCCTTCTGAGCTACTCATTATCCTGACTTGAAAACATATCGCCGTTCCTTCACTGTCACGGGGTCAAACCTCATGTCTCAATCTCTAACTGCATTGTGGGTTGACTCTTCAGCAAATGGAGGGCAATGGTTCAAGAATGCAGCTCATCACCATCTTCTCAAGGTTAACCACATTTGGACAATAAATGTTGACCCAGCCAATGATGCCCACAACCCATGAATGGATGCAAAATGCTGTATGGCTCTATGGGAAAAGCAGAACTAATTGGATATGTCAAAGAGGTAAGAGTAGCTGATTTTTCCCCTTCCTATGTTGTCTGCTTCTATAACTACTTTAATGCTGTGGCAAGGCTGGTAACCTGAATGGAAAAATATAGCAATGCAATTTGCAAGCAAGAGGAAAGGAAGTGGAGGGTGGAGCTTGGGCAATGTTTTTCAAGGTCAGGGACTTCCAGACTGTTTTTCTCCTGGAGGAATGGCATTTGTTTTGGAATATTTGAATGCGAGAGAGTGGTGGCTGTGGTGGTGGTTATAGTGAGCAGTACCTCAGGAGAGGAAAGGTTTTGCAATATCTGCTGGTGTTGGAGACAGAAAGGAACACCATTTGATCTGCTTTCTAACTGGTATCATATGGAGAGGCAAACTCGTGGAGAAGGTAAGTTTTGATGGTGAGCATAAACAGAAGAGAAACTTGAGCAAGGTGAGCATTGAGAGTTGCAGGCAATTTTGAGGGAAAACCAAGGTTCTCTTTGCTATCACCAATGTTCGCTATGACAGATAATATGAAAACTTACTGGATTGAGAAGAACAGTGAGAAAAAGTTCTCCTCCTCTGATGCTCTTGTCCAGTTCTCTGGGGCCTCCAGGGTACTCCTTGTAGAATATGGTATGGGTGAAAAGGCCACAGGTTTGTCGTGGAAGTACCTGAGGAAGAAAATGATAGAAAAGATATATTTGACCAGATTTTCCTCGAAACTATGTCTTACACAAAGCAGAATAAATTGGAGAAAAGTAGATAATGGATGACAGAATTCAATTTAAAAAGGTCTTTGGAAAGCAGTTGGAAAGGTCAAGTAATCATTTTGCTTTTTAATCATCTTTACCTACTTCTGGAGCTGCTCAGGAAATAGCATTTTCTCATGTTTGGTCTTCTATAGATAAATGCTGAGGTTTTGATACAATTTTGCTCATTATATGCAAATAAGATTGCACCGTTTTTATTGTAACACAAAGAACTGCTGGCAATGTTTTGCTGACACCACCTCTGACTGGATGTTAAATCAGATGGGAAAAAGCACTCACATCAAGTTCCTTTGCATTAAACAACTGGATCAGCTGCAAAAGAACTGAAGAACTGTGGAGGCTGGAAATCAGAACCAGAAACAGAAATTGCTGGATAAACTCAGCAGGCCTGGCAGCATTTGTGGACAGAAAACAGAGTTAACGTTTCGGGTTCAGTGACCTCTCTTCAGATCCATCAGCTGCAATATTTGCATTTTTGATGTAGATTCCAAGTCAACCTAATATGAGAAATTTTCTGCATGAATAACTCTTCAGGCTGAAATTCCAAAATGCAACTTTGCAGGGTAATTGTTTTTTCAATTACCTCCTCGTGCAGACTCTGAATTGTGCTGAGATACAGTCCCACAACTATTCCCTATCCCATTCCTTTCCACTAACCGAACACTGCTTTTATACAGTGAGGTGTTATGATCTAGAATGCTCTGTTTGGAAGGATGGGGAAAAGGAGATTCAATAACAGTCTTCAAACCTTGAAATAAATACCTTTAAAGGTAAAGTTTTTGCAGTATTCCGTGAACGAAGCGTTGAAATGGGATTGCGGAACTGGCAGAGATGCCCTGGGCTGAATGGCGTTGGATTTTATGTGACAGCAGTGTGAGCTTGCAGCAATATGCAGCACAGAAACATTCCCTTCAGTCCTACTCACCATTTTCCAGCACTTGGCCCGTATCCCTCTAAACTCTTCCGGTTCGTATATCCATCCAGATGCCTTGTTGGAATTGTATCTCCTCCACCACTTTCTTTGGCAGTTCATTCCACATAAGCACTACCCTCAGCATGAAAAAGTTGCCCTTTGCCCCCTTTTAAATATTTCCTCTCTCACCCTAAATATATATCTTCTAATTTTGGACTCACCTACACTGGAGCAAAGACCTGGACTATTCACCATATCCACGACCTCGTGATTTTATAAATTTCTATAAGGTCACCCTCAGCCTCCGGCACTCCATGAAAAACAGCCCCAGCCTATTCAGCCTCTTCATGTAGCTCAAACCCTCCAACCCTGGCAACATCCACATAAAGGTTTGGGCTGACTACTCAGTGGGCCCAGAGACTTGGGCAGACCACACCCACTAGATATAACTTAACATCACATCTGTCAGTAGAGGAGCATGGAATCAAGTCCCACATGTGGATCTGGACAGTGAGGACAGGCAGGCTCGTCAAACATGGTGGCGTTAAAACCAAATGAAACCCTCTTCACAAATAAAAGTAAGTAACTGTGGATGCTGGAAATCTGAAACAATCACAGAGAACGTTGGAGAAACTCAGCAGCATCTATGGAGAGAGGAAGAGTTTTGAGTCTGGTAATGACTCTTCTTCAGGACAGAAAGGTTCTTCTGTCAAGGCAGCTGAAACTGTAGATTTTTAATACAAAAATTAGAGATCAGAAATGTAACTCCATTATTACATGCTTTCTTACGGAAAAGCAATTTGTGTTTAGCACGCTGATTTTTAGGAATCTTTAGGCATGCTAAACAAGATGTAGTCACGGAAAAGTAATCACGAGCCTTGATGTGTGGCTGATTTTCTCTCTCCTTAACTGAAGGAAACCTGCAGGCTATTGTCTTGCTCAATGCTTCAGCATAAACTGCAGATTGAACAAATGTCGTTAACTGGTCTGTATGTCTGGCTCCCACAGTGCAAAGACTATTTACTAATTGAACTTTTGAGCTAACTAGTTCCCACTTTAACAAAAATCACGTGCAGTTTGAAAGAGAAAATGGTCATGCTCAGAGATTTTGGTACCCAATTATCTAAGTGACAGTTGCTTAAATAGGAATTAACTGTTAAACTCTTCATTCTAAGCAAAAAGATATTTCTTAGTGACAGAAGCATCACTGTATATATGATGTGGTATGATTTAAAAGTACTAAGAGTTAATAAAGTAACAAATGGAATGTTACTATGTTTGAATGTCTAAAGCTGAATCTCACTCCAAATTATTTTACAATATGCAATCAAACTTTCACAGAAAATGTGGTACTTATTTTTGAATGTACAAAATTAACTCCAAGTTGAATCAGCAATACGGAAACAGACTTCTATGAGAAAGATAACGGAGTTATAGAGTCATACAGCATGGAAACAGACCCTTTAGTCCAATCAGTCCATGCAGAACATAGTCCCAAACTAAACTAATCCCAACTGCCTGCTCCTGGCCCACATCCCTCCAAACCTTTCCCATTCATTGTATAAACTGGGTTGACAATACACGGCGTGTGCACTTCACTGAATTCGTGAAGACCAATTTCACCTCTTGAACCTTTAAATAATACCAGATCCATTTAAATTAACACAAACCATTCTGGTGATGATCTGCTTTGTCAAGATGTTTAAAAACCAATGAAGTTGCCTTGTTTTCCCCCACTGCTGGAATTTCATCTTCCCAACCACAATCACAAGCCAAGTTGGAATAGAGAGGTCAACTATTTCAAAAAATGAAATCTACAAATACAAGCATTGCCAAAAGGGATATTTACTTTATTCTCCTTTTACACACTGAGCACTGGAGTACCCACATTTATGTGGTATGTGTTGGTATGTGGAATAATGTGCTGGTGTGTAGTGCTGCCCGTGGATATCCACGGGCAGCACTACATTTCACACTCAGGAAAATTTTATCCAGTCAATGGGTGAGTTACATTCAACTTTGTGGACTGACAACATTCACCAATTTGACACTTACTTTGTGCCATTAGCCCTGACTCATTCCATTTTGATATTATTACAGGATAGAAGGGGGTTATTTGTCCCATTCAGTCTGCACTGGCCTTTCGAACCAGCAATTTACCTTACATTACTCACTTACCTTTTCCTTGTAACCCCATAAATTTCTCTCTTTAGGTAATAATTCAACTTCCTTACAAATGCATCCAATCAACCTGGCCATTCAAAACCCAAGCAGTTCATTGCAGATCTGAACCTCTTGCTGAGTTTAAAAGTTTTTGCTCATCTTTTCATTGTTTCTTTCACTAGTTACGTTAACTCTGTCCCCTCCCTTTTGAATCCTTCAATCCTTTCAATAGGAAACATTTTCTCTCTGTCTGCTCTGTCTTGTCCCCTTATGGCTTTGAATACATATATCATATTTCTTCTCAACCTTTTCTTGTCCAATGAGAACAATCCCAGCTTCTCCAATCTACCTAAGTAGCTTATGTTCTTCATGTCCAAAGCCCTTCTCATAATCTTCTTGCTAATTTCTTCACATTATTCCTAAATTGTGGTGACCAAGACTGGGGACAATACTGAACGTGCCAACCTTAAACATACTCTTCTTTATTGATCCCTGAGTTAAATACACTGATGATGGTTTCATTTTAGCATTATGCACAATGTCCAACTGACTCTAGGACTGTTACAGAAATCTTCATTTTCATGAGCTTGGATAAAAACATTGAAATATGGAAGCCAAGTTTAAACCAAACTAAATTCTGCAAAGGAGGTGGAGGAGTGGCATTGCTTATCAGGAATAGTATCACAGCTACAGAAAGGGAAGTCATCAAGGAGGGTTTGTCTACAGAGTCAGTTTGGGTGGAAGTCAGAAACAAGGAAGAACCAGTCACTTTCTTGGGAAGTTTCTGCAGACCACCCAATATCAACAGAGACATGGAGGAGCAGATTGGGAGGCAGATTTTGGAAAGATGCAGAAGTAACAGGGTTGTTGACACAGTGACTTTAACTTCCCTAATATTGATTGGAACCTTCTTAGTTCAAATAGTTTGGATGGAGCAGTTTTTGTCAGGTGTGTCCAGGAAGGGTTCCTAACTCAATATGTAGATAGGTTGATTAGAGGGGAGGCCAAATTCAATTTGGTGCTTTGCAACGAACCAGGTCAGGTGTTAGGTCTCTCTGTGAGAGAACATTTTGGTGACAGTGATCACAACTTCCTGACCTTTAGTATCATGATGGAGAGGGATGGGCACAGATGGTACAGGCAAGTATCTAATTTGGGGAGAGGGAATTACAATGCTATTAGGCAGGAACTGGGGCACTTAAATTGGGAACAGATATTTTCAAGGAAGTGCACAACAGAAATGTGGAGGTTGTTTAGGAGCACTTACTGATAGTGCTGGACTGGTTTTCCCACTGATACAAGGCAGGTAAAGGAACCCTGGATAACAAGGGATGTGGAATATCTCATCAAGAGAAAGAAGGAAGCTTACTTAAGGTTGAGGATGCAAGGATTAGAGAGGTAACTAGAGGGTTACAAGGTAGCCAGGAAGGAACTAAAGAGTGGACCTAGGAGACCAAGAAGGGGACATGAAAAAGCTTTAGTTTGTAAGATTAAGGAAAACCCATGGCATTCTACACTTACGTGAGGAACAAGAGGATGGCCGGAGTGATGGTAGGGCCAACCAGGGATAGTGGAGGGAACATGTGCCTGGAGTCAGAGGAGTTAGGGGAGGTCCTTAATGAATACTTTGCTTCAGTATTCATGACTGAGAGGACCTTGACATTTCTAAGGACAGCATGAAACAGAATGATATGCGTGAACAGGTTGATATTAAGAAGGAAGATCTGTTGACAATTTTGAAAATCATAAGGAGAGATATGTACCCTGGACCAGACAGGATATATTATATAGGTTACTACAGGCAGTGAAAGAAGAGATTGCAGCGCCTTTGGCAATCATCTTTGCATCCTTACTGTCCACTGGAAGAGTGCCAGGTGATTGGAGGGTGGCAAATGTTATTCCCTTGTTCGAGAAAGGGAATACAGATAATCCTGGGAATTACACACCAGTCAGTCTCACGTCTGTGGTGGGTAAAGTATTGGAGAGGATTCTGAGAGACAGGATTTACGATTACTTGGAAAACCATAGTTTGATTAGACATAGTCAGCATGGCTTTGTGAGGGGCAGGTCATGCCTCAAAAACCTTACTGAATTCTTTGTGGATGTGATAAAACATGCTGATGCTGGTATAACAGTGGATTGTGGTGTACATGGATTTTAGCAAGACATTTGATAAGGTTCCCCATAGTAGGCTCATTCATAAAATAAGGTGGCATGGGATACAGGGAAATCTGGCTGTCTAGATACAGAATTGGCTGGCACATAGAAGTCAGTGGGTGGTAGTCAGTGGGTGGTAGTAGATGGAAAGTATTCAGCCTGGAGCTAGGTGACCAGTGGTGTTCCACAGGGAATGGTTCTGGGACCTCGGCTCTTTGTGATTTTTTATAAATGATTTGGGTGAGGAAGTGGAAGCGTGGATAAGTAAGTTTGTCAATGATGTGAAGGTTTCAGGATCTGCACTCATTCATTTGACCTTCCCTTCTCATTCTGGACTGGTTCTGGTCTTCGGGTTGTCTCGCTGAGGTGGGCTGTCTGGGTTTGGTCAGTCTATGGACACGAGGTACGAGGAGCTGGAGATGCAGTGCAACTCACTGCCAGTCGAAGGTGCTCACTGGAGGCACTGCTGAAGAAGGTGCAAAAAGCAGGCAGAGCTGGGGCTCCAAGTTGCCCCTTTATCACTGTCTTTGTGCCTTTCTCAAAGATTCTGTGGCCTGTGTCCAATACTAGCATCAGGCAGGGCAGGAACATCCAATGAGGTGATTAATTGCCATACTTGGAGGCTACAGAACATGGCTTTGAGCCTCCAACTGTCAAGTGTTGTCCGTGTCACACTGTGCCTCTGCTTCCTAATGAGCTGGGTGCCATCCAGTCTGTGTAACATTCTTCTAACAAAGTCGGTTCCCTGGAGGTTCCCCTTCAACCAGCAGTGAGCTGCACTGCATCTCCAGCTCCTCACACCTCATGTCCATAGACTGACCAGACCCAGAGAGACCACCTCAGCGAGACAACCCAAACACCAGAACCAGCCCAGGATAAGAGGGGAAGGCCAATGAATGAGTGCAGATCCTGAAACAGCAGCCAACCCTCAGAGACTGAGGACCAGTCTGTCCCAGACTTGTTGAATAGGTATTAGAGGTCCTTTCAGACAAAAAGTTCAAATGCAGCGGTAAGACCTGTAGATAGGGTGCAGTAAATCCCAAAAGTGCATGTCAGAAATAAACAGTGTAGATGTGAGACTGTTAACTTAGAAATTTAAGACTCTTCACTGAATAGTTTGATGAATAGATTGAGTTTAATGAAAGTAAATAGTAGAGTATGATAAATATTGTTTTTCCATGATAAAGTGTTCAATAAAGTTGTATTGGATCTTCCCCTGATTCTTGTCCCTTTTACCTATCTCACTGTGTAATGCCCCTTAGGGTTACTCAAACTGGTGAAGGTTATTCAGGGCACATTTACTTTGCAACAGGACAGTACAGTTACACAAGGCAAAGCCTTATTGTTTCAAGATCTCTTAAGAGAATATGAAATGATATACAGTTTCATTGAGGAATGAGGATGTAAAGCAACTTGTGAGCAACAGTCAGTAAGTGTAAGTGCTGTTGCTATTGTTGTCAGTAACAGCGGCTCCTGAATCCAGAGAACTAATTTCTAATGTATATTTAAATTAGTTGAAATCTTTAAATCAAACATACCCCTTTTTCATTTATGACCTTTTGTGATTGGTGACCTTTGCAAAGAACCCACAAATGAAATGCTGATCAGGGTTAAACATTTCTCAACGTTGTTATGTTAACACTTTTCGAATGTTGTGGAGGTGCTGGTGTTGGGCTAGGGTGGACACAGTTAAAAATCACAATACCTGGTTTTGGATCCATTGGTCTATTTGAAAATACAAGTTTTCGGAATGCTGCTCCTTCATCAGGTAACTAGAGGGGCAGGATCATAGGACACAGAATTTACAGTCAAAGTATCATACAACTGATGCAATGTATTAAACAAACCTAGATTGTTGTTAAGTGGTTAACCACTTTGAGTGGGGATGCAGATTTCAATTGATTAGTATGTAAATCCCAACATTTCTTTCAAGTCACAGCCATGAGATAACTTAAGGTTTTATCAATATCGAAAAAGAAGTGACATCTCAGCTCAGACAATGCATTAAAGATGTAAGGTTAGAGTCTGTCTGTATCCCAACCTGGAGTCAACCTGATTCTATTTCCAAAGTAGGAATTTATAAAATGTCACATTGATTGGCTGCCTACAGATGGTGTGCTTTTTGAACAAAACAGAATGTATCTGCAAATGCAAATTCACCCCATAGTTTTATAAATGTATGTGTGAGAGAGAAAGGTAAAATGCACATGTGTAGGGTGAGGTGCGGGTAGAGAGAGAAACAGATTGTGTATGTGTTTGTAGGAGAGAGACAATGTGTGTGCGTGTGTGTGTTCACACATGCATGTGAGAAGGTATGAAAGTGTAAGGTGTGGTGGGGTCACCTGTAGTGTGACATGAACCCAAGATCCAAGTTGAGGCTGTTCTCATGGGTACCAAACTTGGCTATCAGCCTCTGCTCAGCAACTCTGCGTGTTGAATTTCTTGAGGTTTGCCTTGGAGAACGTTCACCTGAAGATCTGAGGCCAAATGTCAGTGATCACTGAAGTGATCCCCCACTGGGAGGGAACACCCCAGCCTGATGATTGTTGCGCAGTGTTCATTCATCCATTATCATAACATCTGCATGGTCTCGCCAACATGAAGAACATGGCATAGTTTCTCTGCTTCTGCGAAGTACTGGATGCGAAATGGTACCCATTGGTCTTATCCTGTGTCTGTCTCCCAAGTAGGTCACTACAGTTTCTCGCTGTGGCATGTTGGAACTGGCAATTGATGAGTTGAGAATCAAAGCCTGTCCTTATGAGGGCGTCCTTCATAAGTGTAGCAACACGAAGTTATCCGAGGGCTTGCAGAGGAGTGAGGTGCTGAGGCATGGTATAGAGGAGTCATTTTTGGCAAAACCATGCAGACGCTATGACAATGGATGAATGGACACTGTGGAACACTCGCCAGATAGGGATGCTCCCTCTCAGTGGGGGACCACTTCAATGGTCAGGGACATTCAGCTTTGGATCTTCAAGTGACTGTCCTCCAAAGTGGACTTTGGGATACATAACCACACAGAGTTACCAAACAGAGGCTGATAGCCAAGTTCAGTACCCATGAGGATGGCCTCACCGGGACCTTGGGCTCATGTCACACAACAGGTGACCCCACTATTCACATACACGCACACACTCCACCACACTTGTGCTTGCAATCTATCAAGCACGCACACATGGTCACACATACGTACTCACACGCTCTTTCTCCCACCCACACATGCATGCACGCACGCGCACACATACAAACACACATAAACATATGTGGTGAATTTGCAAATTTGTGTTTGCAGATACATTCCATTTTGTTCAAAAAACACACAATTTTTAGGCAGTCAATCTGACATTTTATCAATTGCTGCTGTGGAAATAGAACTAGTCCGAGTGCAGGTGGGGATACAGACAGATTGTAACCTCACACACTTAGTGCATTGTCTGAGCTGAGATGTTGGTTTTTATTTTAGATATTGATAAAACCTTAAGTTATCTCGGGGCTTTGACTTGAAAGAAATTCTGGGATTTACATATTTCAATCGAAACTTAGATCCCCATTCTATGTGATTAAAGACTTAACAGCAAACCTAGGTATGTTCAATACATCACATCAGTTGTATGATGGCTTGATCTTTTACTATAAAATCTGTGTCCTATGATTCTGCCTCATTAGCTACCTGACGAAAGAACAGCGCTCAGAAAGCTTGTACTTTCAAATAAGCCTGTTGGACTATAACTTGGTGTTGTGTGGTTTTTTTTACTTTTCCAATGTAATTAGTCCTGATCTATTGCTGACATAATTCTAATAGTTAACTGATGCAAAATTCCAACGCAGAATAATATCCCAATTATGTGATTTCTTCTCTTTCAAATGCTCATATTCTTTGTCTGCATTTCCCGCATGTTCTGTTTCATTTCAGATTTGTCTGTGACTTTTTTTTTGTTACTAATATGAATTAATTCAGAAAAAAACTCTCAGCTTTAAGAATGTGAAACTACAGTTATAGAGTCATAGAGATGTACAGCATGGAAACAGACCCTTCGGTCCAACCCGTCCATGCCGACCAGATAGCCAAACCCAAACTCGTCCCACCTGCCAGCACCCGGCCCATTTCCTTCCAAACCCTTACTATTCATATACCCATCCAAATGCCTCTTAAATGTTGCAATTGTACCAACCTCCACCACTTCCGCTGGCAGCTCACTCCATACATGCACCACCATCTGCATGAAAAAGTTGCCCTTTAGGTCTCTTTCATATCTTTCCCCTCTCACCCTAAACCTACGCCCTCTAGTTCTGGACTCCCTGACCCCAGGGAAAAGACTTTGCCTATTTATCCTATCCATGCCCTTCATAATTTTGTAAACCTCGAAAAGGTCACCCCTCAGCCTCCAACGCTCCAGGGAAAACAGCCCCAGACTGTTCAGCCTCTCCCTATAGCTCAAATCCTCCAACCCTGGCAACGTCCTTGTAAATCGTTTCTGAACCCTTTCAAGTTTCACAACATCTTTCCAATAAGGAGGAGACCAGAATTGCACACAATATTCCAACAGTGGCCTCACCAATGTACAGCTGCAAAATGACCTCCTAACTCCCGTACTCAATACTCTGACCAAAAAAGGAAAGCATACCAAACGCCTTCTTCATATCCTACCTACCTGCGACTCCACTTTCAAGGAGCTATGAACCTGCACTCCAAGGTCTCTTTGTTCAGCAACACTCCCTAGGACCTTACCATTAAGTGTATAAGTCCTGCTAAGATTTGCTTTCCCAAAATGCAGCACCTCGCATTTATCTGAATTAAAATCCATCTGCCACTTCTCAGACCATTGGCCCATCTGGTCCAGATCCTGTTGTAATCTGAGGTAACCCTCTTCACTGTCCACTACCTCCAATTTTGGTGTTATCTGCAAACTTACTAACTGTATCTCTTATGCTCGCATCCAAATCATTTATGTAAATGACAAAAAGAAGATCTTAGCAGGACGTGTACACTTAATGGTAAGGTCCTAGGGAGTGTTGGATGGGTATATGAATAGGAAGGGTTTGGAGGGATATGGGTCAGGTGCTGGCAGGTGGGACTAGATTGGGTT
Source organism: Hemiscyllium ocellatum (assembly GCF_020745735.1). NCBI lineage: Eukaryota > Metazoa > Chordata > Chondrichthyes > Orectolobiformes > Hemiscylliidae > Hemiscyllium > Hemiscyllium ocellatum. Next base: position 139,522,169 of record NC_083401.1, read on the forward strand.
GGAATGTCTGGTCGGCATGGACGGGTTGGACCGAAGGGTCTGCTTCCATGCTGTACGTCTCAATGATTCTATGACTCAGCACCGATTCTTGTGGCCCTCCACTGGTCACAGGCCTCCAGTATGAAAAACAACCCTCCAACATCACCCTCTGTGTTCTACCTTTGAGCTAGTTCTGTATCCAGATGGCTAGTTCTCCCTGTATTCCATGAGATCTAACCTTGCTAATCAGTCTCCCATGGGGAACCTTGTCGAACGCCTTACTGAAGTCCATATAGATCACATCAATCCTCTTTGTTACTTCTTCAAAAAACTCAATCAAGTTTGTGAGACATGATTTCCCATGCACAAAGCCTTATCAGTCCTTGCCTTTCCAAATACATGTACATCCTGTCCCTCAGGATTCCCTCCAACAACTTGCTCACTGGTCTAGTTCCCTGGCTTGTTTTACTGCCCTTCTTAAACAGTGGCACCAACGTTTGACTATCTCCAGTCTTCTGGCACCTCACCAGTGACTATCGATGATATATATATCTCGCAAGAGGCCCAGCAATCACTTCTCTGGCTTCCCACAGAGTACTCAGGTACACCTGATCAGGTCCTGGGGATTTATCCACCTTTACCCGTTTCAAGACATCCAGCACTTCCTCTTCTATAATCTGGACATTTTGCAAGATGTCACCATCTATTTCCCTACAGTCCAAATCTTCCATATCCTTTTCCACAGTAAATACTGATGCAAAATATTCATTTAGTATCTCCCCCATTTTCTGTGGCTCCACACAAAGGCCGCCTTGCTGATCTTGAGGGGCTCTATTCTCTCCCTAGTTATCCTTTTGTCCTTAATATATTTGTAAAACCCTTTGGATTCTCCTTAATTCTATTTGCCAAAGCTATCTCATGTCCCCGTTATGCCCTCCTGATTTCCCTCTTATGTATACTCCTACTTCCTTTATACTCTTCTAAGGATTCACTTGATCTATCCTGTCTATACCTGACATATGCTTCCTTCTTTTTCTTAACCAAACTCTCAATTTCTTTTGTCATCCAGCATTCCCTATACCTACCAGCCTTTCCTTTCATCCTGACAGAAATATACTTTCTCTTGATTCTTGTTATCTCATTTCTGAAGGCTTCCCATTTTCCAGCTGTCCCTTTATCTGCAAACATCAGTCCCCAATCAGCTTTCGAAAATTCTTGCCTAATACCATCAAAATTGGCCTTTATCCAATTTAGAACTTCAACTTTTAGAACTGGTCTATCCTTTTCCATCACTATTTTAAAACGAATAGATTTATGGTTGCTGGCCCCAAAGTGCTCCCCCACTAACACCTCAGTCACCTGCCCTGCCTTATTTCCCAAGAGTAGGTCACATTTTTCATCTTCTCTAGTAGGTGCATCTACATACTGAATCAGAAAATTGTCTTGTACACACTTAAGAAATTCCTCTCCATCTAAACCTTTAACACTGTGGCAGTCCCAGTTGATGGTTGGAAAGTTAAAATCCCCTACCATAACTACCCTATTATTCTTACAGATAGCTGAGATCTCCTTTGTTTCTCAATTTCCCTCTGACTAATGGGAGGTCTATAATACAATCCCAATAAGGTGATCATCCCTTTCTTATTTCTCAGTTCCAACCAAATAACTTCCCTGGATGTATTTCCGGGAATATCCTCCTTTAGCACAGCTGTAATGTTATTCCTTATCAAAAATGCCACTCCCCCTCCTCTCTTGCCTCCCTTTATATCCTTCCTGTAGCATTTGTATCCTGAAACATTAATTTGCCAGTCCTGCCCATCCCAGAGCCATGTTTCTGTAATTGCTATGATAGCCCAGTCCCATGTTCCTAACCATGCTCTGAGTTCATCTGCCTTCCCTGTTAGGCCCCTTACATTGTTCTCAACTGTACCAGTTTCAGATTGAGGATCTCTTTCCTCACTATCTCGCTGGATCCCACCACCACACCCCCTCCTCCCCTCTCCCCTCCCCCCCCACACCCCCCCACCTTCCTAGTTTAAATCCTCCCGAGCAGCTCTCGCAAATTTCCCTGCCAGTGTATTGGTCCCCTTCCAATTTAGGTGCAATCTGTCCTTCTTGTACAGGTCACTTCTTCCCCAAAAGAGATTCCAATGATCCAAAAATGTGAATCCTTCTCCCAAACACCAGCCATCCATTCATCTGCTCTATCCTCCTATTCCTGCCCTCACTAGCTTGTAGCACTGGAAGTAATACAGATATTACTACCCTTGAGGACCTTTTTAAATTTCTGCCTAACTCTCTGTAATCTCCCTTCAGAATCTCAACCTTTTCCCTTCCTATATCATTGGTTCCAATGTGGACAATGACCTCTTGCTGACCCCTCTCCCCTGTGAGAACATTCTGCACCCTCTCTGAGACATCCTTGATCCTAGCACCAGGTAAACAACACACCATTCTGCTTTTTCCCTGCTGACCATAGAAACATCTGTCTGTTCTTCGGACTACAGAATCCCCTAACACAATTGATCTCTTGGAAGCTGACGTACCCCTTGTTGCATTAGAGCCAGTCTCAATACCAGAAACTTGGCTGTTCGTGCTATGTTCCCCTGAGAATCCATCACCCCCCTACATTTTCCAAAACAACATACCTGTTTGAAATGGGTATATCCACAAAAGACTCCTGCCCTAGGTGCCTACCTCTCTTACCCTTCCTATGTGACTGTTTCTGAGACTTTCCCCCCTTCCTATAACTGCCATCCATCATAAACTGTTGCTATTGCAAATTCCTCATTGCTTCTAATTGTCTCTCCAACTGATCCATTCGATCTGATGAGATTCGCATCCAACAACATTCATGGTAGATATAATCCGCAGTAACCCTTAAACTCTCTTTAAACTCCCACATCTGACAAGAAGTACATAACACTGCAAAGGCCATTTTTTTTCTCCTTCACAATCTACAGACTCAGAACAAAACACCATCTTATTCCTCTACAAAACACTGCACCAAGTTAAATAAATAGTTATGGCTTATATTTTAAGTTTAATCAAGAGACTTATTTCCAAAATCATGTAATCATGAAAGAACCCACTGTACTCACAACTGCAGGCTTTCTATTGGACAGTCTTAAAACAACAATTAACTTGTCTGATTCTGTGTTGTGAACTTTGCCCAACAGGTTCCTCCAAGGTTAGCTGTGAAATTCACTGTTTCTTAGTTTTCCCAGACGCACTACAATTATTGTGTTTTATGTTGTGTCAATCTAGGCTACAGTACTTTTTAAATTCAGACTATTTACAAACATCTTATTATCTGTACTTCTGTTCGGTCAGCATGTTGTAGTCTAAGTTACTGATGTGGACAAACAGGGGATAACTTTGACATAATGCAATTGTGTAAAATTGGTGTTAGTCAATTACTAACCATTTCACATTTCTTCCAGAGTTAGCTGCTAACTTGCTATCATTTATTTTAAACTTCTGCACAAAGTAAAACATCACCCTGTTTAAGTATCTTGTGGTAGCTTTTCTACATATTATTTCCAAATCCTACATATTTTTTTTAAAAAATAGCAGTGTAAAGAAAAGTAAACCAGGATTTTAGGCAAGCAGTTGTAAGCCACTGAAAAGAATGACAAATGAAGGCCTTTTAACCTAAGGTGCTGTTGAGGTCCGAGTCCACAGCAGTATTGCAATCATTGAAAACAATAGTCTTTTGTGAGCTAGTGATATCAATCACTGCAAACATGTCCTGGCATATTGCTGCTGCTGCTCCTCCTGTTTTTATTGGATTTACAGGGTCTACTTGTCAAAACTGGGTGAGAAAAACCACCAGCTAGTCTAATCAGAAGGAACTCTTCTTATAAGGCATTGATAACAATCATTTACAACTACATTAGCAAGATAGACAGTCATACTAAGACCAATCAGAGACTGAGAATTGCAGTTGGTCCCCTTCAACATACCTTTCCCACCCATGCCCTCATTAACTTTATATATTGGGCAGAATTTAATGCAGTCTTCAACACTAACCCTGTCAGAATCACCTATGTAACTATCAATAAGCTTATGCCTAATCCTCCTGTCAAATGCCACTTCCCGTCCCTGCCAAACTGATTTTTTTCTTCTTACTATGACTTTATCTTCTTCCCCCTTTGTTCAGTCTCTTCTCTCGGCATTTCAAAATGTTCTGTTTCCTGGCTCAAACCATTTCTTCTTTACTCTGGACATCCTCCCTATACTTCCGCTGCCCGACCATACTTCTTAACACAATGCCAGCTGTAAGGATTCCATTCTATTCTCTTAGTTTCCTTGTCCCTGTCATTTCTGTTCTGACAATACCTTTCACAATCATGCCTCTGACATGTCTCCCTTTTAGATTGACAAATCATTCCCCCAGCAACTGTGGTTGATAGGATCCTCAACCATGTCCAGTACATTTCCTGTACTGTTCTCAGACCTTCCCCTTCCTCCCAGAACTATGACAGGGATCGTTTTGTCCTCACTACGCCAGCCTCCATATCCAAAAGGATCACCATCTGCCATTTTCACCACCTTCAGATTAATGCAACACCAAATACATCCTCTCCTCCCCTGTCAGGATTTCAAAGGGACTACTCCTTCTACAATATCCTGGTCCACTCCTTAACCAGTCTCAACATCATAGCACCTTTTTGTGCAGCTCCCCAAGACATTGCTGGGGGGGCTCCTGCTCTCCAGCTATCATGCAAGGCCCCACCAATCTCTTTCAGGTGATGTAATGTGCAACTGTACTTCTCTAGTTTAGTAAACTGTTTTTGTTGCTCACAGTCTGGCCTCCTATAAATGCCTGTGACACCAAGTGCAAACTGCATGATCATTTTACTGAACACCTCTGCTCAGTCCACAAACATGCTTCTATTTGCTTACTATTTTATGCATCACCTTGTTCTCACACTCACATTTGTGTTTGGTTCTGCAATGTCACAGCAAAATTCAAAAGCTCAAAAGACAACAACTTGTTGTTAAATTAAGCACTTTACAGGCTTTTAGATTCAATGTTGAATTTAAAAATTGCAGACCTTGAGGTCTGTAACTCATTTACATTCTGCTTTTGCTGTGTGCTGACTTTTATGTTGTTGGACAATACTACTGATTATTCTGCCATTTAAATTCACTCCGGATGAAAGCTTTGTTTCTTTATAACAAACAAATCACTCTCTTTGCATTTTGTTCCATGATCTTGCTCATTTAATTTCCAGTACACTCTACTTTTTCCTAGACTGCCCCTTTTATTCCCTTCCTCTCTCCTTTTAACAGCTCCCATCACAATTCTTCCTTCAGTTCTGAAGAACAGTAACATTTGACTTAAAACCGTAACTAGTTTTTTTTCTCCTCAGATGCTGTGAGAACACTTCTTTTCACTTCAGATTTTCAGAACTCACAAAATGTTACTTTTATTACCATTTTATTTTCTCTTTGTACTGATCAACAGTATTATTGTGGAATGAAATTTCAACCATCCACACCTCGGAACAATGAAACTGTGTGGTAGAAGAAATACTGAAGATGTGGCTGATGATTCATATCACTTCCCATTAGTTTTACATTTTATGAAGATAGCTCTGGGTGTTTTTTGTTTGTATGAAGTAGTTAATCATTCTTTCTGTCACTGATATTTTTAAAAGTAGGTCTATCCAACATAATTTTGATTATGGAATCCAGTTAAACTTGGCATTCCATTTCAAGTTTGACTTTAGTCTTATCCAAAAAAAAACCCACGTATTTGATCGCAGCTAATTTCCCTGTTTTTGATGCAAATTCAGAACACAATGCCAAGTTACAGTCAGCATATGTGTACAGGTAAGAAATAAAAAATCAAAGTGACTCTAGAAATTGTATTGTGCTTTTTTTTAAATCTCAGATATCATCACATTTCACCTTTCTGGAAAATTTAAACTATTATGGAAAAGGCATGAGATTTTGAGAAAATACCTTACAATTCAGATTCCTAATGTTTCGATAAAGATAATGAACCTTGTCTTACCATGATGCCACCATGGATGAAGCCATGTCTGTATCGTGCTGGTTTCAAGTGTGGATACTCTTCAGTGCTGGTCACTTTGATACCCCACACCTTCTTCCAAGCCTCATAAAGTTGCACATGGACTGGATAGACTCCAGAGTGATGTGGTGCCACGGCGTAGCCCATATCAATGGGAATGCCATGTTTCTGTAAACAGAACAGCATCTGTCAGCTCATCTAGTAATACACTTGGGGGCATGGAATGATTAAAAATCTAATTTCACTAGAAACCTAACAGCTGGACATTAAACGATGTAAAGCCAACACAGGTTTTACTGAGGATGAGGGAGAAAACTTCCCCAGACCTCACATCTTGTTTCTCAAAGAGAATGTGTCCTGTTCTTCCTATCTCCATTAGCATGAGCCATACTTTCTCCATGTTTTGCAAGGTTAATAGATAAGACCCCATTAAAATGATGATTATGCCAGGATCTGGGATCAAAGAGTGCTGGGCTATAGAGGAATACATTAGGGAAAAATGCAATGAGGTGGCACACTGTTTAAATTTTAATTATTCCTTCTGCTGGAAGTAACAAACAGCAATAATTACACATTAAGACATGATTAGTGAACGCCAGTCATCAGCTAAAGTGTGAAACAGATCTGTTCAAGCTTGCTTCCTCAAAAAGAAACCTAACACTGATTAAATGCAGCATTAAAACAAGCAGCACCAAGGTCACACGTCATGCAGGCTTACAGTCTTTGAACTAAAAAAACACTCTTCATGGTATTTTAATTTGATTTATTCCCTTTTGGGTTTTAATTAACAATCTTCCCTCTTTTTAACATTCAAACGTCATCCAAATTGATATCATATTTCTGGTCTATCAGATAGCAGTGATCTTGAGGAGAGAAAGGATTTGGTTAAAATGTTTGAATTTACAATTTAAAATACATGATTCCACTTCTGACTTTTCTTAAGAGACATTGTCAATTCTAAGCAAGTATTTCTGATCAGTACTGGACAGTACGGATTGCATTCAAATAAATACTGGGTTTCACAACTAGGTCACAAAGGGGCTGACTCTTAGTTCATGTAGTTTGAGAACTGGTCCATACAATGTCCATGTTGGGGCGTTATTCAAATTACAAAGGTTTCATTCTAGCAGGCAGACGCTGTGTGCATGGTTTCAGCTTCAAGTGCACACCTACAAAATTATGGAGAGACAAATGTGATGCAAGGTATTCATGTCAAAAGCAGGGAGAGGCCATTTGCATTCACAAATCCAGATGACAAACAATAGGACTTTAGGAAGCAACTGAGGATCAGAGAGACTTTGCAGTACATGCCCACCTGTCCCTTAAGACGTGGAACAGGTAGATAAGGTGGATAAAAAGGAAAAAGGGATCCTTGCCTTTATTAGCCAAGGCACAGAGTTTAAGAGGAGGGAGGTTATGCTGGAACTGTGTTAAATTAGATTAGATTACTTACAGTGTGGAAACAGGCCCTTCAGCCCAACAATTCCACACTGACCCTCCAAAAAAAACACCCACTCAGACCCATTCCCCTACATTTACCCATTCATCTAACACTACGGGCAATTTAGCATGGCCAATTCACCTAACCTGCACATTTTTGGACTGTGGGAGGAAACCGGAGCACCCAGAGGAAACCCACGCACACACGGGGAGAATGTGCAAATTCCACACAGACAGTTGCCTGAGGCAGGAGTTTCCACACTGTAGGGAATCTAATCTAATCTATTCTATATGTACTAGTCACTGGATTGCATATGTGCACAACAATACACAAAAGGCTTAACATTAGCCCAATAGTGCTGTCTGCTCTGTTAGTGCTTATGGTAGTGGACTCAGTATTCACTGCATTCTCGACCAGTAATTATTGTCCACAGGATGGACAAGAGCAACTTACAAAGCCCATGACTTCTGTCACCATGAAGGATCAAAGCTGCATCTCCAAATTCCCTGCAAGTCACACACATTCCTGACTTAGACATGTATCTCATTACTCATTGTTACCGGTTCAAACTCATGTGGTACCTAGCCTAATACTATTCGGCAGCACCATCACCAGAGGACTGCAGTGTTGCAAGGAGAAGAGCCATTCGGAAGAAGGGCAATAAACGTCACTTGTCACTGTCACCCAAATGTCACATGCAATTTGAAAAACGTACTGGAAATAAAATGGATGAAGCAACATAAAAAAGCAGTACAAGAGAGGAAACTGAAAAGTATGAACAAAGTGTCAATAATGTTCTTAAAAAAAAGACAAAATAATTCAATTCAAAATAAAAGAATACAAGGGGTCAAACACTTAAACATTTCAAAATTTAACTAATACAAATATTAGATTGTTCAATTTTGAAATTCATCTCTGAGGGGCATTTAATATACTGCAGTTACATCTCAGTAATGATCTCTTCAGGTTTCAACAGCGAGACAGACTCAGCCTCTTCAATACTGACACCAAAACAGTGAAGAGAAGTATTTCTGAGATGGTCTGTATGTGAAGGTTATTACATTAACATGAAACAAGAAATAGGAAAGTCCAGTGAGTGGGTGACAAAGTTATCCAGAAAGCTAGTTCCGAAACAAATACAGGCAAAATACCATGGATGTTGGAGATCCAAGATAAAATGTTGGGGATACTCAACAGACTGAATCTCAGGTTTCTTTTGACTAATTGCCAGTTGTGACCGAGTTTTTTTTTGGAAAAGTTTCCTCTGTGAGGCCTAACCAGTTCCCTTGCTATACCTTATCAAACCATTCACATTAATTATGTCACCTCTGTGGCATCCCTCACCTCCAATTCTGCCCTTGTCCTGTCAAGCACTCTTCCCAAACACGTGGTCACATAATGGATATCCCAAAATTCACCAGCATCCCTTGCGCACGCACCATCTTTAAAAGCTTACTGTACACCTGGAAATGTATGCTCTATCTAGAGCTGCCCTGCCCACTTTCTGATATTTACCCCAGACTTGGCAGCCCAGGGGGTGGGAGTGGGGGAGATCAGTGCCCCATTGTGTTGGCTGGGACCTACAGGTTCTGCTGGATGGGGTTGTGCAAAGGAGGGACTTCCTCTTTCCTCAGGATCAGGATGGATAATCATAACATCGAACCATGCCAGCCTGGGTTAAAGCAGCTTCGACCATCTTGAGGCATGCCCAGCACTATAAGAAAAGGTCAATGTCTTTCTCTTCTGTCACAGCATACGTGCCAACATTTTCTCTCCACCACCTCACACTTGCTCGGTCTGTTACTGCATCCAACTCCCACAAATACCTCATGCTCGCAGACTCCCACTAATGCCTGCAATATCCCTCTCACTCACCGTTACGGAACCCAACACCTGACACCACTAATCGTCCATGCCCTCTGTGCTGCCCATTCACTCAGGACAAAGCTGCCCCCGTACCTCCCCAAACCTGCATAAGAATTAACATCTATGCCACCCACTTTCATCCACCTGAATACCTGCTGAGATCTCATTCCAGGAAGAAAATAGCCTCCAGTGGGTTCAAGAGGGCTGGTACATTGCCTAAATTTAGCTCCTCAACCCTTATGTGAAGAGCATCTTGATTTTGATTGCCCTGAATGACTGACTGATCACATCCAAATCCCTGGACTGATAAAGGAAGTTGGCCTTGACCTACTGTGCCGGGACCCCCTTAACGAAAGGCTACCCTCTCGACATGACTGAGGTCTGCTGGCAATCACAACCAACTTCCTTCCATTGTGTCTGCAGTAAGTAGCAAAGCAAGGCAAATGAAATACGAGCATGATATCCAGCTAACCTTTTGAAAACAAACAGCTCTGCTTCAAAAGCATCTCATAGAAAAGGATTTCACATTCTACCAACTACCTGCATAAAAATCCTTTTTCTCTGATTTATCCCTTTTTTGCTCTTGAACTGCATTTTCCACCCACCAATCAATCTTTTCCCCAATCAAGGTTCTTTTGCAGTATTTCACTATCTCCATTGCAATTTGCTATATTCAATTCAAATTTGGTGTCATCAATACATTCCAGTATTTATTGTTCCAGTCCAGATTATTCATGCATACAGTAAATTGGACTATGGATAGAATAGATACATGAGAACATCTTCTGGCTGAAAAAAAACTTCCACAGGTTTTAATTTCTGCTGTCCACAATCTCCCTATCCACACAACAATATTCCTTTTAATTCTATTGCAATAAGTTTCTATGTGGTACCTTATAGAATGTTATGAAAAATTCACAGAAAACCCATCAAGCATAGAAATGAATAAGATTAACACCCCAAGTCTCTGCCCAAGACACAAATCTTTCAAATGGTTTGAATTCCATCAGCTATCTAGGAAGATAGCTTACAAATGCAGTCAAACAATTAGCAAACAATACAACCTATTCTCAGCTGTACTGGGGAGAGTAGACAAGGCTGGCCAAACCCTGAAGGAGTTGGCACTGGAATGAGCTTATTATTCCAGTCCTTGAGATAGTGCCATGATTATTCTATCACCATTTTTTTTTAGCTGCTGCAGCCTCCATCTCCAGCCAATTCAGTTGGAGGGCAAATGTAGGTGATGAATAGTCATGTTGCTTCTCCTCCAATTTGAGAAACACTTTACTCAATGTAAATGATCTCAACGGTTGTTAATTGATACAATAATAAAGATTTAAAATTTGTAGAGGAATTAACTATCTAATTTTCATTCTATCTCATTACACAAGTTTTGCACTAAAATTATTCCGCTTGTAATGAAGGAACTAGAAAGAAAATGCTTAAATTTATCAGATTAAGACATATTTAATAACCTCCACTTAGTTGGAAGCAAAAATACCACTTCTGTCACTCTTTGGGGATTTTGCTCACACTGTAGCTTCTACTGCAGTAGGTTTTCTGGGTGTCGGGAGGGTGAAGTCTCTCACTGTCCTTACATTGCAAGACCATGAAAAGCCTCTTTGAATTTTCAGGGCATTTTGAATAATGATAGTGATTTATTTTTTAACAGGCTGCACTTTATAGGTGATGGTAGATCCTAATTCCCCACATGATCACCGTGCAGCAATTTAACAATAAGTTAACTACTTTAAATCAAGGCTTCACCCTTCTCTTGAGAGGAAATCCCACACAGAGACTGCTAGCCAAATGGATTGACTGCAACTCTGCAGTCCTACCAGAGCCAGCAGAGATGGAAAAAAAAATCTCACTATGAGGGGAGCAGGAAAGTGTGGAGTCTTGCCCAGGAGGTGAGGACGATTGGGCAATGGGGGAGACTGGGTTCAAGAAGAAACGTGGAAGGTTTGAAGGTGCAATAAACTTTGAGGGATAATCTTCAATGTGCGTAGGAAGCTGCAAAGGAGATTTCCCACCTCCTCACTTGCCCAACGTCAGCCCGTACAACAAAACGGCCAGGAATTCCACATAATATGGACACTACTCCACCATAGTAAAACACCCACAATGAAGAGACGATCGTTTGAGCCAAGGGTTGGCAAACTGCTCGTAGTCTCTCCCAAACCCTGTAAAATGTCAGGTAGATTGAGAGTGGGAACGTAGGCATCGGGTAGGCTATCCATTACAGTTTATGCACTCTCTTTTGAAGCCACCAATGAGGAATGTAAATCCACTGCTTCTTTTAATTGAAATTGGACAGAAATCTAAAATGTAAGAACATTAAAAGCCTCTCTGCTCATTTCTATTTTTTTTCTCTCTGAGAATTGATTTGTTTTCTACCCATTACTTTAATCTGAGACAAGGGGTCAGGAAGGTGGTATGTTACCTGTGTCACAGACATTTTCATAACTCTGCCTATTGTTAAATCAAAATAGGTTTACCTGAGACTTATTCCATGCAATTTCATTTCAGATATGGCACAGAAACAGACGGTTCAGTGCAACTGATCTGTGTCAGTGTTTATACCACCTCTCATGTTTTCCCATGAAATCATCATTTTAACCAACTATTTGCTTCTCTCTCATTTGCTTATCTAGTTTCCACTTAACTGCAATTACGCAATTCACTTAAACTACTGCCTACAATAGTGGGTTTGACATTTTAATCACCTTTTTGGTAAAGAGGTTTCTTCTGAATTTTGTATTGGATTTCTTGGTGACCATCTTATATTGATGGTCTTTAGTTAGGCTGCTCTCCTACATGAGGAAGTACTCCTGCATCCACTCAATTAAAACCTTACAAAATTTTAAAGGAATTGGTCAATAAAGGGTTCTCACCTCTGTAATGAAAGAAGTGATAAGCTGTAGTGCCCTGTGGTCTCTACATTTACGGATATCTGTTTTATATTAACCTGAGCCAGACACTACATATGCAGTCATCCCATGTGAATATAAAAGAAAATGCACTCTCTGAAAAACAACGATAAAATTCAACACCCAGTAGGCTTAAATGATTAACCGTCTTGGCAATCTATCACTTACCAATGTTTTTTAAGCTTTAAATATCTATTTCATCTCCTCTTAAAGCAGGTTTGATTATTAGCATTCCATGCGGTCAAACAATGATTTTCATGATAGTGCAACACAGCAGATTACAGCTCAAGTAAAAATACCCTATATCATCATGAAGATGAGCTAAATCCAAATAAATACACTCCTTGGAATTCAGCATTGATGTTAGATTATTGCTGTAACAATGTTCATGCTGTTCGTGTCATTTTATGCCTGTATGGGTTTCATGGAGAACAGCAAAAGTTAGATGGGCATCGAGAATCATGGCAACCTGCGACTAACATAAGGGGAATTAGTTATGAGGAGAGACTGAACAAAGTTGGTTTGTTTTCACTTGAACATGGAAGGATGAGTGGTGACCTGGTACAAGTTTACAAAATTATGAGAGCAGTGGATAGAGAGGATAGTCAATCTTTTTCCTAGGTTAGAAATGTAAATTACTAGGGTACATAGTTTTAGGTTAAAGGGGGGCAAAAGAGTTTAAACGAGAAGTGACAATTAAGTTTTTTTTACACAGAAGTTGGTGAGCACCTGGAATGCACTGCTAGTAGAGGTGTGGAAGCAGGTACAATAGTTAGATTTAAGAGGCATCTTGACAGATACATAAATAGTAGGGAACTGAAGGATGTGGACAGTGTTGAGGCAGAATGGTTTGGCTTAAAAAGGCATCATGTGTCGGCAAAAGCTTGAGGAACTGAAGAGTGGCTTCTGTGACATATTGTTCTTTAGAACTTAGGGTGTTGTGGAGAACTGTGAGAGATATAGAGGCACAGTTGTCCAGGACTTCACCCAGGAGTCTTAAACGTTATTAGCTTGCTGTAGTGCAGACATTCTCATCCCATGAAACCTCCTTAAATCCTATGTCCCCTCCATAGTTCCTTACACCTGTCATGTTTCCTCCATGTCCCATCACAACCCTGGCTCTTCCATGATCTACCCATGCACATTCCATCCTCTTCAGTCCCCTTCTACCATCCATGCATCCTCCACATGCTCCACTTACCTATATGCAGCAGGTCAACAAATCAACGTGCCACATAATAATCATGGAAAGGGTTTGACATTTTTGTGTAAAAAAATCACTATTTCAAACATCATTTTAGAAAAAGTAACTGCTGTTCTTACAAAATTATTATAGTTTGAATAAGACAGAGCTATTTGGCAACAATTATAAAAACCTTATTCCACATTGTACCCATTAAAGAAGCATTGAAAAACCAAAGGAAAGAGAAAATAATGTAACTTCAAAAAAGTTACTCCATTGAATTTCACACATGCCTTCAATCTATACAAGCAGACCATTTACTGATCTGATTTCAATAGTGAGCCTTAGGTTTCAGTCAACCATTCATAATGAGGCCATCTGTTCATGACATCAACTTAACAGGTGGCCAGACATCTGTATTGATTATTAGTTGCAATCTTCATTAATTCAATCTAATATTTACAAACCAACTGATACTCACTAATGCAAACTCCTTATTGAGAATCATTTGCTCAGCCAGCACTGACTCATTGTGGAAGAGATGAGGTTGCATGTGACTCCACATGTGAGGAAACCACCAGAATTCATTCACATACTTCAGCAGCAGATCATCTCCTTCATCCTCTGCAAATGTTCCTGAAATTATCACACTTGTGTCAATTGTGTAAACAGTACAAACTATAGATCATAATAATTGGATCTAAATAGATTCTGGAATTAAGAGGAAATAAAAGCATAAGATACACTTTACAGTGTTAAGGCTGAACAACAGTAGGGACACTGGGCAGGTAAAGTAGTAAGGTACTGTGAAAGCTCTTAGTTAACATAAAGTCTATGATCATGGCCATAAATGATCTGCACATTCTTGAAGTTAACATTTAGTTGATGGAAAGTGAGGATTTATACTTGAATTATGATGTCACATAGCTCAGGAATTCAGTGAGTCAAGAAAAAACATTGCCCTAACATTCGCTGCTCGGGTGTAAATATGGAATTGGTGCCCATGGGCAGTCTCTGAGTAGCAAACAAGTACCGTTCTGAAGTCTATTCACAAGTCAATTTGTACACAAGTTACAACATAACACAGGATAAAGTAAAGAAGCTGCTTACAAGTACTGGAAATGTTTGTATATCAGGTCTTTAAAATTAAATCCCTATACAGGACTGTGCTCTTAAACATGAGTTTGATGCTTGCAAATTGGGGACCCCCTGTATACTAATTTGTTAAAACTCCTCTAAGGCTTCCTGAAGTGAACCAGCAATGTAAAATATCAGAGATATGATTATTTTCTTTACAGCAGTCACGATCATTTTGCTGCGGGCTATTTACCTAGCCAAACTTACATAGCTCATGAGAAAGACCTAGGAACTTTCATCTCAGTCAATACATCCTACTGGCACACTTTGGTTCTCCTTTGGTCTTGCTTACTTTATCTGGTTTCCCTTAAATCCTGAGTTACTATCACCTTATATATATGCACCACATTAACTGAGATTTGAGCATTGTCAAACAAAAAAACATTTTGTTGAAGCATTTTATCATGCACTCATCAGAATAAATCGTAAGAATGCCAAGTCACAAGAAAAACCAACATTGTCACTGCGTGAGAGGAGAGTGCTGACTGGTTGGCAAATGGACTCTGATTGGTGGTGTTGTTGTTACCATGGAGAACATACCAGCCAGTGATGATTTACAGTTTACAGCCAGGCTTTATTTAAACTTAAAGCAGACAGGTTCATTTTGATCCAGTCAATAGCTGTCACCTATTTTAAAGAGTTGAAACAGGCACGGTGCATGTATATGCTGTTTATGTCTGCAAAGAATAGGGCATTAAGCATTAATACACTGAGCTTTCTTGTATGTGTTACTGTGCTAAATTACAAATTCAACTGACAATCCTAGATTTGTTGCAAATAAAATGCTTTGCACACTCAGGAACATCTATTCTGTAGTAAGACAAATTTTGCAGAATCACATCTAATGTTGGACACTGCTATGACTTTTGTAAGTGTGACCTGGTTAGGTATGATCAGTAGCTTGCTTGTTCCAAACAACCAAAATAATATGCTGTTGATACAATCTGCCAATCTTTGGCACATACGGCCGACATGCCTATCACCATCACTGGAATTCATACAAAGTGTTATGCATTTGTGTAATATGCCGGAAAGTCGTTTTGACGTGGTGCCTGCATCCTATTAGCAGTGAACATCACTCCAGTTACTGTTGCATAGTAGCAGGCTGGAAGAACTAATTTCAGCTTTGCTCAAAGTTTTGACATTCCTTATCTTCCAGGGTGATCTGTGGTAGATTGTTTCTATAAGGCTGGAGGCAAGTGGGACCAGACAGACTGAGGCCAGCAGAAGTGAGGACAGAGCATGGGAAACCATGGCAAGTGGTGTCATGGCAAGTGAAGTTGGGGCAAGGAGAGGAGAAACTGGAGAGAGAGCGCGGCTGAGAGAAGCAGGAACTCAGAGGTCTCAGCTAGAGGGAGGGTGGGGCCAGTGATATTACCAAGGCCAGTTACCCTTGGTAAGTGAGTCTGCAAAGAGGAAGGAAAGGGTCAGAAAAGAGGGGGAGGATTTATCTCATAAATATTTACATTTCTATGCCAAAGCATCTCAAAACATAGTGTGAATTACTTGAAGTGCTGTGACTGTGTAGAGTAAACATGCAACTGTTTTGCAGTGACCTCTACATTCTGTGGTAAGTTTATGGTGATGGGCTTTTTTGTGCATTAGCGTGTGTGTCAGTTATCCTAAAAACAATCTGTCTATCTCAATCTGAGATGGGATGGGCATGGTCGCTCAGTGGCTAGCACCGCTGCCTCACAGTGCCAACGACCCCGGTTTGATTCCAGCCTGGGTTGAATGTCTGCACAGGATTTGTATATTCTCCTCATACCTGAATGTGTTTCCTCCACAGTCCAAAGGTGTGCAGGTAAGGAGGATTGGCCATCATGTGCCCAAAGATGTGTAGACTAGATGAGTTAGCCATGATTACGGTGGGGTTATTGGGATAAGACGGGGGGGGGGGGGTCTGTCTGGGATGCTGTTTGGAGGGTTGGTGCAGACTCAATGGGCTGGATGGCCTCTATCTGCACTGTGGGGAATTCTATGATTCTATGAAGTTAAGCCTGTTATCATGCTATTTTAAGTACTGTGCTGTCTTACAATTAAAACCATCCCTTTTTGTTATGATTTTGTGTTTGATGGAACAATGATGATTTTTGAAGCTAGAGTTGAATTCTTCTAATACTGGTTATGTGCTAGTCCAAATACCCCATATGTCAACACAAATACAGCACGTAATGTCACTATGTGACTGTATGAGCAATTTATAAGCTGCCTCTGAAAATATATATATGTAGCCCTTGTGAAAGCCTCATGAGGAGAAAATATTTTGCCCTTTACTTCTGGGTTTTAAAAGATTAAGAGGTGATCTCATTGAAATACAAGATTGTTAAAGAGTGTGACAACATGGACACTGAGTGGTTCTTTCTGCTGGCTAGGAAATTGCAAACATGAGTCTCCGGATGTGGACTGGATCATTTAGGGCAGATGTGAGGAAAGAAAAAATTTAGAGCATTGTTAATTTTTAAAAAAAATTCTGCAGTAGAGTGTTGCCAAACCCATCCACCACCTTAAACATTCACTCGCTCCACCACTGGTGCATAGTGGTATAAGTGTGTACCATAAACAAGCTGCAATGCAGCAACTCACCAAGGTTCCTTCGACAGCACCTTCCAAACCTGCGACCTCTACCACCTAGAAGACAAGGGCAATAGACTCATGGGACTTCTAACACCTGCAAGTTCCCCTCCAAGTCACTCACCATCCTGACTTGAAATTATAGCACCATTCCTTCATTCTCACTGAAACAATTTTTTCAAGTTCATACATAAAAGCACTTTGAGTGTACCTACACCAGGTGTAATGCAGTAGTTCAAGAAGGTGGCTCACCAATACCTTCTCAAGGATGGTTCGGAATGGGCAACAAATATTGGCCTTGTCAGTGACACCCACATCCCAAGGAAAAAAAAAATTAAAAATCAGATTGAGATGGAGAGCATGTTGGTCTCTGAAGGGATATATAAAGTGGGTAGGAATGTGGAGTTGAGGGAGAAGGCCAACCAAGTTCTCACTGAATAGCAAAATCGTCTTCAAGGACAACATAGTTAACTCTTGCTCAAATTTCTTATGTTGTTATGTTCATTAAGGTCACACCTCTGCTGGTGCCTGAATTTCATGGCGACAATATTTTGTGTTTTATATCACTTATCTACAAGTGTTGCTTTCCTTTCATGTAGCAATCAGTCCATTTAATTATGTTCTGTAAAACAGGTAAGGACATTTCTATATCCGTTGTTTATTTCACAACTTATTGCATCTGCTATGGTTATTAGTGGCTGTTAATTTTTAGTTTAACTGGCAATAGCCATTACCAGCAAGGAACATGAATGAAATATAATTGACCAAGATTCTCTTGTTACTAGAGTATATTCTGGATGAAAAAGATTGTGTGAAAAACGGCAACATACTCAAGTGATATATTGTGTGGGGAACCTTGGGTCATCTTTTATGCACTTATCAAGCTATTTATGTTTTAAAGGAACTATTTATATTAATTGCATCATAGCAAAATACAATGTAGAAGGCCATTTAGGTCATCAACCTCATGCCAGCTCTTTGCTAGATCTATCTAATTAATCATATTCTTTCCCCATAGCTCTGTGTTTTTCCTTTCATGCAATTATAGAGTCATAGAGTTGTACAACACGGAAACAGACCCTTTGGTCCAACCCGTCCATCCAACCAGATATCCCAAGCCAATCTCGTTCCACCTGCCAGCATCAGCCCAATTCCCTCCAAACTCTTTCTATTCATATACCCATCCAGATGCTTCTTAAATGTTGCAATTGTACCAATCTCCACCACTTCCTCCGGCAGCTCATTCCACACACGTACCACCCTCCGCATGAAAAATGTGCCCCTTAGGTCCCTCTTATATCTTTCCCCTCTCACCCGAAACCTATGCCCTCTAGTTCTGGCTTCCCCCATCCCAAGGAAAAGATTTTGTCTATTTATTCTATCCATGCCCCTCATAATTTTGTAAACCTCAGCTCCAGAGAAAACAGCCCCAGCCTATTCAACCCCTTCAACTTTCTTTTTAATATTACTATATAACATAAATCTGTCAAATCTTTCCAGCAGTGCACATTCGGTCACGCAGATTGTTTGCAAAAACAAGTTTAAACATGTTGCCTCTTATTTATTTGCAAATTACCTTAAACCTATGTTCCCAAAATATTAACTCTGATTTCTCTCCACAGATTCTGCCAAACCTGTGGACATTTCTATTTTTGTTCCCCAATTAGACTAGACTAGACTAGACTTACAGTGTGGAAACAGGCCCTTCGGCCCAACAAGTCCACACCGACCCGCCGAAGCGCAACCCACCCATACCCCTACATTTACCCCTTACCTAACACTACGGGCAATTTAGCATGGCCAATTCACCTGACACGCACATCTTTGGACTGTGGGAGGAAACCGGAGCACCCGGAGGAAACCCACGCAGACACGGGGAGAACGTGCAAACTCCACACAGTCAGTCGCCTGAGTCGGGAATTGAACCCGGGTCTCAGGCGCTGTGAGGCAGCAGTGCTAACCACTGTGCCACCGTGCCGCCCAATTACTATTTCTGCTGCAGTTTCCTCTTGCTTCTCCCATCAACACCATTCATGATTTTGAACAACTCTATCAAGTCTCCTTCTATTCACCCAGGGTAAGCTACTTCACCTATTCAAGTCTCTCCATGTGACTAAAGTCCCTCATTACCTGTCCCATTCCAGCAAATCTCTTCTGAATTCCCTTTAAAATGTGAAAACCCTCCTCCACCCTTTCTATAGCGCCCGAGTTGATTATAATTGAAGGTTGACCAGAGGTGAGTAAAGGATTTGCACCAAGTAATTCTCTCACTATTTTCCTTGAATATGCCCATGATTCTAAATGTGTTTTCAACAACCCTCACTAAGTAAGGGATCACCCGGTAAAGTCAGAGATGAGGAGAGATTCCTTCTCTCAGATGGGTAGTGAATCGATGGAGTTTTCTACTGCAGAGGGCTGTCGTGGCTGGTTCATTAATAATAATCTATATTATAGCAAGGTTGAGAGAAACAGATTTTTAATCAGTAAGGGAATCAAGGGTTATGGGGAAAAGGCAGGAAAATTAAGTTGTTGGCTATCAGATCAGCCATAACTCACTGAATGGCAGAGGAGACACAATGGCTGAATGGCCTTAAGGCTTTTCTTGTCACCTTCAAAGTCTAATGTACAAATGTAGCCAAACCTTCTTGTTCCTGCATCCCTTTCAACATGTTCCATTTTGTTTGTATTACTTATCCTCATTCTGCCCACTTCTCTGCATTAAAATTGCTGCCCATTTCCTCAGTCTGACAATTTCTTTCTGGAGTCTACACAGGTTACTCCATTTCTGAGTTTAACATCATCTGCGAACTTAGAAATTATGCCTTGCACATACTCAAGTCCAAGTCATGAATGCAAGCCAAAAAGATTATTAATCCTAATACAGTCTGACTGAACTTTTTGAGAAGATGACTAGGTTGTGGGTGAGGGTACTGTAGCTGATTTGGTCGACATGGACTTCAGTAAGGCTTTTGACAAAATCCTGCGTGGAAGATTGATGAAGAAGCTAAGAGCCTGTGGAATCCAGGACAATTTGGCAAAATAGATTCAAAATTGGTTTGGTGGCAATAAGCAGTGGATGATTGTCAAAGAATGCTTTTATAATTGGAAGCCTGTGTCCACTGACATACCACAGTATTCGGTGCTGGGTCTCTTGCTGTTTGTTGTGTATGTTAATGACTTAGACATGAATGTAGGAGGTATGATCAGTAAATTCAAAAATGACATGAAAATTGGTTATTTTGCAAATAGCGAAGACAAAAGTCTTAAATTACAAGACAATATAGATAGGTGATGGGGAAAGAGAAGGGCTTATGCCCGAAACGTCGATTCTCCTGCTCCTCGAATGCTGCCTGGCCTGCTGTGTTTTTCCAGCACCACATTTTTCAAATGTAGATAGGTGAGTCAGATGTGCTGAACAGTGCCAAATGAAATTTAATCATGAAAAGTTTGAGGTAATGCATTTTGGGAAAACTAACAAGGTAAGAAAGTACACATTGAACGGTGGGGCCTAAGAAATACAGAGAATCAGAGGGACCTTGGTATGTATATCCACAGATCTTTGAAGGCAATAGAACAGGTGGATGAAAAAGCATATAAGGTACTTGCCTTTATTAATCAAGGCATGGAATAAAAGGGCAAGGATATTATGAAAGAGTTGTATGTATTAATTAGACCGTTGTTGGAGAACAGTTCTGGTCCCAACATATACGAAAGTAGTGATTGTACTAGAGACAGTGTAGAAGCGAGTCACTAGAATGTTGTCTGTGCTGGAGTGTTTCAGCAATGAAGGGAGACTGGCTGGGCTTGGCCTGTTTTTCTTAAAGCAGAGAAGGCTGAGAGGGGATTTGAATGAGGTGCAAAAGGTTCTGAGGGAAAAACCTTGCCCTTAGTGGAGGGATCAATTGACAGGTAGTACAGCTTAAAAGTAATGAGAAGGATGGTTTAGAGGGTATTTGAGGAAAAACATTTTAACTCAGAGGATTATGGATATCCAGAACTCTCTGCCTAAAAACATGATCGAGGTGACAAATCCCAAGAAATTTAAAGAATATTTAGATGAACATTTGAAACATTATATGATGAGTGGCATGGAGATGATAGGGTGAAAGGCCACTTTCCATGATGTCAAATCTCTCTGATTCTATAACACTTTGCTCCAGTTTGCCCGGCATGGACAAGTTGTGCCAAAGGGTCTGTTTCTGTGCTGCATGACTCTATGAAAAAGAACCATCCCCTTCTATCATTCCTTCAACTAATTCTGCACTCAAACTAACATTGTCCTTTAATTCCATCAATTTTCATGGTACTAACAAGTTTATTATGCAGTACTCTAACAAATGCACTCTCATTTTTGCCCACTTTATTCCGTTGGAACTATACTGAGTGCTGCTTTCTTCCTGAAACGTCCTGATCAAAATTATTCACAAACACTTTTTGGAATTTTCCCTCTTGCCATCCTCACCCTTTTTGCCCCTTTCATTGTTACTTTTCCATTCTTTAAGGAATTAATCAAAGTTCAACATTATGAGTTCTGATTATCATATGTTTTAATTTGTCTGCAAATTAGTTTCTTCATCTCCTTCCCAGTAGTTTGGCAGCCTGTAGCAAACACTCTGTGGTTTAATAACTTCCTTACTGTTCCTTCAGCCTAACTGATTAGATTTGTCTTTCATCCATGAGCATCTCTCTCCAGTGTTGGGATAATTATTTTGAGAGTTTTGCCACACTCCCTCCTGTTTTAGAAAGTGAGATATAGGAGCAGAATTAGGTCATTTGGTCCATTGAGTCTGCCCCACTATTCAATCATGACCGATATGTTTCTCAATCCTATTCTTCTACCAGAAGGTATGTCAGCCTTGATTCCCTTATGAATCAAGAACCTATCCATCTTTGTGTTAAATACATTCAATGCATTACTTCCACAGCCTTCAGCGACAATGAGATCCATGGAAGCACTACGCATCTCAGTACTAAAAGGTTATCACTTCACTCCGAGGCTGTATTCCTCAGGTCCTAGTGTCTCCTTCTAGTGAATACATCTTCTCCAAGTTCACTCTATCCAGGCCTCTTAGTATTCTGTCTTCAATGAGACTCTCCCTTAACCTCATCCGTCTAAACTCCATCGAGTACACAGCCAGAGTCCTCAGCCGCTCCTCATATGGCAAGCCTTTCATCCTCAGCATCAATCTTGTGATCCTCTTCTGGATACCTTTCATGCCAGCACATCTCTTCCTCAGAGACAAGACCCAAAACTGCTCACAATATTTCAAATACAGTCTGACTAGAGCCTTTCACAGCATCAGTAGTACATCCTTGCTCTTATATTCTAGCCTGCTTGAAATGAATGCTGACATTACATTTGCCATCCTAAATGCCAACTGAACCTGCATGTTAACCTTAAGAGAATGCTGAACTAGAGCTCCCAAGTCCCTTTGTGCTTCAGATTTCCAAAGTCTTTCCCTGTTAGGAAAATAGTTTATGCCTCTATTCTTCCTACCAAAGTGCAGTACCTCATTCTTTCCCACACTGTATCCCATCTGCCACTTCATATAAGGGGATGCGTACAAGGCACAGTGCCAACTGCAGCTAATGGTATACCTACATGTAACTGAAATCTAAGAGACAGACTTTGGTGCAGTTCGCGGATCATATTATTTAAAACAAATATCTTAGATTGAATTAACTAATCCCAGTATTTAAACTTTTGTATTCCAGTTTGCATAAAGCACTTAACACCACCTTCACATTGCACACAAAATATCCACTCCTACTAAAGTCCTGTTGTCACTCTGTTCACAAGCCATTTCATTTAGTTGATACTACCAGCTCCAATATACACAGCATTGATCTGGTATCTTTGGTGATCCCCAATTTAACCAGATCTAACAATCCTTTCCAAATGATTCACAATTCAAACTCCCTTCATAAATAATTAATACCATCTTCTGACCCCTTGCCCCTGCAATGTTTACCTTCAAAGCTGAAAGCCATTGGAATTGTCTAAAGCTACCTACTGTGCTTACTTTTATCTTTCCATATCCTATCCCTCTCCTTGTCACCCTGCCTTTCCTCTGCCTGACTCCTGATACATTCTCTTTCTCCAGAAAAACTCCTCACCTCACCATATGCACCTTTGATATTCTCCCTAAGGCCTCCTGACAACATAACTGCTCCTTCATTTAATTGCTGTGACAGCTTTAAACCTGTTTCTGCCAATTCTTAAGAAATATCTTCCCAAATTCCCTATATGGCAACACTTCTGTCTCTCTCTCCCCAGCTTTCAAAACTTTCTTAGAATTTCTCTTTGCCAAAGATTCCCAGTCGCTTTTCATAACTCTGTAACCATAACTTCTACTTCTTTGTCTGTTTAATCAATATTTACTTGCCTTCCCAGTTTGTCCTGTGTTGCGACTTGCATTATGTTAAAGCACAAATTTCACTCGGGAACAAATATATTTCAGCAAAATCAGAGTTGAGTTGCTTTTTCCTGTACATTCTCACCTGTGTGGTAGAATTTTCCAGAATATCCGAGGTTGAATGTAAAGTTGGGAACTTGGGTGCGCAAGAGGTTTTGAGTTTCAAGTAATGCCTAAAAACAAAACAAATCAGAACGTGATTGTAGCAGGACATGGTTTTTTAACAAAATATACTGGACTGTTATGGACTAGGCCAAACCACTCAAAACATTCTTAAGCATGCAGCCCAGACCATAACTTTGCAATTTGTTTTGGAAAGTGTAGAGTGAAAATTACCCAGAGTAAGTTAGCTATGTTGACTATCAGGTTTTAAAACAGACAAACATTCATTCACAAAATTACACAATGAAACATAAAGAACAGAATAAAGAACCCCGACAGACCTCAGTCTATCCAACTAGACTTAATTATGCTGCTATGAATATACACAACAGTCCCACTAAGCAAATCCCCGAAGCACAGTAAAAATGAAACAAATGCTTCCAGGTTGAACTAAGAAGGGCAGAAGGAGAGAAAATCTAATGGTCCGTTTTTACATTGCTGAACTCCTAACTAGTTCTGGCCTGAACTGCTCAGCTTTCAGAATTGATCATTCCCCTTTCATTATGCAGATCACTTCTAAAACATGACGATATTGTCCTGAAGTCTCATCTGTTTACATATAAGCAAAAGGCCTCTCAAAATCCTTTTCTATGTCTGTACCAAACTAGCCACCTTGGAACTGGGAGCTGTTTATGACCCCTCTGAACAAAACCACAGACACTGCATCCTTGAGAAAAGTAACAGCTTTTTAGATAAAGAGGATCAGCTTTGTGACATTGAACGTGATGCTGAAAGTAACTGTCACATTTACTTTTTGCTCCTGTTAATAGAAGAGACTTCAATGAAATGCAATTTGTATTTTTAGTTCAGTCTAATGAAAGCCATGTGACACCACAATCTTTAGTTTAATGAATACTTTCAAAGTGAAATATAATGAGCTCCACAAGTAAAACAGCATCAAAATATGTGTTGATTTGACTGTTTAGGAAATATTGCTTTATTAACAGTTGATTGACTAGATCTAGCTTAGCCAGAAGCAAGAAAAACTAGATTTACATTTAGAATATTATGTACATAGATCCCTGAAAGTTGCCACCCAGGTAGATAGTGCTGTTAAGAAGGCATACAGTGTATTAGGTTTTATTGGTAGAGGGATTGAGTTCCGGAGCCCTGATGTCATGCTGCAACTGTACAAAAATGCTATGCAGCCTCACTTGGAATACTGTGTGCAATTCTGGTCGCCCCATTACAGGAGGGATGTGGAAGCATCGGAAAAGATGCAGACAAGATTTACCAGGATGTTGCCTGGGCTTATGAGGAAAGGCTGAAAGACTTTTGTCTGTTCTCATTGGTGAGAAGAAGGCTGAGAGGGGCTTTAATAGAGCCATACATAATGATCAGAAGAATAGATAAGGTGGAGAGTGAGAGTCCTTTTCCTAGGATGATGACAGTGGCTTGTATGAGAGGGCATAGCTGCATATTGAGGAGTGATAGATTTAAGACAAATGTTAGAGGCAGGTTCTTTACTCAGAGAGTGGTAAGGGCATGGAATGCTCTATCTGCTAATGTAGTTAACTCATCTACATTATAAGGGCACTTAAACAGTCCATGGATAAGCATATGGATGATGATGATGGGATGGTGTAGAGGGGTGGTCTTAGATTGGTTTACAACATTGAGGGCTGAAGGGCCTGTTCTGCGCTGTATTATTCTATGTTCTAAGAGCTGATTAATGAGGAGGCACCAGCAGAAAATGGAATGCTGACTTTGTAACAGTTCATAATACTTTCTGCAGCCATTAGAACAACTGTTCAATTTTTGGCAAAGTGTATGCAAATGAGGAAGTTATGTCATGGCACTGCCACACAGCTACTTTCTGTCATTTTACCTCATTCACACCTTTTCTGCTGCCTTTATACCATTTGTTGAATGCCTACTCTTGCTTTCTCAGCCAATACATAGTTTCCTACAATGAGCTACCTTTTTTGGAAGAGGGGGAAAAGAAATGGAAAATTACCAAGCAAGAGATTGATTATTTGATTGATTTATTGTTGTCACATGTCCCAAGGTACAGTGAAAAGTGTTGTTTTCAATGCTATACAGGGAGTTCACACCATACAAAGTGCATCAGGGTAGCAGAACTGAGTGCAGAGAGAGAGATCAGAATCAACATTGGAGAGGTCTGTTCAAAAGTCTGATAACAGTGGGGATGAATCTATTCGTATGTGTATTCAAACTTTCATATCTTCTGTCTTCCTGAAGAGGATGGAAGAGAGCATAACCAGGGACAGTGAGGTCTTTGATTACATTGATGACTTTCCTGAGGTAGTGAGAAATGTAGACACAGTCAGTGGATGGAACGCTGGGTTCTGTGATGGACTGGATTGCATTCACAATTCTCCGTAGTTCCTTGCGGTCTTGGGAACAGCAGTTGCCATACCTTGCTGTGATGCATCCAGCTAGGATGCTTTCCGTGGTGCATCTATAAAAATTGAGAAGAGTCCTTGTGAACATGCCAACTTTCCTTAGCCTCCTGGAGGAATAAAGATGTTGTTGTGCTTTCTTGACTGTTGCATCGACCAAGACATGGATGGACCAAGACATATTGTTGGTGATTGCTGCTCCCAGGGACTTGATGCTCTTGACCCTCTCCATCTCAGTACCATTGATGCAGACAGGGATGCCCCCTCCACTCCACTTCTTGAAATCAATGACCAGCTCCTGCATTTTGCTGACATTGATAAGAGATTGTCTTTTACATCAGGATGTCACACATTCATTCTCTTTCCTGTAGTCTGTCTCACCGTTTTTTGAGATCTAACCTACAATGGTTGTATAGTCAGCAAACTTGTAAATGGAGTTAGGGTGGGATTTGACCACATAGTCATGAGTGTGTAAGGATGTTTCTACACTTATACAGTGTGTAAGTGATGCTTTTCCAGAGGTGCATGGCAACCACAGGGCTGGTATGTTCATATCAGTGTCTACAGGGGCAAATGTTTCTGCATCTGACTAAGAAGTAGTGCTTGCAGTAGCTTTCTTTTCCAAAGAAAGTATAAACAGAATTATGTCACATGTTGCAAGCTGACACAGTCACCTCCAACACAGGCACTGCTCTGTCAGTGACTCTAAAAATTACATTTGGCCTCAACATTTATATCAAGGATCAATCTAGCCTGCTGGTTTGTTCATTGCTAACATTAACAATGTGGTTCTGTATAAAAACATCAACTGAATCACTAACCCATTATTTTGAAGTAGCAATAATTTTTTGAGTATCACCTTGGACAAGCTGTCACGCACTGACATTTTATTTTCAGGAATGCTTTAAATGCTTAACTGATTGATGATTATACATGCAACATGAAAGGAATCCATTGTCCCAATGTGCACCATATTTACAAGAAACAGAACACCAAATATTCAAGCAAACTCTTACTTCCTTTGTTATGTTGATATGTTTTGTGCAACTCACTATTCCAGAACCATTTAACCCAGCAAGGTAGGTTTCAAAATGATTCCTGGGAGAAAAGTGCAATGTTCTATCTGTGTACTTTCCCAGGCCTCACGTGAACCACTGTTACAAAATAAGCAGAGTCACTAATGAGCACATTATCTACGTAATGAAGACAGGCTTCAGGCGTGTAGCTTGACAACAGCATTTTCTGCATTTTTATCAGATCAGAGATCTTAAGGATAGCTGTGGTGTTCTGACTACCGTACAATTCTGACTGAAAAAGATAGCACCATGGAGGACTTAAAGAGTCATCTTGAAGAAGCAGCAGAGGAACTAACCAAAGGATCAACACATTGAACGGGAGATCAACCTGTTGTTGACTGCAAGAGTCATCATGAAACACGTAAATAAGAAACCTTCAGGTTTGTTTATTTGTCACACTGGAGTTGATAGTCACTCTCAATAGCTTCTCTTTCCATTTTTTTTCACTAGTACTTTTGGATTCCACAGAGACCTTCACTTGGCTCCCTACTATTTCTCATCTGCAAGCCGCCTCGCTTAGACATTATCGAGAACAATAACCTTAGATTCCAAATATACACTGATAACACTCAGATATATCTCATCACCAGCCCCTTTGATCTCTCCGCTCTCTCAGATTTGACACAGTGCTGGCCCGGCATCTGGCAGTGGATGAACAAAGAATTTCCCCAACTAAATATTAGGAAGAAAAAGCCAGCATTTGCCACCCATCCCTAAAGATCTTCTAGCAGAATGCCTTCATAAACCATTTCAGAGGGCAATTAATAGTCAACTACATAGCTGTGGGCCTGCAGTAGGCCAGGCAAGGATTGGAGGTTGCCTTCCCGACAGGCCATTAGCGAACCAATTGTTTTCATGATTACCATCACTGAAACTAGCATTCCATTCCAGATTAATTCATTGAACTTAAATTTCATCAGTTGCCACAGGGAATAAGACTCCATGTCCCCAGGGTCTCTCTCCCATTTGATAATGCTTTTCTGAAGCTCTTTGAAACGTTGAAAGTATCATATGAACATTGGACTATTAAACTATATCTGATCACAAAAATAATGTCAATTTTTTCTCAGTACAGGCTGATGTATCCTCCTGATAAGAGGAAATATCAAAACTTCACACAAAAAAGAACAATATTGAATATGTCTTCCTGCATGTATATGTGAAAGTTGGAATATGTGTATTTGTAACTGGATGTGTCGACATGTTAGTACGCATATCTGAGAGTATTGGAGTTTGTAAAAAACTGAGTGTGTACACCTGAGCCATCTTAACACCACACTGTCCTCCAGATCAAGTGTGTGGTTTATAAACCCTAAAATCTAGTTTCTTCAAATGAATGTGGCTCTTGTAAAGCAGTAGCTAAGTCTTGTGTTGGATCTACTGCAGATTTTTAGCTGTGGAACTCTTATTTGGTTGGTCTGACATTGTATCCTTTCAGTCACAATACACAAGCAGTGTACATTTGGCACTACAGGTCAAATATGCTGGCATTCTGAAAGATGGTAGCATCATGTATATGCCCATTCCTGCCATGTTAATATAGCTAGTTATTGGATGTATATGGGCCTTGAACAGCAGGGAAACAGGTTTAATAGTGCAAACAAGATTAGTGAAGCCCTGTGGGGCTCCTGTCTCCAATCCAAGCCCAGACTTTTGGAGACAGAAAAAAAACAGCCCTTTTCAATCTGGCACCACATGTCCCTATGGTAGCAATCTGAGCATCTGAAGAGAAACTACAGACTGCCCTAGGGCTTTTGTCATGAATCTGCTAGCTTTTTAAATAAACTGAAGCTTTCATGCACTCCACAGTTGTCTCTGAAGCTCCAATTCCAGTCTGGTGCTGCATAAGTATTCAGGAATTTAGGGCTTATTGAGATATTGTCTGTCACATTTCACTCTCTCTCATTATGGCCTTGATAAAGAAAATGAAGTACTTAAATCCTTTAGATATCATGATAGACAAAGCAATCAAAGTTTTGGCATTAAGCCCACAATGGGTACAATTTACAAGAGACAGCTGTGATCCTAACCTCCATAACATAATCTGGTGGCATGACTACTGGACAAATGTTGAGGAGCCTCAATAGAATGAAGTTCCTCATTGCTGCCAGACTTCCTGACTACACTCAAGTCATTTAGCTGCTCCATAGCAGAGTCTGCTCCCAAGAACTGCTAGTCACTTAAAGGTCGGCAGTGACTATGGCCAATTTGGCATAGTGACTCACGCAGAGGATCTCCAATGGATCCTCTGGAGTTGGGTAAATACCTTTGGAATTGAAGGATAGGGTTACCCATCATGGAATTCCCAGTCTTTGACCTGCTCTTATACATTATTTATATGACTGACCTCGCTCATCATCTGGTCAATGGTACCATTCAGGATATTAATGGTGAATGATTCAGCACTGGTAATGCTATTTAATGTAAAGGGGAGATAGCTTGTTAGATACACTTCTGCTGGAGATAGTCATGGCCTGGTACTTAGGCCACGTGAATGCTACTTTCCATTTATTGGCTCAAGCCTAAATATTGGAGACATCTTGCCAGACTTCAGAACAGAATGCTTTAGTATCTAAGGAGTCATGAATGACATTGAATATGTCCAATCATCAGTGAGAATCCCCACTTCTGACCTTATGATGAAGGGAACAGTCATTGATGAAGCAGCTAAAGATGTATTGGCCTAAGATTCTCCCTCAGGAACTCTTGCAGCATTTGATTTTCTATATTCTACCAAGGGATGTAGGTGACACTGCTAAGGTCAGCATTTGTTTCCCATTCCTAATTCCTACTGAACTGAGTGCCTTGCTTCACAATTTCAGAAGGCAATTAACAGTCAACCACATTGTGAACCTAGAGTCAAATACATTCCAGAGCAGGTATGGATGACATATTTCCTTCCCTTAAAGGATATAAGTCAACTAGAATCATAGAATCCCTACAGTACAAACAGAGGCCATTCGGCCCATCGAATCTACATGGAGACATCAAAGAGCATCCCTCTCAGACTACCCCCCCCCCACTCAATCTTCACAGCCTCACATTTACCATGGCTGATCCACCTAGACTACACATCACTGGATAATCAACGTAACCTGCACTTGTTTGGATGGGTTTTTGAAAAGAATCATTGGTAGCTTCATGGCCTCAGTACTTCATATTCCTGATATGTGAATTGATATGAAGTTCCACCAGTTGGAAAGATGAGTCTTGAACGCAGATATTCGGAGACCTGAAGGTCAGCACTAGTGACAGCTCCCTCACACTTTAAACATATGCAAGGCCCCAATACTTGTTTTAAGTCACTGTCTCAGATCCCAGGTACATCTGGACATTGGAAAAATCTCAGTTAAATTGATCTTATTCAATATAATATTCGTCATTATCATAGCTACCTCATCAAGCTAATGTAAACAGGATTTGCTCTGAAAATTTAATTTTCCTGAAAAAAAGAATATCCAATAAGGTAAGTCTATACTATTGCTACCTGAAGACCATTCCAAGTTCAAGACTGGCTCCTAAAAGTATTCCACTTACAAAGAGCTAAAGCCAAGAAAAAAGGATTTTTCAGCATTATATAGTTTGATACATATTGCTGTTCACCTTATTGTAAGTGTATATTCAGTCAGGATCTTCGATATCAGATTTTACCTGTGCTAAATCAAAACAGCTTGCTAAATTGCTAATATGCCTCAAGAAAACTACCAAATAAATCATCAAATTGAAATGAAGTAGTATAATGTGTCAAATGAGCTTGCATAAAAGCTCTTTCTACACAGCTTGAGACCTGTAAATTGAGGCCATTAAGAACATTCCCGTTCTTCAAGTGCATGTGTTTATACAAAAGAAATATGTGCAAAACCATTTTTCATTATCAATGAAGCAATACACGTGCCACCAAAATGCTTTGTATGCATGAGGACAAAGAGAGTGGCATTTCAAAACCTGAATTGCTATGCAAATTGCATTCAGCCTGTGCGGGAAAAATCTTCCCAATCCATTCAGCTCTTGAAAATAACTGCAAGTACCCAGTTACTGCAAGTGAAACATGACATTCTTTCACTGCAGTAACATACCGGCTGGTAAACATAAAATTAACAGTAACTGACATCATAGAATCATAAACTCATACCGCACTGATTTGGCCTTCTAGCCCAATAAGTCTGTAATACCACTGGCTACAGTAGTCCCACCTTCACTCATTTAGCCCACGTCTAGTATTATCATGCACAAAGATTTCCTGACTTTTAAAAAAAATTGACTAGTAAAAAAAACTTATATTAGCTTATTTCACTTTATTATGTCTTATTTTTAGTTGCATTTTATTGTGAATGTTCAGCAAAAGGTTCATGATGCAGGTGCCAGACCTTGCCAGTCTGGTCTTATGTTCCATTGAGTCATTGTGGACTCCATAGTCAGAGGAAGGCTCAGCACTGTAGGAAGGAATAAAGTATCCTTCTCTGTTTCGCCAGGGTGCTGCCACCATCTTCTCTCTGCAACCTTCCACTCAATCTCTTGCTGTTACTGCATGCATCTTCCACCAAGACTCATGGTCTTTGACTGACACTGTTACATGTAACATCTTCCCTCATTTATTCTTACTCCACCTCAACTCCCCACATTCCTAATCCTGCATGGTCTCTATACTGCTTACTCATTCACTTATCTCCGCAGATTTCCCCTGACCCTACTGCATTATTAGCTGTGCTAGCCACTTTGTCTCATTCTAGGATAGAAACAGCACATAATAAGGTGAAAAGAGCCAAGGTGGGTGTTGGGTAGCCATAACTGGCCTCCATGCTTTATAGAAAAGCAAGGGTCCTGACCATAGCTAACAAGGGCTGGCATCACTGGTGCAGATACTGAAACCTGGGGAAGGGCTTCTGCCCGAAACATCAACTTTCCTGCTCCTTGGATGCTGCCTGACCGGCTGTGCTTTTCCAGTGCCACACCTTTGACTCTGATCTCCAGCATCTGCAGTCCTCACTTACCCCTTGTCCACTGTTGTACTATTCTTCTATACCCCGACTGTAAATGTATTCTTATTCTGTCCAATCTTCTCAGTGAATTCTGTTTTGTTTCTCTTCTACGGACACCAATGTGGTCTCAGCAGCCAAACAACCAGTAAAATACATCTTTTCCTCCATCTCTGAGGAAGAAAACATAGATACTTCAGAGGATGCACCGGCTGAACCCTACACCAACTCAGATACCTCGGTACAAGCTTAGAGTTCAGAAAAACAGTTGGTGAGCATATCACAGTCACATCTCTGCAGCTGAATGAGGAAGGAATATCCATTTCACTGGAGCCCATAGGGCTACCAGAGACCAGGCACTCATTCAACTCAATGCCAGGGAAGGCCCAATGGTGTTAGCAATGAAGAAGCTCACCTGAATGCACAAACAGACGTGGGGACTGCAGCAAGCTTGTTGGAAACACTGAGCAAAGAAAGATGAAGGAGGGCAGGGGGCAGAATTCCAAGGGGGTAAAGTGCTCAGCAAGTAGGATGTCAGCTGGACAGGTTGTCACGGGTGGGGGCAGTGCCAAAGTAGTATGGTACCAGGGTACAACAAGGTAAATGGATGGAGTATTTAGGTTAGGTCAGGGTATGTGGGAGAAATCACTCCCAGTGGAGAATTGTGAGGATAGGTCTTGGGTCACATGGGTTTAGTTCATAAGCAGGGTAGTGGTGGAGGCGGGGTGGAGGGGGCAAAGTTTCTTCTCAGGTTGGGTCTGCCAAGTGGGATTCAGCTCAGGTTGAATTTTTGTTCAGTGAAACTCATGTTTTCACAATCTTAAATGTTAATTTAAAAAAAAAATTGCTAGAAGCAAGTCCTGCCCTTATCAAAGCCAAGTCTTTAGGATGATTTCTGAATTCCCACTGGTGCTCTTTACAGTCCTCTGAACAATTTCCAAAAGTTAAATTGAAGTTCTTGGACATAAAGATGTTGTTCACAAGTTTTGAATCTGTGAACTTTTATATCTATTATACCTCAACCTAACAAGAACAGAGTACAGTAAATTACAGTTTCAATAAGTTTGATGTAGGGGCTACTTAGAGTTGGAGGATTTACTCTGATTTATCACACATAGTCTTTTGTGATAAAGTCATTTCAGCTGTAGATCCTAATTTACAACAGTGCCTACACTGCAAATGAAGTATTTCATTGGTTGTACTGTACTGGTGGTCATGAAAACATTACATTACCATGAGGTTTTCTGTTGTATTCATCAATTTTTACTGCATTACTTTATTTGAAGACCTTTTTGAAAAGCTGAATTGCAGAAAAAAAAGTGCTGCTCAATTGGTTCATGGAGCATCTTGAACTTGAGTGGAAATTTTAGGTGGAGTGGTGAGTGAATCCAAATGGGCACAATATACTTAGGAATCACCGGCTGCTCAAGTGAAATCTTACCCGAAGATTCATGCTGGACAATACTGTCTTAGAATATGAAATAAAACTCCTGACACTAACCATTGTTTATAATGGTGACTAGCATTTTCTAATCTTGAACTGATCATTGTTGTAGTGGCTATTAGAGCTGAATGATTGCTCTGAAAATAGTTGCACATGAAAGGTGTCAGAATGAAATAAATGGAAACCCAACAGGGATGTTCACATTTCACAGAGCAATAGTTAATACGGTGAATATCAGTGTACACGTACTCAAATGATTTTCAATAAAATTTTCAGTCCTGCCAAAACAAAACTACAGAGGAGAGAGCCTTGGATGTATGAAGAAAATTATCTAGCAACCCACATTGGAGTAATTCTCCAAGGGATACATCTAAACAAATTGCTGGTTTCATCCCTGATTTTCTGTCCATTAGGTGTTAGACTATTGGTTCAAAATCAGTCCAGCAAATAGCAGCTCTCTTGATCAGCACCTCATCCACCACTGGTGTAGTGTGGCAATGGAATGCACCATATACAATTGCATTGAAACCACTCAGCAAATAGCACTTTCTAGACCAATGGCCTCTACTACCTTAACGAATAAGAGTAACAGGTTCATGGACCTGCAAAATTCCACTCCAAACAATACACCATCGCCATTTCTTCTGTGTCACACATCCCAGAACTCACTCATATCAGAATTGTGGGAAAATCTGCACCAAAGAGATGACAGCAATTCAAATACGCAGCTCAGTTAGAAATGGGCTCAAGAAACTATTAGAAATGGGCAATAAATGTTGCTCTTTCCAACGATGCTCACATTCCATGAAAGATAAAAAAAAACTGTTCCATCTACTTGTGTAGCCAGTGTGACCTGAATAATACTTTGAGTTTTCAATAGGCAATTAAACTCAGCTTCTATTTTGATCATTAGGCATCATATCCAACTTTAATGCATTCTGTGTTGCAACTCACCTGCCTTTTTTTTAACACCAACAAATAACAAAGTACCTTACATGCATTTATATCGCATCTTCAATGTAATAAAACACTGCAGGGCTCTTCATGTGAATATTAAAAAGGAAATTGTGACTAAGCAGCATAAGGAGCTATTTTTTATTGAACTGCAGTGATGGGTTGGGAGTTAGGGTGTAATAATAGGGACTGAAAACAATGCCTCAGACTTCCCAGTATTTAACAGAAGCAAATTTCTGCTTCCTTTACTTGATACTGGATAAGCACTGCAGAGTAAATTAACTGCAATACATAACTCAAGAGTGGTGGTGGTAACCTAGAAATGGGTGTTATCATCTTAGATGTAAAACTTAAGACCATTCTTTCTCCTGATGTCACTGAAGGTGCAGCATGTGAATAATAAATTGGATGGCTAAGAATAGATCCTTGGGAATAGCAGCAGTGGTGTTCTGGGTACAGGAAGCAAGTCCATTGCAAATTATACTTTGGCAGCAATTAGAGTGATAAGAAGGATGTTGTGTAACTTGAAAGGATTTACAGGTTAAAAACGATTTACAAGGATATTGCCAGGGTTGGAGGATTTGAGTTATGGGGAGAGGCTGAATAGACTGGGGCTGTTTTTCTTGGAGCGTCGGAGGCTGAGGGGTGACCTTATAGAGATTTATAAAATCATGAGAGGCATGGATTGGATAAATAGACAAAGTCTTTTCCCTGGGGTAGGGGAGTCCAGAACCAGAGGGCATAGGTTTAGAGTGAGGGGGGAAAGTTATAAAAGGGACTTAAGAGACAACTTTTTCACACAGAGGGTGGTGTGTGTATGGAATGAGCTGCCAGGAATTGGTGAAGGCTGGTACAATTGCAAAATTTAAAAGACATTTGGAAGGGTTCATGAATAGGAAGGGTTTAGAGGGATATGGGCAAATCTGGCAAATGGGACTATATTAGGTTGGGATATCTGGTCAGCATGGACAAGTTGGATCAAAGGGCCTGTTTTCATGCTGTACATCTCTATGACTCTCTGACTCTAATAGGACCAAGGGAGTGCAGCATTACCTGGATGCTGGAACGTGGAGAGGATGTGGAGGAGCGTAATCTGGTTAAGCAGGTCAAAAGCTGCAGGCAGGTACAGAAGGATGAAGGAATATTTTATTTTTATCATAATCATATCATCACAATAAATGTGACTATGATAAGGGTTATTTGCAGCTCTGCTGGGGGTGGGGGTGTGTGTTAAATTCAGTTAGTGGGTTTCAAATATGTAGTTATTCGTAAGATTGGCACAGATTTGGAATACAACACCATGGTTAAGCATTTTGGAAAGTTAGGCGAGGCTGTTGATGAGGAGGTGGCAGGATTTGTTTTGAAGAGAACAGCAATAACAGCAGCTTTAAAGGAGAGAGCAGGAACACATGTACAAAGGGATCCATTAAAATGAGGCTGAGGAGAGACGATTGTTTGGTCCACAGTTCAGTGAGAACAGGATTGATGAAACAGGGTGTATGTGATTCACAAAATAAACACAGGGACATCATGGTGGGGAAAGGAGTGCAATACACCAATTCCGACTACTGCATGGGGCAACTTTAGTGGAAGTTTGAGATGGTGGGAGGGACAGGACAAATGGCTGATTCAATGGTCTTGATTTTGGTAACAAAGATATCCTTATTCTTAATCTTCCAGATATGGATTAAAGGGATAGAGAAGAAGATATGAGAAGATAGTTTGTGGATTTAAATTAAAATGCCTACAATTAAAATTTGAACAAGCTGTCATGTATGTTGTAAATAGTTCATCTTCCAGAACTCAATGCAAGAACACAAAAGTTGTATAAAATAATGGCTCAGAAAAGATTAATATTCATGTTATATTGGCTCCACCCATTCTACTGATGTCATACACAATGTGGGTGGAGACAAGTAGTATGACTTGATTTTGGTCGACACAGATGTATCCACACCATCTCCCTGAAGTCTTAGGCTGGATGAAATGTTACTGAGCTATTGCTCGCAGGCACTAAACATTCTTGTTATCTATGAACAGTGCCTTGTCTGTACAATGGTATGTAACTTTACTACCAAGCAATAAACAGGCCCAAGACAGAGCAAACAAGAGGAGGATTGTGGTAATGAATGACCTTTGACAACCCTTACCCAGTACCACATGGTGGTCAAAGTAAAAAACATGCCATAAAGTGCCAGGAGTGGTCATCTTAGAAAATACCACAATGCAGTACTACACAATTAATGCAGTCAGAACATTTTATCCCACTTAATGACTTGTACAATGTTAGTTTAATCGTCTCTTAATAGTTTGACAGATTTTCTCCAAGCAAGGTTACGTGTACAATTTTGTTAGTTGGTTGGAACTTCTTCCTAGTTGTTTTAAAGCAGAAGACATTTATGGATTGTTACTTTTGTTAAAGTGCAACACACCTCAGATATTGTGTTTCCTCATTAACTGCAGAAAGACTTCAATGTTGCTTAACACTGATAACTGTGAACATTTGATTGTGGTCATTTAATGCAGCAACATGCTCATTGTGCCATATTAACTCTATTTATGTGCTGTGCTCTGCAATGTTAGTTGCTAATTAGGTTACAGTGCAGGTACCTATAAGGTCTAAATCTTTCCAACTTTATTCAAATGAGTTCATTACTTGCTGGCACTGGGGAAAAAGAACATTATGAATTCCTTCTATTTAAAGGTCAGACTACCTCAAGGCTGAGATATGGAGGGCTAACCAAACCGCAGGGAAATTAAGCTGCTCTGTCATTTGAGGGCAAGTGGTTCTGCTGTCAGTAGTGTCATCTGGAGTTATTCTTCCAACTAACTTTCTGTCTTGGGTTGTAAAGATGCTGAGCACTCCGCTGACAGCTACACTTATGTTATGGTAAGTAAGAGCAACATGAAAACACGTATGGTGGCATTTCCCAAGTAGCATGTAAATCCAGAGCCAAGCGCGCTTACGTTGATCAATACCCTTACCATACATAGGTATTATGGGCCTGTTTTGTTGCTAGGATTGGGAATGATTTGTAGGTGGTGTAGGGCAGATGTTAAATTAATGGAGCCAGCAAAAATAATCTCATATTTCTTGTGAGTGAAGTGATGCAAATGTAATCAATTCCATTGTGCATTACAGCGCAGTTGTGGCATAAGGGATGCTGCAGGAATGACTTCTAATGGTTTCCATGGCAATGAGCTTAACTGCCAGTTCAGCACTGCTACCAGCATAACATGTGGATATTTTAAGGCTACATCAACTGAAAGATGGGATTGAGTACCAGACTCTAGATTTAGTTAATCCATTAATGGCATAAAATAATATTTTACTAAAAAGAAGCCAACAGAAGTGGCCATATCTCATAAGGACACTTTTGCATTTCAAGACACTGAGAATTCATTCATTCAATTTTACTTGCTGTGTACTCCATTGGTACTTTAAAATGCATGTGCATATATATTTATGTGCAAAATTATCTTTGTTTATTCATAAGTAAAGTTCATATGAGCAAATGGGAAATAATATCTAAATAATGAAGTCTGCAAATATCATTGCAAAATGACTAATTGCACACAGTAACAAATAAAACATGTTTTAGCCATTTCAGTTGAATTCCCGATGGAGGCTAGTTTGTAATAGAAAGCTAAGCTGAATTAAACGTGACACTTCATTTGGTCACTTTACTCTGGAATACACAATAATAATGGCAAGGATGTAAATGCTACTTGGTGCAGTAATTTGTGCCCCATTATAGTTGGGACAGAATAAGATTGTCAAGCTAATACAAAAGAAAACAGGAACATCAATGCACAATGTGTCTTATCTGGAGGTGTCATCTGGGGCATTGTGAAGAATATTTTTTTCTTAAGTGTGTCCCACCAATTACTGGAACAGAACAAGTGTAGACTGCAACACAGGATGGATGGGGTGCCGTGTCTGCAGCATTATTAATGTCAGTACATTAATGTCACTGCTGACAACGTGCACTCAGTCGATTCCATACTGTATTTTGTAGAAGCATGCTGGCAAGACCAATCCAGTAATGAGTTCCTCTATGATTTACTTCCTTCCCAACACTCCCAGCAAGCTGGTGAGTACCTTTCTATTTACTATGTCTCTCAAACTTGCTGGATGAAACTGAATCAAGTTCAGACATTACACTCACTGTTTGGGTGATAAGCTGAAATACAAGGAACAAGGGTATTGTTATTAACTTCAGAGTTGATATACTTATCTATTCAACATAAAAGAGTACCACACTAAGCACGGATAATTTAGTTTGTTTGCATTCGCGCAAATGTCTTCCTAAAATTAATCCTAGAACTGGACTATTTTAACATTAGAATCTAGCAGATTCAAACTCTCATGTTTCATTTCTAACTTAAGACGTATTGAGTAGAAAGGAAACAACAAGTGTGTAAGTTTGTTTATGCTTGGTTCCCAGCATGATTCAGTAATTACACTCGCTACAAAAATGCCATTAAGTTTTTGGAGAGAACCAGCAAAAGGAAAAAAATGCAGCTGACCAAGAATTGCTACAGAAAGAAATTCAGCTGTTTCAGTTCAGCCAGCAACATCAGCAATTTTTACATTGTTAGATATATTTCAGGAGTTTGAAGACAAGAGGCAGTGAAGGGCCAATGTTCTTAATAGCTATAGGAAAAGGATTATTGCTAGTGTCAGACTTTATTCAATCAAGTAGCATTCACAGAAATCACCATCACGTCAATGTTGGGGTATGTTTTGACCCTCACAGCCTTGAAAATTCCTCCAAAAATGGGAGTCTACTTATTTGGCAAGTATAATTCGGCAAGTGAAACTTCAGCATAAATGTGAAGGCTAAGCAACTTTGTTTTTCAACACACTGAATATGCTTTGTATAGAACAAAGAACAGAAAATAAATTACAGCATAGGAACAGACCCTTCGGCCCTCCAAGCCTGCACCAATCCAGATCCTCTATCTAAACCTGTCACCTACTTTCTAAGGGTCTGTATCCCTCTGCTCCCTGCCCATTCATGTACCTGCCTAGATACATCTTAAGTTTCACGATCATGCCTGCCTCTGCCACCTCCGCTGGCAATGCATTCCAGGCAGCCACCACCCTCTGCGTAAAGAGAGTTCCATGCATATCTTCCTTAAACTTTTCCCCTCTCACCTTGAGCTCATGACCCCAGGTAATTGAGTCCCCCACTTTGGGAAAAACCTTCTTGCTATCCAACATGTCTATACCTCTCATGATTTCATACATCTCAGTCAGGTCTCCCTTAACCTCCATCTTTCTCATGGAAACAATCTTAATCTACTCAACCTGTCCTCATAGCTAGCACCCTTCATACCAGGCAACAGCCTGGTGAACCTCCTCTGCACCCTCTCCAAAGCATCCCCATCCTTTTGTTGATGTGGCAACCAGAACTATACACATTATTCCGAATGTGGCTAAACCAAAGTCCGATCCACTGTAACATGACCTGCCAACTATTTTACTCAATACCCCGTCCGACGAAGGACAGCATGCCGTATGCCTTCTTGACCACTCTACTGATCTGTGTTGCCTCCTTCAGAATATGATGGAGCTGAACACACAGACCTCTCTGTGCATCAATTTTAGATGACTTAGATTTAGGTTATTTACAGTGTGGAAACAGGCCCTTCAGCCCAACAAGTCCACACTGACCTGCCGAAGCGCAACCCACCCAGACCCATTCCCCCACGTTTACCCCTGCACCTAACACTACGGGCAATTTAGCATGGCTAATTCACCTAATCTGTACACCTTTGGACTGTGGGAGGAAACCAGAGCACCCGGAGAAAACCCACGCAGACACGGGAGAATGTGCAAACTCC
Organism: Hemiscyllium ocellatum; assembly: GCF_020745735.1. Taxonomy (NCBI): domain Eukaryota; kingdom Metazoa; phylum Chordata; class Chondrichthyes; order Orectolobiformes; family Hemiscylliidae; genus Hemiscyllium; species Hemiscyllium ocellatum. Next base: position 139,562,563 of record NC_083401.1, read on the forward strand.
ACACAGTCGACTGAGGTGGGAATTGAACCCGGGTCTCTGGCGCTGTGAGGCAGCAGTGCTAACCACTGTGCCACCGTGCCACACATAGGGTTTGCCCCAGGGCTTTTCCATTTACCCTACAGTTCACTCTTGAATTGAATCTTCCAAAATGCATCACCTCGCATTTGCACGAATTGAACTCCATCTGCCATTTCTCTGCCAACTCTTCAATCTGTCTAATATTCTGCTGCATTCTCTGACTGTCCCTTCACTGTCTGCTATTCCACCAATCTTAGTGTCATCAGCAAACTTGCTAATCAGACCACCTATACCTTCCTCCAGATCATTTATGTATATCTCAAACAAGAGTGGTCCCAGCATGGTTCCCTGTGGGACACCACTGATCGTAGTTCTCCATTTTGATAAACTCCCTTCCACTACTAATCTCTGTCTTCTACTGCCCAGCCAATTCTCTATCCAACTAGCTAGTGCACCCTAGACCCCATGGAATTCACTTTCTCCATCAGCATATCATGGGGAGGTATAATTGAATCTTAAACTCCCAGTCAATCTCACAACGCATTCCATATCACCTGCTTGTGTACAACTGTAAGCTAAAAGAAAACATCCATTTGTGAAGTAAGTGGTTGAGGCTGAATAATTAATAAAAGTATTGCATGACAAATCAGTCATTATACAACACATATATGCAAAAGATGTGATTCGCATGGAATCACATATATAGTTTGGGTCAACTTACATGTTGGGATCAATGGTAATAGCAAGAGCTTTGGTATTCAGCTGTGGGATGTGGGTGTTACTGACTGGCCAGCATTTATTGTCTTCCCCTCAGTGCCCTTGAGGTGGTGATGGTAGAAGTACTGTGTTTTCTTTGTGTGGATTTCATTTGGCAGTTTCTTTTTTACTTTGCACTTGGCTCTCACCTCTGATCGATGAATCCAATGGCACAGTAAGAGTTCTTCTCAAATATTTAAAACTTATTTGGAAGGAGGTAGGACTTCAATGCATTGTTCAACATTTGGATGCAGAGACATTACTTAAAATGATCAATCATACCCAGGCCAACTCATTGAATAAGCTATCCAATTTATCTCACTTCATAACAGTTCTGCAAATTTCTTCAAATTATCATCAGGAATGAGAATCAGGGAGATGTATAATGGTTAGACTGATATCCAACAATTTTACCTCTATTTCTATTTATCTCTCCCTTTTGTGATTTTTTTTAAGATTAGACAATCACAAAACTGAAGGGAATGGAAGTCAGTCTTAAATCCTTGAGTTCTGAGGAATGGTCACTGGACCTGAAATGTTAACTCTGTCCAGATGGCTTTCTGAAGCTCCTCTGCTCCTTCTCTTTTTACCTTTCTTGCCCCTTTGGTCTCTCAGTCATGTGAAGGTCCCGGCCTGGTCACTCGGTGGTGAGAGGGCCCCGGCCTGGTCTCTCGGTGGTGTGAGGGCCCCAACCTGGTCTCTCAGTGGGCGGCACGGTGGCACAGTGGTTAGCACTGCTGCCTCACAGCGCCTGAGACCCGGGTTCAATTCCCGACTCAGGCGACAGGCTGTGTGGAGTTTGCACATTCTCCCCGTGTCTGCGTGGGTTTCCCCCGGGTGCTCCGGTTTCCTCCCACAGTCCAAAGATGTGCAGGCCAGATGAATTGGCCATGCTAAATTCCCTTTAGTGTTAGGTAAGGGGTAAATGTAGGGGTATGGATGGGTTGCGCTTCAGCGAGTCTGTGTGGACTTGTTGGGCCGAAGGGCCTGTTTCCACACTGTAAGTAATCTAATCAGTGGTGTGAGGGCCCCGGCCTGGTCTCTCAGTGGTGTGAGGGCCCCGGCCTGGTCTCTCAGTGGTGTGAGGGTCCCGACCTGGTCTCTGAGTGGTGTGAGGGTCCCGGGCTGGTCTCTCGGTGGTATGTTGATCGGTCTCTTGGCAGCTCACGGTGGTGTCTTGGCTCAGTGTGCAAGTGGATCCTGCCCAGACATGTTCTTGAGGCACCAGTGAAGATTGGAGAGGTAGCAGTTTTAGCAGCAGTAACAACAGTATGTGCAGCAGCGTCGAGAACAGACAACAGAGTGAGATAAGCGGAGCACTCAAAGACTGTTTGAACCATTCATTTATTCCTTTATTTTCCTAGTTTAAACTATTGAAGACTTTCATGTAAACCATTACTTATTTCTTTATTTTTCTACCATTTTTGAAGTAATGGTTAATGTTTTAACTCCCATTTAATTCTTACAACTTTGTACCTACACTTTTTTTTGTACTGAGGAACTTTGGAACCTAAGATGGTACCTATATGGTGAGGTCATACACTTTTCACTATACTCCTGTACTTGAGTACACATGACAATAAAATTTAAAATATAAAATCTAAGATGCTGCCACACCTGATGAGCTTTTGCAGTAATTTCTGTTTATGTTTCAAATCTTTTAAGGTTTTGTTTACTGTGATTCAGCTCAACTGCACTCATGCTGATCTTGAAATCTTTGTCCAATGACCCTCATTCTTAATCTAAAATCCTATTCAACTATAAAAGAGATGCTTGCTTCTCAAATATTTCAAATTATTTCTCATAATTGTGGTCCTGCAAGGAAATCATCATGCTGGGATCATCAAGAGATGCAGTAGTTGACCACATGTCACTGACACAATGTACAATATGAGCATACCCAGCATAAAAGGGAACTATCTCCACAGGTCTTAATCCTCACAGAATCAGATGTTGAGCTGTACCAACTGTTGCAGAGATATCTGAACCTACCTGCAGCAGAGGTTTAAAAATCTACAAGAAAATTATCCCACTGCAAAATGCTGTTCTGATGTTATAGACAGAAATAAAGAGCTTGCTGTCTCAAAACCATCCAATAAACCACCGTATGAACTTGGCAGCTATGAAACAAGACGCAATGTGTGAAACAGCCTGATCAATTGCAGATTTATTATGCTTGCAACCAGGATTTTATTTTCTTTAATTTTTGACTATCTCCTCTTAGTTCCTTCCCTGCTTTATTTTTAGTAAAGGTTACAAATTTTTCCAAAACTGTTTTTGGAATTTTGTCCTTCTGTGCTGACAGTTATTTTTTTAAATTCACATTTAAAATTAAATTTGGCTCATCTACTACTAATATATTCTTTACATTAACAGAATCATCCAGCGTTTACAGCACAGATGCAGGACATTAACAACTGTGCTAGTGCTCCTCCTCACTGGTCTCTTCAAATTCTATTTCACCTAATTCTACCTGAATAACCTTTGGCTCCTTTCCCCCTCTTAAACTTTATTAGCTCCCCTTAATTACTTCCCCAGTATTCATCTACATTTAACTAAATAAAGTAAATTTCATTTTTCTAACAATTCCCAGGTACTGCCATATCAATGATAATGGTTTAATAATTGATCACTTGTCTGGAGCTGATTAGCTCAATGGATTAGTTTATTTAAAATAATAAAACACATAAGTTATGAAGTAAACCATTACAGCAAACTAATGGATTCCTGTCTGTGCAGTTTACAAACACAAAATAGATTATTGCAACTCTGCTTGCCTGTTAATCTATTACACAACACAGAATCTTTAAAGATGAATGCTTAAAGACAATGTACACATACAGCACTCCTTTCGAAAAGGAAGTTCAACTACTTACAACAACAAGTGAGTCTATGATTCTATATAACATACAGATAACTTGCTGATAAATTCAGGTCTCATGGTAGTGACTTTTGAGGTGAGGTTGATTGCTGCAGTCATTCTTGTATATATTGTCAAGTTTTTTTTCTTTCATAGACTGCAGTTGCTGTCCTAGAATTTGTTTATCCTGATAGCCTACAGTTAGGTTTTGTTCCAGATTAACCATTGATGAATCTCATTCTTCAAACTGCTTCAAATGATCTTGGTATTTATTGTTTTGCTCCTTAGTGGCTTCTTAATTCTACCAAGCTTTAGCCTTCTGTTAATTCACTACGTTTTCTCCTGCACAAACTGCTTAGCATTTCTAATAATTTTTATACTTTTGTTTTCTTTGAAGTCTGGACCTCTTCCGTGTGCTGTTTTAGTGGTTTATTGGTTTCTTCTATGTTCTGCCTGAGTTCTTTCACTAGCAAATATTATTTCCGAAATAACTGTCTCATGAGAGAATCACAGGTCTTTATTGTGTGTGCTGTAAATTTCTAGTTATTTTTACAGGTCTGTCATTTTCTCCAGCACTGCTTTAAGATCAAGCTATTTTCCTGTAGCTGTTCCTGCTGAGCCCGATCTATTTTACTGCAAGTTGCTCCAGATACTCCTGGGAGGATGCATTTTTTCATTGCTTTGATAATTCAAATCATTTAGTTCATCCTGCATTTATTTTACTCCATATCTTAATTCATCTTTGTGAACTGACCAGTGGTATCCCCGAACAATTTCATGATAATTGAGATGTTATTCTGGAACTTGGATGTCTCTAGAGCTAGCTACTTAGCCTTTTCCACTTGAACATTCTTCTCTCGACAACTGAGATTTTAGTTCCACTAATTCAAAAGGAAGTGATGTGTAGAATAGTCTGCTGCAGCTTCTGTTGTATCTCTGATGTTTGAATGATTCCATGGATCGTGGTTAATATGAAGACACAATTTTGGCATACCTGCACTTTCTGGTCCATAAGTGTCCACAATTAGAAAATCAGTGATATTCAGTCAATTTGATATATTTGAACTTCAGCATTACTGTTTCTGTATTTTGGATTGGTCTAGCAGCACATACTGTAACTTCTACATTTATAACATTTGTCATGGCTTGCCATATCTTCAGATACATTTTCTTTAAAGAATTTACAGAGGAATGTTTTGGTTACATGCCCCTGTGTCAATCTTAGCCAGTAGCCATCAGTTTTCTGAGGACATGGCATTTTATCTTTTGTGAACACTCTGAAGGGTGTGATGACATTGAGGTCTTCCATAACCTTGCCAGTGTGAAACATGTGTTCATCACTTTGTCTCATTGTGGACATTGTCAAATTCTGGTTTGGCAGTCACTTCTTGTATCCCCTCTGGTGGGATTCCAGATGGTTATTATTGTAGTTTGTACATAATCTTTGTGTGGTCTGTTGGATTGGTGCTCTGCTGTTTGTAGCGGCACTAGCCTTTGCTCTAGTACACTGCCTCTGCCAACAGCTTTTTGTGTGGCATGCTTTGAAAAACCAATTGAAAACTAGACACTTCTTTAATGCATTAGATGGCCACACCTTCCCCATGTTTGAATGTTCTAAAAATTAATGAATTGTGAATCAACATGTTTCTACTATGGACCTGTAAGCTTCTTGGACCTGAAAGAATCATTTTGTACTCATCAATCTTTCAGTAGAATTTTGATGCACTAAGTTCTTGTTTTATTTAGCACATTATTATGGAGAGTTTGTGGTGCATGCAATTATCAATAGTTTAATCAAAATTAGCCCTTTTCTCTGCACCAGCCCAGGCCGGGCTATGAATTTTGTAGGCTAATGTCCAAATTATATGAACTTTAGTCAAAGAATACAGAACTTTAATTTGACTCTGAATTGGTCTTCTAATATAGTCTATACCTTTTGGGGATCTTTTAACTCTTTGGCTGTTAATCCTAACATGTTAAATCTGGATATATCTTCATTACCAATTGCTAAGCAAATCTTAGTAGCTTGCTTTTCTGCAGCGGACATGTTAATTTTTATTCATTTATTCTTTTATTTATTCTTTTATTCAAGCCCAGTCATCCTTGAATTTAATGTCGCAGTGATCTTTTGGAGGACAGTTAACCATTAACCACATTGCTTTGGCTCTGGAGGAATTTGTAGACCAATCTGGTGAGAACAGCACATTTTCTTTCCTTAGAGGATATTCGTAAACTAGATTTTTCCATCTTCTGCTGTGAGGGAATTTTAATTGTTGTGGCCCAGTCTGTAGCTTTATTAATCCAGTGATAATACCACAATGCCATTGTCTCCCAAATCTCTAAAGCATAGTTCTGAATGCTATTTAAACATTTCAAATTCTGTTCAGAGGTCTACAGTGTCTCTAATAAAATTGGGGTATTTGTGGACATTCTAACAAAGGAATTTTGACCTTCCATTATTACTGATTCAAGAAACACCCTGACCACTTATGTTTCTCAAGTGAGCTAATCAGAAGGTTTGTCTGTTTACCACTGAGCTACATTTTTGTGTTGTAACAAAGAAAAACATGGAGGATTACCCCCATATACTTCTGCATGATATGAAAATGTGGACCATCTGCTATATCTGTAGATAATTTACTTTTCAACTGTTCGAGCACAATAGGCCTCATTAGCATGATACTTTCCACTGCTGCTTACTATGTCTATTAACAATGAAGGTCTAAAATTCAATCACTTGTCAGGGATTGATTAACTCTTTGAGTTTGTTATTTACAAAACTAAAACATTCAAATTGTGAAGGGGACATTACAGCAACCAAATGATTTGTGCATGGCCATCCTGCAAACACAAGGGTACCAGGCAGTCACAGCAATGTATACACAAAGCACATAGAGTCTTTAAAGGTGAACTCTCTTAATTGCAAGACATCTATACAATGAAGATAATTTTCCTGAATGGAATGCTTATACTTGACTTCATATACAATCCAATATATTTCCATCTAACTGCTCAAGGATCTGAAAATCTAAGTTTAAATTTCCAGAAAGGCATGGATAAACATTGTTAATTCCCAGTAACAGACCTGGAACCAGAAGGTGAAACTGCATTGTGATTTCTTAATTCTAGCAAAATTAATTTTGGTACTCATAGTTTTGCTGTGGACTTCTTGGAAGTAATGGTAAGAGACTTTGTCTTGAAATTCTGGCTCACTACTGCATTACCTTCATTATTGAATCCCAGTTATGATGCTATAGTACACAGAATTGGTGCAGTTTTTCCTGGCATTCTGCTATTTGAATACAGTGAGTATTTGGAATTCTAATAAGATGGAGCTTACAGCCTAAAAAGAAGCCATCTGACTGGACAATAAGGAGAATCATTCTTGCATTGTCATAAGCATCCACTCCACCCTCCTTGGCTCTCTAATAATAAAATGTGCTCGAGTAATGTGTGCAACTGGATGCAAAGCCAAGAAAATATCCCCAACCGATTTTAGCTCTGACAAGCAGCCATTGGATAGTTTGAGAAAGTAATTGCTTTTCTGAAAGAAGTGGCATTCCCAGTGTACACCATTTGCGATGAGTTGTCTTTCATGTTATTGTCAATAGACTGATGCAACATTCAATATATGCTCCAACAGTCTGTCACCATTGCCAGGCAGTTGTGATGGCTTGGTTTCCAGGGTATTTTCATCACAGCATATTTTAAGGAAATCATGATTTCCCCATTGATTCAAATGTCAAGAATGTGATATTGGTGTACTCCTTGAAGACTGGGGTTACTTAGTTGAAATGTCAACCATGACAATACTAGACAACCTCTACACACTCAGCATTGTGAGCAGAACAAAAGCATAATTGAAATAAAGAATGTCTTCAACATGGATTTTGTGTACTCAAATAATAATTCTCATGCAAAAATTCATATGGATGCTACTTTACCACATGCCCTGGAGAAAGTTTGTGGAAATAATCACACATTGCACAGCTGAGCTATAGTTCAAGGGAAAGCTGGAGGACTATGACAAAGAGCTAGGAATTTGTAGGAGCCATTGCAGGAAGCAATGCTCATTTGTTGGGTTCTGTTTGAGAAATTTGTTCATTAATCCTGTTTTTGCACTGGATTGCATTTTCTTTGTAAACAACTATTTTTCATTGGTATAGTTTTACAGAGAATCATTAATCTCGAAAGGCAACAATGGCTGTGAAGTTTAAGGTGATAAATCGCTTCTTTATTGAAATAATACAGATGTGCAAAGCAATGGAGACTGTAGATGCCCTTTCAACATGTTAATTACAATGCTGTGATATTCTTGTTCTGATGCTTCTATGGAATGTATTACCAAAGGAGTAGGTGTGAGAATTTCAGTGGAGGACTGCTGCAAAACTGCTTGCCATTGAGAGGGCTACCTTTGCTCCCATTCATTGTGGGGATGTGGAGGGGTTAAGCCTTCAGCAATTGTCTAACCCTAAGTGCCAATGAAAAGCATCTTTTTTTTTGACCACAGTAAGTCATATAGAGAATAAGTTTGCTGAGTGCTGAATTATTAAGTATCAAATGTTTTCTGAAAGTATCCCGATGCTAGCTTGAACTGATTTTTACGAGGTGATGACCAAAAGAAAGGGAGTAAAGTCAAAGTAAGTTCTGTCCAATTTTAGGTACAGTAAACAAGCTTTACTGGAGAATAACTGATAATTTAAATAGGTAAACCAGTTTAGTTCTTGCACTGTAGCTCCAAAGCAAATAAACACAAAAAAACGTGAAGCTTGCAAAAGGAGTCCAGATTACAAGGAGTGTGAGTTTACTTAATGGTGATTTTAATTTTGAAGCAGAGGGGAGATGCAGCTTAGAGATGTGTTATTGGCAAGGAATTCAAGAAAAGGAGGCAGATAGTGCAGAAGTCTCCAGAAATTATCTTGCTCATTATTCAGTTTTTCATTTAGTGACTGGTTAGGGTGATGGTCCCTCAGAGGGGTACAATTAGAGAAATGTCAGCTATACAGGACAGGGGAAAAATATTGAAAGAGCAGTACTGATAGGGGATTCTTTAGTTAGGGGTACAAACAGGCTTTTCTGCGAGTGTAGATGTGACTCTGGGATAGTATGTTGCCTCAATGGTACCTGGGTCAAGAATGTCATAGAACAGCTTACTTTTACAATCTCTGCTACTGAAAGAGGAGGCCTGAACCACTCTCTGAACTTGGCTCATAGGCTTTGTTGATGAAGGGCTTATGCTCGAAACGTCGAATTCTCTATTCCTGAGATGCTGCCTAACCTGCTGTGCTTTGACCAGCAACACATTTGCAGCTGTGATCTCCAGCATCTGCAGACCTCATTTTTTACTCATAGGCTTTGTTTCCATTGAGCTTACATGGTGCTAGCCAGATCAGGTAAGTGAGGGCTAATGCATGGAGAGAGGGGTGATTGAACTGGGAAAGGGGGGAATGGGGACTCCAAGAAGAGATAGTGTGAAAACACAATGACATGCTACACTTCCACTGGTAGTCAGTCTCAATTTTGCACCTCATAAATCTCATATATATAATATATATATATAGGATTAAGCAGGTGAAATGTGCTGTATGACTCTATGTATGGGAGCTTAAAACTCACTCATGCAGAGCAAACCTTGTGTGATAGGCAACAAAGATCATGATCTCTCACATTTGAAATACAATAGTGGTAGGTAAATTTGCTTCTCAAAAGTCCCAGGTTAACGTCTGAAAATTCAAGTCTGTGGCAATTAATTGTTCACCACTGCAGAGTCTTTGGAGACCATTCAGCACTTGAAACGTGGATGTATCTCCACATTTAGGTTGTTTAAGTTCACTCTCGATGCTCAGTATGACATTTCTCTTTCACGTTTGACAGCTTCTTTGAACCATTCTCACCGGATCTCTCTTTCTGTGATTACTGTAATATCTTATTTTGGGATGATAACTCATGTTTGTGACTGTCCCAGAACATCGATAACTTACACTTTGGTTTTGTCAGAAAATCTCTCCTGTATTGTCATGTCATTGATTATAATCTGGTGATACTTATTTGTCTAAATCTTAGCCTGGCTCCACCTATTATTCTAAGTCTAGAAATTGCGTGCTGTGTTATGCCACAATACAACACTGATGCCATTTTAGCCACTGTTCAGCTGACTGAGGAGAAATTTTAGAGATATGCTTTCATTAGTCATTCAGTCCAGCGTTATTTTTCCATCATCTCAACACATGTGCTCCTAGAAGATATGGAACAAACTGTGAGTGAATTAACTTACATTGTTTGCATGGAGTTTAATTTTTGTTACATTTGGACTGGATTAAATCAAAACTAAGGTAGAGTCAATAATAGTTTAGAGTGTAGGTTTGCTCGCTGAGCTGTAAGTTTGATATCCAGACGTTTCATTACCTGGCTACGTAACATCATCAGTGGCGACCTCCAAGTGAAGCAAAGCTGTTGTCTCCTGCTTTCTATTTATGGGTTTGTCCTGGATGGGGTTCCTGGGTTTGTGGTGATGTCATTTCCTGTTTGTTTTCTGAGGGGTTGATAGATGGTATCTCGAACTATGTGTTTGTTTATGGCGTTGTGGTTGGAGTGGCAGGCCTCTAGGAATTCTCTGGCATTTCTTTGCTTACCCTGTCCCAGGATAGATGTGTTGTCCCAGTCGAAATGGTGGGTTTTTTTTCATCCGTGTGTAGGGCTACGAGGGAGAGAGGGTCGTGTCTTTTTGTGGCTAGCTGGTGTTCGTGTATCTTGGTGGCTAATTTTCTTCCTGTTTGTCCTACGTAGTGTTTGTGCCACTGCTGCTCGGGTTTGATGGAGTTTGGGAAGCTCAGTGATGTAACAACAGTGGAAGCTGTTGGCTTCACAAGTTAAATACCTGTTAGCACACTTTGCCAACCAAGAGTAGCAAAAGTGCTCAGTCTACACCTCTGAAGGAAAACGTCAGCCAACCGTAGCACTAACCCAGCTCCTGTTGGATGCGCTGATCACAAATCTTTTCCTCTTGTCAATTTCAGTACATCCTATTCTTCACACCAACTGTTCACTCCTCTCATCACCCTATCACCAGCCCCATCAACAAGACCAGGCCCAGATCTCAGGTACTCCAACTGGTCTTGTTGATGGGGCTGGTGATAGGGTGATGAGAGGAGTGAACAGTTGGTGTGAAGAATAGGATGTACTGAAATTGACAAGAGGAAAAGATTTGTGATCAGCGCCTCCAACAGGAGCTGGGTTAGGATCTCAGGTACTCCATCCACCCAATCTCCTCAACTATATAGCCTAAACTGTTTCTCCTCATTTCCCTTAAAAAATAACAGCTACGGAGAAAGAAGCTAGGTTACCTGATTTGTTGAGTGTATGATTTTGGATTTCATGCCAGTCATATACAGATACACAAGAAGGATATGTTCCACTGGTTATGGGGCAGTGGGGAGGTGAAATTGACCAGTTACAAGCAATGATTGGTTGGATTTTGCTGGAAAGATATCAGGAAGGACAAACTTGGATACTTGGAGAAATGAGATGAAATGGTGAATCTTCCAGGAAACAGTATTTGACTTTTTTCATTGTTGTGGTTTACCCTTCTTAGTGGTGCAAATTCCTTCTGTGATTGGACACTCATAAAATAGAATGAGAACAATGAGCATGTCAAACACTAAACCACTGATATGACCATCAATAATTTCTCGACTTTAAGGATGAGATTTACACTGTTGCTCTGACCATGGGGACCTTCAAAAATGTGAGGCAGGACCCAGACTTCAAAATTCCATCCCTATTTTTAACAGATCCTACTTAAGTGACGGAGTTGGGGTTGGGGGGGGGGGGGGGGGGGGGGGGAGTTGGAAGATTGAGAATTGGAGACTAAATAGGAATGGGGATAGAACATAAATCTCACAAGTGGGAAAGCCAAACTCAGCAAGGCTAAACTCAGTGCTGCATTTTCACTGGAGAATAATCTTACCCTGAAATGTGGGAGTTATGAATCTTTATAGAGGTTGATAATGCTCTTGAAGGATGGATAAGGAAAGGAAGATGATCAAGCTGTTAAATTAGTTAACAGCCTTTTTATTTAAAAAATTAAAAAATAACTGTCTGACATTTTTGAGAGCTGAAAAATCAGTTCTAGCAATTTTAATAGTTTGTTGACATAATTGTGAATACTAACATCGACATATTATTAATGCTTCGCTGTTCCCAGCTGTCATTATCATAGTTGTAAACTCACAGCTTGATTGACAACTCAACAAAGTTATTAAAGGATTAGCTGTCTTTGATGCTGCATAATGTATACAAATCTTTATTCTTATGATAGATTAAGTACTTGAGATAATTTAAATGTATTAAATGGACATTATGGGAGTTTTTAAATACATAAAGTATATAATTTAGCAAACTTGTTTTACTTTATCCTCTGAGATCTATCTATAATGGAAATGGGATGCGTTGGTTTGGAGTATGTAAGGTCAAAGGGTAGTTGGTGGGGCCTTGAGTTGGCAAGAGTAGGCACTAAGTTGGCATAAGTAGTATAAGAGGTCATTCCATTCTACTGGATGGTGACAAAGGTTAGAATGATCTGGTACATATGGGCATTGGGAAGGTGCTGATGAGCAGGTATGAGGGGTGATATCTAGATATCCTAAAGCTTTTTCAAATTGTACAAAGTCACAGAGAACTGAACGGGCCTTTTATACAGGCCCACCTGACATTCGGTTTTTACACAGTCCCCTCGATATGTGTCTTGGGGTGATAGGCTCCATTTTATTCTGCAACAATCCTCATGAGGCAAAATTATACCATTGGGGTGGTATTTTCCCTGAGATGGATGCAACTATCTGACAAACCTCCTGACTCTGGCCACTTACCTACATTAGAAATCTCACTGCTGTGGATATGGGCACGGTTTGTATCTATCAGTTTTCATAATATTGTTTTATTAAAATAGGATATTATAAAATCCGTATATCAAAAGGTGTAACAATAAAGACTAGTTAAGTTGATAAGCCACTGTATTGTGCTTTTACCTTTGGATAGATGGGTGAATCCTTACTGTGGAATCCTATGTGACGAATACACAAAGCTCAAGATAATTTCTATCCCAATATGCAACTTGTCTACAAAATCCGAATATACTCAGCAAGTACATATTACCAACATCATGCAAAGAAAGACAGGGACATCTACCCTCAGATATGATCCCAGGATATTCAAAGAACAGTTATATAAACAACTATTATGTACCAAGCATTAGATGGCACAACACACTGCTGCATTTTATTTGAACATGAGAACTCCTGCCCGACAATAGGTGAAGGACTGAAAACTGAAGGTATTAATAAAATGCTGTGGTAAACTTTTATCTGCAGGAGAATACTGTCTTTGTATACAAGGAATAATGACAGCAGAGCATTAATTTATGCTTTATGATATCATTAACAGCTCAGTAAATCCTGATTAACTTGTGAACATGGGTAAACAAGGGCACCATTGTTAATGAGGACGCTGTCAGCAAGGACAGTACTTCTCACTTAAAAGGCATTTAATTAAAAGCTATAGATCTTTCTGAGAGATGAAATAATGAGGCCCAAATGATTTCTTCCACCAAAAAGATGAGATAATTGCTGAATTTCTAAACAATGAAGAGAAAAACTGCTTTCATCAGTTTTCTCTATACAAACAGAGGTCTACATTAAGCTTTCAGTTAGAATTTATTGCACTGAACTATATTTAATAAAAAGTGAGGGACAGTGTCAGTACCCAGTTAATATTGGTTTGCTGTAAGGCAGCAAATCAACTGAATTTCAGCTTTTTCACAAACACCAGCCATCTCTATAAAAGAAGATTAAATTCTCCTGCTGCTCAAAACATTCTGGCAACTAAAATTTCAGAGGAAGCCTGAGGCAGATTAACATCCAGAGGAATGACTGAAGTGGTGGAGACAATTAAATGGATTGTCCAAATGGTTTTCAGTGGTGCATGAACATTAGGTAATTGTGATCATGAACCTCACATCCCCAAACCAACAGTGGTATCAGGAGTGGGATATTACAGAAGATAATGTTTAATTGACTTTTAATTTGATTTGATTTGAGAAGCTGGCAAGAAGCAATATTAGATTGTAGTTAAACTCATTTGTTGTGCAGTGCATTAATCAGAACATCTATGATGGCACAAGTCGAACTCGGTTACTGTGTTCTACAGCACTATAAGGAGCCAAACCTGTTAATCTAAAATAGATTATATTTGTAATTTTTTTTCCACAATCCACAACCCAGAAGAAATATAAAACCTCCACTACCCACCACTGTGACAAATTGATTTTCTGAACTGTTTGAGAGCCATGGTACAATGGGTTCCTATCATCTGCAGATGTATGGTGTTGGAAATGGGGATCTCCTTTAAACCAGTGTGGCATCAGTATTCCAAATTTAGTATTCCTGTGTAGCATGAGACCTCATTTAACTGCGTTACAGTAACAACTAGCTTTCAAGCAATGCAAACAAAAGATTTACCAGGTGCCATACTACTCTAACATGAGTACGATGCTTCTGAAAATAAGAAGGTTTTGTTCTTAGAAGGAATGAAAACCAAATTTCAAATGGAAATGAGCTGGGAGACAAGGATCATCTGACGTCATGAGTAGCTGTTGCATGGTCATTGGCTGAAGGGATTCAGACAATTGGTTGACAGAAATGTTATATCGCCTAGAAATCAGGAATATCATTATGTGCTTAGAGGCAGAGGGGAGGTCCTCATTGGCAGTTCTCAGAGAGCTGTCTTCTCCAGATGGAAGATGGAACCAGAAGAAGAGAAGGAAGACTCAGGGAAGAATTCCCTGTCACTTGGCTATAGAGCAGAATGCTGCTCTCTCTGTCATTTAGGAGTTCTTTTATGATGAGATCGTTCATTAAACCTGCCTTATTACTCATTACCAGATCTAAAATAGCATGCTTCTCCTTCAGAAGGAGACAGAATGGTGTCAGGAGGCACACATTTGGATGAAGAAACACACAAAGGCTCTACAGAGGTCTCCGCTCACGATATTCCAGAGGTGTCAAGGCCTCCCATCTTCATCTGTCCTGTTTCCCATGCCCCCCACACTGAGCTTGGATGTTCATGCAAGCATGGGTCATATTGGATCTGGAACAAGATCAGGCAGCATCTCAGGAATAGAGAATTCGACGTTTCGAGCATAAGCCCTTCATGATTCCTGATGAAGGGCTTATGCTCGAAACGTCGAATTCTCTATTCCTGAGATGCTGCCTGACCTGCTGTGCTTTGACCAGCAACACATTTGCAGCTGTGATCTCCAGCATCTGCAGACCTCATTTTTTACTCTCTGGAACAAGATCATCAACATGGCTAGCTTGTCTAGCTAGAAGCATCTTAAATGTCATCCATTCAAATCTCCACAGCTTCCCTCCACCCTAGCAGCAGAACCAGAGAGTAAACACATACATGGAGGGAGGGTGAGCTGGAAGATAATCCAGCGAGGGCACTTTGGTGGCACAACTGTCCAAGAATGGTAACTGAGTTTGTATTTTTGTATAAATTTTGCTGCTTTAACTTTACATCTACTTGCCAGACTCTCTGTTTAGGCCTGAATGCCATTGCGAGAACATCAGATAACATTTCATAGCCACACAAGAATGGAAATCTACGCTGAGAACCTGCTGCACCATATTGGAAAATAAAGAGAAACAATGCCCATGTGAGCACTGGGACATGCCAACACCATTGGTCCTTGTCATACAACATTGCTATTCATTCATGTCCTCTGTCCAAAAATCTAGCTGCCAATGAGTACTTCAGTAATGTCTGTGGCAGGAAGGTACAACAGTAAGCGGGGCAATGCATTAGGATGGCTAGGGAACAGAGGGCTTGGAGCTCTGTGTCCCATACAGCATGTGGGCTGTGTGCAATGTTCTTTCCTTTTCAGAGCTCTATCACAAATAGGTCGTGTACCCACACCCCCTCCAACAACGCCCCCACCCCCACCCCCACCCCCCCAAACTCCAAGTGTGCTCATAGCCATTTCTTTCCCAGTTTGCATGTTCAATTTCCAGCATGAAGGAAGACAACAATGAATACTCCAGAGCCAGTGGTTTCCAGCCTCAGCCTGAACATGCCAAAGAATGACCAAACATCAATATCCCGTTCCTGGTCACCCATCAATAAACCTCGCAGGTTTGCATTTTCTCATGTCTCCACCCAACCTAGTGACATGCACGTGCTTCTGCCCACCATTTCCCACACGGTCACTGGCATCCTGAAGTGCTGACATATGGGGTGATCACGCAATATTCAGTACCCACCTGACGTTTGGGTACTACTGACTGTGGATGAACACCCTTCCCATATGACCCCCTGCCCCAATCATGCTTCACTATATTCCTTCCTTGTTGATACTGTTGTTCCCCTTCACAACTGCCTTCTCCTCTTGTCCCCCACCAAGCTTACACTATCCCCTAGCCCTGAAGACTAAGTTGCCATGTGTTATTCTTGCAGCCACTTTTTACCACACTTGTACTATCCCTCCAACACCTTCCACCCATCGTTTCTTTGATGAAAGCCAAATGTCTGTGCCCCTTCCCACCTTGCCCGTTCTAACTGAACTGCCCCACATGAAATCAGCAGAAACCTAACTAGCTGACCACATTGGCCTGATCTGACCACTATGTAGCTACAGGACTAACCTATTACCAGGACTGCAGAGGCATGAACTCTCCTGATTGAGGTCACCCTGAGCAGACACTGACCGTGGCTAATCCCCTGGACTGGTGCGGGAGGCTGGTGAAAACTCAGTGTGAAACTCCAATTATTGAGGTAATGAATTCATGTCAAGGGGACCTATTTCAATATCATTAGTCAGCTAGATAGACAGGGACTTGGAGTTTATGCAATAGGATTACTTTTTCCCTTGATTCAGCCCTTCTGAATTTGGTTTTGCTCAGTTTTATTTCCTGTTTTGAAGCTGCGGATATAATTAATGTTATCCGACTGACGAACTGTTCATTTAGACTTTGTGATTTCTAAGTTCATCCATGAAATTACAATTCCTTCTATCACCATCACTATTCCTTATCACTGAAAGAAGCTAACATCTGGAGAGTAAAAGTCATTTACAAAGCATGTTGAAGATCTGAGAAGGTGCTTTGAAGTTATTGAAGTCACTGGCTTTGAAACTTTCGAGGTGCACACAAATGAAGTGCTCAGATGTTCAGTTTCCAGAATTGCATAATTATGTACAGACGCTACAAACCAGGAAGAAGCCATCCTAACCATCTAGTGCATGCTGACTCCATATACTTCACATACTACCTATTCATCCAAATACATCCACCGAACTTTCTTTAAGCATATTCTACTTATGTTTAACCACTGTTTAGGTAACTACATCTCTTGAATTCATTACTAGATTTATTACTGATGATCTTATAAATTCTATTTTAGATCTGGTAAATATATGTGAATGGAAACAATGGATGGAAATTAATATCTCCTTGTGGCACGTTGGGGATGCAAATGGGGAGGGCTGATGGAGACTTCATAGTCAGTCATCTTTGTAACATTTCCACTATTTCCACTCATCCAATCCCAATTCTCACCTCTCGCATTCCCCGACCCCTCACCCCACCACTGGTCCCAAACCAAACCACTCCCCAATATTCCACCCTACTTTCTGCCCATTTTCCATCAGATCACTCAACTGTCTGGAATAATGAGGGAAAGTGAGGACTGCAGATGCTGGAGATCAGAGTTGAAAAGTATGGCGCTGGAAAACTATAGCCAGTCAGGCTGCATCCGAGGAGCAGTAGAGTCGATGTTTCGAGTATAAACTCTTCATCAGGAATGTCCTGATGAACAGCTTATGCTCAAAATGTCAGCTGTCTGGAATAATGGTCAAGCAGGAGTTGTTTGGCCTGTGAATCCTATTACACTATTTCCTCAGACCATGTTGAAATCTGTGGGCTCTGCTTAGTCAATGTTAATCACTGAAATAAACTTCTGTAAATTTCTTTCCATTTCTCACAACTCCTTAAAGTAAACAATATAATTCATTGTCAGAAGGAATTAAAATAGGGTGTTGGACAGCGACACATTTGATGGAATACAATTACCTTTGAATTTCATGAAAACAAAAACAAACAATTGAAGTGACATTTGCACAAAAATGTTGACTTGCTTGTTTCTTGAACCCAATAGTTGTCAAAAAAGCATTTGTATGAGAGGGAATACAATACATTGAAGGGCACAGCCTTCCTCAGCTGATGACTGTATGCTACATCTGTTGAACAACACTAGGAGGAAGCTCTGAGGGTAGCAAGGTTGAACAATGTACTTTGTGTGAGGGACTTCAATGATCACCATCAAGAGTTGATCAGCAGCAGTATTACTGATTGAGCTGGTCAGGACCTAAAGGACAGAGTTACTAGACTGCATCTGCAGTAGTGGGGGGTGAAGGAACTAACAAGGGGGAAAGACATACTTGACCTCATTCTTACTAATCTGCTGGCCACATATGCATCAGTCCATGACAATATCAGTAAAAGTGACCACTGCACAGTCCTTATGGAGATGAAGTCGAAAAGTGTGGCATTCCTAATGAAGGGGTTATGCCCAAAAGGCAGATTCTCCTGCTGCCTCACCTGCTATGCTTTTCCAGCGCTGCACTTTTCAACTCTGATCTCCAGCATTTGCAGCCCTCATTTTTTTCCTTGCAGAGATGAAATTCCACCTTCACAATAAGAATACCATTGTGTCGTGTGGGACTATCACTGTGCTAAAAGGGGCAGACTTCAAACAGATCCAGCAACTCAGAGCTGGGCATCAATGAGATGCTATGGGCCATCAGAAGCTGCAGCACATTCTTACTCTGACACGAGCTGCAACCTCACATAGCCCTTACTATATCATTACCATCAACCCTGGTTCAATGGAGAGTGCAGGAGGAGCTGCCAGGTGCAGAACCAGGCGCACCCTGAAGATGAGATGTCAACCTGGTGAAACTATCCCACAGGAACTTTTGGGTGCCAAACAGCATATGCAGCAAATGATAAACAGAGCTAAGTGATCCCACAACAAATGGATCAGATCTAAGTTCTGCAGTCCTGCCACATCCAGTCATAAATGGTAGTGGATAATTAAACAACTCACTGAAGGAGGAGTTTCCACAAATATCCTCATCTTTAGTGATGGAGGAGCCAGGCACATCAGTGCAAAAGCCGAAGTCCCCAGCATTATAGAAAACAGCCTTCACGAAATTCAATTCACTCCACATGATATCAAGAACCTGGAGGCACTGGATATTTCAAAGGCTATGGGCCCTGTCAAAATTCCAGCAATAGTACTGAAAACTTATGCTCAAGAACTTGCTGCTCCCCTGGCCAAGCTGTTCCAGTACAGTCAAAACACTGGCATTTACCAGATTATATAGAAAGTTGCCTAGGTATGTCTGTTACACAAAAAGCAGGTCAAATCCAACCTGGTCAATTGCTAGCCCATCAGTCTTGATCGTCAGTAAAGCAATGGAAGGTGTCGTCGATGGTGCTATCAAGGAGAACCTGCTCAGTGATGCCCAGTTTAGATTCCACCAGCGCCTCTCGACTCAAAATTTCGTTATAGCTTTGGTTCAAGCATAGGCAAAATAGCCGAGATCCAGAGGTGAGGTGAGAGTGACAGCCCTTGAAATCAAGGAACTCTAGCAAAACAGGGTCGATGGTATCAGGGGCAAACTCTCCTGTGTTGAGACTCATACCCAGCATATAGGAAGATGGTGCGATTGGTGGAGGTCAGTCATCTCTTTCGGAGTTCCTCAGGTAGTTCTTAAGCCCAACCATCATCAGCCACTTCATCAATGACCTTCCCTCCATCATAAGGTCATAGAATCATAGATTTTCTACAGTGTGGATACAGGCCATTTGGCCCAACAAGTCTACACAGACCCTCTAAAGGGTATCCCATCCATACCAACTCTCCTACCCTAATTATTCTACACTTATCCCTGACTAATGCACCTAACCTACACATCGCGGGATACTATGGGCAATTTAGCTTGGCCAATTAACCTAACCTGCACATCTTTGGACTGTGGGAGGAAACTGGAACACCCAGAGGAAATCCTCGCAGACTTGGGGAGAATGTGCAAACTCTACACAGACAGTCACCCAAGGCTGGAATTGAACCTAGGTCCCTGGTACTGTGAGGCAGTAGTGCTAACCAGTGAGACACCGTGCATCATAAGTAGAGATGTTTGCTGATGATTGCATGAAACTCAGTAACATTCGTGACTGAAGCAATAAATGTCTAAATGCAATAAGACCTGGATAATATCCAGGCTTGGGTCGAAAATTGGCTAATAGCATTCAAGCCACACAAATGCCAAGCAATGACCATCTCCAATAAGAGACAATGTCACCATGCCTCTTGACATTCATTGGTGCAGCATTACTGAATCCCCCACCAACAACATCCTGGGATTACCATACACCGTAAACCTAATTGAACTCGCCCATACAAACATAGTGGCTCCTAAATCAGGTCAGAGGCTAGGAATACTGCAGCAAGTAGCTCACCTCCTAACTCTACAAAGCCTATTCACCATCTGCAAGGTGCAAGTCAGGAGTGATATGGAACACTCCTCACTTGCCTGGATGAGTGCAGCTCCAACAACACTCAAGATGTTTGACACTCTCCAGGAAAAAGCAGCCTGCTGTGGATGATATGCCATGCAGCACTCTACCACTGACACCCTGTGGCAGCATATGAATGAGCGACAAGATGCACTACAGAAATTTCCCAAACACCCTTCATCAGCACTTTCCAACTCACAATCCATTCTACCTGGAAGGGCAAAGGCGCAGATAGACAGAAAGACCATCACCTGTAACTCAAGATCCTGACTTAGAAATACATCGCCGTTCTTTCACTGTCACTGGGTCAAAATCCTGGTGCTCCTTTCCTAACAACACATGTGGGTTTACCTACAACACATGGACTGTAGCGGTTCAAGAAGGTAGTTCATCACCACCTTCTGAAGGGCATCAAGGGAAGGGGAATAAATGTTGGCCAGCCAGCGATGCCAACATCTTATAAGTGAATAAATTAAAATATACCACCTTCAGTGAATCTAATCAAAAGTCTCACAACAGAGAAAAAATGAAATATATTGTTTGAACAATCTGAATGGCGATAGATTGGGAAAAGGAGAGACAGCCTGAGATGTGGGTGTCCTTGTACTCACATCGCTGAAAATAAGAATATGGGTACAACAGAAGACAAAGAAGCCAAGTAGAATGTTGGCTCCATAGTGAAAAGATTCAGTTGCAGGAACTGGGATGTGTCGATGCAATTGTACAGGGCCTTAATGAGACCACACCCCATACAGAGCATTGTTTAGATGCAGATATGTAAATGAAGATAGTATAATTGATGCATTTTATATGGATTTCAGCAAAACCTTTGACAATATCCCATATGGGAGATTGATAAAGGAGGTAAATGGAGGTAAGGGGCAGAAGCAGTAATTGGAGGCTGGTGTTCAGTGGAATACACAGGTCTGCGTGCTGGGCCCTTGACTGTATGATGGACGTGGATGAGAATGTGGAGGTGATTTGTGAACGATACAAAGATTAGCCAGGTAGTTAATAGTAATAGTGAGGTCTTAGGGTACCGGAACATACAGACATGTGGCCAAATGGGCAGATCAATGATGGATGGAATTTACCTCTGAAAAGTGTAAGGGGATGCATTAAGGAAGAAATAAAGTAATCATAGATGTTTTAGCCTTAGGGCTGCTCTATCATTACAGAGAGCCGACTGGAGGTGGTTCAACATGAGGGTTACCATGCCTCAGGTGAAGGGAGAATTTTAGAAAGAGAATCCTTCATTGTCACCTCAGCTAATGTGGGCATTGAACCCATGCAGTTGGCATCATTCTGCATCATGAACCAGCTGTTCAGTCAACTGAACTAACTGACCTCACTATGGAAGAAGCATCAAGATAGGAAGTACTCAATGAATGGCAGGACACTGTGAAGCTTCAAATGAAAACAGGGTCTTTTATCTGTTTGTCCACAGATCCCTAAAGGTGACAGGACACGTTATTTAGGTGGTTAAGGTGGCAAACAGGACATTTGTCTTGATCATGGTACAGATTATTGGAGTAAGAATGTTATGTTGAATCTGTACAACAATTTGGTTAAGCCATAGCTGGGAGTAGAGTGTGAAGTTCTGGTCTCCACACTACAGAAAGGATGTGATTTCACTAAAGGGGTGCGTAGAGGAGATGCACCAAGATGTTGCCTGAGGTGCAGCATTTCAGCTCTGAAGAGAGGCTGGATTAGCTTGGGTTGTTTACTTTCGAGCAGAGAAGGTTAAGGTGGGACCTAATGGAGGTGTATAAGGCAATAAGGGGCACGGACAGTACAGACAAAAAGCAGCTTTTCCCCTTAGTGGAAGGGAAATAACTTTAATGGCAGTATGATGGCATGGTAACCCTCATGTTGAACCACCTCCAGTCAGCTCTCTGTAATGATAGAGCAGCCCTAAGGCTAAAACATCTATGATTACTTTATTTCTTCCTTAATGCATCCCCTGACACTTTTCAGAGGTAAATTCCATCCATCATTGATCTGCCCATTTGGCCACATGTCTGTATGTTCCGGTACCCTAAGACCTCACTATTACTATTAACTACCTGGCTAATCTTTGTATCGTTCACAAATCACCTCCACATTCTCATCCACATCCATCATACAGGAAGGAATGGCAGGAAGTTTAGAGAGATTTGAGGAAACATTTTTTTCACCCAGAGAATGGTGTAAATCTGGAATGCACTGATTGGGAGGAAAGTAGAGGTGAGAAACCTCACAATCTATAAAATGGATGAGCACTTTAAATGTCATCATTAGAGACTGTAGGCCAAATGCTGGAAAGTGGCATAAGTGTAGATAGGTTGGTGCAGACGTGAAAGGCCATTTCTATGCTGTATTGACCTCGTGACTCTTTATCTGAGGAAGGATGTTCTGGCTATAGAGGGAGTGCACTGAAGATTTAACTGGCTGATTCCTTGGTTAGGGAGAACTAATGGAGAGAGAGACAGGATTGGCTCGGATATATTCAATGGGGTTTAGAAGGATTGGGGATAATCTCATAGTAAACTATACACTTCTAACAGGATTAGGGAAAGTGTAGGAAGGAGGTTCCTGATAACTGGGGAATCCAGACTAAGGAGACAGGGTAGGCCATCTAAGACTGACATGAGGATAGATTTCATCCCCCAGAGAGTGTTGAGCCTGTGGAATTCTTTGCCATAGAAAGTGGCTGAACTCACAATCTAGTTTTTAAGAAAGAGTTAGTGATAGTTCTTAGGGCTAAATGAACCAAATCATACGGGGAGAAAGTGGGAAGAAGGTATTGAGTTGGAATATCAGATATATTGAATAACAGAACAAACTTGAAGGGCTAAATGGCCTACTCCTGCTCCTATTTTCTATGTTTAATATAAAGTTACAACCGGAGGACACCCATTACTTTACCATTCCAAAGATGCATCTTTTCATTTGATTTTGTTACATCAAAAACATTAAGGATAGCATCAAGTTGAAAGAAAAAGAAAACAGAACGTAACAAAGATTAATGGCAAGCCCGAAGATTGGGAGAGTTTAAAAAAACACAAGTTGAGCAATGCATTATAGAGGGTGAAAACAAACTTTGGTTGCAAATTAGACAGCCAGTAATAATAAAACAGACAGCAAGACATTCTTTAAACAAGGAAGCAGGAAGTCAAAGTGAACATTGGCTCCTTATAGAATCAGGCTGTGGAATAGGATAATGGGGAACCAGGAAATGGAAGAAAACAAATAACAAATACTTTGCATCAGTCTTCCTGATAGAAGACACTGATAGCACACCAAAACAAGATGCTAAAATATCAAGTGATAAAAAGATGAGAGGAAACTAACCTAATAACCGCTGCTTGAGAAGAAGCATTCGGCAAACTAACTTGGCAAAAGTCAATAGATGAGCAGGAGAGTCGACGTTTCAGGCATGAGCCCTTCTTCAGGAAAGTCGGATTCCTGAAAAAGGGCTCATGCCCGAAACGTCGACTCTCTTGCTCCATTCCTGCCGAAGGGCTCATGCCCGAAACGTCGACTCTCCTGTTCCTTGGATGCTGCCTGACCTGCTGCACTTTTCCAGCAACACATTTTCAGCTCTGATCTCCAGCATCTGCAGTCCTCACTTTCTACTAGAAAGTCAATAGATCCCAGGACCTGATGGGTTATATCCTAGGATACTAAAGAAAGTAGCTACACAAATAGCTGATGGTTGGTAATCATCTTCCAAGTGTTCTTATAAAATGGAAAGGTCCTGGAGAGTGGAAACTGCCGATGTAAAGCAATTATTCAAAAAGGAAGGAGATTGAAAACAAC
This sequence comes from Hemiscyllium ocellatum, assembly GCF_020745735.1. NCBI lineage: Eukaryota > Metazoa > Chordata > Chondrichthyes > Orectolobiformes > Hemiscylliidae > Hemiscyllium > Hemiscyllium ocellatum. The sequence continues at coordinate 139,586,632 of NC_083401.1, forward strand.
AGGTAACTACAGGCCAGTTAGTTGTCATTGGGAAAACATCAGTCTAATGCATTCACTATAATAGGTTAGAAATATAATAAGTTCGAAAGACCTTTAGAAATATGTATAACTAATATAATGAACAGTGGCAACATTATTTCATGAAAGGGAAATTATACCTGGCATAATTATTAGAATGACATGAAGAGGAAACAAACAGGATAGATAGTGAGAGTTGCCATAAGACCGTAGGGCTGCTCTGTCATCAGAGAGAGGTGACTGATGGTGAAATTAACCTGAGGGTCACCAGGCCTCAGGTGAGGGGTGAGGTCAAGAAGGTGGGACCTTCATGGTAACCTCAGTGTTGAACCCTTGCTATTAGCATCACTCTTCTTTGTAAGGCAGTCATCCAGCCAACTGAGCTAACCAGTAGGTAAAAGGAACCAGCAGAGATAATACATTTGGATTTTAAAAGGCTTTCAATAAAATACTGCATTAACAGCTACTTATTAATATATGAGACCACAGTGTTGATGTTGGTACATTCGCAAGGATAGGTGATTGACTCAGAAAAGACAGTTCTGGCATAGAGCGGCCATTTTCAGTTTGGAAACTTGCAAATAGTGAAATGCCACAGGGATCCTGGGGCCACAATAATTTAAATTACACATTAATGACTTGGATGATGACAGTGACTGTATGATCATCAAGTTTGTGGATAATACAAACATAGGTTGGAAGGCAATTGGTGAGGATAGCACAAGAAATCTCCAAAGAGATAGAGTAAATTTAAATGAGTGGGTAGAAAATTGGGAGACAGGACACATTGTGGGAAAATATGTGGCAATGCACATTGGCAGGAAGAGGAGAAAGACTGCAGAAAGCCTCACCACAAAGGATTTCGGGAGTCCTCTTGCTTGAATCACGAACCAAAATAAAACATACAAGGTCATCAGGTAATATGGAAGGTAAATGCAATGTTGGACTTTACTTAAAAGGGAATGATGTCTAAAAATTGGGATGTCTTGCTAAAACTATTCAAGGCACTAGTTAGACCAATCTCATTCCTGATGAAGGGCTTATGATGGAAATATCGATTCTCCTGCTTCTCAGATGCTGCCTGACCTGCTGCGCTTTTCCAGCACCACACTCTCGACTCTGATCTCCAGCATCAGCAGTCCTCACTTTCTACTACTTAGACCACAACTAGAAAACTGTTAACAGTTTTGCTTCTCTTATCTAAAGATGATATGCTGGCATTGGAGGCAGCCCTGGGAAGGTTCACTAGTTTGATCGCAAGTATGAAGGGATTTTCTTATCAGGAGAGTGTGAACTGCTTGTGCTTGTACACATTAAAGTTCAGAAGACTGAGAGGGGACATTATTGAAATATATAAGATTCTTAGAGGCCTGATAGTGTAGATGGGGAGAGTTTATTTCCAATGTGGGGGATTCTCAGACCAGATGACATAATCTCAGAGTATGGAATTGTACAGTTGGGACAAAGATGAGGAGGAATTTATTCTTTCAGCGGGCAATGAATCTATGGAATTCTTTACCACAAAGAGCTGTGGTGGATAGTGAAGTATTTTCAACTCTGAGATAAACAGGCTTTTAATCGGTAATGAAATGAAGGTTTATGGGGAAAAGACAGGAAAGTAGAATTGAGGATTATTAAATCAATCATTAAATCAATAAGTGGAGGATCAGATTTGATGAGTCAAATGCCATATATCTGCCCCATTGTCTCACTGTATTATGATAGCTTTTAAAATTAATTACAACATCTGCTTATTAACAATGTGCTACTTGGTACCATGCTCACCAAGTTACCTATTGCTGCAGCATGTACCCATGATATTACTGGCAGGAGTGATCCTTGCATGGCTCTTGTTCAACCGAAGCCCAGGCTTCACACTGAGGGCATCCTCCATTGTGATGGCAGTCTTGTCATTGCAAATGGGATAGATTCAGGACATAACAATAAATTCAAAATTGGACAACAAAAGCCCAATTATTGGCCTCGGCTAATCAGACAATAACATAATAATCACTGGACTAGTAATCCTGAAGAAGGGCTCATGCCCAAAACGTCGACTCTCCTGCTCCTTGGATGCTGCCTGACCTGCTGCACTTTTCCAGCAACACATTTTCAGCTCATCCTGAAATCCCATCATGCCAGATGGTAAAATTTGAATTGAATAAAAGAACCTGGAATAAAGAACTGGTCTAATGCTGATCGCGTTGCTACAGTTGATTGTTTTAATAAAAAAAATCTGGTTTAATAATATCCTTGGGGGAAAGAAATCTGCCATCCTTACCTGCTTTGTTCTCCATGTGACTCCAGACCTACAATAGTATGATTGATTCTTAACTTTCCTCTGTATATTTTAAGATGGGCAATAAATATTGGTTTAGCCAGTGATGCTAACAACCCTGTGAACAACCTTTTAAACAGAAGTAGTATTGGGCAACAAATGTTTGCCTTGGTAGCAAATGAACGGGCAAATGGGAAAGTATAAATAAGCTATTTAACTTTAGCAGGAGGACTAACTGTTTTTATTAATTATTCAAATTGCTGGCATGTTTCACAGCATGTGACATTACATTTAATTGTGAAATAATTCTCCAATCAGAGGTAGAGTCAATTTTGATGGCTCCCAATTTTATCCTGCTCTCCTTAATTTGACTCCCACAGCTACCTGGACTACACCTCCTCCCACCCTGCCCCCTGTAAAAACGCCATCCCATATTCCCAATTCCTTCGTCTCCGCCGCATCTGCTCCCAGGAGGACCAGTTCCAATACCGTACAGCCCAGATGGCCTCCTTCTTCAAGGACCGCAGATTCCCCCCAGATGTGATTGACGATGCCCTCCACCGCATCTCCTCCACTTCCCGCTCCTCTGCCCTTGAGCCCTGCTCCTCCAACCGCCACCAAGACAGAACCCCACTGGTTCTCACCTACCACCCCACCAACCTCCGCATACAACGTATCATCCGCCGTCATTTCCGCCACCTCCAAACGGACCCCACCACCAGGGATATATTTCCCTCCCCTCCCCTATCAGCGTTCCGCAAAGACCACTCCCTTCGTGACTCCCTCGTCAGGTCCACACACCCCACCAACCCAACCTCCACTCCCGGCACCTTCCCCTGCAACCGCAGGAAATGTAAAACTTGCGCCCAAATCTCCTCCCTTACTTCTCTCCAAGGCCCCAAGGGATCCTTCCATATCCGCCACAAATTCACCTGCTCCTCCACACACATCATCTATTGCATCTGCTGCACCCAATGTGGCCTCCTCTATATTGGGGAGACGGGCCGCCTACTTGTGGAACGCTTCAGGGAACACCTCTGGGACGCCCAGACCAACCAACCCAACCACCCCGTGGCTCAACACTAACTCTCCCTCCCACTCCACCGAGGACATGCAAGTCCTTGAACTCCTCCATCGGCAGAACATAACAACACGACGGTTTTTAGATTAGACTTAGATTAGATTAGACTTACAGTGTGGAAACAGGCCCTTCGGCCCAACAAGTCCACACCGACCCGCCGAAGCGCAACCCACCCATACCCGTACATTTACCCCTTACCTAACACTACGGACAATTTAGCTTCGCCAATTCACCTGACCCGCACATCTTTGGACTGTGGGAGGAAACCGGAGCACCCGGAGGAAACCCACGCAGACACGGGGAGAACGTGCAAACTCCACACAGTCAGTCGCCTGAGTCGGGAATTGAACCCGGGTCTACAGGCGCTGTGAGGCAGCAGTGCTAACCACTGTGCCACCGTGGTTGGAGGAAGAGTGCCTCATCCTCCGCCTGGGAACCCTCCAACCACAAGGAATGAACTCAGATTTCTCCAGTTTCCTCATTTCCCCTCCCCCCACCTTGTCTCAGTCGGTTCCCTCAACTCAGCACCGCCCTCCTAACCTGCAATCTTCTTCCTGACCTCTCCGCCCCCACCCCACTCCGGCCTATCACCCTCACCTTGACCTCCTTCCACCTATCACATCTCCATTGCCCCTCCCCCAAGTCCTTCCTCCCTACCTTTTATCTTAGCCTGCCTGGCACCCTCTCCTCATTCCTGATGAAGGGGTCTGGCCCGAAATGTCGAATTTCCTGTTCCTTGGATGCTGCCTAACCTGCTGTGCTTTAACCAGCAACACATTTTCAGCTCCTTAATTGCAGCCACGTATCAATATTGGATATTTTAATGATCATTCATAATGCTCTTCCACAAAACAACCAGGTTTAAAGAAAGACAACAATTCCTTACTAAAACAGGAATGGTTAGAAAAACTCAGCAGGTATGACAACCGCAGTGGAGAGAAATCAGTGTAACCATTTCCTTACAATTGCTTGCTCTGCTTCCAAGATGGGATACTTCAACATGTATCTTACTTCTCTAGCAGTAGCTGTGAACTGCTTAAATCAGTCAATGCCAAGAGTGAGGGTGAATAACAGTGAGCCTAAAAACCCAAACTCACATTCTCTTTCTTGCAATAAGTGCTCAACCACTTAAATCATTAACCACCCTACACTTCACAAAGAAGCAGGATGCAGTGTGCACATAACAATTTATCAAAGCTCCTGTGAAGTTTTGGACAATCCATTACTCAATGGTTGAGAATTTTCAGGAAACAGTAGAAGGTGACTTTCTAATCTCTTAATGGGCATCTGAGCACAACAGGCTGACTGATGTGACATGGGCTGAAAGCAAAAAAATGTAGTTATCACAGGCGACAGAACAGTATTATCCCGAGAGCAATCAGGGTAGACCGAGACACTTGGCAGCTGCTCAGAACTTGGGGTATGTTTTAATTTCAAACTGCCGAGAACACAATTACCACTTGGGCTTCTATGCTGCTTTTATTCAGATTCAAAAGAAAGATAAAGTCTTCAGTTCCTGACTCTGTTCCCTCCATGAATCAATATTGTGCTACTCACTGGGCACAGTATTGATTCATGTCTGGCAGGTTCTAAAAGGAACTGCATACTAAAGATAGTGAAATTACTGAAGCTTGGATATAGCAAACGTTTCTCAATTTTAAAAAAAGTCACTTAAAATTAGTATCTTGCTGTGAGTTTAATTTTAATTGGCATTCTCATTGAGAAAACATGTCAGCATGTAATACATATCTAATTTTATGCAATTTTGACTGGGCTACTAGAATCAATACTACACATTGAGACATCTCATTTTTCTGGGGAACGGAAAAGAGGGCAATAAATGAATCTGGTACTGCGCTAAGGAATTGATTTGAGTCAAGAAGAAAGAACAATTAATTAAAAATTTTCAATTTTAGAGCATAATTTAATCCTCACTTCCCTGCAAGGAAAAAGCTCTGTGACTCCAATTTTATCGGCTTCCTTTTAGCCACTCTTTCAATTCTCTTTAGTTCTCTGCAGGCTATATCCCCAGGAGGATGGTTTGCAGTTAATCTGCTCCCTGTCTTGGCAAATGCTGCTCTTGATCTAATAGTGGCCAAGAGATAAATGACTATAGCTTAGGGAGATCGTAACAATCAATTTTCCCTTTGTTCACATGGGCAAGCAGGCGACCTCTGATCGGTTACTTCTTCTAACAGCCAGGGAAAGACAGAAAGCTTGATCTTGAGGGGTTAAAATTCAGCCAGAGGCCAAATGTATTAAAAACAATACTTCCTAAGCTCACTTTCAGAAAGCTGCTCACATGAATATGGTACAAGTTAGAAGAAACAAAATGTCATGTGGGAACTTGTAATCAGAAATAAAAACAGAAAACACTCAGGCAGCATCAAGGGTGGAAAATAGAAAAGTCGCTGGTCAATTATATTTTTTTCATATAGATATTTTTATTAGAAATTTAACATTTTTACAAGTTTACAAAAATAAACAAAACTCTCAAGTACAAACATTGATATACAATTAAATCTTAAATATATAATAACAAAAAATTAAGATAAAAAAAACTGAGAAAAAAAAGCAAAACTCAACTAATTACTCATCTAACCTACTACTAACCAGAGTGTATAATTGAGTCTCTTACATTATTCAAATAAGAGAAAGAAAAAAAAAACAACGGATAACATAGAAATTGGATAGTGAGATATATGCTCGGAATGTGTTAACATCAAATGTACCAAAACCCGTATTCATGCGGGATTCCCCTCCCAAGGGGCCCCGGACCAGCCAGGTTCGTAATCTCATTTAAATAAAAGCCCTTGTTAGGATGGCCGAAATATCTGTATTCATATAATTCAAGAAGGGCTGCCATATTTCATAAAATAATTCAGTCTTTCGGTGCACCATATTTGTAAGGAAGTCAAGGGGAAAACATTCCACAATTAATCTGGGCCAATTTGAAAGTCCAAGAGGGCTCTCAGCCACCCAGTTCACCAAAATATTTTTCCTTGCACAGAAGGAGAGACTAGAAAATAGTCTCTTCCTGTGCATGTCCAGGGAGGATAAGTTCGAAAAACCCAAAAAGAGAGATACGGGGTCCACTTTAATTTCCGTTCCTAAAATTTCTGTCAGGGCACTTGCTACTTTAGACCAGTATCTACGGATCTTATGACAGGTCCACAGACAATGTACAAGAGTGCCCACCTCTATTTTACATTTGGGACACATTGGAGATACTCCTGCCTTAAATTTTGCCAATTGATCCGGTGCTATGTGGGCCCTATGAAGTATCTTCAGTTGGATAGCCTGAGTTCTGATTCTTCTGGCGTTTTCCCAAATGTCATTCCACGTTTCTGTAGAGATTTCTCACCCCAATTCCTGATCCCATGTTTTAAGTAGATTGTCTATATCTCCTGATACTTCATCATGTAGTAAATGATAAATAGTACTGATGGAGGATACCCCCTTTGGTCATACTACTCTACACTCTCTATCTGATTTATAAGGACTATCTAATAATGTAGTCTTCTTTTGTATATAGCCTCGAATTTGGAAGTATCGAAAGAGGTCTCCATTAGGTAATCCGAATTTCTGACGCAACTGTTCAAAAGACATCAGGATACCATCTTCAAATAGGTCCCCTAGACATGAGATACCCGTGGATCTCCAAAGTTTAAAAGTGGCATCTGTAAACCCCGGTTGAAATCCTCATGCCCCCACTATCGGCGCATAGGGGGATGTTTTATGTGAGTTGCCCTCATTCTGCCGCATTATATTCTAAGCTTTAATTGTGTTTAGTATTATAGGGTTTTTACAGTGATCTATAATGATTTTTCTCTTGTCTGAAAATAAAAGGTTAATAAGTGGGTATTTTACTTGAGAAGCTTCAATGTCCAGCCAGATTGATTATGGATCAGACAAGACCCAATCAGCTATGTAACTTAATAGGGAACTTAACTGATATTTCCTAAAATCTGGGAAATCCAATCCTCCCCTTGCCTGTGGAAGCTGTAGCTTCTACAGCTTAATGAGGGGCTGTCTATGATTCCAGATAAAGGAACCCAACCAGCCATATAATTTACGTAATACCAGCATCGGCAGCATTCTCATAGGGTATAGGAGATGGGGCAAGACATTCATTTTAATTAGTGCTATTTTACCCAGCCAGGAAATTGGAAGGTCTCCCCATTGCTGGAGGTCCTGCCTTATCCTATCCAGTAAATGCACAAAGTTAGCCTTGTATAACTGATCAAATACTGGGGCAATAAAATGCCTAAATATAAGAAACCTCCAAGGACCAACGAAAGGGAAAATGGGATCCGTCCATTAAGTGGGGTATCATAGCAAGGCCACCCATTGGCATAGCCTCCGATTTTGAAAAATTAATTTTATAGCCTGAGAATGCACTAAATGTATTAATAACTTGGATTAAGCGAGGTACGGACATTAAAGGATTACTGAGGAATAGAAGAACATCATCTGCATACAGGGTAATTTTGTGTTTACCTGAACCAATCCTCGGGGCCTTTATATTAGGATCAGCCCGTATGGCTTCTGCTAGTGGTTCAATTATTAGCGTAAATAACAATGGGGAGAGAGGACATCCCTAACGGCAGTCCCTACTTACACTGAAGATATCCGAACCTAATCCATTGGTAACCACAACTGCTTTGGGATCACTATACAGTGTTCAAACCCATTTGGTAAATACCTTTACAATACCAAACCTTTCCAGTGTATAAAAACAAATATGACCATTCAACCCTATCAAATGCCTTTTCCGTGTCTAATGAAACTACTACTCTTGGTATCTTTCCCTGATGGCAGGCTTGAATCATATTCAAAACCATTCTAATATTATCGGATTATCTACGGCCCTTAATAAAGCCCGTCTGATCCTCCTTTATGATATGTGGCAGTACCCTTTCTAGTCTCAATGCTAACGTTTTAGAAAGGATTTTAAAATCTACATTTAGCAAGGATATTGGTCTGTATGATGCACAATCTTCTAGATCCTTTCCTTTTTTAAGGATAAGAGAGATATTTGCCTCTTTCAGCGAAGGCGGGAGACAGCCCTGACTATATGCATAGTTATACATGTCCATAAGTGGGCCAGCCAATATTTCTGTAAATTCTTTATAGAATTCAGCTTGAAAACCATCTGGGCCAGGTTCCTTACCGCACTGAAGTTGCCTGATTACATCAAGTATTTCTTGGACTGTTAGGAGAGCATTTAAGACCGATACCTGTTCTGGAGTTAGGCCCGGAAAGGTCAAATGTTTAAAAAATGATTGCATCTTCCCAGTCCTGTCTTCACAATCCTGCGATTTATATAAATCAGAATAAAATTTTCTAGATGTTTCATTTTTAAGAAATCTACTTTTATAGAACCCCTTTAAAACTCGAAAACAACCCAAAACACTTCACAGTCAACCTAATGTGTGGTTCAGTTTCTAATAGAAGAACAACATCAAATATGTGCACTATACCCCATACGTGGACTGTAAAGTTTCAGAAGATCAAAACAAATTGTGAAAATATCTGTTTTGGAGATAAATATTGCTGAGTGATAAATGTTATCCAGAACATCAAGTCTCCCTATTCTTCCTCAGATAATGGTCGGAATCTTGTATGTCCATCTGGTTAGTTCTCAGTTTAATCCTTCATCTCAAAGATGTCAGCTTGAACACTGTACCACCTCAGTATTGTGATGCAGTACCTGCCTCCTAGATTATGCCTCTAATACCTAGAGAGTGTGAGAATCCACAAACATCTAGCTTACAGGCAAAAGTTCTACCACTGAAACCAAGATTAATATCGATGACCTGGTGAAACAAAGACCGTTCGTTAAAATGAATTGGTTGTTGTGCTGAGAGATTTATTTCTAGAGGGAGTTAAGATATCAGGAACAGCTTTCTCCAAGTGGAACTCAATTTAATCATTAGGCCCCAGATTTTAACTCTGGTATAAACATGCTTTACAAAATGCTATTGCACTAATAAATTATAGCAATTACTCAGGAACAGTTGTATTATAACATAAATCTAAGCAAATAAAATGCTGAAATCAGAATTTGATACCTATCAATCTATCCATTGATCAAAGTAAGAGTTCCATGCAATTAGAAGTGACCAGTCAAAACGAAAGGGTGTTCAGCCTTGTGGTGCCATTGTTTTTAGACCATGTAAGAAGAGCCAAATCACTAAGCACTGAGAATTTTCCTGAATCTACTTCACATTGCTATTCCAACTTTGAAGAAATCACAGCAGCAGATAGAAGCAAGTCCAAGATATTTTCCAGCCAAAGAGTCTTTAATTTATTCTTATGAGCTGCACAAAATATGGAAGATCAACTGAAACCAAAGTGCATAACTTCTGTATAAAGTGGGAGATCTGGAATCCTTGCTTAGCTTAAAAAGTCTATGTTGGCTATTTACCCTCCATTTCAGGAGTGGACACAAGTGTATATATCTCACCTTTGTTCACCTCTTTATTTCCCTTTTATTTGAACATCTCCATAACCTACAGTTAACTATTGATATGGTCTCTGTTATAATCATTGAATCCCTACAGTATGAAAGCAGGCCATTTGGCTCATCAAGTCCATACCAACGCTCTGAAGGTCCAGACCCACACACCCTGTCTCTGTAACCTTGCATTTCGCATGGCTAACCCACCTGGCGTGCACATACCTGGCACTATGGGCAATTAAGCACAGCCAATCCACTTAACCTGTACATCTTTGGATTACGGGAGGAAACTGGGGTACCCAGAGGAAATGAGGAGAATGTACAAACCCCACACAGACAGTCGCCTGAGGGTGGAATCGAATCCAGATCCCCATCGCTGTGAGGCAGCAGTGCTAACCATTGAGACACTATAGTGCACCAGCATTGAGCAACCATGCAGCCGTGGTATGGGCGGTTGAGTGGCCGCTGCCTCACAGCGCCAAGTACCTGGGTCCAATTCCCACCTCAGGTGATTATCTGTGCAGAGGTTACACATTCTCCCCATACTCAGAGCTTCGTCTGGGTGGTCCAGTTTCTTCTCACAGTCCAAAGCTCTACTAGTTAGTTGGATTAATCATGAGAAACGCAGGGGTAGAGGGATATGGTGGGTTGAGGGTGGAATGTTCTTTCACGTGTCAGTGTGGACCCAATGGGTCGAATGCCTGTTTCCAAACTGTAGGGATTCCATAATAATGCAATCCACAAACTCACCATTGTTGCCCTGAATTTTGAAACTAATTCACTATTAATAAGCTTGGTGGGTAATAAATGACTGCTTTCCATTCCAGATCTTCTGGAATTATCTGTTAAATAATAATAAAGCAGTGCAGTTAACAATGTGAGCCTTCCATACATATCACTTGCTCTCAATCAAAAGATGAAAATATTTACCTCTAACAGGCCTGGTTAAACACAAACATTCAGCAATACATTTTACATTAACACCATAAAAATGAAAAAAAAAACATAGTGCTCACCTTGGAAATGTATTGAGTCTTGTTGGGGCAAACTGAATGCTACCCTTTGAATGATGTTAAATCAAACAAACCAAAATATTCAGAAAAAGACAGAGTGATTTAGCTAACTCCCAGGAGGAGGTAGTAAAGCTATTTATCTGAAAACAGTTTAGCATTTGGCTTATGCCTGTTTGTTACTTTCCTTTTTGTGCATGTATGCATTTGTCTAAAAGCATCTTCAATGAATTAAAATTGGCAGCACTAGAATAGGATTATCGATGTTCCATGTTGCTCATTGTAACACAGAAATATGATTGGAGAGGCAGTAAATCTTGAGCATGCAGTCACAGGTCTTCCACCAGTGTCGATATGGTAATGCCAATAAGTGGAATCCAATGCCCACCAGTTCAGGGCACATTTGGTGGTGGGGAGCTTTTAATCAGAGAGGACAGTAGCAGATGCAGATACTGCCATCTCTTGCCTCCATCCCCATTAAGTCCCTGGTGGGAAGGCCACCAATTGAGGCCTTTAAGTCAACAATTATGGGCCTCATCCTTCCACTGCTGGTATTAGTCCAGTGGCAAATCAGCCATCCATGCAAGAAGCCAGACATACAAATCCTGGTGAGTTTTACTGTGGGATCTCATCGAGGGAGGGCTTAACCAGAGGATATTTCATGTTCTAAGGCAAATGAGCAAGAGACCTAGGTTTGAGTACTGTGGGGGCCACCTGAAAAGCACTCCCTTGGCCCGTGATACTTATTCTAACAGGACTCGGCAGGGTAGATGCAGTGTTCCCAGTGGAGGGTGCATCCAGAACCAGGGGTCACAGTCTGAGAATTCAGGGTGGACCATTTAGGAAAGAGATGAGGATACATTTCTTCACCCAAAGAGTGGTGAGCCTGTGGAATTCATTACCACAGGAAGTAGTTGATGCCAAAATATTGAATGTATTCAACAGGCAGCTATATATAGCACATGGGGTGAATGGGACCAAAGGATATGGGGAGAAAGCAGGATTAGGCTACTGAGTTGGATGATCAGACATGATTGCGATGAATGGTGGAGCAGGCTTGAAGAGCTGAATGGCCTCCTCCTGATCCTGTGTTCTATGTCTTTATGCTTCTGTGAATCACCACACCCCTGCAAGCACCTTTCCATCTTCACTTGGTCTTTTATTACACTTTGACTTCATTTTTTTAGCATAATCAATTTCTACTTTATTTTAAGTACCATGCTGGGATAATATGTCACGCCCTCTCTGGAGTATATTGCAGGGACTTATCAGACTAGTCCAGACAGTTGAACTGCACCATCAAAAGGCCCAACGTCTGCTCCATTATGGGCCTGATCGAAGCTTGGACAGCACTGTACCTGCACTCAGCCTCAGTCAGGGGTTTGGTGAATAGTGTCATTAGCTATGGTCTCAATGGGTATGCCTTGCTCCCCAGGAACCAGCATTCTTGGCTATCCAGATTGTCAAATGCAACAGGTATTTGAGAGTTCTCCAGAATAGGTGGCGGCACGGTGGTTAGCACTGCTGCCTCACAGCACCAGGATCCTAGGTTCGATTCCAGCCTTGGGCGACTGTCTGTGTGGAGTTTGCATATTCTCCCTATGTCTGTGCGGGTTTCCTCCGGGTGCTCCGGTTTCCTCCGCAGTCCAAAGGTGTGTAGGTTAGGTGAATTGGCCATACTAAATTGCCCATAGGTTAGGCGCATTAGTCAGAGGGAAATGGGTCTGGATGGGTTACTCTTCGGAGGGTCAGTGTGGACTTGTTGGGCCGAAGGGCCTGTTCTCACACTGTATGTAATCTAATCTAATATTAACATCATTCATTCATTTACTCACTCATGGAATATGGCAGTCACTGGCTGGACCAGCATTTATTACCCATCCCTAGTTGTCCTTGAGAAGGTGGGGGTGAGCTGCTTTTTTAAACTGTTGCATTCCATGTGCTGTAGACCCATAATGCCTTTAGGGAGGGTATTCCAAGATTTTGACTAGTGACACTGAAGAATATTCACAATATATTTCCAAGCCAGGATGGTGTGCGCCTTGGAGGGGAACTTGAAGGTGGTGGTATTCCCATCTATCTGGTGCACTTGTCCTTCTGGAGTTAGGCACTGCAGGTATCCATGACTTGTTTTACCATGCCATGGGTATTAATGTGCTGCACTGCAGCCAGTTACCAAAGTTGTCAGTATTGCTGGAATGACATGCACTCTTGTGCAGACATACAGGCAGGCTGCTTGTCATGATCGTCAATCAGGACCTGACAGGGTTGGGACGTCTTGCTATCTGGCTCATTGGGATGTCAGTCTAACACCTACAGCATGTGGTAGCTGTCTGTGCAGCAACAACACTGCATGTTTATTCAACAAAATGGCCATGTTGGAAAGACGGTAGGGGATCACCCCTCAGTCCAGCCTACAGTGCAGGTGCTGTACATCAGGAACTCCTAGCACGGTCAATCCACACGTCTCAGAGTTTGGCCATGGACATAAAGTCAGCTTGGGCTGGGCACAGTCAGAGCATGTGTCCAACTACATACTGGGTACAGGATAATATTCAGGGGAATTAGATGTTGTCAGTCAGTGGGCTACAAACATAGCAGTCAGGTGTCCAATCAGTCTTTAATATAGAATACAGAAATATAATATAGCATGCTTACAGTGAGGAAACAGGCCATTTGGCCCAACAAGTCCACACTGACACTCCAAAGACTATCCCAGCCAGACCCATTCCCCTATCTTATTACTTTACATTTATCACTGACTAATGCACCTAGTCTACACATCCCTAAACACTATGGACAATTTAACATGGCCAATTCACCTAAACAGCACATCTTTGGACTGTGGGTGGAAACCGGAGTACCCAGAGGAAACACATGCAGAATTGGAAAAAACTTGCAAACTTCTCACAGACAGTCACCCTATGTTGGAATCAAACCCAGGTCCCTAATGCTGTGAGGCAGCATTGCTAACCACTGAGCCACCATGCACCCATCCATGAGTCACCTTCCACCTATCCACTGAACCATCTTGTCTCGAGCTGTTTGAAGTGGGTCAGAGGGCTGGGTTGAATAGAATTCTTGAGCTTTGTGCATCGATTGTTAAAATGGTGTAAAGGGACCTGGAATAGCAGCATAGGGGAATTTTTGTCCATTGGGGTCGGGGAGTCAATGGTGGGGCAGAAGGTGGAGGCACATGTAGAGGTGGGGACAAGGATGGTGAGGGGGAATCTCAATGTTTGTGGGGGATAAGCAGAGCATCAGAGAGTAGTGTATATTATTGGGTGGTGGTAGGGGTAGGGGAGGGCTGGAAAGGGGGTGATCAGCACCATGACCTCCACATGGGGAGTGTTGAAGACCAGAGGTGAGAAGCATTAAGATGCAATGTCAGAGCTTAGGAAGGACAGTTCTAAGTAAATTTCATTGTGGACTGTCTCCACATGAAGGGGAGAGGGGGAGATAATGGGCAGTTGGGGTGGTGTGATGTGAATGGGGATTTGGAGGGGTGTATGTGTATGCGTGTGCGTGTGCATGTGTCTCTGTGTACCTCTGTCCTGTAAACAAGGCCGGCTTTGACGGTTTTCAATGTGAGCTTTGCTTCCTGGCATTATTTTCTATTCTTTTGAGGTGAAAAGCAACTAGAAAATATCTGGGATAGCACTCATGGTGGGGCAGAGTCAATGTCATTCTTATGGGCAAACATGCAAGATCCACATCTGCTGGATGCGTGCACATTGAAAGGACAAATACACAAAGCATGTGATTTCAAACTGCAGCTTCAACACAGTTGAATTTATTTCTCTACCCATTCATAATGCATGTGGAGTGAACATGCTTAGGCTTCAAATGCTGTCCAAAGGTAATTTGCAACATGCCATTGTTGCAAATTACAGCATTACCATCTCAAGAATGTGGAAGGTGCCAGAGATGACTTACAAAGCAATGAATGCTAACTAAAAGTATTCCATCATTTGTGAGACTTGCAAGAGTGCTGTGGCAAGAAGGGAACATTATTTCTTCATGTGATAGTAGGGAAAAAGGGACAACCCTCCAGTACAGTTTGGGCAGCATGTGCTGTATCATCCTGCTGTGCTTGTTCTACACAATTGGAGCAGGCATTATGGCCATCTGCCAGACGCTGAGGAACGGGGAGAATAGGAGCAGTCTCCTGAGACTGAGGACAAGAACATCAAGCAGGAGGAAGCTTTTCTTGGCCATGACACAGCTCACCTGCTCCAAGTATTTTTGACCCTCATTAACTTTGGATTCCAGTCAATGAGAACTGGCTGCAGCAGAAC
This sequence comes from Hemiscyllium ocellatum, assembly GCF_020745735.1. Lineage (NCBI taxonomy): Eukaryota > Metazoa > Chordata > Chondrichthyes > Orectolobiformes > Hemiscylliidae > Hemiscyllium > Hemiscyllium ocellatum. The sequence continues at coordinate 139,601,780 of NC_083401.1, forward strand.
ATCATAGACTGTTAAATAGCCATTGGACATGATTTGGTTTGCATTATGAGGGCAAACTGCAGCCTCTACTCATTTCACTTATGCTTGACTTTGCTGGCTGTAAATAAAAGCTCATCTTTGGAACCATCTATTTGTTTGCTTGTATGTTACACCCTCCTACTGGACAGTGACAAACTGTGGGTCTCTATGGGCATTGATATTGTAGTAGCAGTGACTCTGAGAGGATGTTTAGATAGAATACAGGTAAGGACAGGTAAACTGAGTGGCCTAATTGTTAAACAGGGATGAAGGTGCGAGAATGGGGCTGTACATATGTAGGGGTGCCCATCATGCCAATGGCTTGCTGTGTTTTTCCAGCCTCCTGCTTGTCTACCATGGATTCCAACATTTGCAGTGTTTTTTTTGTTGCTCGCTATGCGATATGAGCAGTGTGGATTTATCGTCACCGTTTCACTGCCAGTGAGGGTCAATGAGGATTGCCAATGTTTGCCCAAGTGCTCAATATCCTTTTAAAGATGACATGGGTGCAAGGAATACTGTAATCTGGCAGATATCTCAAGTAGCTGTTCCAGGAATAGAGCGTGCGGAGATGAGGGGAATAGAATTATAGAATATAGAATAGAATTAACAGAAATGCCAAATGGGGGTTGTGGGCAGTTAAGGCAGCACATTGGATAAGATGTGGAAAGAAATCTCACTAGGCCTCACATTGAAAACTCAACACAACTGGTATTTAACCAAACAAAAACTTGAAATCTACTTATCAGTTGCTCTTTATTCAAAACAATTTTTTTTTTTAAGATCACCCTCCCATACTCCAAGACTGAAAAATAATCTGAAGCAAAACATTCAGGAACACCATCCATGATGCCATTAGCTGGGATTTTTCCTCAGGATATAAATAGTTTAATTCTCTACTGATCTGACCAAGCCAACCACAACTCTCCTCCAATCTGCACTTCTTCCACGTCAACAATTCTTGCAGCCTTAAAAATACAATGCTCCATTTTAGCAACAGTGCACTGTACATGATACATGCCACACAGTAAAATACTCTAAATCTCAAAGACCAGTTGTCACCTGATTGCTCGGTGAATGGAACTCTGCAAACACCTATCATTCTTTTCCTTCTTAATGTTAGCTGGCTCAAAGTAGCACTCCCACCTTTAGAATCAAGATATTGCTAATCCATGAATTTATGCAGCACATAATCTCAGCTGATAGAAAGCATGTCTTTCACATAAGGCATTTAGGTAAAGTCCTATCAGTTTGCTTTGGTGAATGTGGGTAGATCTCATACACTATTTAAAGAAGACCAGTAGAGTTTCTCTAGTAAATATTTAACCCTCTCACATCAAACCAGATGACCATTTGACACACTTGTAAATGTGCGTCGAAACAGTGACCACACTTTAAAGTAATTTATTAGCTATGACCGACTTTAGGATACATCCTCGGGGCGTGAAAAGTATTATAATTCTAAATTATTTATATTATTTTTGAATTCAATCTCAACTCTAATTTCTTTGTTTCATTCCTTTGAACCTGTTAGTAATACCTTGAAGGTGCTTCTTGTTAGGTTTGTGTTAACTCAAGAAATTAATGTGTGACAGTGCTTTTCCAAAAATTAAACACAGAAGCATTCAAAACTGTGCTAAGAAATTACACAAGGGATCAAAGGCCTGTGAGACCGAAGGATTTTTTTTCCGTATTCACCTGATGGAATTGAAAGAAAGATAGTTGAACAATGATTTGTTAATTCATATAAAAACTGCTTTGCCAGTGATAGGAGTGGAAATCTGACAAGTTGAGAAAATTGGATAGGACTGTAATAATGGCACACAATTTGCTTAACTGAATCAAGGCAAAGCTAGCTCAAATTAGAACCATCTGCTCCCACCTATTCACTGCTTTCTCCTTTCATCCTTTTATATCATTTACCCTAACACATTAAAAAAACACTTATGGGATAGTTTTGAGGGAATGATTTACCACAGCTGGATACTCAATTCTCACCATAATATCAGGCAACCAGTTGAGAAATGTCTGTGGAAACCTTAGACTTGCATTCTTCTGTATATAATTAACAATATTATTAAGCTGGACAGAGTTCAGAAGAGATTTACCAGGATAGTGCTGTGAATGGAGAGTTTAAGTTATAAGGAGTGGCTGGATAGACTGAGACTGGTCTCACTGGAGTCCAGGAGGTTGACCTTATAGGATTATAAATTCATAAGGGGTTTCGACAAGGTGCTTTTTCCTTAGAGTAATTTTATGTCCACGGGGCATTTATTAAGGTGAGAGAGAAAGAGTTAAAAAAGACTTGAGGGACAATTTTCTTTTCACAAACAGCATTTCATGCGTGGAATGAACTTTTAGAGAAGTACTGTTACAATGTTTTAAAGACATTCAGATAAATATATGAATAAGAAACAATTGGAGGGATATAGGCCAAGCGCAGGCAGGTGGGACTAGTTTAGTTTGGGATTATGAGGGAATGTATATGTACTAGGTGGACTGAAGGGTCTGTTTCTGTGCTGTATGACTCTTTGCTTGATTTAATATTCAGGCAATCATTTGATTTCCCTCTACCCTAGTCCTCAGAATGCAGCAAAGGTTAGAGACCACGCTTTAGTGATATGGTTTAAATGAGGTCTCAACATGAAAATGATTTGGACTTCTTGACTGTAGACTTGTAATATCACAATCTCAACATTATAACTATTTGGACCTAAATTGAAAGTTCCCCACTATTCAAAACAAGGACTTGTTCTTTCATCATCTAAAAAAAATTATTTGGATATGCTGCTCTGGATCCCAAAGACTTTCAAGTTAATAGACGTGTATAACAATGTGAAATTTGTTTATCCAAGGGATTACTCATGGTTTCATTAGCAAATAAAAACTGCACAAAGGAAAATGGACCAAATTACTTCAAGCTATTTTGTGTGGTTTATTATATTGTAAAGTAATTTCCAATTCCATTAAGGTATTAGCTCCAAAATTAATTTTTTTTGAGCTCATACACTCTGAATATCAGCTTAAAATAATTGTTGTCTCCCTACAGACTTTAGTTTAATGGGAGCCTTTCACTTCCCATTTACTCTGTCTCTTTTATAATCTGCTTGTTCTATGAAACCAGACAGAAAATCAGTCTTCTTTAGTTTTTATAGTAACCACATATCCAACCAAAGATTTATTATCTAAGTAAGGGCATTGTGCTGACTGAGTAAATTAGTTTAGCTGAATAACAATTACAACATACACATACATCCTTTCCTTTGAGGCTAAAATCCGTTTAATGTTTTCATAGCAATTCATCAATCAAAATCTATTTGAATCAGTAAATACTGGGGTATAATGAAAAATCATGAACCTAAAATTATATTTCTATCTTCCAAACTGACTGCTAGGTTAAAACCAATCACTTTTCTTTTCTGGCCACTCTTTCTGACTAAAAACAGTTCAGTAGCTAAGAAGATGATTTGAGCCATCTCTCCTGATGGAAATGAAGTTCCACCATATTCCCACCATTGCTGCATAATCCCCTTGCTATCCCATCCCCCATCCCACCTCAGAATGCAACTCTGTTCAGCTCTTTCTCCAATCCTTCCAAAAACATATACAGTACACACACCCCTCTGTGTAGACATTTCATTCTGACCTTTCTATGTTAATTCCTTTGTCTTCCTTTGCTGACTTCTAATATACTCATAATCTTTAGCCTTACTACTCTTCAAACATTACAAGCCTGTTACTTTAATCTAATACTAACATTAATCTCCCCTTGTTAGCCACAATTAGAATACTTTTTCTCATGGAGCCTTTATACTTTGAGGGAATGTATATTTGTTGCAAACAATGAATTAATTCTTCAAAACATTTGCTTATCCACCATCATATCCTTTAGTTGAGTTTCTACATCAGCTTCAGCCAACTCATTCATCATCCCTAGCAACTGTTCCTTTGTTAAATTTAAAAGTGGACTTTGAGGTCCCCAAGTCATTCCTAAATTCTATCTCACATATGGGCTCAGCAGGGTAAATGTCAATAGAACATTTCTCTTCATGGGAGAGTCTTGGACCAGCAGACACAAACTCAGAATAACGGGACACCAATTTAAGATGGAGGAGGACGATGACTTGGTGTGCAGAACGCATGTTCTCGCAGTGTCTGTGTGGGTTTCCTCTGGATGCTCTGGTTTCATCTCATATTCCAAAGATTGCAAGTTAGGTGCATTGCCCATGGGAAATGCAGGGTTAAAGGGATAGGGTAGGGGAGTGAGTCTGGGTGGGAAGCTCTTCAGTGGGTCAATGTGGACTCAAAGGGCCAAATGATCTGCTTTCACACTGTAGGGATTCTACAATTATATGGTTTTCTTCTTTCAGAAGGTTGAGTGTCTTTGGAACTCCTTGTCACAGAGAGTGTGAGGCAGAGTCCTTTTGTATATTTAAGTTTGAGACAGTTCCTTAATCAGGAGGGGAATCAAGTGTTACAGAGAAAAGATGGGAAAGTAAATGTGAGGAACATCAGATCAGTCATGATCCTAATGAATAGTAGCACAGGCTTGAGAGGCTGGATGGCCGATTTCATTTCTTCGCAGCAAGCTTCCCAGTCTTCAGGACTTGGAGATGCCAGTGCTGGACTGGGGTGTACCAAGTTAAAAATCACACAACACCAGGTTATAGTCCAACAGGTTTAATTGGAAGCACATTAGCTTTCAAAGCGACAGTCCTTCATCAGGTGATTATGGAGGGCTCGATCGTAACACAGAATTTATAGCAAAGATTTGCGGTGTGATGTAACCGAAATTATACATTGAAAAATTGATTGTCTGTTAAGCCTTTCATCTGTTAGAATACAGTGATAGTTTCACTTCTTTCATGTATAAATCACAAAACCCTTCTTTTTAAAGTCTGCGTGTGTCTCTGTCTGGGGTGGGGGTTGAGTGTGAGCAACCCCCACCCCAGACAGACAAAGACCCACATGCACACATATATTTTGTGGGGTGAATTTGGATTGCAGAGTTACATTGCACTTTGCTCAAAAACTGCATACATTCATGTAGAACTCGGAGCTCAAAAACTGTAGGAATTTATGTAAAACACTGTTATCTCACTTATTAGATTAGAATCAATCTAAACATCAGGTCATTGACAGAGAACACAGGGGGCTAACATATTGTCTAGCTTATCACCATTGTTAGCAGCTAACCCGAGAATGCAACTTTAAAAAGAAGGGTTTTGTGATTTATACATGAAAGAAGTGAAACTATCACTGTATTCGAACAGATGAAAGGCTTAACAGACAATCAAATTTTCAATGTATACTTTCAGTTACATCACACTGCAAATTTTTGCTATAAATTCTGTGTTACGATCGAGTCCTCCACAATCACCTGATGAAGGAGTGTCGCTCCGAAAGCTAGTGTGCTTCCAATTAAACCTGTTGGACTATAACCTGGTGTTGTGTGATTTTTAACTTTGTACAACCTTCAGGACAACATCAACCACAACATCGTACAACCCTGTCATGGCAATCTCTACAAGATGTGTCAGAGTGTCGACACGGATACCACCATTACATGTGGGGATACCACCCACCATGTACATGGCAGGTTGTCTATCTCATATGCTGCTGGCAAGGATGTCCTGAGGCATGATACATTGGTAAAACTAAGCCAAAGCTACAACAACGGATGAATGGACACCGTGCAACAATCACCAGACAGGGATGTTCTCTCCTAGTTGGGAAACACTTCACTGTCAGGGATATTCAGCCTTGGATCTTGGGTGACCATCCTCCAAGACGAACTTTGGGATAGGCAACAACGCAAAGTGGCCGAGCAGAGGCTGATAGCCAAGTTCGGTAGCCATGAGGATGGCCTCAACCGGGACCTTGGGTTCATGTCTCACTACAGGTGACCCAACTACACTATACACTCTCTCACACACACACTCTTACATACTCACACACTCATGCAGACCCCTTGTGGACACACACTCTCTCATACATACATATTTTCTCTCTGTCTGTCTCTTTCTCTCTCTCTCACACACACACACACGGCACTGCCCTCTTGACCTGTCCATCATCTTTCCCATCTTTCTGCTCCACCCTCCTCTCTGATCTATCACCTTCCACCCACCTTCATCTACCTATTGCATTCTCAGCATACTTCCCTCTAGCCCCAACCCCTACCCATTTATCTCTCAACCACCCAGCCCACAAGCCTCATTCCTGATGAAGGGCTTATGCCCGAAACATCAATTCTCCTGCTCCTCGGATGTTGCCTGACCTGCTGTACTTTTCCAGACATGAATCACCAGTACCTACAGTCCTCACTTTCGACTATCATTTCAGTTGCATAACACTGTAATTGTTTGCTATAAATTCTGTGTCCTATGGTCCTGTTCCACAATCACCTGATAGAGGAGCAGTGCTCCAAAAGCTTGTACTTCAAAGTAAACCTGTTGGACTATAACCTGGTGTTGTGAGATTTTTAATTTTGTCCACCCCAGTGCAACACTGGCACCTCCACATCATGGCCTCTATAGATGTCCTGCATGAAATTCAGGGCCAGAAAAATTCTCAGCTAGAGCAGTCTAGTCTGGACCTGGAATTCACACAGCCAGCCAGTGGAATGGATCAGCATTGAAGCTACCTTTCATTTAGACAGTAGCTTCTATATTCCATGATTTGAAGTTGTTGAAGGCACTTCAACAATTTCTAAGGAAATATAACTGTGTAAGATCAGTAGGAGGAGGAGTATGGGTTCGAGGTGAGATGTGGGATGGGTGACAGATAGATGACATTTAGAGTTCTGGCACCAAGGTAGTTGGTGTGTAGGAAGTTGGATATAGGTGCCATCTGGCTCTCAACGTACCTGGTCCAGAATGAGGTAGGGGCCAGGTGGGTTGCTGGGTCAGGGCTGAGATGTTGCTTTGGATCAGATCAAGTCTGGAATGTGTGGATGTTTGATGAGGCTGAATCTAGAATGGGATTGAGGAGGTGAGATTTACGTGTCATCGTGGGGGTCTCAGTGTGTGTGACTGTCAACTAGTTGTTTTATAGTTAGCCAGAAGTCAGACAAGGTTTCAATTTTTCCAATGCTTCCTTTGATATTCAGTCAAATTGGTCACAACTCTCTGAAATCTCCAATTCAAAGTCAAAGCTGGGAACTCTGTCAGAACACACCAGAAGCTGACTAATTGTTCATTGAAAGTTGTAATTTATACAACAATGCCAGACAGTGCATCAAGACTTCTGCATGGTCTCAGCACACACCCTCCTGTGTCCATCTGTCCAGAAACTGCAATTATGATCACTGTTTCCTAGAAACTTTCTTAGTGCATGATGATGAAGAATCTACCGAGATGTGTGTGGTTTGTAAAGTTTGAGAGACAGCTTACAGTTACTTTGTCATCCTCAACTGTTCTTCATGTAACCACCGGCATTCTTTGAACAATTAACATGTGCAATGGATAAAAGGGAACTGGTGGATGTATGGTACTCAGATTTCCAGAAACCATTTGTGCAGGTACCATCAAAAGATATTGTGGAAAATAAAAGCTCATGGTGTATGGGGTAAATATTGGCCTAGATACAGAAAATAGGCATAAATGGATTATTTTTCTACATGACAAATTATAAGCAGTGATGTGTCACTGGAATCAGTGTTGGGGTGTCAAGTTTTTACAATCTACATAAATGATTTGGGTAAACGAACCAAAGTGATGCTCAGTAAATCTATTGATAACAATGATAGGTAGAAAGTAAGAGGACACAAGTCAGCTACAAATGGATAGAGATTGGTTGACTGGATATCAATCTGGTGAATAGGGTACAGTGTTGGGAAAAATGTGAAATTTGATGGCCAGAATGTAAAAAAGCATACTATCTAAATGTGGAAAGATTGTAGTGAATCTGGGTGTCCTATGACTCACAAAAGGATAGTATTCAAGCACTACATGTGATTTAAATGCTAACAGAACATTGTAGTTTATTGAGGGGTATTGAACACATAAGTAGGAGATTAGGGTTCATTTCTAAATGGCATTGGTGAGACCATACCTAGACTATTGCATACAGTATTAGTCCTCTTGTTTAAGGAAGGATGTAAATGTCTCAATGGCAGTTCAGAGAAGGTTTATTACAGTCAAACCTGGAGTTGATAGGAAAGATTGGGCAGGCTAGTCTTATATCTGTTGGTGGTTTGAAGCAAAAGAGGCGAATTGATCAAAAATAAGATACTGAATGGTATTGGTAGAGTGGATGTGGAGAGAATATTTCCTTGTGTGTGAAAGAATGCAGAATTATGAGTCATCACCTTTAAAAAGTGGAATTGCTCATTTGGGACAGAGGCTGGGTGACCTTTTCTTCTCTCAAATCATAATATGGCTTTGGAACTTCCTTCCTCAAAAGTGGGGGGGAACATTTTTGGATATATTTAAGGCCGAGGTGGATAGGTTTTCTTTTAAGGAAGTAGAGGAAAAGTTATCAGGGATAGACAGGAATGCAGAATTGGAATTACATCAGATCAGCCATGATGTTACTGAGCGGCAGAAAACAGGCTCATGGGGCCAAATAGTGAACTCCTGCTTCTAACTTGTAAGTTTTTAAGCTATTTTTAAGTCGTTTTAAATCTACTTAAGTACAAGCAATAATACAATTCGACTACTGGTCCAATTTGAGCTTGGAAGATTAAAAAGAATTCTGGTTTAAGAAATATTCACAGTTTTGTATCATATTCTAAAAAAAAATTAACTCTGTAACTTATAGAAGCAGTGATGTATAAATATCACTGGCACGCTGAAGATTTACATTAGTTTGTTGGACCTTTGTTTTGGGTTGCCTTATTGCAGGAGAGATGTTATACAAAGATCGGATATTTCTTAGCAGGGTGGGAGAGAAAGCCCGAGGGCTAGTCAAACTGGGTTTCTCTCATGTACCTGATGCAATTCACTTATAAAACAGTACTTAGAAAAGGATGAAATCAATTCATCTGCCCCATGTTTCTCCAGAGAATTTCTATGCGGTCAGATGACAGCTGGATAATGCAAAATTATATGAAATAGATGTCATGCTGAAGGGAAAGAAAGACTTTTTAAAATAAATTTATTATGTCAATTTACAGAGACCAATCAAGTCTTATGCATTAGATTCCTGCAGCTTTGATTGTGAAAATAATAAATGCCACCTCAGAAACAATTTAAAGCATTGCTAAAATTAACATCCTTGACAATGCATGAAATAGCTAAAGATTTAATGCATCACCCACATCCGTCTACATAACTCTATGATTAATGCATTGTTATTTTGAGAAAGGTCTCATTCCAAAGAACAGAATGCAAAATTGAAGATGGTACTGAGGAAATGCTGCACTTAAAAAGGGGGGTGTCTGTAGGTTAGACTTTTCACCAAGGCTCTGTCTGCCTTTTGAAATAGGCCAAAAAAAATCCCAAGGGACTATTTTGAAGATGAGTGGGAAAGGTTCTCTCCAGTATCCTGGTCAATATTTATTCCTCAAACAACATCTCAAAAATGGATCATTCTGTCATTAGCCCATACTGTGGGACCTTGCTTTGTTCAAACTGGCAGTCATATTTTTTATGATAGTGCCTTCACTTTAAAAATTACTTCCTTAACAGAAAAGCACTTTGGGATCTCCCAAGGTCAGAAAGGGTGGTACATATATGCAAGTTCTGCCTTTCTTTAAAGAAACGTTAAACAAAGACACAAAGTCATTGAAATTCATGGAGTAAAAGAGCAAAGTTGAGCAGCAGAATACCAACTGAAGTGAACAACAGAAATTGAAGCATGACCCAAATGCACCAAAATTCAATTCCTTTTTGACCCCATTGGAGACCATAACCTACTTAGAGGTCTTGCCCACTGCCTTTCTGTCTGAATAGGGACAGGCATATTATAATTATTATATTTGAAGGAAATATATCATACAATAGATTAGCTTTATTTAGTCCCTGAATGATTGAAAGAAAGTTCTGCTTTGCAAAGCTGGTTTCTATTGTGTCAATATTTCCTTTAGGCAGCTGTATATAAGCTCTTCAAATACGTGGAATAAAACTGCCTTCAATATTCAAAGTAACTTTAACCTCAGCATTTCAGAATAATTTAAGGCTGTTGATAGGAATACATCTGACTAGATTCTGGTTACAAATTGGGTCTGTTGCCATTCATGACTTCTATTAATGATCAAAAATATAGTTTAAAGAGAACCATGTTTCTACACTCAGTTGACAGAGAAATGTGGACAGGAGTTGGTTGTAGAGAACAAGTGGATAAATTACAGGCTAATTTAGGTAGGCGAGTATTAATCCCTGCATATAATATATCATTTAATTTGAGAAATGCAGGAATTAGAGATGCTAAGCATTACTTTAGATACTAGGAAGTATTTCTTACTGCAGAATATCAGTGTTTTTGGAACAAAGTGCAAGATATGCACCGAGCATATAAATGCCACAGAACGTCAAATGGGAATTTAAAAAGAGTAGGCCTTACTTGCTAAAAACAGAGTAAATTGCTAGACTGTAAAGAGTGAAAAATTATTTTCCTGAATTTGATTTGAAGTTCTGATTGTTTATTGCTAACCCTTTTCAATTGTTTGATTGAGCCTAACATCAACTTTTGTTCAGTGGTAGGTAACTGCTGAAGAAAGTTAGAATCATTGCAGTGCAGAAAGAGGCAATTCAGCCCATTGAGTCTGCACTGACCCTCTGAACAACAACCCATTCAGACCCCACTCCATTAACCCCACATTTCCCCTGGCTAAAGAGTGGCATGGATTATGGCAATGTTTATGGCAGAATCAGACACGAAGTTCAGCAAAGCTGATCTCAATGTCAGATGCACTGCTTTAATAAATAATCTGATGTATTCTACATTTTGTCTCCTGTGCCACTGTTGCCCATCCAATCTGTCCAGTCAGAATGCAGATTAAATCACCCATGACAATTCTCGTGTCCTTCTTGCACACTTCCATTATTTCCATATTTTTGATAGGTTGCCCTATAGTGAGGTAACTCCTCAGGAGCCTATAGATGATTCACATTTGTGACTTCTTTGCCTTGCCATTCTTTAGTTCTACCAAAATGGACTCCACATCATGATCTATTGCATTTAAATACTAATCAGCACCTCGCCTTTTTCCTCTTTGTCTATTCTTCCAGAACTTTGAATAACTTTCAACATTGAGATATCAGTCTTGCTCATTGTGTAACTACATTTCAATAATAGTTATCAAGTCACAGTCACTTATCTTTATCTGTGCCATTATCTCAATGCATGCAGCTTTTGTAAAAAATAAGGATAGATGAGTTAAAGAGCCTTAATCTTTGATTTTACACCATTATTAGTCTCTGATTTCTGCTACACTCTTTCTTCTCCATAGATTTCATACCACATCTTGTCACTTTTTGATTATTATTTGCCCATTCACTAGCCTGCATCTCTGCAGTTTTGCTTCTTTTTGATTTCTGAAACTTGATTTCAATTGAACCCTTCCCTTTCCCACTAATTAATTTAAAGCCCGACCTATAACCTTAGTTGGACGATTCAACAGGATACTGATCCCAGCATCATCCAAATGAAGCCCAACAGTTAGGAAACACTAAACACATATAAGATACAACAGTGCAGCAGACAGTGGGAGAAAACAACGTAAGCATGACCACCTCATATAGCTGGATTTATACTTATTTTCTTATATATCATTATATGCAGTTTGACACAGAACTTAAATGTTGCTAAAAGGAGAATAAGAATCAAAGGGCTTCAGACATTTGTTTATCAACCTGCTCAAAAATATTATATTACACACCTCTGGAATAGTTGGGACTTAATCTGGACTTCATCAGAACGAGGACACAATTAGCATATTTGAGAAAAGGAACACTTTTTTTACAGAATGAGAAGAGGGCGTTGATTGGTTGGGCCATAATTGGTCTATCTATTGCATCCGCTGCACCCGATGTGGCCTCCTCTATATTGGGGAGACACGCCGCTTACTTGCGGAACGCTTCAGAGAACACCTCTGGGCCGCCCGGACCAACCAACCCAACGACCCCGTGGCTCAACACTTTAACTCTCCCTCCCACTCCACCGAGGACATGCAGGTCCTTGGACTCCTCCACCGGCAGAACATAACAACACGACGGCTGGAGGAGGAGCGCCTCATCTTCCGCCTGGGAACCCTCCAACCACAAGGTATGAATTCAGATTTCTCCAGTTTCCTCATTTCCCCTCCCCCCACCTTGTCTCAGTCGGTTCCCTCAACTCAGCACCGCCCTCCTAACCTGCAATCTCCTTCCTGACCTCTCCACCCCCACCCCACTCCGGCCTATCACCCTCACCTTGACCTCCTTCCACCTATCCCAGCTCCATCGCCCCTCCCCCAAGTCCCTCCTCCCTACCTTTTATCTTAGCCTGCTTGGCTACTCTCTCTCATTCTTGATGAAGGGCTTATGCTCGAAACGTCGAATTCCCTATTCCTGAGATGCTGCTTGGCCTGCTGTGCTTTGACCAGCAACACATTTTCAGCTGAAGATGCAGCAAGAGCAGTTACCTGTCAATCTTAATTCTGAGACTAGCAGATTCAGATAGGTCAGTACGTTGCCATAAGGTTGCAGCAGAGAGGGACAGTTTTAATTACACTGTTATTTGAGAAAGGTGCAAGGTAAAGACAAATTCATTTTGTCTACATACAGCAGAGTCCTAAGAATTTATATATGTAGTTTCTAGCACACAAAAATCTATCACTTAGTAGTCTGAGCTGAAGTTCATTAATTGGTTTCAAATGAAACACATAACATAGTCCAGATTATTTAATAAATGACTTCCAGTAGCAGAATCATACCTAATGGAGGATATAACTTTCTAAAGCTTGCAAGTACAGGTCGTGGCATGCTGGTAGCTGTAGATGATCAAAGGGAAGTGTTTTGTTGATATAGTTTGCCAGTCATTGAGATGAACGGCCTACATAATTGGTGCTGCACAGCATTGCAACTCATACCACTTTACACATTGGTAGGCTAAAGTGAGTACTGTAAATGCTGGAGATCAGAGTCAAGGTTACAGTGGTGCTGGGAAAGCACAGCAGGTCAAGCAGCATCTGAGGAGCAGAAAAATCTATGTTTCCTGATGAAGGGCTTTTACCCGAAACGTCGATTTTTCTGCTCCTTAGATGCTGCCTGACCTGCTGTGCTTTCCCAGTACCACTCTAATCTTGACTCTGATCACCAGCATCTGCAGTATTTACTTTCTCCTAGTTGATTTTAACCTTACTGTGAATCCTCTTCCAAGGATGCCTAACTTGAAGAGGTGCTCCCCCTTCCTCTACAAGGTTCTAAGTGAGTCTCTCTCTCAGCGCAACCCCCCCAGGTCATCTCCTCTGCCCTGAAGCTCTTCTGCCACATCCTGAAACAGCTACATCGCTACCACAGCCATATCTCCTTCCTCAGCGCCTGCCTACGGAACCAACTGATCCAACATGGGCTCTGAACCACTTTCAGACTAACACAGTTTGGATCCGAACAGGAAAACTAGTACAGACTACAAATACAAAACTTCCAGCAACGGTTCTCCTTCCAGATCCTCTGCTTTACGCTTGTAGCCATGTGATGTCATCTAACCTCTCTACAGCCAGCTATGCCTCAACTGAGGGCCACACTCTCTCAAAACATCTTATTTAGCTTGACCATATCACCCTGTTAGTGATAAAAACCACAGAGTGAGAGCGAGTGAGCGAGCTTCACCCATGATTCTAATTTTGGTGACATGATCACAATATTTTAATCTGGAGCTACATTAAAGAATTGTTTTCATAACTTAAACTCCACCCTCCCCTCAAAATCACCACTAAAATGGAGCAATCCAATCAGTTCCCTTTCCTCAATATATTAGTTGAGAAGTCGTAAAATGGGTCATACAATGATCTACCAAACTGTCTACATCCGTCAATTAATACACACACTGGGATTTCGATAGTCTGAAACGTTGCAAGATCAGTCCTGAGAAAAGGTTATACCCGAAATACTGACTTCTCCATCTCTTGATGCTGCCTGGCTTGCTATGTTCTTCCAGCCTCCTGTTTGTCTACCCTAGATCAGCCGTTCTCGCAACCTTATCAAAGGTGGTAGAGTAATGATAATATCACTGGAATCATATTCTGATACATGGACTTGAATCTCAAATGGTAGATGGGAAAGTTTTGAATTCGATAAAAAAGTTAGCCTGATGATGAACATGTAACTACTGCTGAGTTTGTAAAAACCAGCAATTGTTGGTTTACTAATGTCCTTAGGGAAGGACGTCTGCCTACCTCACCTAGTCTGGCCTCCTCTGACTCCAGACCCACATCAATATGGTTGATTCTAACTGGGATTAGGGATGGATAATAAATGCTGGTCTAGCTGGTGATGCCCATATCCCGTGAATAAATAAAGAAAAGTCTTGTGAATAAGGCTATAGCCATCAGCTCACTGTGGAAGCTTGGTGCTGAGCTAGGACATATAAAAACCATTCAATGGACACCCTGATTAAATCATCACTTGTTCTGTATCATAAAAAACTCAGGCAAGGAACTATACCCATTGTCCTTGACCCTGAGCAATACCCAGTTTACCTCAGATTCTTCTGAAAGGGAAAATCAGCACTCTCTCCTCACTATGGCATTTTTTTCCTCAATCCTGTTTCTTTGCATCCTAGTTATGATGAATGCAAGATGAGAAAGCTTCAACTTCTAGTCTCCTTTTAGCAATGTTTAATTGCTGCACTATCACGTATTAAGTTGTGATAACAGAATCAGCTGATAAGACATGCATTGGTTTTCATGACCTCTGATGTTGAACAAAGCTGGCAATTACAGACCAGTCAGTCTTACATCTGTGGTCAGCAAAGTTTTGGAAAGAATTCTGAGGGATAGGATTTATGACCATTTGGAAAAGCATAGCATGATTAAAGGTAGTCAGCACGGCTTTGTGAGGGGCACATCATGCCCCACAAATCTTATTGCGTTCTTTGGGTAGGTGATGAAACAGGTTGATGAAGGTTGAGCAGTGGATGTGGTATATGTGGACTTCAGCAAGGCATTTGATAAGGTTCCCCATGGTAGGCTCATTTATAATGTCAGGAAGGATGGGATACAGGGAGATTTGGCTCTCTGGATTCAGAATTGGTTGGCTGACAGAAGGCGAAGAGTGGTTGTAGATGGAAAGTACTCTGCCTGGAGGTCAGTGATGAGTGGTGCCCCATAGGGATCTGTCCTTGGGCCTCTGCTCTTTGTAGTTTTTATAAATACTTGGATGAGGAGGTTCAGGGGTCAGTTAGTAAAGTTGCCGATGATGCAAAGGTTGGAGAGGCTGTTGATAGTATCGGGGCTGTTGCAGGCTGCCGCGCCACATTGACAGGATGCAGAGCTGGGCTGAGAAATTGCAGATGGAGTTCAACCTGGATAAATGCAAAGTGATGCATTTTGGAAAGTTGAACTTGAATGCTGAATTTAGGACTAAAGACAGGATTCCTGGCAGTGAGGAGGAACAGTGGGAGCTTGGTGTGCACATACATAGATCCCTCAAAGTTGCCACCCAAGTGGATAGGGTTGTTAAGAAAGCATAGAGTGTTTTGGCTTTCATTAACAAGGGGACCAAGTTTAAGACCTGCAAAGTTTTGCTGCAGCTCTACAAAACACTGGTGAGACTATACTTGGAGTGTTGTGCTCAGTTATGGTTTCCCTATCGTAGGAAAGATGCAAAGGCTTTGGACAAGGTACAAAGAAGGTTTACCAGGATGCTGCCTGGACAGGAGAGCTTGTCTTACGAAGAGAGGTTGACTAAACTTTGACTTTTCAATCTGGAGAGAAGGAGGAAGAGAGGTGACCTGATCGAGGTGTATAAGGTAATAAGAGGCATGGATAGAGTCAACAGACAGAGACTTTTCCCCAGGGCTAGATGGACTGTCATGAGAGGTCATAGTTTTAAGGCGTTAGAAGGAAGGTATAGAGGAGACATCAGAGGTAGGTTCTTTACACAGAGATCTGAATGCATGGAATGCATTGCCAGCGGTGGTGGTGGAAGCAGAGTCATTAGGGACACTTAAGCGACTGCTGGACATGCACATGGACAGCAATGAATTGAGGGATGTGTAACTTAAGTTATTTTATTTTAGATAAGGATTAATCTTTGGTACAACATTGTGGGCTGAAGAGCCTGTTCTGTGCTGTACTTTTCTATGTTTTTTAACATGTAATTAGCTCTTTCAGTCATATATTTGATCCTGATCAGGAAACAGAATGGGACGCTTCAATATTTCCAGAATTGCTTTTATTTGGAGCCTTATTCAGGATTTGAATTGTCACCACTAGCATTATGGTGACAAGAATTATGGTGGGTTGGAGGCACCATTTCAAATTGCAGTTTTCACCTCTTCTCTCTCTTTCTGATGACATATTGCAGTTTAATAAACTTAAGGTAAAGTTGGACAGCCAAATGTGTTGGTCGCTGGATTGCCTTGTATTCAGTAGTAAATTTCCTGAGGCTATATTCATGCATAATAAATAGACTGTTATAGGTGACCACAGTCACAAGCTGGGATGTCCATAAGATTTTATTTCTGGAGGAGGCACAATGGTTTTGCAACATGGTCTTGTATTTTCCAGGGAATTTGAATCCTGGAGGCTCTACTGTCAAATCATTTATAAAGTACTTTTTTTCACAAAACTGGTGTCAGCCCAGAGGTTGTGCTATCTGTCTGGTCAAAACCTACATTGCTCAAAGCATTCACAAAGCTTCAGATAAATTTCTGAAGTTTGAGCTGCATATGCAATATGCTCTGAGGCTGTTCGAGGATTGGCAGTTCTGGGCTGGCTTCAATCAGTCAAACTCATTTTTCACATTTTTGCCTTTCCTACCCGTGAGGTGAGATTAAAGCAAGGCCAAATTTGAGTTTTAACCTTGTCCACCTCTTGGAAAGCAAGGGCAACAGTGCCCTCATATCAACTGCACTGTAGCTAGTGCTCCAAACATGCTTGGAATGCTTCCCTCATCACGTTTCCCAGAACCTTCCACTGAGCTGGACCATACACCCATCTGAATCAGGCAAGACATCTTCCCTGTAAATCAGAAACAAAGACAGAAATTGCTGCAAAAAGCACAGCAGGTCTGGCAACATCTGTGGAGAGACATTAGAGTTAACATTTCAGGTTGAGAGGGTTCTGAGGAAGGGTCACATGATCTGAAACATTGACTCTAATTTCTCTCCACAGATGTTGCCAGACATGCTGTGCCTTTCCAGCAATTTGTCTATACTTCTGATTTACAGCATCCGAAGTTCTTACTTCAGACCTCTTTACTGTATGCAAACCAGAGTCCTGTGATTTACATAGTTAAAAATCACACAACAGCAGGTTATAGTCCAACAAGTGGGTGGCACGGTGGCACAGTGGTTAGCACTGCTGCCTCACAGCACCAGAGACCTGGGTTCAATTCCCGACTCAGGCGACTGACTGTGTGGAGTTTGCACGTTCTCCCTGTGTCTGCGTGGGTTTCCTCCGGGTGCTCTGGTTTCCTCCCATAGTCCAAAGATGTGCAGGTCAGGTGAATTGGCCATGCTAAATTGCCCGTAGTGTTAGGTAAGGGGTGGATGTAGGGGTATGGGTGGGTTGCGCTTCGGCAGGTCGGTGTGGACTTGTTGGGCCGAAGGGCCTGTTTCCACACTAAGTAATCTAATCTAAGTTCATCAATGAACTTAGAATGGAATGATGATTCATCAACTCATCAATGAATTGAAACCTACAACCCATTCTAAAAGATGAAAGACTTAACAACAATTCAGGTTTGTCAATTGCATGACATTTCAGTTGCATGACATTGTAATCATTTGCTCTAAATTCTGTGTCTTATGGTCTTATTCTTCACAAACACCTGATGAAGGAGCAACGCTCTGGAAGCCAGTGCTTCCAAATAAACCTGTTGGACTATAACCTATAACTTTGTGCACCCCAGTCCAACACCAGCTCCTCCACTTCGTGGTTTACGTGGGGAAATATATGATCTTGTGTGAATTTCATGAGACTGAAATGGACAGGAGGGAAAGCACAGAATGATTTTTGTTATGAGACCAGGAGCCAAGGCAAAATCACCAAAAGAAATGGATTGGTATCACACCCACCAAACCAGATGTTAGTCTCTGTCTATGTTCCCAGGCTATGTTCAGCCTTTTCTTACAGGCATTTATTTCCTGTGTGCTGTTGGTGGTTTTCCTTTGTACATTATATGTCAAGACCAGGTGTTTCTCTTTCCAATTTTCTCTACAACTTTGCTGAAGTGCTTCTATTTGTTTGTTTTAACCCATTTGCTTTCATTCTCTCGAAGTGTCTGCCCTTAGTTTCCCACCGCACCCATGCTCTCTGCTCTCTCTCAATGCTCACCCTTTCATTTCTCTACTCTTTGTCCTTATCTTTTACTCTAGAGTAGAAATTTTCATCCTTAATAGCTCCTGCTGAAACACAGATATGATAAAAAAGTGATTTTCTGTTCCTTTCTAATCACTGTAGTTAAATCAGTTTTGTTTATCAATTATACCTAACAGAAAATATGGACTCACTTCTTTGTGATGAATGACTTCAATACATTTGTTTTCCCTAAGGGCAGAATCTCATTAGGCCCTGAACAATATAGGACGTCGAAAGAAATCTGGGAAAAATCACACAAGAGGTCAAGTGAGGTCTTTCTCAATGTTGGGACCAATATGTCAGATTTTCCAACAGAGATCCAGGCTTCAGGATGAGATTCTTGCTAAGCAGCTGCAAGGTGCCTATTAACAGAGAATATCACTCATTATCACCCTTACTTCATTCATATGCAGGTTGCTTTTCTACCCACGGAAGACAGAATGTATACTTTCTGATTCCAACTCGCCACTTGCTCTTTTGGACCACAGTATCAGGGTATTGTCCACGTGTAGTAGCTGTTCTCATGCCTTTTCATAGGTGGCTGACATTCATCATGTGCCAGCCTCATCACACCATGACGCATCACCACTCTACTCATGGAACTGGTACTGCCATGCTGCATGTTGGCGCGTATTACAACTTTCATTGTAATGCTGCTGTCAGGACACTTGCAAGGATGAGCTTCCAACTCAGTGCTAGAGCAGGCTGCTCATTTGCTATCTTAGTGCTCACTCAAGTCGCATGTTGATGCTCACAGCCTGATCTTGCTCATCTCTTGCATTCTTGCACCGTTTCCCCTCTGGCACAGCTCAAAGGCTTGCTTTGTTTCTTAGTCCTGACACAAAGCCAGGCATTTTGACAAGCTTGTCAGCAGTCAATACTCAAAGTGTGGCCAGCTTGCTGTGAGGCACGGTGCTATATCAATCTCACACACACAACATACGTCAGCTGTTTGTACAGCAAACAAGTTGCATGTGCATCAAACAAATGGCTATGTCTCAAAAACCAAATGGAGTTGTCTTCAATCAAGTGAAAGGAGGCTGCTGTCAGTCAGGGGCATCATTAGTGCATAGTCCAGGGGCCTGGGCACAGTTGCTTACCCATTTGGGGCAGTCACAGTCTGGGGATCCTTCTTGGTACAATCTGGGCTGTGACCAGTGAAGCCTCATTTTGAAAATTCTCCTCCCTTATTTGAAAAACCCTCTTGTGGTGTGGCCACCTTCACAGATCACGACAAAGTAAACCAGCATAACGAAAACACAGTGTGCTCGAGAAGCTCAGCAGTTCTGGCAGCATCTGTGAAACAGAATATTTGTGTCCAGTCATATAGCTTCTCTAGTTTCATGGATCACATATAGAATAACATTTTCTACTTTCCATTTTCAGAGCTTCTTCCTCTGAATTTCTCCAAAATTTTACTAAATTGCCTGAACTCTGGCAGCTTTTTAGTAACTTAGCTTTCTCATTGGCAACATGTAGCATGTAGAGTAATGCACACTAAATACATATTCCTCACACAGGCTGGACACAATGAAGAATTTCACTCATGCTTAATCATTTTACTCATACAAATCATTAACTTGCTCTCCCTTGCTCCTCTTTGTGTTTTTCCTGGCTGTACCTAAATTGTAAATTAGTCAAAAGAGAAATGAGACAGGCTTCACCCTTTCCGTTGTCAACTTCAATCTAGTATTGGGTGCTATGGAGTTAGCTGTGCTGTTGTTGGTGATGATTGCATTGATTTTCTTTTCACCTTTGTAACCTTTGCTTAGCATTGCCCATGACAACAGAGCTGAAGTGGTGTGAATCATTTCATGGAGAATCATCCTGCAGTTCCTGAGAACATTCCATCATATTACCTCTCATACCCAGAGCAATATCCCTAGCATTTCAGATATCCTTCTCTCTGTTTTTTTTTAAAAGCCTCTTCAGAACAGAAATTTTGGACCATAGTCTTCAACCATTACTACTCAATGATTCTTATCTAGGTTCCTTGGGATGATTACTGCATTAAAGGAAATAAGTCAAAAGTATAGAGTCATTAGTCACTTTGCAGCCTTCTGAACTCAACATGGTATTCAATAATTTCAGATCATAACTGCAGCTCCCAATTTTCTGGACAGCAACTTTTGGAAATGATTCTGTTTTTGTCACTTTCAGCAATTCAGATCCATCTTTCTTTATGTGCCATTACCACCTCCTTCTGCCTTGTACCATCATTCCTGTTATTTAATGACTTTTGCCCTCCACTGTTACAGACTTCATCTATTTTGATTTTTTTTTCCCTTGTCTTTGTACTTGCTAAAAATGCGTTCCATCTAAATTGTCAAATATTGCAACAATTCATGATCTGAAAGCACTTGGTAGAATCTTCTTGGTCCCATGGAGATGTGAGTGAGGGCAGGATTGGGAACAAACAATGAGGTGACGAAAGCAGCAATTTACTCCATTCCTTGGATGCGTTAGACAGAAGATGGTGAACTATGTCAATTAATGATGTAATAAGGCCAACGGGCTCAGAGCTTCCTGAAATCACAACAGAATTCTAGTGAGGGCCAAGCCAGCAGTTCTGAGGTGACAGATCTTCTGGAAGGATTTTCCCTTTGTTCTAAGGTCTACTAGCCTCAACTCCACCTTATAATTGAAATTTTATGGATGTTTCCAAGATTTTGAGGTGATCTCACATTTTTCTTTCTTGATGAGAAGTGCACAAATCTTCAGGTGCGACTTCCTCCCAGAAGATCACTCCCAATGACACACTATCAACCCATGTTGGGGTGGGGCTGTCAGACTCAGAAATGATCCCAACTCTTGAAAATTAACAATTACCATAAAATGTTTTCATAGCCGGATTGCATGTGGAGAAGGCCCACACAGAACTGTTCTCTTCCATTTTCAGGGTTACATTCTGTTTTTGTTTTAAAACAGACAAGCATTCTGGACTGGCTGAGGCATTTCCAGAAGCTTCTGAACTCCCTTCACTGCATAAATGTTCTGCCTAAAGCTGACCAAAAAGGACCTGGATGCAACCAACTGTATCAAGCCAGCTCTGGGTAAAGGAAAACAAGATGCTAAAATGAGCACACGCTTACAGTTACCTCGTCACCTGGTGCTGGGTACTGTGATAGGGAGATGATTCATTTACCAGATGATTGGAGGGTGGCAAATGTTATTCTCTTGATCAAGAAAGGGGATAGGGATAACCCTGGGAATTATAGACCAGTCAGTTTTACATTAATGGTGGGCAAATTATGGGAGAGGATTCTGAGAGACAGGATTTATGATTATTTGGAAAAGCATAGTTTGATTAGAAACAGTCAGCATGGCTTTGTGAGGGGCAGGTCATGGCTCACAAGCCTTATTAAATCTTTTGAGGATGTGATAAAATACATTGATGAAGGTAGAGCAGTGGATGCGTTATAAATTGATTTTAGAAAGGCATTTGATAAGATTCCCCATCATAAGTTCATTCAGAAAGTCAGGAGGCTTGGGATACAGAGAAATTTGGCTGTCTGGATACAGAATTGGCTGGCCTATAGAAGACAGACAGTGGCAATAGATGCAAAGTATTCAGCCTGGAGCTTGGTGACGACTGATGTCCCGCAGGGATCTGTTCTGCCATCTCTGCTCTTTGTGATTTTTATAAATGACTTGGATGAGAAACTGGAATGGTGGGTTAGTAAGTTTGCCAATGGTGCAAAGGTTGGTGGAGCGGTGGACAACGTGGAGGGCTTTTGTAGGTTGCAACGGGAAATTGACAGGATGCAGAACTGGGCTGAGAAGTGACAGATGGAGTTCAACCTGGAAAAGTGTGAAGTGATTCACTTTGGAAAGTCGAATTTGAAGGCTGATTACAGGTTAAAGGCAAGATTCTTGGCAGTGTGGAGGAACAGAGGGATGATGACAGGCTAGGTAGAATGGATAGTCAGAGACATTTTTCCAGGGCAGAAATGGCTATCACAAGGAGGCCATTTTAAAGTGATTACAGGAAGGTTTCGGGCAGATGTCAGAGGTCGGTTGTTTACACAGTGTGTGGTTGGTGCGTGGAATGCATTGCCAGCTCTGGTCGTAGAGTCAGATACATTAGGGACATTTAAGCAACTCATGGATAGACACATGGATAATCATAAAATATAGGGAATGTAGGTTAGTTTGACCTTAAAGCAGGATAAAAGGTCGAAGAGCCTGAACTGTGCTGTACTGTTCTATGTTCAAAGTACTTCTGTACCTTAGCAATCTTCCAATTAGTTCACTGAGATTGACCACCAGCACTTGAAATGCCTATGCCAGTCAAAAGACTGAAATCGGAACTGGTTG
Organism: Hemiscyllium ocellatum; assembly: GCF_020745735.1. Lineage (NCBI taxonomy): Eukaryota > Metazoa > Chordata > Chondrichthyes > Orectolobiformes > Hemiscylliidae > Hemiscyllium > Hemiscyllium ocellatum. The sequence goes on from NC_083401.1 coordinate 139,624,566, forward strand.
AATTGTTTAAATATACAATTCTGGGATTTTGTGTCAGGTTCTGTTCGACATATGGAGGGAAAGCAGGACTCCAGACTAAGCAGATAATTTGCATCGAGCCCTCCATCTGTCTTTGAGTTGCTATCAGAAAGATGCTTTCAACGTATCCCTGGGAAAGGAAAACTACTGGGCCCAGCTTCTCAAGGGAACTGTACTGGACACAAACATTTGGAAAGTTATGATTTACGTGAACTGATTTTTAATATCTCTGGATTTACCAAAATGAACCATTCTCTTCTGTTGTCTGCTGTTCTTTAATTCTTGGATTGTCTGTGTGTGTGAATGGAGTAGCAAAGCAATTTCCCAGCATTTGAATGTTTTATTCACAATCCCTAACTTTGATTTTGCTTTGAAGTTTTTTTTGCCATGGGTTTATTTCAAAATTTGTAACCTGAAAACCTGGGTTAAGGGAATGCCTTTTGGCATACCTCAGTAAGGGATAAAGGTAAAAAGAAAATGGGGGTGAATCCAACAACACAACACAGTCTTGGGCTTCAGTGGGGAAAACAATCAATTTAAATTCACCTCAATTTCCTCTCATCTATAAAAATTCTGACTCAACTCTTTTTCCCTCTTCACACATGTTGCCTAACCCGAGTATTTCCAGCATTTTCTATCTACATTGGAGGTTTTTAATATCTCCAGAATAAAACGTTATTTTTAGTTTTGTTGGAAATCCATTTCCCAGGCTCCTGCACAGTGCTAATTCAGCTCAGTTCAATTTGATTCGAATTTTAAATTCAGTGTGTTCCCACTCCCAGCACTTCCCTACAGTCTTCAGTGATTATTCATGGCTTTAGCTGAAGACCTGTTGACTAACCTGATGGCAAGTGATACAGCAAAAATGAAAGATTACGTTGATTGGGTCAGAGTACCAACTGACATAATTGCAAATTATTTGAAGAGCATCAGGTTTAGCACAGAATTTGACAAATACTTACATTAAACTCCGTATGCCTTACATTCATTAAATACATTCCAGCTATTATTGTTCCCTAACTATGATACCATAAGTAGCTCTCAAGTGAAATCTGCTCTCTGTTTCTATTTAATTTCCAATAAACACAAATGCACTGTGCAAAGCATGCACATCTGCAGACTCCTTTCTTTGGGGAGAAGTTAAACTGCCGTGGAAAGCAATCGGCTGAAACAAGCCAAAGGAAAACACAAGAGACATGTCTCAGTTAAAGATATTTCCAAACAAAGATTGAAGGCAGTGTTCTGGATGATTTTAATTACAGAAAAGAAAAACCTAAAAGGAAAGTGCAAAAAAAAACCCCTGATGTGTTCCAAATATAACAATGAGCGTTTAAGCAGTTTAAGATATGGTTGGGTTAATGAAGTCCTAACTTACAAATGATTACTTTATTGATCTTTTTAAACAGTTTTATTTTCAAAGAGCAGAAATCCTTTAATCTAGGTTAATAAAACATCGAACCATTATGTCAAGGGAATACAGTAGATTTGTAGATTGCACATGACAATTCAGCTTTTTTTCTTCCTACCATTTTGTCTTCATTATATAAGCAAACCAAGCTAACTTCTCAAATTAGCTGGCTACAAAATGCAAAATAGAACCATAGAGTCATACAACATCAATTTCAGTACAACTCATCCATGCCAACCAAGTTTCCCAAACTAAACTAGTCCCATTCGATTGCTTCTGGCCCACTTCCCTCTAAACTTTTCCTTATTCATTACATACTTGTCCAAATGTGTCTTAAATGTTGTAACTGTACCTCATCTACCACTTCCTCTGGCAGTTTATTCCACATATGAGCCAACCTGTGTGTGAAAAAGGTGCCCTGTAGGTCCATTCTGAATCTTTCTCCTCTCACCTTATAGATATGTCCCCTAGTTTTGAACACCCCCCGTCCGAGAGAAAAGACCTTTGCTATTCACCTTATCATGATTTTATAAATCTCTATAAAGTCACCCCTCAACCTCCTACACTCCAGTGACTAAGTCCCAGCCTCTCCCAATAACTCACAACCCTCCAATCCCACCAACATCCTGTTAAATCGTTTCTGAAACTTTTCCAATTTAATAATCCTTCCTATAGCAGGGTCATCGAGGGCCAAAGGGCCTGTACTGCACTGTATTTTTAACTGGACACAGTACTACAAAAGTGGCCTCACCAATGTCCCGTACAGTGTCAACATGATGTCCCAACCCTTATACTCAATGGTTTGAGCAATAAAGGCAAGCATGCCAAATGCCTTCTTAACCACACTGTCAATGTGTGTTGCAACTTTCAAAGAACTATCTACCTGGACCGCTAGGTCTCTCTTTGACACTGCATCGGCCCTACCATTAACTGTGTAAATGTACAGCAGCTTTTTATTTGTCATTTCTACCAGATACAACTGATACAGTAAAAATAAGACAGCATTCCTCCAGGACTGAAGGTGCTACATGGACAGCACAAACTACACACTCATACATGGCAAAAAGTGCATAAGACATGCAAAACACACAAATTACAATGTAATAGAAGAATGATAAATAATAGACATTTTTTCTGGCAGCAATTCAAAGTCATGCAAAGAATTTCAGATGGGAAAGAGTCCAATTATACTGTGCTAAGGAGCCTAATAGTTTGGGGGAAGAAACTGTTGTACAGTCTGACTGTGAGAAACAGAATACTCCAGTATCTTCTGCCAGATGACAGGAGGGAGAAGAGTTTGAGTGAGGGGTGTGTAGGGTCTCCACAATGCTCTTAACCTTTCAGATACAGCGTGTGGAATAAATTTCTGGAATGGAGGGAAGAGAGAACCTGATGATCCTCTCAGCTCTCCTCACTATCCGTTGTAGGGTCTTACGATCCGAGACAGTGCAATTCCCGAACCAGGCAGTGAAGCAGCAGCTCAGGGTACTCTCGTGAACCCTCTGTAGAATGTGGTGAGGGTGGGGGTGGGAGCTAGGCTTTCTTCAGCCTGCACATAAAGTAGAGTCACTGCTGGGCTTTCTTGGTTATGGAGTTGGTGTTGAGGGTCCAGGTGAGATTCTCCGCCAAGTGTACACCAAGAAATGTCATGCTCTTCACGATCTCCACGGGGGAGCTGTCAATGTCCAGCAGAGAATGGTTGCTCTGTGCCCTCCTGAAGTCACCAACTGTCTCTTTCATCTTGCCCATGTTCAGAGACAGGTTGTTGGCTCTGCACCAATCCATTAGCCACTGTTCTCCTCTCTGTATGCTGACTCATCATTTGTGCTGGTGAGACCCACTACAGTCATATCATCAGCGAACTTGATGATGTGACTCGACCTGTGCATTGCTGCATAGTCATGTGTCAGCAGGGGGAGCAGCAGTGGACTGAGCACACAGCCTTAGGGGACCCCTGTGCTCAGCGGGATCATGTTGGAGATGCTGTTCCCAATCCAGATTGACTGAGGTCTCGCAGTCAGGAAGTCCAGGATTCAGTTACAAAGGGAGGTGTTTAGCAATATGATGACCTGTGCATTTGCAATGCACAGTTCAGAATTTAAACGTCTAATTGTGATAATCCCCTATGCTTTGAGCAATAAATTTTAGTTTTAAAGATTTGCAAAGTCACTAACTAGAATTTTTAAACAGAGCTTTTAGAAATAACTGCCAACTACATCAAAGTCTCTCGAAAGATAGAAAGCATAAGATGTGAACTTTTACCGCCTTCCTTACCTATGTTGAATGCTCCAAGCACTTCAATACCCCTATGTGACAGCATGAACCTTTCAATTTATTATATTATGTTCCTGATTACACTGTGGACTCCTCCACAACAGAGAGATGAAATGAGTGTCATTCTGGTACAGTGTGTGTTTCATCAGCGTGAATTATTTATAATGCGACTGATGAATTGTGGACGCTGTTTGGTTGAGAAGATCTTTCTGCTGAACAGCTATAGCAACTATCTATAGCCATCATGTACAGCATGATTTTCAATCGCGATTTTGTATAGCACGAGGTTGCAGAGGGACATTACAACCGCGTTATAGCAGGACAACCTGTACAGTGATTGCTTTGCTTAACATTACCTTTCAATCTGCATATACGACACTGAATGGTCACTTACACTGGAACTCTCCCTTAACTTTGTCTTTCCCCTCCTTCACTTTTCCATAGTAACTCAATACAAGCTCAAGAACAGCATCTCATCGTTCTACCAGACACTTTGTAGCCCTCTGGTCTTATCAACAATTCCATTCTGCAATCACAATTCCTATTTTCACTGGCACAGCAGCTGCTGGCAAATAGCATGAGTGCAGCAGGTTTGCAGGGAATAGAGGGGTATGGGGTGGGGTTTTGAGATTTGGATTTCTTGCTTCATGCTTGGTAAGGTGGCCCATTTCTATAGGTTTTACTAATCCTTATTTTCTCATCCAATTCTTAAACAAAGGGTGCTTTGTTTGCTTTACCAGAATTATTTTTGCTTCTCTTTCTCTCTACTACTCTCCTGTAACCATTCATGCTTTTTCTAGACTCATTTTTTCTTTAATTTCTCCCGTTATCACATTTGTTCATAATGCACCATCAACAATTCTGTCATTAAAGAATCATGTATTTTCCATCTCTTCACAGGTCTGTCCTTTCTCTCCAATACACTTTTGATTTTGGCCTATATTTTCTTAAAGAGAGTTCATCTGCAATATTTCCTTGTACTGCCGAAAGATCATCAAATTGAATCATTAACCTTAAATTTCTCTTTCCATACATGCATTTTTACTTGCTGAATGTTTCCACAGCTTCTGCAATGTTTTCTTAGGCAATCTTCTGCTCCCTTGGAGAAAATTCTCTTCCAGTCCCTACTTTATTGGCCAACCACTTTTGGTGCCATTATATTTTAGTCTGCAGTATATGTGTCACTGCAGCCTACTTTCTATTCCTGGTCTCACAATCCTTTGTGCTCTTTCTCGCTTTCCAGTCCACCTCTGCTAGATTCCTAGGAGAGGAACGTTTCTTAATTGTCAATGTGATACTTTGGAAAAACTAAACCTTTTTTTAATTCATTCACAGGATGAGGGCATTGCTGTCCATGCTAGTGCTTACTGTTCATCCCCAATTGCTCAGAGGGGAGTTAAGAGTCTACCACATTGCTGTAGGTCTGAAGTCACACATAGGCCAGACTAGGTAAGGACAGCAGTTTCCTTTGCTAAAGGACATTAGTGACTCAGATGAATTTTTCCAACAATTGACAATGGATTCATAGCCATTAATAAACTCTTAATTCTCAAATTTTTATTGAATTCAAATTACACAATGTGCTATAGTGAGATTCAAAACCAAATCCCCAAAACATTACCTGGGTCTCTGGATTAACAGTCCAGAGATAATACCATTAGACTGCTGCTTCCCAAGGACAATATATAATAAACTGACTACTGAACAAGAAACCTATGAGAAACTGAGGACTGCAGATGCTGGAGATAAGAGTCAAACCGTGTGATGCTGGAAAAGCGCAGCCAGTCAGGCAGCATCCGCGGAGCAGAAGAGTCCACATTTTGGGCATTCTTCAGGAATTTTAAGCAAAAAATAGACATTTTAACATTTCTTTTATTTTTCTTTATTCATTCAAAGGAATGTTGGTATTGCTGGCATGTCACACATTTGTTGCCTGTGCCTAATTGTCCTAGAGAAGGCGCTGCTTTCTTAAACAGCAGTTTTTCAAATTTTTGCTGACTTCTCCCAAATATGCTTCATACAATTCTGCACTCCAGTGCTCCCCAAGTGACCATCCTTCAGAGTTCAGCCTGAGCACTGAATATTGGCACATTCATGGTAAACCTTATTAGTAAAGGAATCAAAACATGTCATCACCCAACATCAATGCTGTGCATTTTCTAACATGACTCACTGGATAGTAATCAGGAGTAGTTACACTTTACTGCTTTGGCCCCTCTATATCTCAGTCAAGCTGTTCATCATACAGTCTCCTGCCAACGTTGACTATCAAAACTCAACAACGAACAAAGAAAATGCAGGAACCTTCTGTTGTCACCATTAAGATTTCCTCTCACTACTCAAAATTGGCATCTTTCTGACATTTGTAGCTCAGCTGATGTTGGTCAACCTGCAAGCCAACTGAACCCAGAGAGAAAGCAAAAGCTAAACATATTAAAATGTAAAATACTATGGATGTTGGAATTTTAGAATAAAAACAGGAAATGTTGGCAGTATCTGTACATTGAGAAATAGTTAACGGGAAGAAAATTCACATGTCCATATTTTGACTCATACAATGCAACTTTTTATTTTCAACGGGATCCCTGATAGACTTAGCTCCCATTTGGTTAAGTTACTGTGCCAGAGTAGATAGGGAGCTTGGAGTGTGGCAGGGAGAGACCTCACCCAGTTATGATTTTTGGATGGATAGTAGGCCTCACACAGGGAGTGGGGTTGGTGTTTCCATGTCCTGTGAAATCCAATTGACCAAGGTTAATCTGTACGACAGGTTCAAAATGAAGCTTCCACATTTATTCTGAAAGTAAATGGTTTCCTACAGCAGATCATTCCCACCTCACTTCTACTCCATCTCAAAATAGACAGTTTGCAGAGAGTTTGGATTAAGAATGCTATAAGTTTTGTTTAACATGGTCCCACTTGAGCCATTTTAGTGTTAAATTCACCATCTTTTGATGGCCTTTTGTTCAATGAAAAAACAATTCAAGACCTTTACTATTTCTCTCTCCACAGATGCTGTCTGATCCAAAATAGAACATAGAAAAGTACAGCACAGAACAGGGCCTTTGGCCCACAAAGTTGTGCCGAGATTTAATCCGAATGTAAAATATAGTAATTTAACCTACACACCCCACAACTCTCTGCTTTCCATGTTTATGTCCAGCAGTCGTTTAAATGTCCCCAGTGACTCTGCTTCCACCACCACCAATGCTGGCAACACATTCCATGCATTCACAACTCTCTGTGTAAAGAACCTACCTTTGATATCTCCTTTCTACCTTCCTCCCAATATCTTCAAACCATGACTTCTCGTACCAGTCAATCCTGCCTTTGGGAAAAGTCTCTGGCTATTGACTCTATCTATTCCCCTCATTATTCTGTTCACCTCGATCAGGTCTCCTCTCTTCCTCCTTCTCTTTAGAGAGAAAAGTCCGAGCTTATTCAACCTTTCTTCATAAGGCAGGCCCTCCAGACCAGGCAGCATCTTGGTAAACCTTCTTTGCACCCTCTTCAAAGCCTCTGTATCTTTCCTATATTAGGGCGACCAGAACTGGACACAATATTCCAAGTGTGGTCTCACCAGGGACTTGTTGAGCTGCAGCAAAACCTCGCAGCTCTTAAACTCAATCCCCCGGTTAATGAAAACCAAAACATGATGTGCTTTCTTGACAACCCTATCCACTTGGGTGGAAACTTTGAGGGATCTATGCACTTGCACACCCAGATCCCTCTGCTCCTCCAACACTGCCAAGAATCCTGTCTTTAATTCTATATTTAGCATTCGAGTTCGACCTTTCAAAATGCATCACTTCGCATTTATCCAGGTAAAACTTCATCTGCCATTTCTCAGTCCAGCTATGCACCCTGTCAATGTGGCATGGCAGCCTGCAACAGCACCTCCAAGCTTTGTGTCATCTGCAAATTTACTAACCCATCCCTCAACCTCCTCATCTAAGTATTTATAAAAACTACAAAGAGCAGAGGCCCAAGAACAGAGCCCTGCGGGACCCCACTCAACACTGACCTCCAGGCAGAATACTTTCCATCTACAACCACTTTCTGCCTTCCGTCAGCCAGCCAATTCTGAATCCAGATAGCCAAGTCTCCCTGTATCCCATACTTCCTGACTTTATAAATGAGCCTTCCATGGGGAACCCTATCAAATGTCTTGCTGAAGTCCATATACATCACATCCACTGCTCGACTGTCGTTGACCTGTCTTGAAACCTTCTCAAAGAACTCAGTAAGATATGTGAGGCATGACCTGCTCCTCACAAAGCCATGCTGACTGCCTTTAATCACACTATGCTTTGCTACATAGTCATAAATCCCATCCCTCAGAATTCTTTCCAAAACTTTGCTGACCACAGGAGTAAGACTGACTGGTCTGTAATTGCCAGGGATTTCCCTATTATGCTTCTTGAAAAGAGGAACAACATTCCCCTCCTTCCAATCCTTCAGTACGACTCCCGTGGAGAGTGAGGAGGTAAATATCCTCTCCAGTGGTTTAGTAACCTCCTTTCTTGCTTCCCGGAGCAGCCTCGGATAAACCTGATCTGGCCCAGGGGACTTATAAATCTTAATGTTTTCCAAAATTTCTAGCACATCAACTTCATCAATCTTGATTTGGTCAAGACTGTGTCCCAGCTCTTCTAAGTTTTCATTTACAAAAATTCCCTTTCCTTGGTGAAAACCGAAGCAAAAAACTCATTTAGGGCTTCCCCTATCTGCTCAGACTCCACGCACAAGTTCCCTCTGCTATCCCTGATCAGCCTTACCTTCTCCCTGATCATTCTCTTATTCTTCACATATGAGTAATCGTTCCTGTTTTCATAATAGAGAAGTAATGGTAAGATAGAAATGAGATTGAGACTTCAGCTCATATTGTTTTATGGTCTGCAGTTTTCAGTTTGATTTTCAGCACTTTGTATCCATTATTCGGTCAATAATTCTCAGATGTACAGTGGATTTGTCGGTGTCGAAAAGTGTGGCGTTGGAAAAACACAGCAGGTCAGACGGTACCCGAGGAGCAGGCGAATCGAAATTTCAGGTGTATAAGCCCTTCATCAGGATTTGTCAGTGGTCAAATATGGCTCAACATGAAGAACTAGAGCATGAACTCAAACAGATGCAGCACATAGTTTGCCCTCCATTGCTAACAAAGTGACTATCTTGCAAGTAGGACAAAAAAGCTCTAAAAGTCTCACTGTTACTAAGCATAACATGGTAAATAAATGCATTAGTATGTAGACAATTAAATATGACAGTATTGGTTGCAGTTAATAATAGGAAATTAAAGAGCAGGTTAAATGAACACTGTGGTGAGCACTGTACTTTAAATAACCTTTTCAATGATAAAAGTGTCTATCCCTCAAAGACTGGCACACAAACATACAGGCATATCACTGGATCACAGCAGTAGTCCGTCTCTATATCAATTGGGTAGTCAAAAGATCATTATATGTCAGTGTGTAAAGTGGAACAGAAACAGGCTCAAGCTACTCCTGACATAAACATGGTCTCAGCTGTAAACTTATAAGTTTCAAAATTGGATTGCTTGTTTTTTTTTGAGTGCAGGGGTTGTACCCAGTTGCATTGGGACAGACACTATGCAAACCTCATCAGATTACTGCAGCTTTAAGCTAAACATGATCTGTACTGCTGGTTGGCTGAGTGCTCAACAATTGCTCAGCAGCGAGTATGGATAATGTGCTTCATTTAACTTGCAGCTCTTAAATAGGAGGTCCACACATTTCATAGAAACTTCTATTGATTGTAAAGAGAAAGATGATCAACCAAAAGAAGGTTCCCAGGTTCTTGACCCGGGAAGGAGCAGTCTAGGAAATTGACAGGAAGGACAAGACAGCTAGCCTCGAGGTCCAGCTCCTAAAGACTGACCCCAGGGACCAGCCAGCCTTGCTGCAAGAGGTACAATGATGGTATTCAAAGTGAATACCTCTTCATATAGCATCTCTAAGCATCACAACACCACTTAATGAACCAGACTCCTAACATACACCCATCAGAACCTCTTGGTGGTCATGTCTTGTGCCCAACAACACTTCCTCTTCATATACTTATTACTGATCCCAACTTCTCAACCATATCTCAGTGATAGTCTTCCCTCTCTTGTAGGATAAGGCCATTCATTAACATGAGATGCTTGGCAGAATTGCAGAGGGATAGGTACACTGGCACCATCTACAAGTGCACACCAAACTCTGCACCATAGGGCCAGCTGTAACACAGGCAGCTGATACCCGGAAAACACTCAGAATGACGATATCTTCCTGTCTTAGTCTGTTCTGAAGTCTCAACATGTGTTCTTCCTGCTACCTGAATGAAAATCAAGTTGCAAATAGTCCCTGTTAATAGACAGTCATCCTCCAAGCCCGATCATTATCCAAGCCTTTTACTGTCCAACTGTTTGCTCTCTTTGGACTCTATCTCCCCCTGTCATTTACTACTTACCCTCTCCTCCCATCCTATCTTCTGCATACAAATCGACATTTCCCCTCTGTTCTGGGGAAGGGTCACTCAAAGCAAATGTTAATAGAGGCTGCCAGACTTGCTGAGCTTTTCCAGCAATTTCTGTTTTCGTTTGTAGTTGAGAATGTAGTGACTGCAGCTTGAGGTCTCACTGCCCATTATAACAAATAGAAACAACCCAATGTCTCAGTTTGCATTGCAAACTCAGACTCAGGTCATGTAAGTTCTCACAGCAGTCTAGCTTTTCGCCTCCAATAGACTACAAAAATTGCAATGACGCCACTCTGGGAGATTGCAGAATAATGGCCATGGTCAACACCGATTGCACACTAATGCAGTGGTATCCATTACAGTCCTGTGCCTCGTTGTCATGTGGGACCTGCAGAGCCATGTGCCCAACTACCTTCGAAAAGCCAAGTGACCATCACTCTTGCTTCTTTCTGATGATATTAAGATGATAAAATATTTTCTTTAGATGCCTACACCTCAATCTCCTCTCAAATGCAGTGCGATCGGTCGGCTGGGAAAGGTTAGTAATACCACCTGTTCCTACCTGGAAAGATCACAGGAAGCTAAGAGGGATAATGACCTTGACAATAACTTGAATCACCAGACTCACCTTAGTGTTGTGCAGGTCCTGTCAATAGAACTGAAACAGTGCTGTGGCCACTTTCTTGGTGACTCAGACGTTGGTCCTGCTGAAGTGGAAGAGGGAGAAATACAGGAATTTCTGTGTAAAGCCTACTCTTCCTTATTTCATGAGGAGTTTCCAGTCATACCAACATCACACTGTTATGTTACAGATGAAGAGGGATTATGTTGTATTATGTCCAATAGTTAATATGCATTTTTCCTTTAAGAGACATACTTATGGTCTCATCACTGTATCATATCATGTGACCTGACAGTTTAGAGGTCTCAGACTCTCCCTTAACTGAGGCTACTTGAAACATAACATGTTGCTGAAAGCATGCTACTGTTTGTAACCAACAGCTAAATATTAGCCCAATCGCTGAAGTGGCTGTAACTTGAATAAACATTTATTTCAGGATCTTTGAGGTGCTGCATTTTGGGAAAGCAAATCTTAGCAGGACTTATACTATTAATGCTAAGGTCCTAGGGACTGTTGCTGAACAAAGAGACCTTGAAGTGCAGGTTCATAGCTCCTTGATAGTGGAGTCGCAGGTAGATAGGATAGAGAAGAAGGCGTTTGGTATGCTTTCTTTCATTGGTCAGAGTATTAAGTACAGGAGTTGGGAGGTCAAGTTGCGGCTGTACTTGACATTAGTTAGGCACTGTTCGAATATTGTGTGCAATTCTGGTCTCCTTCTTATGGAAAGGATGTTGTGAAACTTGAAAGAGTTCAGAAAAGATTTACAAGGATGTTGCCAGGATTGGAGGATTTGAGCTATAGGGAGAGGCTGAACAGGCTGGAGCTGTTTTCCCTGGAGCATCGGAGGCTGAGGGGTGACCTTATAGAGGCTTACAAAATTATGAGGGGCATGGATAGGGTAAATAGGCAAGGTCTTTTCCCTGGGGTGGGGGAGTCTGGAACTAGAGGGCATAGGTTTAGGGTGAGGGGGGAAAGATATAAAAGAGACCTAAGGGGCAACTTTTTCCATACAGAGGATGTTACGTGTATGGAATGAGATGCCAGAGGAAGTGGTGGAGGCTAGTACAATTGCAACATTTAAGGGCATTTGGATGGGTATATGAATAGGAAGGGTTTGGAGGGATATGGGCCGGGTGCTGTCAGGTGGGACTAGATCGGGTTGGGATATCTGGTCGGCATGGACGGGTTGGACAGAGATACTTTACATCTCTATGACTCTATGGCACACCTAGTCATAGCATGGAAACAGACCCTTTGGCTCAAACTGGTCCATGCCGACCAAAATGTCCATCCACGCTAACCCCATTTCCCTGCACTTAGCCCATATCCTTCTAATCATTTCCTGTCCATGCATTTGTCCAAAAGCCTTTTCAATGTTGTTAATGTACCCACCTCAACCATTTCAGTTGGCAGCTCATTCCATTTTTGTACCACCCTCTGTGTTAAAAAGTTGCCCCTCATGTTTCCTTTTGGTCTTTCACCTCTAACCTTAAGCTGATGCCTTCTAGTCTTCGATTCCCCAACTCTGGGAAAAAAAGACTGAGTTCATTCACCCTATCCATATCTCTCCTGATTTTATACACTTTTATAGGATTCCCCCTCAGTCTCCTACGCTTAAAGAAAAAAGTCCTAGCTTGATGAACCTCTCCCTATAACTCAGACCACTGAGTCCTGGAAACATCCTTGTAAATTTCATCTGCATTCTTTCCAGTTTAATAACATCCTTCCTACAGCAAGGTGACCAAAACTGAACACAATATTTGAAGTGCGGCCTCACCAACATCCTGTACAATTGCAACATAACTTCCCAAGTTCTATACTCCATGACCAGACTGATGAAGGCTAGTGTGCCAAAAGCCTTATTCAATGCCTGACTACCTGTGATCCTACTTTCAGAGAACTGTGCACCTGAACTCCAAGATCCTCCTGTACCACTACACTCCTTAAGACCCTATCATTCACCATGAAACTCCTACCTTGATTTGACTTTCCAAAATGTAAGACCTCACACTTATCTATATTAAATCCCATTTACCATTTCTCAGCTCACTTCCTCAGCTGATCAAGGTCTTCACTGTCCACAATACCGCCTATTTTAGTGTTATCTGCTTATTAATCATACATTGTACATTCTCATCAAAACCATATAAAACAAACAATGGGCCCAGCACCAACCCTTGAGGCACTCCACTAATCACAGGCCTCTAGTTCAACAAACAAGCAATCTTCCACTATTCCCTTTGTTTCCTACCATCAAGCCAATAGTGCATCCAATTTGCCAGCTGTCCCTGGATTCCATGCAATCTAACCTTCCAACGCATCCTACCATGTGGAATGTTAACAAAGGCCTTACTGAAATTCATATAGACTACATCTACCACCATGCCCTCGCCAGGTTTCCTGGTCACTTCATCAAAGAATTCTAACAAATTTGTGAAACATGAAGTCCCATGCACAAAGCCATGCTGACTATTAATCAAATCCTGTCTTTCTAAATGCATGTATGTCCAATCTCAGAATCTTCTCAAGTAACTTACCCATCACAGATGTTAGGCTTACTGGTCTATAGTTCTTACGTTATGGGAGCTAACATAAGAATTGCCAGATCTGGTACAACTACTCTGCTGGAGGTGAGGCCCTCACCTTAGTGGCAGTGCCACAACTGTAGCCTCCATATCTGTCACATTTTTTTTAATGTTCAAGTTGCTAACTTCTTTGGCTTTCCTGTCAAAATGCAGCAACTCTGCTCTCCAAAATCTCTTCTGAAACCATACGTTCTCACAAAATTCATCCAAGGTAAAATATGCCAAAAACATTTCACCTTCAAGTTAGTGAATCGTTCTTTAAATAACATTAGCGAGAAGGGTGCCATATGTAGATGAAAACATGTTCAGCTGTACAGTTTATGGATGTTGCTGGCTAGGCCAACATCTATTACCCATCCTTAATTGTCTCACTTAAATGCATGCCTCCTCATATTAGGCATTTCAACTCTGGAAAAAAACATTATGACCGTCAACACTATCTATGCATCTCAAATTTATAGACTTCTATCAAGCCTCTCCTCAGTCTCTGCCGCTCCAGAGAAAACAACTGAATTTTTATAGATAGTTCTTATAGCTCATGCTCTCTAATCCAGGCAGCATCCTGATGAACTTCTTCTGCACCCTCCCAAAGCCTCCACATCCTTCCTGTAATACGGTGACTAGAAATTGAATGCAATACTCTAAGTGTGGTTGAACCAAAATCTTATAAAGCTGTAAGGTTATCTCATGATTCTTGTATTCAACTCCCTGGCCAATAAAGTCAAGCATGCCATACACCTTCTTTACCAACCTATCTACTTGAACGGCCACTTTCAGGGAGTTATGGAGATGAACCCCGAGATCCCTGAGAGTTAAGTTTCTCTTGCCATAGAACTGCTGAGTTTCAGCAGCATTATCTGTGTCTGTTCCCCAGAACATTAACCTGGAGCTGTTGATTATTAGTGCAGTGATATTACCACTACACTACTGCCTGATTAGGAGACAACAGCTGTGATCTGGACTTTTGTAGTTCAGGTTTTCAGAGTATGTGCAAACTCAGCTTAAGAGAGAGGTAGATGTCTGATCTTGCACACTATATTATATATAAATACATACCTCACACAAACCCACCCACCCTCTGACTTCTCTAATATGAAGTCTACTAATGCTATGAAACTGAATTTTGCAAATAAAACAGAAGTTACTAGTAATGGGAGCAGAAAATGAATATCCAATATTAACAGAACTCCTGACAGATAGAATGTGGAGCTAGCACAAGAAATCAAAAGAAACATTTGTTTCTAAATTTGTACACAGTGCAGCCTGACTGATTACAGTAAGACAGTGTGCTTAAGCAGAGAATTTGATAAGTGAGGGAATTCAGCACAGCAAGGGCAGAAGTGCAGTTCTAGTCTTTCAAAGAACAAAGAGTAATTTGAGAAAAGGAACCAGAGACCGTGAGACTGAAGAGTTGAAACCCAAAGGTATTAATCAAGTGAGTAGGTGACTGATTGGTTAGTGAGTTTTAATAATTCCTTTTCTTTCTAAACTGATGTCTTATGGTCTTATGAAGCAAAAGTTTGAACTTACACTGATAATATTGTATGAAAAATGCAGCTTAGCTTTTTTAATTCCTTTAAAAGAGTGTAATTCTAATCATTGAATGAGAGGAACGGAATAAAATAGAATGTTGTTGTAGTATGGAACAGTTTCACGAGGTGGATAGACATTGTTTTCTACAGTCAAATAATTGAGTTCTGAAAATTGCGTTACCTGTCCAGTACTAGGGTTATGTTACTTAGAATGAGTAAGTAACTCATTCAGTGTGGAAGCAGGCTAACCGGCTCAATGAGTCCACACTTCATGGAGAGAATGTGCAAACTCCATACAGATAGTTGCCCAAGGGTGGATTCAAACCAGGATCCCTAGCGCTGTGAGACAGCAGTTCTAACCACTGAGCTACCATACCGCCCAGCAATAGTCATAGTCATAGTCATAGAGATGTACAGCATGGAAACAGACCCTTCGGTTCAACCCATCCATGCTGACCAGATACTATGGAAGAATGAGTGATCTATACCAACAATATGGCTTACATTTGAATATTCTTAAGTACATCAAATTCATCAGCTCCCCTTAATCCACAGCACGTTACTTCTTCAAAGAACTCCAATAAATAGTTTGAACATGGTTTCCCTTTGACAAAACCATACTGACTGTCTGATTACCTTGATTTTTTTAAATGTGTCCTGCTCTAAAGTCTTTTAAACTAATTTTCTAACATCTTTCCTCAGACAGACTTTTATTAATTGGTTTATAATTTGCTGTTTTCTGTCTCCAGTAGAAAATATAAAATATATAGAGGAACTCAAATCAAACACAAACATGACAGGACATTTCATGGGGCTAAAGCCTGACAGGTCTCCTGGATCTAAAAGCTTGAATGGTCTTCAGTTTCAAATTGCCTTAGATTCGGTAAAAGTCTCAGCAGGTTGGAAAATTGCAAATGAAATACTTTTGGCCACTTCGCCTCACACCTGCCATCGGGAAAATACTAAAAACTCATTAAGAAAGTAGCAACAGTATATTTAGAAAATTATTGTGCAATCGGGTAGAATCCATATAGTTTTATGAAAAGCAAATTGAGTAGAATTCTTTGAGGATGCAATAAACAGTGTCGGTAAAGAGAAATCGGTAGATATAGTGCTTTGGATTTCCAAAAGGCATATGCTAAGCTGTCATGTAAAACATTACAGGTTGTTCTGCTATATCACATGCTCGTTAATGCAAATTCATTGTAACACGATTAATAAACTGAGGACACTCTTTCTAAAGTGTAAACTTTTAAAACATGTTAGATTAGATTAGATTACTTACAGTGTGGAAACAGGCCCTTCGGCCCAACAAGTCGACACTGACCCGCCACCCACCCATTCCCCTACATTTACCCCTTTTACCTAACACTACGGGCAATTCAGCATGGCCAATTCACCTGACCTGCACATCTTTGGACTGTGAGAAGAAACCAGAGCACCCGGAGGAAACCCACGCAGACACGGGGAGAATGTGCAAACTCCACACAGAGAGTCGCCTGAGGTGGGAATTGAACCCGGGTCTCTGGCGCTGAGAGGCAACAGTGCTAACCACTGTGCCACCGTGCCGCCCATGTGTTAGCTGTAATGTGATTACATCACCAACACTTTAAACACTGTTTCTAAAGCACAATGTTTCTATAATGTGGGAATGCACAAGAATGCAACCATCATGCTATAGAAGAAATACCTGTACTACCCAGATTAAGAACTCATTATGTTGATGGTAATTTGTTGCTAAGGAGAGACGACTGGTTAACTAACAGCAAATGAATAACTGGGATAAATAAAACAGTTCTTCTAAACTGCTCGAGTACAGGCTTGACCTATTCAACCTTTTATTTCAAAATATACTTTATTCCTAAAAAATATCTTTATATATAGACATCATCACGAAAGCAAAACAGTTCTATACAGTAACATATGAAGAAACAAATAAACATTGGCATTTGGTTTTATCCAGCAAACAAACCAAAGGCATTTCTTACTTTTACAAGGTTATATTTACATATATTTGAGGCATCAGGAGCATCTTTGTAAAGCAATTACTTCACTTCCAGATTCAGCCTATAATACCCACGAGCTGCTTACAATTGAGACATATCCCCCTCTCAGCAAGGACAGCAAATAGCACATGGGGATAGAGGTACAGTGCCCCCCATCCTCTTCCACAGTCGTAGCAAGATTTCCCTACTCTTTATAAACTGAAAGGATATTTACCCTCAAATGGGAACTTAGAGCTAGGTGGTACAATTCAAAAAGAAGGGTAAAGATGTAGATGACGAGAACTTCCTTCTCTCAGAGGCTTGTCAGTATTTAGAACTCCTTTTCCCAGAAAGCTGAGGGTGGCACAGCATTCCTCACAGTTCTGCTAGTGAGATTTGTCAATCTGAAAATGATTTAGCCTCCACAGCCTTACATTAGATTATATTAGATTTCCTACAGTGTGGAAACAGGCCCTTCGGCCCAACAAGTCCACACCGATCCCGAAGAGCAACCCACCCATTCCCCTACATTTACCCCGACTAATGCACCTAATACCCCTAGCATGGCCAATTCACCTAATATCTTTGTACTGTGGGAGGAAACCCGGAGGAAACCGTGGGTGGCACAGTGGTTAGCACTTCTGCCTCACAGGCAGATTAGATTGGATTATTTACAGTGCCAAAGCGCAACCCACCCAGACCCATTCCCCCCCATTTACTCCTTCACCTAACACTACGGACAATTTAGCATGGCCAATTCACCTGACCTGCAGGTTTTTGGACTGTGGGAGG
The DNA here is from genome assembly GCF_020745735.1 of Hemiscyllium ocellatum. Taxonomy (NCBI): domain Eukaryota; kingdom Metazoa; phylum Chordata; class Chondrichthyes; order Orectolobiformes; family Hemiscylliidae; genus Hemiscyllium; species Hemiscyllium ocellatum. The sequence continues at coordinate 139,642,262 of NC_083401.1, forward strand.
AAACTGGAGCACCCGGAGGAAACCTATGCAGGCATGCAAACTCCACACAGTCAGTCGCCTGAGGTGGGAATTGAACCCGGGTCTCTGGTGCTGTGAGGCAGCAGTGTGAACCACTGTGCCACCTTGCCGCCCACGGTTTCCTCTGGGTTTCCTCCCACAGTACAAAGATATGCAGGTTAGGTGAATTGGCCATGCTAGTAGTATTAGGTGTATTAGTCAGGGGTAAATGTAGGGGAATGGGTCTGGGTGGGTTGCTCTTCGGAGGGTTGGTGTGGACCTGTTGGGCTGAAGGGCCTGTTTCCACCCTGTAGGAAATCTAATATAATCCAATGTAAGGCTGTGGAGGCTAAGTCATTTTCAGATTGACAAGTCTCACTAGCAGAACTGTGAGGAATGCACAAACACTGTACAGGGATATCAATAGGATAAAGTAAATCATCAAAAATTGACAGCAAGACTAAACAAGTAGATTATTTAAATGGAGAGACATGGCAGAATATTGTGGTACAGGGGGATTTGGATATCCTTTGTAACGTTAAGTACTAAAAAAGTATTCAGATATAGCAGGTAACTATGAAGGTAAATAGAGTGTTAGCCCTTCCAGCAAGGATTTTGGAGGGTCACAGTGAGAAAGCCATTTTACAGTTGTATTGGACATTAGTGAAAACACATATGGAGTGGTGTGTACTGTTTTTGTCTCCAAACTTGAGGAGGGATATACAGAATAATCACAATTTTCCGAACGAGATTGGCGGGGAATATTTTGTTCGGAAAATTGATTGTTTGGATAATGGATCAGGGTTCCTGTGGTGACGGCAATAGCAGGAAAGGGTTGCCGTAACGGCGGCAATAACAGGAATAGAGTTCTGTGACGGTGGCAATAGCAGCAACGGGGTTCCTGTGACGGTGGGTAATAGCAGGAACAGGGTTCCCTTGATGGTGATAATAGAAGGAACAGGGTTCCTGTGGGGATGCCAATAGCAGGAACAGTGTTCCCATAGGGATGGCAATAGCAGGAACAGGGATCCCATGAGAATGGCAATAGCAGGAAGAGGGTTCCCGTGGGGATGCTAATAGCAGGAACAGAGTTCCCCTGAGAATGGCAATAGCAGGAACAGGGTGCCCGTGGGAATGGCAATAGCAGGAACAGGGATCCCGTGACGGTGGCAATAGCAGGAACAGGGTTCCCTTGATGGTGGGTAATAGCAGGAACAGGGTTCCCGTGGCGATGGCAATAGCAGGAAAAGGGATCCCGTGAGGATGGGTAATAGCAGGAACAGGGTTCCCGAGGTGGCGATAGTAGCAGGAATACGTTCCCGAGGTGGCGATAATAGCAAGAACAGGGTTTCCGTGGGGCTGGCAATAGCAGGAACAGGGTTCTCGAGGTGGCTGTAATAGCAGGAACAGGGTTCCCAAAGTGGTGGTAATAGCAGGAACAAGGGTCCCGTGGACATTCTGATAAGCGAGAGTGTTCTGTACTTGCATTGGAAGCAGGTTAGAGTCAAAACCTGTGTCTTGGAAAAGCACAGCAGCTCAGTTAGCATCCGAGGAGCAGGAGCATCGCTGTTTTGGGCATAAGCCCTTCATCAGGAACGTGAGACCTAAAACATCAACTCTCCTGTGCCTTGGATGCTGCCTAACCTGCTGTGCTTTTCCAGCACCACACTTTACAACTCTGATCTCCAGTGTCTGCAGTCCTCACTTTCTCCTTGGAAGCAGGTCAGAAAAGGTTCTCAAGGCCAATTAATGACAGTGAAAGTGTTGGTTTATGAATGTCGTTTCTGTGATTATTGGAAGTTAGATGTGGGACTGGATTTGTTGTTCCCCTGTTTGGTGTGTTTCAGCACTGGGGTTAGTGTGGGCAAGCGCCATAAAATAGCTCAGTTTGTCAGACAATCCCCTTCTTACCACTCCCATCCACCATATTTCAATGAATTATTAATGGTCAGACTTGAGTGTGCACCCCATTAAAAATAGCATCACCCCTTCCTTTCAATTTACCTGTTCTCCAAAGCCCACCCATCATCACCCCTCCCATCTATCACCGTCCATTCCAACCCCCAGCCAATTCCTCCCTATCCAATATCCCCAACTTAGCACATTCCGAGATGCACTGGGCCTCCTTTGTAGGCTTGCTGCAGCTCTGACAGTGTTCCCTACTGGGTTATGGCGCTGCCAGCAAACCTGATGCATTGATAGCTGCAGAAGAAGAGGTCTTTGCCCACTGATGGGCACTCTTTACCCATTTATAGCAAATTATGGCCACAGGGCAGGCTCCTATTGAAGTCATACTGCACAGAAACTCATCCTTCAGTCCAACTTGTCCATGCCGACCACAGTCCCAAACTCAACTAGTCCCACATGCCTACACTTGGCCCATATCCCTTGAAATATTTCTTATTCATGAACTTATCCAAAAGTCTTTTAAACATTGTATGCACCCACATCCACACATCCTCTGGATGTTCATTCTACACACAATTCATTCCATCACACTCTATGTAAAGAAAATGCCCCTCGCACATTTTTAAAAATCTTTCGCGGCTCACCTTCAAAATATGCCCCATAGTCTTGAAATCCCCCACTCCAAGGAAAAAGACACCTGCCATTCACCTTATCTGGTACCCATATGATTTTACAGACCTCTATAAGGTGACCACTCAATCTCCTACGCGCCAGTAAAAATAATCCCAGCTGATCCAGCTTCTCCTGATAATTCAAATCCTTTATTCCCAGCAACATCCTGGTAAACCTATTATGAAAGCTCTCTAATTTAATAAGATTCTTCCTGTAAAAGGGCAACCAAAACTACTGTTCCAAGACAGAACAAGCAGACTGTGCCACCTCCTCTCTCCCTTCTCCTGGTAAAATTGAAACGTGAGAGTTTTTGAAAGGGCTGGACAAGTGAGACGGTGAAGGGGTCTCCCATTTAAGATGGTGATAATAAACTGTTTTCTTTTCAAAAGATCTTCAGCCTTTGGAATTTTCATCTCCAGAATTCAATGGAAACTGGTTAATAAATATATTTAAAGCTGAGTCTGACAAATTTTCAATCATATGGAAGTCTAGGATCATGAAGGCAGCTATGAAATTGGAACTGAGGCCACAATCAGATCAGGCTCAAGCTAATGCTCTGATTCTAATTCTACCAGAGCATTGGATGGAATTTCAATTCAATTCATAACTCTGGATTATATCCTTAGTTCTTTTTCTTCTTTCATGGAAAGTGTGTGTCACTGGCAAAGTCAGCTTTTGTGTCCAACAAAATTGTTCAAATTTCTAACTAATTATAATCTCAAATTAGCTTCAGTGCAGTTAGACTGAAATTATGGAGCCACATGTTCCTGCAAGAATGACAGATTTCCTTCCTTAAATAACGTTTGTTAACCAATTGGATTTTTATGATAATTGATGGTCGCTTCATGATCACTGTTAGTGAGGGTGGCTCACAATCCCAGATTTAATGAATTAAATTTAAATTCTAACCACTGACCTGGTAGAACCCATTTCCCTCAAAGTTTTAGCCTGGGCCTCTTGATTAACGAGGTCATTATCACAACGCTTCTTTCTCTCCCATAGTAAAGTGGATGACTCTCAACTGCCCTCTGTAATGGATGCAGTGGCTTGCAAAACTAAAGGCAACTAGGGCTAGGAAACAAATGTTGGCCTTGCCATTGATTTCCAAATCCCATGACATCATAAAAATAATCCTTGGTCTATTGAAACACAGTTTGATTGACCAAATGCCTTAATTCAGCTTCTACTTTTTAAGAACATACTCTGAATGTCAATGCTAAATTGCTCATAGTGCCTTGGGATGTATAGGGTTAGGTGAGCTAGCCTTGGGAAATGCAGAGTGACTCGCATACGGTATGGTGGACCCGATGGACTGAATGGCCTGCTTCCAGATTGTAAGAATTCTATGATTTCATGAAGAACTTGTGAAAGTCAGGAGGGAAATACTCTCAGACAACTTGACAACTGATAACCGGCACACTTGAAGAGACCTGCAATGAAAACACTGGAAAGAAAATAAAAATAGTACAAGGGATGCATCTCAAAAGAAACGTTGACAAAGTGGAAATCTGAAAAGAGCAAATGAACAGTCTTAAAAAAGTAGTCGAACAAAAGTATGTTGGTAAACTGAAGCATAAGTACATCAACATTTTCAAAAGGTGACAAAGAACTGTAAAGAAGGAAAGTCCATGATCAGGCAATGTTCTGTGGAAATTTAGATAAAGTGAAGCAGAAAAACTTCAAAGAAAGGTACAACCTTAAAAGAAAGCTTGCAATAGTAGACAAGAACAAAATGGAATAGTCCAAATAAAACACCATGACCAGCTTCAGGAACAGTCAGACTATTTTGAGGGACTGAAAATGTGTTGCTGGAAAAGCGCAGCAGGTCAGGCACCATCCAAGGAGCAGGAGGGTCGACATTTCTGGCATGAGCCCTTCTTCAGAAGCCCTTCTTCGGGCTCATGCCCGAAACGTCGACTCTCCTGCTCCTTGGATGCTGCCTGACCTACTGCGCTTTTCCAGCAACACATTTTCACCTCTGATCTCCAGCATCTGCAGTCCTCACTTTCTCCTATTTTGAGGGACTGTTAATTTGACTGTAAGCAATCTCTTAAGACTGCAGCAGTACAAGCACATATAAATAAACCTACAGAGAATTAATCAAAGAAACTGTAGAGCGGGGGAGAAATAAAAACAACTTGAAGTTATACTGCACTGTTCACAACCTCAATTTTTTCAAAGTATTTTACAACAGTATTTTTGAAGGGCAGTCACTGTTGTAATGTAATAATGTCAGTACCTCATTTCTGCACAGCATGGGCTCGTGTACTGCAATAAAATAAATGGCCAACTCATCTGTTTTAGATGATAGTTGAATGATAAATTCTATCCGGGGTGACTAGAGAATTCCTCCGCTTAACTTCAAAGAATACCATAAAATTTCTGACATCCACACTGGATTAACATCTCATGTGAAAAGTGACACCTCCAGCAGCGTCAAATAGGTTCTATGCTCATGTGGGGCTTAAACTCATAACCTTGTCTTAGAAATATAATTGCCACTGGTTTAGCCACAGTTTAAACATTCAGGTCAGTATACCATGAGAAGTATGAACTTGGACTGAAGTAGTTGCTCAACCTTTCATGAAGGTATGGGAAAGAGAATCCTGGAGACTGGAAACATGATTAAATTATAAAGTGTACAGAGAGATGTGCTCTCAATAGTTGTCTCACACTGTACCAGGGAGAGCTTTTCAAAATAATCACCATGAAAAACTGAAGAGACAATGTGACAATTGGATAAGAGTCAAACAGACTGCTTTCTAAAACACAATCACACAATGACCAAGTACAGTGCTACAATGGAACAATAAATTGACTGGAACTCCTCTTTGCCTCACAGCCTTGGAGATTTGTAAATTTGAAAAGGTACTTGATAGTAAACATCAAAATATCTTTTGAAAGTTGATGCTATGCTATGGAATACTGGACCCCAATATCATCAAAGTCAATGTCATGCCAAAATCCATCATTGAACAGAATATGCAATTAACCCTTTGAAGGTGAAACTGGAGTAAAACAGGAGATGCTTGTCGTTGCTGTTATTGCTTCTTTCAGATCATGTGAAGAACATAGCCTTGTTGAGATAGCCATTCAATGATTTTAAGTTTTACTGATCATTCTATAGCATAAGCAACAATAAATGGAGAGCTCAATTGATAGACTAGCCATGTTAATAAGCTTCAAAATCAATAGACAAAACTAGAGTGATGCACATGATAGTAAAAATGAGTTGACTGGATTACTGTAAAGGGAATGCCCACTTAGGGCACAAAGAAACTAATCCATCTTGGAAGCAGCATTAATAAAAATTGTCAAGTTTAAAAGTTACTAATATATGAAAGGTGAAACTGTATTCTGAACATTAAAGCAAAGTTACTTTAAAAGAATATGAAATAGGTGGAGTTGACAATTCAACCCCGTTCTTGATTACTTGCTGTGCCCACATACTGATTCTTTGTGACTCCTGTACTAAAACACCAAGTTCCTCTTGTACATCAGAATTCCCAATTATTTCTCCATACAAGTTTTTTTTATTCTTCCTGCCAAAATGAACAACATCACATGTTCCCATATCTTTTTCAGATCCTTTTCCCACTCACTTAACATATCAAAATCTATCTGAAAACTGTATACTTTCTGCACAACTTACTTTTCCCTATATTTATATCATTTGCTAATTTAGTTACCATGACTTTGTCTCCATCATCTAACCCATTGAGGTAAATTGTACAAGGCTTCTGCACAGACTCTGTGTGGGATGAATGGGCTCCACTTCTTATATCCTGCCAATTAGACAAAGACCTATTTATGTATGCTCTCTGTTTTCTGCCAGCCGTCCTAACTTGCATTTTCTGCCATAACCTTTGATGTGGTACTTTAACAAATGCCTCCTGGAAATTCAAGTACAGTACATGCACAGATTCCTGCCTATCCACAGAGTATTACTCTTGCAAAAAAGTCTACTACATCGGTTAAGCATGATTTCTCTACAATGAAACCATACTGACTCCTCCTGATTACCTTCAGGTTTTCTAAGTGCACAGCTAGAATCTTTTTAATGATCAATTCAAAGACCTTGCCCATGACAAACATCAAGCTAACTAGCCTATAGTTTCCTGTTTTCTGCCCCTCTCCCTGTTTGAATATTTTTGATTTTTTTTTGGAGTCCGAATAACTTAGAAATCCATTAACATGGTTTTTAACATGAGATGGCAGGAAAAGTGGTGAAAATGCTACAGACTTGAATAAGTAGCCCAAACAAATAAGAAGAGCAACCCCATTGTCAATGTGGGGGAAAGAGTATGACAAGGTCTAATTGCATTTTAAATCTCAATGATTAGGAGAAAAGCAAGCAGGAGAGACTATGGATTTTGAAGATATAGTTTGAAGATATAATATCACCAACTGTTTAAAATGGACTTCATTTCCAGATGTCCTTCATCTCCCATCGAGGGCAATGGATCAACAATAGTTACCATGGCAACTATTTGCCATGGGAATGACACTTCCGAGAGATGGAAATTACTCAGGAGCAGGCGTGTATGAGATGAATAGACAACACAATGAAGACCCTGTATGATGTAAAGAATGTGTGTGCAATGTATGTGCAGAAAATAATGAAAGTGAGATGATTTGAACTGTTACATAGTTTTAAAGAATGAAGGACATGTTGTTGATTATGGGTTTTAGGTAATTTAGGTAAATTGTAATTGCAAATGAGACTGCATGCAATCTTCTTTGAGGATATTGTCTTGGCTGGCTTGCCATAACAATGCAACTTCTATCTCTGCTGTAAGTGTTTTCATTTTAATTTGTGGCAGCCATTAACCACAATGCTTGAAACAGTTTTTTAAAATCCTATCATGGGTCACTGACTGCCAAGTTTCCACCTTAAGAAGACAGTGGCGCGCGGTCTTCTGGAACGACTGTAGTTCATGTACTGTAGGTAGCTGCACAATGGCGTTAGGGAAGGAGTTCCAGGATTTTAACCCGGTAACAATGAAGAAATTGTGCGATATTTCTAACTCAGGATGGTGATTGCCTTGCACGGGACCTTGTGGGTGGTAGTGTTCCCATGTATCTGTCGCCGTAGTCCTTCTAGATGGAAGTGGTAGTGGGTTTGGAAGGTGCTATCTAAGGATCTTCAGTGCATATTTTGCAGATGGTACACACACTGCTGCGTCTGAGCATTGGTGGTGAAAGGAGTGAATGTTTGGATGTGATGCCAGTCAAGCAGGCTGATTTGTACTGGATGGTGTTAAGCTTCTTGAGTGTTGTTGGAGCTGTACCCATCCAGGCAAGTGGTCAGTATTCCATCAGACACCTTACCCATGTCTTTTAGATGATGGACAGGCTTTGAGGAGTCAGGGCTGAAAATGTGTTGCTGGAAAAGTGCAGCGGGTCAGGCAGCATCCAAGGAACAGGAAATTCGATGTTTCGGGCATAAGCCCTTCTTCAGGAAATCTTCAGGAGGCCACCGCTGTATTTCCTCACCACCTGTACCCATACCCCTCCAGGGGTCTGACCTCCTTCACTTCTTCTCTCCTCTCTTCTCCTCTTTCCTGACGCTCTTGGCATCCTCACTTTGTGGCCTGCAAAACCCTACCTTTGTTCCACCTCTCCTTACCTCTCAAAACCGTTTACATCCATCTTTCTGAGTCCTCCTTTCTAAGTGATGTCTCTAACATACATCTTCCAAAGGCCTTCAACATCATTATTTGGAACCTATGGCGTCCTTACATCCCAGGATTGATCCTTAACTATTGACGGTACTCAGCCCCACCACCACTGACTTGTCATCTTCTCTCATCATGGAATAACCTACTTCCATTGCTACCCAACTTCCAGAAACTGGCTCTATTTAATCCTTCCACTGCCAGGCTGATCAGATAAATTATAATCTAGGTTCAAATTTCACTTCAGGTAAATTACAAACTAGGCTTGACTTTCACCTCTTTAAACCTTCTGTTGAGTCGATGTTTTTATACTCCACAGAATCATCAAGAGAAATGAAGACTGTGACAAAACAATTACAAATATTTGACAAAAAACGCATTTGAACAATCACCAGCTAAGATTCACCAGCTAAAAGCTGTATCTCTCTGAACGGAGACATAATGATTGTTCATTGCCTCATGGTCATTTTTCCTGTCTCTGTTTCTTAGAGATCAACATTTACTTGGGCTACTTTACTCATTCCTTCTCCCTTTTTATCAACTTCTGTTGGCCCTTTGCTGGTGTCTAAAAATATCTCCCAATCCCTCAGACTTGTAATTGTTTGTTTTGTAATACTTCAGGTCTCTTTTAATCTAATATTTTTCTTAACTTTCTTAATGAGCCAGAGATGGATCTTTTTTGCTGAGATTCTGTTTGTCAAATGGAATCTGCTTATATTGATCATTTTCCCCACTGTTGATTTGCAGCCATACCTTGTAGTCTTTTTAATAGAGTAGAAATAGATGGCAATCTAGGAGCTAAAAGGAGTGAAGAAATTAATATCAACAGAAACAAATATTGCAGAAAATTAAGAAACTAAAGTCCAACAAATCTCCAAGATCCAGTATCCCACACTTTACTGTTCTAAAACGATGGTGCTGTGGGGACAGTAGATGAGCTAGCCATAATTTTCCAAAGTACCTTAAATTTGAGAATGGACCCATCAGATTGGAAGTTAACAAATGTTACACTTTCAAGAAGGGAAGGAGGCAGGGGGAAACAGGGAACTATGGGTCAGTTTGTCTAAAATCAATTGTTAAGGACATGTTGGAATCTATTATTAAGGTAACAACGTATTTCAAAAATCATATCATTAATTCAAATTAGTGTGATTGGACTGAAGGGAAATATTGTTTGCCATGTTTACTGGAGTTTTTTTTGAGAATGTAAGTAGTAAGATTGTTAAAAAGCAATGATGGATAGTATACCTGAATTTCCAAAGAGCATGCAATAAGGTATTTCACAAAAGGTTAATAGGCAAGATAAGGGCTCATTGGAGCTGGGGGTAATATATTAGGATGGATAGACAAATGGTTAGCAAGCAGGAAGCACTGAATTGGCATACAGGTGCATCTTCAATTTGACAGACAGTGAATACTAGAGTCCACAAGGGTCAATACTGGGATGTCAGTTATTTACAGTCTATATGAATAATTCAGGTTAAGAGACAAAGAGTAAAATATCTCGATTTATTGATATAAAGCTGGGTGGAAATGTAAGCTGTTGAGGAGGCTACATAAAGGCTGCAAAAAGATCTGGACACGTTCAGTGAATGGGCAACACAATGCCACAATGTAGGGAATTGTGAAAGTTTTATTTTGAACAAAAGAATAGGAAAGAGAGGTTTTTTCAAAGTTTGAAACTTGTAAGTGTTAAGTTTCAAAAAGACGGTGTGTGCTTGTGCAAGGTATGCAGGTACTGCAAGCTACCAGAAAAGCCTGTGGCACACCGGCCATTATTGTAAGGGGATTAGAACACAGAACAAGTATTTTTACATTTGTACAGGATTTTAGTGAGATCATTTCTGGCATTCTGTGAGCAGTTTTTGTCTCTACGTTTAAGTCTCACACTGGAGATGGTGCAGTGAAGCTTCACTTAACTAAATTAGTCCCTGGGGTGGAGTTCTCTGTGATGAGAGGCTGAGTAAATTGGACCTATATTCTCTGGAGTTGAGAGATACAAGATGCTTCAGAGGTTTGATGCTTGGAAATGCATGGAGGAACAGGGTAAGTGACCAGGCTCCAACTAGGCTGTGTCTGAAAGTTCAGGCCAAAAATTTTCATGCCTTTAAAAAACCCGATATAGTCAAAGGGGTTTACAGTCTATATGAATAATTCAGATTAAGAGACAAAGAGTAAAATATCTAGGTTTATTGATATAAAGCTGGGTGGAAATGTAAGCTGTTAAGGAGGCTACATAAAGGCTGCAAAAAGATCTGGACATGTTCAGTGACTGGGCAACACAATGCCACAATGTAGGGAATTATGAAAGTTTTTATTTTGAACAAAAGAATAGGAAAGAGAGGTTTTCTTCAAAGGTTTGAAACTTGTAAGTGTTAAGTTTCAAAAAGACGGTGTGCAAGGTATGCAGGTGCTGAAAGTTAGCCTTCATTTAGATTAGAGATTTTTTTGAATCAGTTCAGAACTTTAGTCAGTTCAGTTGTAGCAGGGGATCTGTGAAACAGGCTGATGACCTCTCTCTCTAACTTCAAGTCTGTAAGCTCAAGCTTGTTTCATTTTTACTGCTCGTGCTAAGGGATCTGTGTCTTGTGACTGTTACACGTATTTTCGGAACAGCATCATTAATTCAGGTTTGGTTAGGATAAGTTATCCGGTATTCAAATTTCTATTCTTTGCATTTCATTCCATAATTTTGTAAATACATTTTGTTGGTTTAAAACCTGGCAGTCAAACCAGCTAATTTACTCCATGAATATCCACTATGCACTTTACTAAAACAAATAATAAATTTACAGTTTGGGCTACCTACTTAAAAATGTTTTGAGCGGTCTGGCCTAGTCCATAACAAATTGCACAGCACAGTCTCAGGGCAAAGATCTGATCATTTAGGATTAAGATGAGGAGAAATGTCACCACTTAAAGTATTGTAACATTTAGAATTATCTGATCCAGAGGGTTATGGAATCTCCATCAATTAACACATATAGATTATTGGTCTCTCAGGGAGTCAAGGGAAGGGGAGCAGGCAGGAAAATGGAGTTGAAATCCATATTGTATTGCCTGTATATGTGTGAGCATATTCAAAGGGCCAGATAGTAAAGCACACTCCCATTTCTTGTGTTCTTGTGTGTTATTATCCACACATATTCAAACAGACATTTCTGACTAACAATCAGGGGTTGAATTTTAAACTCTCTCTTGGGAATGTTGGCGATGGGAATTGTGAAAAACAATGGCAACCATGGGAGCAGCACACCATTGCCAGCTTATCCTTGCCTTGTGCTAGTTCAACCAGGCATTGGATAAGCTAAGTAGTCATTTAAGGGCATCGTCCTACCACCTCTGGGATTTTCACCAGTGGAAGAAATGGACCAAACAATTGAGTGAGACCTGACATCACGGTGGCCAAACTACGGATGGCCATTGGAATGCCGACTGAAGGATTCCCCCAAGGTATTCCCCCTCGGATCCACTACTGGTCAATCATAGCTCCACATCACCCTCACCAGGGCCAGTTAGCATGCCGCTAACAAAAGTATAAATTTAATGTTTACCAGGATCCATGGCTCATCATCTTCAATGTTTTGCCTGCTGTCTCAGCAGAAGCCATTACTTCTGGTGATGCAGGTAGAGTGAGAGTGCAGCTGGTCATTTACTTGGCTGGCAGTTCTCTGATGCTGGCCTTCCTTTTGGCTGGAGAGCAGAGGTCCCATCTCAGAGTCATACAGCATCTGACCCTTTGGTCCAACTAGTCCATGTCAACCATGTTCCCAAACCAAACTAGCCCCACTTGCCTGCATCCAGCCCATATTCCTCGAAACTATTCCTATTCATGTTCATGTCTGAAGTCTTTTTAACATTGTAAGCATACTTGCATCCACCACTTCCTCTGGCAGTTCATTCCAGTCATGAATCACACTGTGCAAAACATTTGCCCCTCATGCCCTTCTTAAACCTTCCTCCTCTCACCTTCATAATATACCCCCAGTTTTGAACTCCCCCACCCATGTGAAAAGATCCTTGCTCTTCATCAACATCTAGAAAGTCAGCTCTCAAACTCCCACACTCCAGTGAAAAGGCCCAAGCCTATTTTTGTAACTCAAACCCTCCACTCCTGGCAATATCCTGGTATGTCGTTTATGAATCCTTTCCAATTTAATAATATCCTTTCTATAGCAAGGCTGCACACTGTCTCAAACCAACTAAAGACTCAACAGCTGTTAAATAACTGCAGGATGAGCCAGACAGCCCATGTGGGATCACTCCTGGTTTTTATATCGGGCCTTGTCAAATTCAGCCTGATTATTCTGTCTTTTTTTTCGAAATGCACAACTAAAGGTCAGTTGCGCACCCTGAACACTACTGCTGCTGGAAACAGTTACTTCAGAAAAGGCATAAGTTGAACCTGGATTCAGCTTCTGAAGCACTTATCCTGGGGTGATACTTTGTCTTTGTTGCATAGGTACTATCAGTGCAATGTAAATCAGTTGTGTCTGGATGGTGGGTGATTTGCTCTTGTTAAACTGTTAAAATGGTTGATCGTTTCCAAGGATAATTGTGAGTCACTGCCTTTATATTATGTTATTCATCAGTGAAGAATGCTATGAATCTTATTTTTAAGTGAGATGCAACACTTTCTTTCAGCTATACCACGCTAAGGTAAAAGGAGAAGAAAATACTTAAAATTTAGCTTTTCTTTCATTATCAATACTATACCCAATGAGCTATTGATCTATCCAGCAATTGCTAATGGTTTCAATAACCATAGTATGTTAAACTGGGAGAAAGTTTTATTCAAGGTAAATGTAGATATGCTACTGTAAAAGATTATAGACAGGATGTAGTGAATATCTCATTCATTTTTGTGATCATATGACATAATGAAAACAAATATTTTTTAAACACAGTATCAAGCTCAGAATCTTAACATGCACCGAAGTATTGTCCTTACCTTTACATCATTCACGTTCATCCTTGTTCCTTCTTTCCCAACAAAAATGTCATCAATATCCACCAGGATGTACCTTTCCAAAGACAGTGACAATTTCTTCCCTGAAAGGAAACCAATTGCATCCACGAAAATAAGTTTGTGCAGCCAGAAATTCAGGTTGTTGCCGAAGAGAATTCGCTGAATGCCATCATGTAGCCCCAGATCCTGAACCACAGTGGCGTGCAGAATTTCATCAGCAATCTGATGTGGAATGTTATCAGTGGAACTTGGTTTGGCCAGCAACACAGGCTCGTAGGTAGAGTGATTAGACTGGAACACAGTCCAGTCCTCTCCTGGTAAAGGGCCTCTCTCAACTTCTTTAGCTTTAGTGATGTGCAGTAAAGGAGACCGTGGGTTTATACAGCAATCCTTAAGGGCAAGGTTGGTGTGTAGATTCAAGGGAAAGCCCTTCAACTGTGAGCTCAATAAACTATTTTCATTAGCTTTGTGGAATGCTATAATGCCAACATTGTACTCCATACAATATTTATCCAGCAGCTCTCTATTCCAGGAGTCCATATTCACATATTTCAAAATGTTTTCATATATAATAAGTGCATATCTGCCCCGGTCCTTGTTTGTAAGGGCAGGAATGTCCCCTTTGCCAGGGGCAATTTCAGTATGGTGCTGAAAATGGCTCGACTCTAAAATCGCCACAATCTCTTGCCCAAGCTGTGAATATTGACTCTCAACAAACACCAGAGCCATAGGGTCTGCTCTAGATGTGTCAATGGGCTTTGCAGTTTTCATTTCAAATAGTCTGTATGGTAGGAGTTTGAGATCTCCGCAATCTTGTTCTGGAGTTGGCTTAGAAAGTTCCAGCTCTTGTTTGTAGCCAGTATACAAGTAATAAGCTGATATAATAACACTCACCATGCAAAAGGCGGCCAGTAAGATTACCATCCTTCGCAAATGCCTCCGAAACTTTATGAAAAAATTCATGTTTTGTTTTATCACCTTTTACAGTTTTTTTTTCGTTCCCTTCTATGATTCAACAGTGGATAGAAAATGAACAACTTTCACCAGGATGTCACCACAGCTCATGTAACCATTGCAGAAACAATTACTGTTGTTCTTCATCAAAGTTGATAGGGTGAAGCACTTGGCTCGGTTCTCTTCTGCGTTTCTGCAGCTGATTACACCAAGGCTTATTGATCATGTTCAGCTGAATCTGGACATTGTTCCATCTTGTTCTGGAGGGGACAAATCTGAGCAGAAGCACCTTCACTGCTGAAAATGTCTGCCAGGAAAGAAAAAAAACATTAAAAAAATGTTAGCCAGAACAAGCTATTTTGACAAAGCACAAGTAATTCACATTTTGACTGACACAGGCCAATTAAAAACCATCCAAAGCTTATAAAGCATACTTATTCTTCCTGCAGTATGCCAAAGGGATTATTTTTGACTTTACATGGAGTGATTGACCACTATTTTTCTGGAAATTGAGCAATTAAATTGCTTTTGTTTGGTAAGGAAGGAAAATAACATTGCTGCTGTAGGTTGTGAAAGCATTTCCATCAATGTGCATCCCTTTCAAATTGTACATTTAAGTGAGTCATTAATATTTATAAACAACAATGCCCTGATTCTTTTCTCTTATTTCTCAATTGTTTTTCGAAGTCAGACATAAATGTTAGTTCCAATACTTTTTTTTAAAAAAAGCTGAGGAATAGAATAAAGAAAATGCACAGCATTAAGTTATAGCAGATAAACATGATAAGAGTTCACTCATTTGAATGCTCAAGGAATTTAACTAATTTCATTTAAGTCTCAGATGATTCTGGCACAAGTAGCTTTTAAAGATGCTTGATTTCTTCAGGTAAAGAGATGATTAAAGTCATTGAGTCATTATGGCATTGGTAATAGGGCTTCATTCAAGACTGCTATTGGAAGATCAGTTGCATGAGGGGAGTTAATATTGGGAGACAGATCAAACAAGAGTACTGATAATTGTAACTAGGATTAATAGGAATGCTTATCACATATTTCACATTTTCCTCAAATCTTTCAATGCTTATTTTTTATATCTAACATCTAACTTTGCTAATCTGCTCCTACATTTTGTAAATTTTCTTCCCCATAAGTATCTATTTCTTAGCATGGATATTTATCAATTTTGGTGGTAGGGTTGTTTTACATTTGCTATTTGTTTCACACATAATTTGGGCATTGAGGAAAATCATTTGCAAGGAAGTTGATCACTATTTCTATTCGGCATTCAATACCATTAAGACAAAATATAGGCCTGGATTTTCCAATGCCTTGACAATCACTATTCCAGCATTGATGGGAATTACATATGGAGATCCTATGCATCCCTCATCATTGAACAAAAAACGATGCCCAAGAAATTGAAGGTTTCTCTGGGCAAACCTTCTATGTCTGGAACCGTTCTGATGAAGTTACGTAAACTGTTACTCAGGAAAAGTTATTCAACTATCAAATGCAACAGTCTAACTTCTGAGTGTTCAACCAATTCCACTCTTAATACACACACCCTCAACAATTATCCCCCAAGAGCCTAATTTGATATCCACCCGATCAGACCACCCTTTTCTCAGGTCTGCACACAATCACCCCTTCCCCTGTCACTGGAGCTGGTATCCGGTCCCCTTTCCTCATTCCATGTTCAATTGCACCCTTCGCCCACCAATGGATACCTTCATCCCTTTACCCACTCAGATTTGCCCCTCACTTTCCGCCACTGATTCACTTCCCCTCCTAGAACCACCACCACCCCCAGATCTGATTCACATCCTCTCCACTTCTACTGGATATGATTTCTCCCATCTATTCTGACCTACCTAAGCATCACATACCTGCACCACCCCCCACCCCCCTCCTTTACCAACTTGCACCCTGACACTTTGCCAAATAGGTAATCTACCCCTTTACTACATTGCATCATACTCAGCAGGCACCAGACTTACTTGATACCGTGCTCCTTACCAGTCTGGCATCCTAATCCCTGGCCCCCTACCCCTTACTAAGCTGACAGCCCATACAGCTGGCACCCTATTAACCTGACCCCTCACCCACCCTGCCTATCTGCAATTTGAGAGGGAAAGGGTACAATCGGAAGTGACAATATTTCTGTTGAATAAAGGGAACTATGGAGCTATGAAGGAGGAGCTGGCCAAAGTTCAATGGTGCAATACCTTAGCAGGGATGACAGTGGAGGAACAATGGTGGATATTTCTGTGTATAATGCAGAAGTTGCAGGATCAGTTCATTCCAAAAAGGAAGAAAGATCCTAGGAGGAGGCATGGGTGGCCATGGCTGACGAGGGAAGTTAAGAAACATATAAAGTCAAAAGAGAAAAAGTATACCATAGCAAAGATAAGTGGGAAAGCGGTGGACTGGAAAGCTTTTAAAGAACAACAGAGGATTACTAAGAAGGAAATACGCAGAGAAAAAATGAGGTACGAAGGTAAACTGGCCAAAAATATAAAGGAGGATAGTAAAAGCTTTTTTAGTTATGTGAAAGGCAAAAAAATGGTTAAGATTAAAATTGGGCCCTTGAAGACAGAAACAGGGGAATATATTACAGGGGACAAAGAAATGGCAGAAGAATTGAATTGGTACTTCAGATCTGTGTTCACTGGGGAAGACACAAGCAATCTCCCTGAGGTAACAGTGACTGAAGGACCTGAACTGAAGAGAATTTATATTTGCCAGGAATTGGTGTTGGAGAGACTGTTAAGTCTGAAAGTTGATAAGTCCCCGGGGCCTGATGGTCTACATCCCAGGGTACTGAAGGAGGTGGCTCAAGAAATCGTGGATACGTTGGTGATTATTTTCCAGAGTTCGATAGATTCGGGATTGGAGGGTGGCTAACGTTGTACGACTTTTTGAAATAGGTGGGCGAGAGAAAGCAGGAAATTATAGACCAGTTAGTCTGACCTCAGTGATAAAGTCCCACATAGGAGGTTAGTGAGCAAAATTAGGGTGCATGGTATTGGGGGCAAAGTACTAACTTGGATTGAAAGTTTGTTGGCTGACAGGAAACAATAAGTAGTGATAAATGGCTCCATTTCGGAATGGCAGGCAGTGACCAGTGGGGTACCGCAGGGATCCGTGGTGGGACCGCAGCTGTTTACAATATATGTAAATAATATAGAAGCTAGTATTAGTAATAACATTATCAAATTTGCTGATGATACTAAGCTGGGTGGCAGGGTGAAATGTGAGGAGGATGTAAGGAGATTACAGGGTGACCTGGACAGGTTAGGTGAGTGGACAGACGCATGGCAGATACAGTTTAATGTGGATAAATGTATGGTTATCCACTTTGGTGGCAAGAACAGGAATACTACCTAAATGGAATCAATTTAGGTAAAGGGGCAGTACAAAGAGATCTGAGTGTTCTTGTACACCAGTCAATGAAGGTAAACATGCAGGTAGTGAAGAAGGCTAATAACATGCTGGCCTTCATAACAAGAGGGATTGAGTATAGAAGCAAAGAGGTTCTTCTGCAGCTGTACAGGGCCCTGGTGAAACCACACCTGCAGTTCTGGTCTCCAAATTTGAGGAGACATTCTGGCTATTGAGGGAGTGCAGCATAAGTTCACGAGGTCAATTCCTGGAATGGCAGGACTACCTTACGCTGAAAGACTGCAGCGACTGGGCTTGTATACCCTTGAGTTTTGAAGACTGAGAGGGGATCTGATTGAGACATATAAGATTATTAAAAGATTGGACACTTTGGAGGCAGGAAACATGTTTCCGCTGATGGGCGAGTGCCGAACCAGAAGACACAGCTTAAAAATACGGGGTAGACCATTTAGGACAGAGATGAGGAGAAACTTCTTCACCCAGAGAATGGTGGCTGTGTGGAATGCTCTGCCCCAGAGGGGAGTAGAGGCTCAGTCTCTGGATTCATTTAAGAAAGAGTTGGATAGAGCTCTCAAGGATAGTGGAATCAAGGGTTATGGAGATAAGGCAGGAACAGGATACTGATTAAGGATGATCAGCCATGATCATATTGAATGGTGGTGCAGGCTCGAAGGGCAGAATGGCCTACTCCTGCACCGATTGTCTATTGTCTATTGTACCTTACTCTCCCAGCACCCTAACATCATGCTGATCTTATGCATTAACATTTGACAGCAGCTTTTCAAAGTGGCTGTCTGTGATTCCAGGCTTTTAAGTGTCAGAATGCAACAGCTGTGAAAAGGGGGTGCGTTTTGACTCCCCGTGACAGTTCTGGATAAGAAAGAACTGTCAGAATGAAATGATGGCTCCACATTGCTGAAGCAGCCCTTACTGCAAACTTCTCAAACAAATGCAGCTCCCTCCTTTCGTAAAACAGGAAGGCGTGGAATGGCAATCCGCTGCGACTGTCAGTCCTTGGAAAAATCTGGCCCATAGTTTACCAACTCCACAAAGGGGACTTCAACAGTTTCAAAGGATGTGATGCAATGAACAAGTAGTGAACCTCGTAGTCTACACAACCTACATGGGAAATAGACTTTCAAGTACTGGTATGTTTCTTTGTCCTGTGATGTATTGGTTGTGAAAAATATGTTCGTTGTCTTTGTACAGAAGCAACAGCAGACATAAAACAGCTAAGTGTTACTGCACTGAAAGTGATCTCAACATGACATTCCTGTTATAAGGGCAAAGTGAAGGTTATTTGGCGTGCATGAGAAACTGGAGAATTCTTAAATCAGATTCCTATGAAGCGAGGGCATGTTTTTCCATTTTGTTCTATTAATAGAGACGAGTGCACTTGGTGGCCACTGACAGGTGACCCCCACTGGAGAGGTAACACACTGGACTATCTCAATAAGAGATGAGGTGGTGAATATCTGGCCATAATGCAGGCCTTGACACTGGGGACATGGGTTACAAGAAGCTTTTGGCCAACAAGAAGCTAGTAGCTTCTGGGTCCTAAGGTCTGCTGGTCAAGGCCTGTCCTTCAGGGAACCCAGTGAAGAGAAAATCAGTATATTTTAAGCTCTTCTCGCAGTATTGGCACTTTGGGAGGGAGTGATTGGTGGCAAGACCAGGAAGATGACTCATGGTTTCCCAGTTGGGACACTAGCCACCTTATTTGCCCAATGGGAAGGCAGGTAACTTATGGAGGCAGTGAGGTGAGGCCCTAAATGGTTATTTATTTAGAACTTAAAAAGCCTTGGTTGCAAGTCAAGAAAGTTACCCAAGAACCTTCCCCCAAACTGTAGAGAGGGCGAGAAGGCAGTGAGGACAAACTCATCCAATTGTCTCCCCGTCATTCCACCTCTCTATCCACCTCCTGAGATGATAAAATTATGTCCAAAACCATTCCATTTCCAAACTTCCATCCCAGCTTTCAGTAAAGTACAAATATTTTCAGATTCTGAAGGAAGCAGTTCTATATTTTCCCATCAGAATTGGAAAATAACACATTCAGCTGACTTGGACAACTAAGTTAAATATGTCTCATGATAACTATTAAAAGCTATCTGCTACTTGCATTCATTTCTGTCATCAAGCACCAAATTCAATAATCTTCCTTATAAATGTAAGAGAGAGGGAAACAGACAACATTAAGGAAGGATAGGCCATTTATAGTAACAGTTCAAAGTCCATTAAATCCTTGTAATAAATCACTATGACATTTCTGTTCACTCAGGAGTCATTTGGTAAAGTTTTCTTCTGTGAGCCCTATGTAACAAAACCATAAAACTGATGATAATGACTTGGTCCAAGGTATGGTTACAAAGAAATGCTGATTTTGCAAGTGAGCATTCTGAGTAAAGAATGCTTCCTGCAGGGAATGCAGGTAGGGAAATACATTTTGACAACTTCTTTACCAGTTTTCTTTTTCATGTGAATACCATTCCATGCTGAGAGCCCTCAATTGCAGAAACTGCCTAATAAAAGACAAATTGAATCCTCAGCAGAAAAATGGGAGGCCTCAACATTGGCTTCAGCCTTACGCAGGCACAAGGTATCAAGTCAAACACGGGAAAGAAAATAGTCCACTGATTGCTACCAACCACCATCCCAGAACCGGTAAATCAGTATCTTCTTCAGGTGAAACCTTATTTGGAGAAAGTATTGACTGGGTATTTTTCTACCCCTCACTCAAAAGCATCAGTGCCTGATCGAGGAATGTATCATTGAAAGGGTAGGGAGGGAGACAGTAACAGCCATACCCCTTCAATTGTTGCCACACCCTTACATCCATCTCCCTGTAGGCATCCCTACCCTTTCAATGGTAAATCAGTCAGTCAGGCACTGATGCTTTTGAGTGAGGGGAGAAAAAACCCATCTCCCTGCAGACCTCCCCACCTTCTCCCTCATTACCTAGCTGTGATCTAGATCACTCCGCCATCTTGGAATTCCAGTGCTTGTCCCTCCAGCAGCAACCGTCGACTCCCCAGTAGTACTGCTAAGTGAAAGATCTTGCCTGCTGATAGCCTCACCACTGCTTGACTGACTCGATTTGATTTATTATTGTCAAATGTACCAAGATACAGTGAAAATTATTGTTTTGCATGTTATCCAGACAAATCAGACCTTAAATAAGTACAACAGGGTAACAGAACAGAGTATAGTGCATTGTGTTACAGCTAGAGATGTCTGATAACATTGGGGAAGAAACTATTTTTGAATCTGTTGGTATGAATTTTGAATTTTTAAAATTTTCTGCCTGACTGAAGAAGGTGGAAGACACTATTATCCGATGGGAGGGGTCTTTGATTATGTTGGCTGCTTTCCTGAGGCAGTAGGAAGTACAGACTGAGTCAACGAATGCAAGGGTGGTTTTTGTAATGGACTGGGCTGTGTTCACAACTCTCCCTGATTACTTGCAGTCTTGGGCACAGCACTTGGGCAAAAGTGGTAAACGGCTTTTGCCCGAAACATCGATTTTCCTGCTCCTCGGATGCTGCCTGACCTGCAATGCTTTTCCAGCACCACTCTGACCTAAACTTGGGCACAGCAGTTGCTATACCAAGCTTTGATGCATCTGGATAGGGTGCTTTCTATGGTGCATTTATACAAATTGTGGACATGCCAAATGTCCTTACCCTTCTGGGGAATTAGGGATGTTAGTGTGCTAATGTTCACCTCAATGCTATGGTTCAGCACACCTTCATGGAATGAGGCAATATAGATCCACCACCTATCATTATGTTGTGTGACAAACAAACACCCAAAACTGAACAACACCAGAACAGTACCTCAAAACTGGGCATCCAGGAGGGGTACTGTGGGCCAACAACAGCAGCTAAATGGTATTCCATCAGGTCTGTAACCTCATGGCCCAGCCTATTCTTCTTTCTACCATCAGGTTAAGATCATCCCTGACTCAATGATGGATGCAGGGCGGGGCGGGGCGGGGGTGCTTTCCAGCTGCAGCCTCAGGCTTACTTTAAAATGAGGTGGCGATCTTGTGAATCCACAACACAGGGCAACTTGCATGCTAAGCAGCATAAACAGCGAGTCATAGGGTTAGACAATCACACAACTCACACATTAGGTTGAAGTTCTGTAGTCCCGTTACATCTGCTGTGAAAAGTGATGGGCTACTGAACGACAGAGGACAACCAGTTCCATAAATACCCTCATCATCAGTGATGGAAATCCAAGCAAATCAGTGCACAACAGAAGGCTGAAACCTCTGCAATAATCTTCAGCTAGCAGTACTTTGTGGATGGTCCTCCTTCCGACGTCACCAGCCACACAGTCTGTCATCCCTCGATTCAATTTGCCACATGTGGTAGCAAGACACAACTAAAACCAGTGGTCACTGAAAAGGCTCTAGGCTATGTCACCATCTTGCTGAACCTCTATTGCAGCTGGGGCCAATGGCTAAACAAGGTAGTTCAACAGCATTTTCTCAAGGGCAACAAAGACTGGTCTTGCCATCAATGCTTATGTTGCACGATAGAAAAGAAATAAGCCTAGAGTTAGCACTCAGTAACCTGACTGTTCAATGTTCTGTAAGAGTTAGCACCGTCTGTTCCCTGCTTCACAAATTAATATCCAGGAAAAGTTGCTAATTGGGCAGGGGATATGGTATTTCCATACCTGTTTAACCGTTCTGCATGATTATTTCCTAAGTGGAGACTTTTCCTAATTACAGGTGTCACATTCTTTTCTGCAGATTTTATTGTGATCAGCAGCTGCAATCACTTTGTGTGTGTGTATAAATATATTTAAAATCTGAAATGATTTGCACTTTGGTTTGGATTTGGTGGCAGTCAAGGACATATATGGCTGGTGGCTTCATGTACTGGCCTATTTCATAGATGTTAGCCTCATGGGCAAATGCAGTGATCTTTGTCTTATGTGACTGGAAAAGAATGACTGGTTATAGAAAAAAAAATCTGCATGTGCCTGACAAATACCAGTGGAATAATTGCATTGGAGAGTTTGCATTTAATAATTTGGTAGGATAAATTCTTCACATACACCCAACAAAACCTTTTCAAAGGCTGTTCTAATGTTTCTTGGAAGCAGATGCTCCAAAGTTGAGACTACCTTTTTGTGGACATAACCCAGATATCATAATTCAGGGTATGAGAGTAAGTCACAATAGCTCAACAATGAGCTGATACTGAAAGTTGGAATAAAATTTAGTACAGAATCACACTTGTAGGATATGACTGAAATACAACACATACGACTGACAGTGTTATCAGGACATGTTAATAGCTGTTGCAAGGACACTTCATACAGCACTTGATAGGTTTATGAAGAAATAAAGGCAAACTGCAATGGGTATTATGGATGAGTGCATTATAGAGTTGATGGAATTAACCCTACATTCAGGTTTAATACAACCTTAAATTTGCACAGATGATGGCTAATATTCTACTTCAGCACTAGGGGGCAACTGTTCCCAATATTAGACCGAGTATGATGAAGAAAATAATATTTGTAACCACAGCACAGATAGGGAGAAATAAAATGCCCTTTCAACCTCCAGAAATTTAAAAATAAAGAAACTAAACAAAAATATTCTTTTATCAGCATAGGTTCCTTGAAACTATGATGTACACTGTGAAGTTTCATCCTAATGGTAACTCAAAGGGTATACGATAATCCAATACACATGACACTAATTTTTATTGTTTGAAATAGTGCTCATTGCAAACTTTGTTTTGTTTGTATTTTTTATGTTTAATAGAAGCTGTTTGAATATGCTTAAATTGAGGCCACAGTACAATACAGACAATCATTTGCATAACAAATTAAGGCTAATTTGCATTATTAGAAAACTAATTATTTATACAATTAATAAACTGCTTGCAGTTTTTACATTTCGTATCAATTTTCATATTCCTTTCTTTAAATAATTTACCCATATTTAAATGTTTAGATACCATTGGATCTCTTGAAATGGCTGCATAAAGACTTATATTTTTCTGTTCCGTTTAATACCACATTGTTTACTTTGAAATGCAAATGCTATTGCTTTGGCGACAAATATCAACAGTCATTTTACACATAAAAAGTTCTGTAAACCGAAGATTAGATAAATGACCACATAATCTGTTTCAGTGCTATCGGCTGGAATGAATGTTGGTCAGAAACAATGTTAATAATAAACCACTCTGCAGCTTGGAAAATACTATGCAGACCTTGTTCTATGCTAAATACTAAGCCTTCTGTAACATGGATCCTGGCGTACAGCTTAAATCCACAACCTTCTCATTCTGAGGTATCATGGTCACCTAAGTGAGCCAAGTTTAACCTTGAATACTGGAACAACTTGCCCCTTGATGGACTTATATTTCCACCAGAAATTATTTTCTCTTCGACTATTTGACATCGTGCTATAGTTTCCAATTTTCTTTTACCATGCTGAACTAAAGAGTGTTCAGAAACTTATTTCTTCTCTTGCAGAGAAAACATACTAACTGAACTAGTCTGAGAAAGATGCAGAGGTTACTTTCTACAACAGTCTAATACTCACATACTTTATAGCTTACAGTTCTGCCCACAAAGGCTTTGTGATCGATTGCAGAGTGTCTGTATTCTCACCATTAATAACAGCCAAAGAGCCCTACTAACATTTAACATTTTCTTTACTAAAGTTGCATTGAAGGCACCTTTAATGCAATTCACATACAATATATTCCCACTTTCAATTTACATGGAAATCCAATACAATAAATGTTTTAATTGTCTATTTTGTTCCATTAAATGTGAAAGAGTCCTTCTGTCAGTACTTTTGTTTTGACAGAGGTCCTTAAATAATGTGATGCACAACATGTGTATAACTTCTCAAACTAATTTCCCTGCTATTTTAACGGAAGCATTAACAAATGTAAAATAAATAGGGGAATAACAATTCTGGAACAGCAGAGACAATCACTTGAGATAAACAAGTACAAGTTGCCACAATGCATTTTCAGGGTCTTAATGTTTTAATAATGAGTGTTGAATGATGCTGCATTGAACCTAATGTTCGCAATACATGATGTTGTGCTGAAATAGTAGTTCATGGGAGCAAGTTAAAAGGGCACCTTAATTACAACAATATTTCTGGCAGGTTGGAGAAGAGCTAGGAGTCATTATTGTCTCATAATGACATGCAAATATAATCTCTCTTTAGATGCAGCTTACATCATTCATCTCTTGTCAATAAAAAAATAGTTGAATTGGACCACGCAAGTGACCCAACGTGTTTACGCATTTTTAGATCAGGATTTCTCCGCTTTACTCTCCTCAAATTTAAAAAAGCTCCACATGGGTTCCACATATAGTTAGCTGAATCTCCCTTTCTGAAGTCCCACGTCAAGCTCTATTCTCAAGACAGTTTTCACATGAGGAGATTGAACGCGATAATCAAAAGCAATATACCTGTGGTATTCACTGCCTTTACCCACTTATTCTCACCACCCCAACCCCAACCCACCCCCCCACCACACCAGCAGTGTTAACAGTGTCTGACATCAAATTTGAAAGGGAACGGATCAAGTTGAAGCCTGTGAGGGAAATGTATTGTACTCTGGCACTGTTGACAGATTCAATGGGCTCAGCACAGAGATATTGTTGATCGAAACTGATTATCCTTGGCGCACCAAATGCTGTGACATACGCTTTGAGGGTTACTCAGCCAGTTAGAATATATGGTTTGGTACAAATCCTTACACTTTATTCAGATCCTGCAGAATGCCTTTATCAGGCTTGCAGTCACCGCTCTTGGCTGAATGTATCATTGTTATTATTTTTGGCCACTTTAAGCCAGGAAATAATAACTTAGACTGTGGGTGTTGCACAAATAACTCCCCAGCCTCCAAAGAGCAGAAAGTTAAATTATTAATGAGCGACTGGGAACAAACTATCATTCCATTCAAAGGATTCCTCACATCATTCAAATGAACATTACTGTTCAAAATCTGAAAGGCAACCATACCTTTCCTGCTTTATAGATGCCATGCAATAATGCTGTTTGTTTGATGATAACATCATTGATAATGAAAATTGCCATAAGCCAATCGGTGTCAAATGACGTAAATGGTACATTGTTATTTTTCACCCAAAAAAGCAACAATGTCCAATGAAAATTCAAGTAACATTCCACAAAGGGCAGGACATAAAGTTCCAAAACAATTTTAAGGCTATGAAAAATGCTTAATAGATGGAAAAACATTTAAAGTTGCCAAAGGACAGTCAAGCTAATTTCAATTGCATTGTGCTGCAAAACTTCAAACTTAGAATCTAAAGGTTATTGAAACTATTTTAAAGTTATTGTCTTCCTAGTTCACAGAATCCCTACAATGTAGAAGCAGGCCATTCAGCCCATTGAGTATACACCAACCCTCTGAACAGCATCCTACCCAGATCTACCCTTTCCCCGTATCCCTGCAGCTAATCAACCTAGCCTGCTTATGCCAAGGCACTGTGGGAAATTTAGAAAAGCCAATCCACCTAACCCGCAGAGCTTTGGACTGCAGAAGGAAACTAGAGAGAATGTGCAATCTCTATATAGACAGTCACCCGAGGGTTGAATCGGACCCAGGTTGCTGGTACTGTGAGGCAGCAGTGCTAACCACTGGGCCATAAGGCAACCAGTTGTTGAATTTCAGATGGTAGCAATTGATTGCCTTATAATATGGTGCTCTTCACTGGGCTGGCATAGGAATGGCAGTGGGTAGTAATTCCTGCCATTAGTTTAAATAAATCAGTTGCACAGGTTTTAGCCATTTCAACTTGTGTGGAGAAAGGGCAACACGGCTGTGCATAATCATCTGCCCAGATTGTATTTTTTGAATATCTTCATAAATACCTGAACACTGATGTTTAGCAGGCAAGATTTCAACTATGTTATAATTTCATTTTTAGTACATAACATGTTTTGTGATAGGGGAATTATCCCAATCTCCCAACATATTCAGCCGTTCAGGAAAAGATAAACTTCTAAATATTGTTGTTGGAAAAAATTGTCTTTCAAAACATGCATATTTTCTATCATCAGAATTATAAAATATAATGTCCAGACTATAATTTTGTGTTACTTTCAATAAGGTACCTGGCCACTGTTCTGTAACTGATCCCAAGATAAGATTTATTTGTTAAGGTACATTTGAGAATGTGTGTCAAAATATACCTGAAAGCTCCTACTAATATCACAAAAGCTCCACTTCTGCAAAGAAATGATTTAAACAGTCTGATTTTAATCATACATCATTTTTGCATTGCCCGAAATCATCTTTTCTAAGCTTCAATACAAAAGAGGATTATGAAGATTTGCTTGCTTTCTGTCATTTTAATATTTCCTCTCGCTGAATCAACAGGAATCAAATGAGGCTGGTGACCATCAAACCCTGTGACAAGCACTTTGAAGGTGACAGACATGCTTCAAGTGTGGCTTGGAACAAAAGATGCTTGTTGACCAAACTGTAATAACTAATTCACTGCTATGCATATTTATTGAAGTGAATAATCTTACACCGAGTAGCACTAACCATTTAATGTTAAATGGTTAAAAATATGCAAACTGCACTTTTGACAGTATTAGGCATGTACTTATTTTTCAACACTATATTTTCTGGATTGAAAATCTGGCTGGCCTTTATCTTGAACTTTACACCACTTAAAATGCAGTGCTGTGAAAAGAGTAGCACTGTGATACTTGAAAATGTGGTAGAATTTCGGTAATTATACATAATTGTACACCCTGTTAAGAATTCTGCATTTAGGATTGCTAATTAAAAATTAAATAGTGCATTAATGTTATATTAAACACATTTATTTCCCTTTGCCTTCTTTCAACTTCACCACTGCAACTGCATTGTTCTATTACATTAAATAAAGAGAAAAAGTACTTACAAAAGTGTTTAATATAAATAATTCAAGGAAACCAGGGCATCCATTGCTGAGGCACAGTTACACTGTTTGAGAGATTCAGAGCTCTCCTTTTGTTGCAATGCTGAGATAAGTGATCAACAGCAGTTTCCAAGGTCTTCAGGAAATACCCCAAAGCATTTAAACCTTACACTTAATTATTTAGCTCACCACATTTCACACCGAAACTGCCACTTTATGCTCTCTGCTCAAACAGCTGCACACAGAAAGCCCTTAACATCCCACAACTCCAGTGATTTGACGCTTGCTAACTCAGTCACATTCTACACCGTCCCTCTTTAAGACTCACCCAGCTGGAATGATTTAGTGTTCTATTCACGATTATGTTCATTGCAACCTCTTCTTTGACACAAGGATTATAGCAGGGCACATTTTGCAGCAACACAAGGACCACTTCATCACGAAAGAACAGCAACTGCAGTTATCTCTCCTTCACTTGAAGCAAGTCTATCGCAGCTACATGGAAGTCAGTGGAAA
Organism: Hemiscyllium ocellatum; assembly: GCF_020745735.1. Taxonomy (NCBI): domain Eukaryota; kingdom Metazoa; phylum Chordata; class Chondrichthyes; order Orectolobiformes; family Hemiscylliidae; genus Hemiscyllium; species Hemiscyllium ocellatum. The sequence continues at coordinate 139,670,294 of NC_083401.1, forward strand.
TAGCTGTAAAACAGTATGATTGACAGAAACAGCCAATTCTCCCAGCTAATCATTGTAAAGACCTTCAAGGACTAGGAGCCATTTTGGTGTCATCCAGATAGTGGGTTGTTACACATGAATACATTTTGTTCTGAGCTAATTTAGTGTTCTACTGAATTCCACTCACAGTCAAGTGATTGATTGGAAACTCCCGAAGGATCTTCAAATGTGCCACAGTGCACTTGCGCAAGGAACTGTCATCCTTTCAGAACCAGGTTTATGACAAGCACAGGAGTAAAATATCACTGAGAACTGGAGCTGTCACAAGCAAGTAAACCTTTATTTTATTAGAAAAAGAATGGAATAAGTATAGATAGTATACGTTCTGTATGCAGCCTTTTTCAGACCACAATTAATAAAATAGTTGGTAAAGCCAGTGGGAATCCTGTTTCGTGCTAATATTGAGGACTCAACAATCTCGCACAGTAAAATCATGGTTCAGAGTTGGAAGCAGCACACATTTAGTCAGTTATGCCAAAGCAAAAGGACTTGCATGGGACCTAATACTTCTGACAATTGCTTTAAAAATACTGATGTCAGTTTGTGTCAGAAGTAAAATTTCTGTTTGGATTTAAGCTCCTCAAACAACAGTTCCTTTGCACAATGCATCACATTTAAAACGCCAGCCTGGAAATGAAAGCTATAACACTTTTTCTACAGAGGAGAAGAAAGGTCCTCTTAAATTTTGTTCAGTGAAAAAATTTGTAAGCATATGTCATGAAAGTATCAATGTAAATTCACACAGTTAAAATAGTGTGCCATGGGCAGTACTCCAACATTAGAGCAAGTGGTATGCTGAGAACTTTTTAACATTTGTGCTTTTTAACATTTTAACACACAAACTAAAAGGTGTAAGAAAGGTTTATCCAAAACTTTCAATTTGAATATGTCAATACTACATTGTGTGTGGAAATTACTGGAAATACATAAAGTTAATTTTCGGTCCTTTCACATATTGAAAACGAGGGAAACAGATGCAAAACATTCCTTTCCCTAAGGTAAAAATTTGCCTGTGAACTGCTAAAGTTGTATAAGATTTGCCTGATTTTGGACCTGATATGACAATGTTTATGTAGGGTCCCATAACATAAAGATCAGACATGGGCAAAGGAGCAAGGGAAGCATGGTGGCACAGTGGTTAGCACTGCTGTCTCACAGCACAAGGGTCCCAGGCTCAATTCCAGCCTTGTGTAGAGTTTGCATTTTCTCCCCATGACTGCATGGGTTTCCTCCAGGTGCTCCTGTCACTTTCCACAGCCCAAAGATGTGCAGGTTAGATGGATTGGCTATGCTAAATTGTCCGATAGGGTCCAGGGATGTGTAGGCTATGTTGATTAGCCAGGTTAAATGTGGGGTTACGGGGTAAGTGTGGATCTGGGTGGGATGCCCTTCAGAGGGTTGGTGCAGACTTAAAAGGCTGAATGGCCTCTTTTGCACTGTAGGGATTCTATGGTTCTACAAAAGATTTAACACAAATTTATTAAAGCTTCTAATGTTATACATAGTTTACTTTGGCAATGGAGTTCATATTAAGCTAATTAGTTTTAAAGAATAGCATGTTATGTTTCAAGTAGTTCTAATTAAGATGGAGTATTAGACCCTTTATACCCTCAGGTCACATGCTGTGACACTGTGATAATATCATATCATGAGTTTATTCTTTAAGATATATTGCATACTAACTGTGACTCAGAACACAACACCCTGGAACTGTACTCTGCAATTGTAACTTCACCAGAAAGTAAATATGGTCTAGGTATGAAGACGATTTTAACTGTATTTCTGGTATACTTACAATAATGGAACTGGAACTGATGTAAATAAAAAACACAAAGTTTAATAGGAAGTTCAAAACAATATATAGAATCTAAAACCAATCAGAAATTGGCTAGCTGAAAGAAGACAGCTGGTTGATGGGAAGTAGTCAAGATTAGAGTGGTGCTAGAAAAGCACAGCAGGTCAGGCAGCATCTGAGGAGCAGGAAAATCAACGTTTCAGGCAAAAGCCCTTCATGTTCATCCTGGACATAGTTACTAGTGGTGTACTGCAAGGATTTGTTTTGCGTCCATTGCTGTTGGTTATTTTTATAAATGACCTGGATGAGTGTGTAAAAGGATGGGTTAGTAAATTTGTGATGACACGAAGGTTGGTGGAGTTGTGGATAGTGCTGATGGAAGTTGCAGGTTACAGAGGGGCATAGATAAATTGCAGAGCTGGGCTGAGAGGTGACAAATGGAGTTTAATGTGGAAAAACGTGAGGTGATTCACTTTGGTAGAAGCAACAGAAATAAAGAGTACTGGGCTAATGGTAGGATTCTTGGCAGCGTAGATGAGCAGAGAGATCTCGGTGCCCATGTACATAGATCCCTGAAAGTTGCCACCCAGGTTGATATGGTTATTAAGAAAGCATACAGTGAGTTAGCTTTTACTGGCAGAGTGATTGGGTTTTGGAGCCACAAGGTCATGTACAAAACTCTGGTGTGGCCACATTTGAGATATAGTGTACAGTTCTGGTCACAGCATTATTAGAAGGATGTGGAAGCTTTGGAAAGGGTTCAGAGACTATTTATGAGGATGTTGCCTGGTATGGAGGGAAGGTTTTATGAGGAAAGTTTGAGGGACTTGATGAAGCTGTTTCATTAGAGAGAAGAAGGTTGAGAGGTGACTTAATCGAGACATATAAGATAATCTGAGGGTTAGACAGGGTGGACATCCTTTTTCCTCGGATGGTGATGGCTAGCATGAGGGGACATAGCTTTAAATTGAGAGGTGATAGATATAGGATGTCAGAGGTAGTTTCTTTACTCAAAGAGTAGTAGGGGCATGGAACAGAAGTAGACTCACCAACTTTAAGGGCATTTAAATGGTCATTGGATAAATGTTTGGATGAAAATGGAATAGCGTAGTATAGATGGACTTCAGATTGGTTTTACAGGTCGACGCAACCTCGAGGGCCGAAGGGCCTGTACTGTGCTGTATTATTCTATGTTCCTTGAACAAAACAAGCAACACACCAATTCACTGTGACTGTCAGCACTCACAATGAAACACGCATGTTAACATAACAGGCCGACTGAAGTGAAGATAATGTGTACTGTTAGTTTAAGCCTCAAAGTAGTAATATGTTTCAGGTCATTCAGAATGTCAGAGTTGCTCCTGCAATGTACATTTTCTCATTCCTCTTTTAGTTTGGATTGTGATGCTAGATGTTACATTTTCCTTCATTTACATGGCTGACCCGCAATCTTTCCTGTTCTTACATTGACTATTGGAGGCTGAATTTATTGGTTGGGAGTCAGTTTGGTTGTTTATGAATGAACAATCCTTAGCCATCAAAGAGTGGGGCTTGGATTCAGAGTTTCCGACTCAGAGATAAGAACACTAACCATTACACCACAAGGTCTCCTCATTTCAAATCTTATACATCCACCTAAATAAAATTATATAAATTATTTTAAAACATTTTATTCTTCAATCTTCAAATCCAGCTTTAATGTATAGAAATGAAACGTCAAATTATTGCTTTTTCTCAAAATAAGTATATCCATCTTTGCAGTGATTGAAATCTAAACATGGTCAATTGATTACTTTGTATTAATTTCTCTTTCATATGAATAAAAAATGCATGAAAGAATATGAATGAAACATAGGTGAAAAGTAACTTCAAAGAAACTTTAATATCAATAATCCATCATGTACTGTACGCACAGGAAAAAAAATCTCAAAGTTGTCAGTGTGAAGAACCAAAATTCTGTACCATGGAAGCTTCTGGAAGATCAAAAACAGATTGTGCAGATACTAATAAAATTGAATGCTAATATTGAAGTTTCTAAGTTATAATATGAAACGATGGCATGCCAATAGGACAAACATCTTCCCTTGAAGTATAACTTTCAATTCAAAGAGTACCTAAAATATAATTCATGCCCATAAAATGCAGATAAATGTGGAAATAATGAATTGATGATGGTTTGGCTAAAAGTGTTATGAAGTGTATAAATCTGTGCCAGACCATTTATCAGAAATAGTGCAGGTGAGACAGCAGAGTTTCAGCACCGACTTCTGTCAATTTTGTATTTATCTTCTTTGTAAGGATAAGAGGTTGAAGGACCACAAGGCAATAAGTTGATATTATATGTTAGAATCACCATCAGCATACTAAACAATGTTTACTTGTTATGAACTTTTGGCATAACAGCCTCGGTGGTACTGAACAGCCTTCATGCAAAACAACTTTGACTGATAACTTCTGTTATGTCTTCAGTCCAATGTAAACATGCAAGTGTTTTGACGCCACAGACTCAACCTTGAGGCGATAATAACTTTAATCTCTGTGCTATAAACAGATTCAAGCTGGATGTTTCCTCAATGTGCAGCAAGCAAATTGTACATATGTTCTTTATAAATCAGTTTTACAATTTTGACACACATAACACTGAAGAAATCTTTCCTTTGAGTATTTGTTTTTGGAAATAAACTTAGAAGTGGAAGAATCTGGGACCAGAGGGCATAATCATAGAATAAGTGGTCGCATGTTTAAAATGGAGATGACGAGGAATTTCTTCTCTCAGATGTCAGAGAATCTGTGGAATTCTTTACCCTGGAATGTTGTGGAGGATTGGGTCATTGGGTATATTCATGTTTGTGATAGACAGATTTTTAATAAGTAAGAGAATCAAGGGGAAACAGGCAGTAAAGTGGAAACGAGGATTATCAGATCAGTCCTGATCTCATTGAATGGTGGAACAGACTCAATGGACTGAATGGCCTACTTCATGGCCATTTTTAGAATACTATGTACAACTCTAGTCACCTTTCTACAGGAAGGATGGCATTAAACTTGAGACGGTGCAGAAAGATTTACAGAGGAAGCTCAAATATCTCGTATTCAATTATTCAAATTTTGGATTATCTGGCAAAATCAAAAGGTCCTAATGCTTGACTAAACTATGTTATCTGATTATCCGGCATTCAATTAACTGCACGACATACTTCCCCGACCGCGTCCTTCGGATAATCGAGGTTCCTCTGTACAAGGATGGTGCTGGGACTGGAAGGTTTTGGAGAGAGGCTGAATAGGGAGGGTTTCTTTTTCCTCTGGTGTGTTGGAGGCTGAGGGGTGACCTTAAAGAGGTTTATAAAATCCTGAGGGGCTTGGATAGAGTCTTTTTCATGGAGTGAAGAAGCCCAAAACTAGACAGCATAGGTTTAAGGTGAGAAGGGAAAGCTTTAAAAAGGGTGTAAGGGGCTAAATTTTTCATGTATTGGTTGGTTTGTGTATGGAACAAACTGTCAGAGGAAGTGGTGGAGGCTGGTTTAACTACAACATTTGAAAAGCACCTGGATGGGTATATGAATAGGAAGGGTTCAGAGGGATATGGGTCAAATGCTGACAAATAGGACTAGGACAGGTGGAGATGTCTGGTCAGCATGGATGAGGTGGACCGTGTTGTATGACTCTATGGCTCTAAGTGAAAGGGAAGACTTCCTGCTCTGTGGTTACCCAGGTTTATCAGATTTCTTGAGCTCAGTGAATAACAGAAAGCTGGATGAAGCTAGTGTGCTGTCTGTAAAGAAAAACAAATTTTCATTCTAGTATATTAAAATCCTCTGTGACGTCACCACAGCATCTTTGAACTCACTTCATTTTCTGTCTGCTTCACAAAACTTTATAAACCTGTGGTCTAAAAAGCATTCTCAGTAACATTACCTTCCCTTTTAAATTCTGATCATTACTTTTGACTTTAATTTACATCACAATAAAGAACTTTGAACTAAAAGGAGATAACAACAAGAAATCGAGTTATATATATATCTCCCAGAATGTGAACGACTGTAGCTTTAATTGCAATAGAATGACACAATTACATCACTGGTCTAGAGAATTAAAGATCTCTGAAAGAAACATTTACTCATAAACTTTCAAATCAAACATCAAATTCCAAAATATGGGAAAAATAAATAAAGTAACAAATCCCATTTGAAAAATCAATCTTCTGTCCTATCTTTATCCATTATTTGCCCTGAGCAACAGTGATGTACAGGACTATAATCTTGAACACTACAGTACGTTGTTACATTTAATTCAGTACATTTCTGAGCTGATACTGGAATATGATCAGAATATGACCATAAAGGCTGGTGGAGTATCAAAACACAAAAACACCTGGTCCACTCATGTCCACCGGGAAATTGCATTTTTACCTTTTTGAGTTATGCTCCAGTCCCATGCTATAATATTGACTCTTTACATAAGCAGCACAACTGAGTTTGTGCATTAAGTATGATTTTACCAATTCTGCCTAAATTCCAAGAGCACACACACATACCTCTCTCTCTATACCGAAAAATACATTCAAATTTTACACATTTTGAGCTATGCCCCCTCCTAACTCCAGTTAGAAGCTGACTTTTAGAGCAAAAAGCAACTTTGTAGTTTGCAAAATCCTCTGCACACTTGGTAACAGGAAAAACAACATTCTGGAGTAATATGGTCTGTAAAATATCTCTTTGTAAAGAAAAATCTTCAAGACCCAATAGTGAATACAAAATTCTTTGCTTTGAAATATAATCAATTTCCCCTCTTTGGTGAGGAATTATTGCTACCATTGTCCATGTTCTGCTTTATTAATTAAACAAAAAAATTATCATTGAAGCTATGGGCAACAGTATTACAGTTTATCAAAAGTTGATTAGTAATACAACCTGTAATGAACATTACCAGATTAAGGTAGCAAAGCTGGATGGTTCTCAGAATGTCAATGAGATCATGATACATAACTAATTTGTGCCTGTTCATTCTGATGTCAGAATCATAGCGGGTGACAGAACAGTCAGGACATGTAATGGGCTAAAATTGACAGAGTGCACAAAATGAAATGGCTTGCTGGACTTAAAGTTGATAAGTCTCCAGGAGAGCTGGATAAAAGGCATTGGAAGCATACCGATTGAGATCAGGAGAGAAATTGTTGAGATACTGATTCTTGTTTTCCTGTTGGAGTGCGGACTGCTATACGTTTGTTCAAAATAATACGTCAAGATGAGACGAGTAACTATATACCAGTCAGTTTAGCCTTGGTGGTTGAAAATCTTTTCAAAATGAAAACCAAGGACACTTTAGCATTCACTTGGACAAATATGAATTGATTATGCAAAGCTGGACTAGACTGTCTCTCGGATGAAATGTATTTAACAAATTCAATTGAGATTTTATTGTGGTTTTGGTTAGCTGACTGAGTTGATTGAAGAGGGTAATGTATGCAATTTGGCATAAGTGGACATTGAAATGGCATTTGTTAAGATGCAACCCAACAGCCTTGTCAGCAAAACTAAAGCTGACAGAATAAGTGGAATAATGGTAATGTGGAAATGAAGTTTGTGGAGTGACAGGAAACAGAGAATAATGATGAATTTTTTTATGGATTAGACAAAGATATACATTGGGATTATCCAAATATTGACACGAGGAAGATTGGTTTTTCTAGAAATATATCAATAGCTTAATCCTGGATTTCCACCAATGAGTCAAGTGCCCAAAGTTATGAGAAATCCAGGGTGAGAGAGACTGGCTAGTAAAAATGTCTGCCTGAGCATCATATCTTCAGTCAGTCGGAGCAGGCTACATCGGAAGTTAGGTTGGATGACTTGGGACTTAGAGTGAAGGATTCTGGATGTAGAAGCAGCTGGGCAGATAGCTGACTTTCTTACACTGACACTATGCTGAAGTATCAGAGAAAAAATAAAGTGAACCTCCAACTCTCACCCCTCATACCCCCTCCATGCCTCTTCACACTGTCTGTGCACCTTCCATACCAATACATGCTACTTAATGCATGTCGAAAAACCCCTCAAACTATCCATGACAGAATATGGCCTTGCAACCACCCACCATGATCCCTGAAATCCTCCGTGTCAACGTCTTCCCTATACCCCCCTCCCATGTACTATATCTATATGGGCCATATGCCATAATAGCACCAGCTCATGATATCCCATGCCTCCTCTCACTTTCCCGCAGCCCCCCCATCCCCACTCCGAAACTACCTTTTGTTGCAGCTCCTAACTTGTCTACTAACTTAGAATCTGCTGTAGGCAGCCCTCATGGCATAAGAAGAGTTGAAATAAAATAAATCTCTATGCAAACCATTCCAAGCTTATATATTGCAAATAGCACAATATTGAAAACAAAATTCAAAAGACCCATTTACTAAATTTAATGTAATTTACATGATGTCGCTGAAAGGAATATTTAATCTAAGTGCACACCCATATATTAAGTCTATCCAAACCAAGCTGCTGGTCATTTGCCACGTGTAGCAAGGTCATGGTTGGAAAAGAAATCAAAATGTATCATTTGTAATTAACTAAATAAATGCCAGCAATATTTTGAACTTGCAGTCTAGGTCCCTTCAAGATCACAAACTGTAGAAAGCAATTAGGAGGCTGAAATGTCGCAAAGAAGGCAGGGATATGACAGCACTGCACCCGAGTTTCTGAAACAACTCTGCTTCCATGCTCTATAGAACCATGATCAACTCAAGCTTGCTCCCGAGGTGTAGCCTATGGCAAAAAACATTGCTATTCCAAATCCTGGAAAAGATCTTGCACTGGTGTTCTGCTGTTAACTGATGTCACTACTTTCTGTGCACATCTTTGAACATTGTACCCTGCCACGTACATCAGTAGAGACTATCCGGTGTGCCTCCGACCTTGGACAGATCAATTGCTGAAACACAACTCCTCAATGAAAGTATAAAGTCCACTTTGGATAAGGAGGTGTGCATGGAGAAGACCAGCCAACATACTATCACAGGGCTCAGTGCTAGTCCCAAAGCTGTTCAACATATATACTAACAACTTGCCAACAACCACAGCCCATCAATGTAAATGACACCTGGTGTGCCATGAAGCTTCATTCTGTGGTTATCTGGAGCACATTTTTTATGAAGTCCTTGCAAAGTTGATGGACTTCTGCAGAATACAGTATCTCACACTGAATCTTCTAAAACCAGTGCTGAATATATTTCACCTCAAAGAACTGCATATGTATTTGGATGGTCAGAGACTAAAACATGTTTCCACTTCAACATATTTGGAAATGAACATTAGATAGGTATTTGTCCTTCTGGTAACATCTGAAATAAAAAAACAACAACTCTTAAAACCAGAAAAATAACCTATTAATTAAGCAGATCAATGTGTCTCACACACACACACCGTGATTTCCTATCCTTGCAAAGATCATTCCCCCTCACTTCCAGACTGACAGAAGCTGGTTGAAACCATCTGTGCTAATGAGATGTTTCAATCTTCCTGAGCTAGATCTACCAGGTGACTTCCTCTGGATCAGGAATGAGAAACATGGGAAGTTACTAGCAAGTCATTTGTGACAAACCTTATTTGTCGAATGATCAGCTTTGAACCATCACTGTAAGAATAATCCTGCAAAATATATTTTGGACAAAGCATGGCCCTTGTGCAGCCAATTTCTCCTACTAAGGCTTGAGTCTAAACCCCTGGACATTGTTGGAGAGACAGAAACACTGCTGAAAATAGAAAGGAATATCCCCTCTACTGATTAATTGGTAGACTAATCACCTTAAAATCTGTAAATTAAGAGGTGACTGCTTAGCTCCATGAATGTATGTTCACTAAATAAGTAATAAAATAGGAATTAATTTCTAGACCCATTTAATGAGTTGATAACCACTTGAAGCTGTCAATCAAACAATCAAATGCTAAACACCCTACGATGATAAAAGATGGTTCGGCCGTCAGTCATATAGCAGTAATGCTATAATTGAATGCCTCAGGCTTATGTCAACACTCAGAGGGAACTGTCTTGACAGGTTGACAGATCCCACTGACACTTACATATATAGTTTGGATAGGTCCACTTGACAAATTCTATTGAAAGTTTTCAGAGGTTTTCTTGATAATTGCTTCAGACATTTCTGACAGATGATTTTGACAGGTCTGTTAACATTTTCAATGAGTTTGCTAGTTAATGAGTTTATGCACTTTTATACATGTTAATGTCTACTTTTAAGCTTTGCAAGGGACAGCTTTTACTCTCCCTCAGTCCATCCCATCTGCTCATCCACCAAAGAGCACCTAAGCTCTCAAAAAGCTCACCTAACTTTCCCCAGAGGCACTCCAAGACCATATCAAAAGACTGACCATGTCTCAAAGGGGATTAGGCAAAAGTGAGGACTGCAGATGCTGGAAATCAGAGTGGTGCTGGAAAAGTACAGCTGGTCAGGAAGCATCCGAGGAGTGGGAAAATCAATGTTTTGGGCAAAAGCCTTTCATCAGGTATGAGGAAGGGCTTTTGCACGAAATGTCGATTTTCCTGCTCCTCGGATGCTGCCTGACCGGCTCTCAAAAGGGATTCCCTAGCCATCCAAAAGAAATTCACAAAGCGAATTTGTGAATTCATTTCCTTTTGCCATGTTTAATCTACACACATTGGGATTTACTTTCCTGTGCTGTCAAGGTCACAAGGAGGCAGCTGAAGATTTAAATGGGCAGCGTTCTCTGTGAATACTGTATATGCAAATGCCACAAATTCCCCACAAAAATGGGAGTTGGCATGTTCAGGGGCAGGTCTTGTGATACTCTGCCAATTCCACTTTTTTTTAAAACAAATTAAAGCCTTATCTTTGGTGTGTAGAGAACAAGCTAACAACCGCCTGATGAAGGAGCAGCACTCAGAAAGCTAGTACTTCCAAATAAACCTACTGGACTATAACCTGGTGTTGTGTGATTTTTAAGTTTAAAATTGTTGATGACAGCAAGATGAAATTGACAGACATCAAAAATGGCTAGTGAAATGCAAGAAAAAAATCAGCACAGGATTCATAGTCCAGTGGCTAGCTCATGCCCTTTATTTGCTGAAGAGGCATTCTTAGGTTTTACACAATGGCTTACAGGTTGACAGTGCAATAGGTCAGTGCCAACCGAAGGCACCGTGACTGCTGGCAGGATAGCAGATACTGATAGTATGTGGCACATGGTGAAAGCTTAGCTTGTCTCTTCCAGAGTTCTGCTAAGGTCCGTTGCACACAGTCATAGCAGTTACCATCCTCAGTGGCTTGAAGCATAACAGGGAAATGAGCATAGAGAAGAACAAATTCATCAAAGAAGGAAGAGGGAAACAAGATGTCGTCTCATCAGGAGGTTATATAAGCAGGATTTCAGGGACTGATACTTCTATTGCACTTTGATTTACATGCTGGTCCACCCAAAGCTTAAGGATGTGGAAAATCTCAGACAAAAGACAGTACTACAGCCACAAAGAGTGGGGATGTTGGTAACTACATAAAGTATTCCTCACTAAAAGGCCTTGAAAAAGACTTTTTTTTTACTGTTTATTTCCAAGCCAATCATCTTGCAATGCACAAAATAAATAAATGTAAGAAGAGTACTTCATGTTCTCAGTTATTCTTTATATTGCCTCAAAGAGCAAGGTTCCCTAATGGCAAACTGGAAACACAAACCACAGATGTGTAAAGTAAGCTTCTTAACTCCTACTCTACTGGGTGGAATTATTTTAATCAAAAATGATTACTGCAACAGCTCGCACTGATGGATCAAATTATATGATACATTGGTGTGGGAGTGTTTTTCTTTTGAGGTTTCCACCGCTAACCCTGAGGTAAATCTGGTCTGCTGCAATGAAAATAGCTCTGCAGAGTTCTGTAACATGCAACAATAAGGACCAAAATAACACAGTGCCAACACTGATTGGGAAATACAGCCCCTCCTAACCATCAAGCAGTACAAATTGAAAATGGAAAGAATTGGTAAATATTGCAAGGATTTAGACCCTTTCGGAATATCAGTGATCATTTCAGCACAAATGTTACAATCATTTCTAGAGATATCATCCTCCATCACCTGCACCTTGCAATTCTCTTCGTAGTAAGGTCATGTTATAGATATTTGGTTACCTGGGTCAAGGGATACCTCCTAGCCAAAAATATTGCAACAACTGATCTGGGAATCTATTACACTGCTTCTTTCCAGCCTTTAATCCATCAATACTAATGCTATTACTAATATAACCCTTTCCATTGTTAATAGAATGTCAAGTTCTTCAAGTAAAGTGTAATTTTCTTTCAAACGTTTGTGCATGTATGCCGGCTTGACCTACAGAATAATATTCGCTACAACGGAATACTTACTGTCAACTGTATTTTCTGATGCAATCTCACCTTCTAATTAATCAATTTAGAAAGTATTGACATCTTTGGTCTCTTCAGTCCCAAACTACTAACTCACAGAGCCTGCTGTGATTCAGTTGCTATCACTATCACATCTGAGTGAACAGGTTGTTTGGATAATGTTGTAATACATTAACATGGGTGTAAATTCTCAGTTGACACTCCAGTGCAGTACTAAGAGTGTGCTGCACAGTTAGAGATGATGTATTTTAGGTGAAATACTAGCCCATGTATCCATCTGTTCTGAGATGAATGTGAAAGATCCTTTTTTTCAAAAAATATAGAATTCTCAAAGTGTGGAAACAAGTCATTCGGCCAGCATACCAACCCTTTGAAGAGCCACACACCCAGACCCATCCCCCTACCCTATCCTGGTAACCCTGCAATTCCCTTTGCTAACACACATATCCTAGACAATCCTGAACATAATGAGTAATTTAGCAGAGCCAATCCATCTTATTTGCGTTATGTGTTACCATCTGTCAGTATATCTTTAAGAGACAGGCATGATAAAAACTCCAGTCATCATAACATGCTACTTGAGGATATAAAACTCTCAAATTCCATCTACTTCTGATCACATTCTAGAAGCATGACATTCTAGTGGAAGCAGAATGTTCTGATGTGACATAACAATGAAATATTAAAACTTATATGAGCTTGAGGATTTTAGTGTCTATAAACAATAGCTACTTGTTGGCTTTTTCAATACCACAATATCCATACTTGGTTTATCTTAATGGAGGTAACTTAAGAATTGCCACATCAGGCAAACTCACATCAGCATGTAGCCAATTCAACTTTTTAGCAGCTTCTTAAGATAAATAGAAGGAGGTTGACTGGGGTTTGCCAGTTTCCATGTTCCCATAGGTGGGGAAGGGAGAGGAGACACCTGTTCAACTGCTTGTTTCTGCAAGCAACAGATAACGTAAGCATTGCTGCATCAGATAAAACATCAGGCAAATGCACACCACATGATATTTTTCAAAAAATGATTTGGGAGTTCTCTTGGTATTTTGGATAATGCTTGGTTTTGAACCAAAATCACTAAAAACAGATGACCTGCAAATGATCCCATTGTAGTTCAGTGCCCCCTGCTGTGCACAAATTCACTGTCATGTTTTCTCATGTTAAATACCGCCAACACTTCAAAACTACTTCACTGACTGTAAATGTTCCCTGGCTTCACTATTCACAGTCTTGCACATTCTAAGGTCACAAAAGGCACCATATATGCTTTGTCAGCTCGTGAAAAACGTTTAACTCTCAAGTTTATTGGGAACCTTCTATCTTTATTATTTGATTTTAGTTTTTGCAGGTGAAATAGGGAAAAGAGTGTAAATATTTTGAGGAAGCACTTGCTCTTCCAGTCTAACAGCAATAAAACAGTACAAAACTCTGCCTTGCAAGAGACGTTAACATCCTCCTTACTAATGTTTTGATTAATAGAGTTTTCATTTCATTAATCATTTTGTAATGAACTCTTTTCAACCTTCCTGTGGGTCAATGTTCATGCCGATACTGTTCGCTATGAGCACATTACATAGCAGACGTATAAAGAAATCAGAAATAACTATTAAGTATTTGTTGAGATGCAGGTCCTGAGAATCAGCAACAACTGACAATACTACAGCTATTTACTTATTCCAAAGATAAAGAATGTGGCCATAGGCCCCAATGCCTTCATATAGAGCTGTATTTTCTCAGAGTTATGGAAACTTAGCTGACCTTTTAAAAATAGCAGAGAGAACCCAGATTTAGAAGTAAAGCTCCCATATCAGACAGAATCCTTTTTGCAGGTAGGGGAAGAGCACAGGGTGTGATTCACGTAGGAGAAAAGCACATGCCATTTCACTGTTGTAAGACCCTGAACACAACATGCAAGTAACCAATTTACAGTGGAGATGTAAAGGCTCATGAAGGAAGGGTAAGGCCTGTACAACTGTCAAGCCATGGAGTTATTTAAATCCTCAGCTATTTAAATCCCCAGACTTACTGTAACAACAAGACCAATCTGTGAAATTACTTAAATCCCCAAGACTTCAAAAATTAAAAATTAGGTCTGACAGGTACTTTCTCCCCCAAGGCAGGGAATTTCCAGAGGGAGAAAGCAAGGACTGCAGATGCTTGAGATCAGAGTCAAGAGTGTGGTGCTGGAAAAGCACAGCCAGTCAGGCAGCATCCAGGGAGCAGAAGAATTGATGTTTCAAGCATAAGCTCTTCATCAGGAATGGGCAGGGGGGTCCAAGGGGGCTGAGAGATAAATAGGAGGGGTGGGGACTGGTGGGAAGTTAGCTGGGAATGCTATAGGTAGAAACAAGTTGGGGGTGATGGTGATAGGTTGGAATTGAGGGTGAAGCAGATAGGTGGGAAGGAAGATGGACAGGTTTGGGAGTGCAGGTTTGGAAGGTTGGATCTGGGATAAGGTGGGGGTAGGGGAGATGAGGAAACTGGTGGAATCAACATTGATCCCATGTGGTTGGAAAGTCTCAAGGCTGAAGATGAGGTGTTCTTCCTCCAAGCGTTGGGTGGCTAGATTTTGGCAGTGGAAGAGGCTCAGGACTTGCATGTCCTTGGCAGAGTGGGAGGGGGAGTTGAAGTTTTCGGCCACAGGGCAGTGGGGTTGATTGGTGCGTGTCCCAGAGATGTTCTGTGAAATATTCCGCAGGTTGGCGCCCTGTATCCCCAATGTAGAGGAGACTACACTTGCAAGAATCCACTGGGAGTGAAAACCTAGTTAAAGTGTATCAAGAATACTACAGGCAAAAGTGAGGACTGCAGATGCTGGAGATCAGAGTCAAGAGTATGTTGCTGGAAAAGTACAGCAGGTCAGGCAGCCTCCGAGAGCAGAACAGTCAACATTTTGGGCAAAAACCCTATACTGCTCATTAACATCAACAGATAAAGTGATAGATTGCAACTGGATTATGTAACATTTCTTGTTGTTTGTGAGAGAGAAAAAGAAACTGGAGCACCTTTAAGACAGTTTAACTATAGAAATCAGTCTACAATCTTAGGTTAAGGTTTGCCAACAGTGTACATCCTGTACTGACAAAATCAAAAAGGTACGTATACTGGAATATATGTTGTTTACATTAATCATACACAAAACTGTTTTAAAGTGTCTTTTTCAACTGTGTATTTTTTTGAACAGAAGAACCAAGAGGTATAACTAAAGAAATGAGTCAAATGACCTAGCTATGAAATCACATTGCAGCTAATTTAGAGGGAAATCACTTGCATAAGAGTTCAATGTACTGGGTGACATATACAAGCTTATCCGTGTTTACAAAATACAGTAACTTTACTGTATTGGATTTTATTGTACGTGTTCAAGGTAAGCTGAAAGCATGGAGTTGAAAGGCTCAAATTTCACTTCAAGGGTTTAACAAAACTGGACGTTCCAAGTTTAGCAGCCATGAACCCAAGCTCCTCTCTGGCAACACAATGGAAGTAAAATATCCTGTTGTACTTTTAAAGAAAAACAATGGAAGTTTCTTCAGTGTCGTGGTCAATTTTATTCCTCAACCAATGACACTGAAAACTGGTCTCATTCTGATTTGTGAAAGATTGGTTACCACATTACCCATATTACAATAATTTGTGTACTTCAATAATATCAGTCATCAAATCCATTTTTTAGTTGCTCTTCATATGATTGTGTGGTTATCATGCACTTATCGAGCCTGCAGTTTAAACTATGGAAAATATAATGCACTGTGGTTATATTTTTCTTGACAAGTGATTAACTTCATGGCCTATGATGACATGTACAATGTTAATACTTTACAATGTTTCCAGCACTTAAAAATCTGATATCAATGGTAAAATGTTTTCGAATTCAGTTATAGATTAGCAATATTTTTGCTAAACTAATTAAGCAGAGAAATTGGAAAGCAACAAATTAAAGTCCCACAGGTAATGCAATTTTAACAGATAACCAATCCCTAGAAACCATGGGATAGCAAATGTTGCACCTCAGTCACAATCAATCCAATGAATCACAGCCACAGAACTCACATCTCCTTTTCCATAACTCAGTTAACCTGTTTGTTAACGTATTATGTTCTTAATGAATGGGATGTCACCTATACCCTCTGAAGTTCCCACTTCTACGCAGTTAAGGACATCTAGCACTCCCCATTAAATTCTCAATTTACTCTACATACTTGCCTCAACAATGTCAATACTTAATTCATGCAGATCGCTAATATCATTTCTACTCCAAGTTTCAGTAGTCACATACCATTTTAAAACCCACTGCTTCAGTTTGGAAGAGCAGTCACATCGGACTCAACACATTAACTTTGTCTCTCTTTCTCTCTCTCTCTCCATGGATGTGGCCAGATCGGGTGAGTTTCTCCAGCACTTTGTTTCATTTCAATTGTTGACTACTCATTTCTCAACTAAAAGTTGTGATTTTCATGGACCTAGGTTAGGAAAGTAACATGATGGGCAGGAGGCTGCTTAAAACGTCGATCACATACCAGTTTCTTAATGTGATAGCTTGAGGAATAAAAGTTACACATCATCTTGAAACTGCCGGCTAATGGCCTTGAAAGAAACTGCAGGAAAATGCTTTCAAATCCATGGAGCTTTCAATTCTTACATATGTACACACAGTGAAGAAGGCGTTTAGTATGCTTTCTTTTATTAGTCAAAGTATTGAGTACAGGAGTTGGGAGGTCATGTTGCAGCTGTACAGGACATTGGTTAGGCCACTGTTGGAATATTGTGTGCAATTCTGGTCTCCTTCCTATCGAAAAGATGTTGTGAAACTTGAAAGGGTTCAGAAAAGATTTACAAGGATGTTACCAGGGTTGGAAGATTTGAGCTATAGGGAGAGGCTGGACAGGCTGGGGCTGTTTTCCCTGGAGTATCGGAGGCTGAGGGGTGAACTTATAGAGGTTTATAAAATCATAAGGGGCATGGATAAAATAAATAGACCAAGTCTTTTCCCTGGGGTCAGGGAGCATAGAACTACAGGGCATAGGTTCAGGGTGAGCGGGAAAAGATATAAAAGAGTCCTACGTGGCAACTTTTTCACACAGCGGGTGGTACGTGCATGGAATGAGCTGCCAGAGGAAGTATTGGAGGCTAGTACAATTGTAACATTTAAAAGGCATCTTGATGGGTATATGAATAGATAGGGTTTGGAGGAATATGGGCCCAGTGCTGGCGAGTGGGACTAGAGCAGGTTAGGATATCTGGTCAGCATGGATGGGTTGGACTGAAACAACTGTTTCCATGCTGTACATCTCTATGACTCTAAACACGTCCAAGCAAGCAATTTGTCCCCTTTAGCTGACTCTCCCATTTACTCAGATCAATCTAACTTAGCCTTAAAAACATACAATGATCCAGCCTCTTTTGGGGAACAAAACATCCATAGACAAATGATGTCTCAGACAAAGCGACAGGAGACCTCTTATTTTTAAAATATGTTCTCTAAGTGCTAGTCTGCCTCATAGCGGAAACCTCCTCTCAGCATCCAGCCCATCAAATTCCCTCAGGATAATACATGTTTGAATTAGATTGACTCTCAATCTTCTCAAATGGATACAGGCCAAGTCAGTCCAGTGTTTCCACACAATAAACTTCCCTCAACCTGGGAATCAGTTGAATAAACCTTCTATGAATTGCTTCTTAGATCATTTCTTAAGTAGGGTGACCAAAACGGCATGCATTACTCCAGATGTCACCAAAATCTTGTATACCTGGAAAAAACATCCCTAATTTTATATTCCATTGCTTTAGAATTAACAACAACTTTCAAATTGCCTTCTTAATCACTGTACCTGCATACCAATTTTGTGGTTCATGTATCAGGGTACCAGAAAATGTTCTGCAATCGCCCCCATATTACACTCTATCTGCTAAACTCTGCCTGTTCACATAACCTAGCTACATACTTTTGCCTTATGTTCTGTCCACAATGTACCTATCTTTGTGTCATCAGCAAATTTATCAACCACACATTCATTCTCTTCATCCAATTCGGTGCTGTACATTGTAAATCAGGGTTGTGTGCCCATTTTGTATGGAGTGTTGCGGGCGTGTGTGCAACTTCCAGTTTTTCTCTTACTCCAAGAGGAAATTTCAGAAAAATAAGGTTTGCCCCAACAATCGCATAATGTTTTACAAAAAAAACCAAAGCAATAGACTAAACATTTAAATGAGTAATTAGTAACAATAGCCATTAAAAAGTGCCAATCAAGAAAACAAGCCAGTCATTTTGTTTTCCTTTACAGTTAAGAGGCAGAACTCGAGCCCGGGTGTCTCTGGAGAAGGAACATGTGGTGTCCACCAACACCCTGGAGTTGTTCAGGGAGAGGTGGGTGCCGCAGGGAGTGGAGTGCATTATTTCCTCCTCCAACTCTATTTTGATTTGAATCCTGTACTCCCAATCAGTATTTGATCACACAGCATTGCCCTTTGATGTGAAGGGCACTGCTTGTCACAGGCCACCCGGGTGTTTCCTTTCTTCCTGGTGGTGGAAACTGAATAAAGATTCGTGCATCTTGTGTCTTTCGCTGTGTCTCAAAACAAAAGCAGAACTCAACGGATGTAAAGATTCGGCCTGAAGTCCTGATCACCAGGGAAAGGGGACGGGACCGGAGATGAACCATGGAATTGAGTTTAACGAACACTGACCTTGGTCTGCTTCTGGTTGGGCACGCTTTGACAATATTCACACAAAAGTGGGGGGGGGGGGGGGGGGGGGGGGGGGGGGGGGGGGGGCGGGCGGGGGGTGGTGTTGGAAATGAGTTACCAGCCTAGGTTTTCTTACTCTCCCAAGTCTACTTCCTGGTTAGATTACTGCTGGGGTGCGTTGGGGGTAAGGAGGAGCATACTGCCACATTGACATGCTTTCTACAGCAGACAGGCTGCTAGTCATCTACTTGTCAGGGTCTGGCTCATGTTTATGAACAAGAGATCGAAATGTCAATCTAACCATGCTACTGTGTGGCAAATGCTTGCATGGAAAATATACTGCACAATAGCCCAGCGGTTAGCACTGCTGTCTCACAGCACCAGCGACCTGGGTTTGATTCCTGCCTCAGATGACTGTCTATGTGGAGTTTGCACATTCTCCCCGTGTCTGTGTGGGTTTCCTCCAGGTGCTCTGGTTTCCTCCCACAATCCAAAGATTTGCAGGTCGGGTTAATTGGCCAGGCTAACTTGCCCATAGAGTTAAATGCATTAATGAGGGGGCAAGTGTAGGGAAATGGGTCTGGGTGGATTACTCATTGGAGGTTCAGTATGTACCTGTTGGGCCAAATGGTCTGTTTCCACAATGTAGGGAACCTAATCTATTCCAACAATCCTAAAGTATTTTATTGCTGTAGAGTGCTGTGGGACATCCCAAGGTCATGAAAGGTGCTCAATTAATGCTTGTGCTGTGGGCAAAATCCAGGCATTGTGGAGTAAGGCCATTAACTTATCACTCAAGAGGCATCTTATGGCTCAAGGCAGCAACTTGACACCTCCTTTACCATCACAAAATATCAGACATGTTGAGGGGCAGGTGACTTATAATGGAAGGGTTCCTGCTGTTCCTTGCCAGTTCTGCACCTAGTTCCATAAGTTTCCATTTCCCTTTATAGAGCTACTATTAAATCTGCATGCACCACCTTTTAAACCGGTATATAACAAATTATAACAGTGGGCATACAAATTACTACATAAAATAAATATCCTCATCTCCCCGTTTTTCATTTTGTCAAGTATCCTGGATGTGTGCTCTATGGTTTCTGACCCTGTTGCCATGGAAATCACTTCTTCCCATCTACTCTGCCAAAATACTTCAATCTGCAGTTGGACAAGTAGACTCAACCATGAACCTTGTCTCCACGTTTGATAAGGATAAACAGAACCAACATGCATGTAAGTGGAAGGCAGTCTGGGAAATAAGTAGAGTCAATTCAGTTAAGAAAGTCAAGGATTTGATGTCTGAATTGACACATTCTGATGTATTGCCTACAGAGTTACATCAAATAATCTAACGTTTCTCTAATTCATAGATAAATTACTCATTTATAAAGCACTTCATAGTAACTACAAGTGGGATTTTTTTAGGGTAATGCCTTCATAATAACTAAACATAAAGAAACAATATGATTAGATTAGACTAGATTCCCTACAGTATGGAAACAGGCCCTTCGGCTCAACCAGTCCACACCGACCCTCCAAAGATTAACCCACCCAGACACATTTCCCTCTGAATAATGCACCTCGCACTATGGGCAATTTAGCATGGCCAATTCACCTAACCTGCACATCGTTGAACTGTGGGAGGAAACTGGAGGACCCGGAGGAAACCAACGCAGACACAGGGAGAATGTGCAAACTCCACACAGACAGTCACCCGAGGCAGGAATCAAACCCGGGTCCCTGGTGCTGTGAGATAGCAGTGCTAACCACTGAGCCACTGTGCCACCCCAAATGCGAGGTATTTACGTCTTTCTGTTAAGCCAGATTTATCTACCCTTTGCAAAATGCAATTCAAAGACAATTTCCTACTATTCCGAGAAGAACTATCCTGTGTCGAAGCTGTCACTGATAGGACTGGTGGAGCTGTACGTGGATACAGTTATGAAGGCACCTATCAGCTGTTTTTAGGCAGGCTCTATCAAGATCAATACTGATACATTGGCACATTCAAACATCAGCTCAAAATGTAATAAATAATCTTTCAGTTGTCAAGCTTCACAATGTAGATCATGCTATAATCTCTTCAACAAATTCAAATGGTTTAAATAACATGAAACTCAGGAGTCAACAGACAGAATAATTAGAAATGAACTTTATTTAGCAATCTATGTAAAAAAAGAGAAATTAAAACCATGATGTTTTGCAACAAAGATATTCATCTTTTTAATAGCGGGATTCAGCTAACTTTTAAAAATAGGCTGATAATTCCATTGGCACAGTGATAATTTGGCATTATACAGAAATTGGTCAGGTAGATTCTGGAAATAGAAATCAAAGATTTATTTTCATCTAAAGCCTTAATGCTGGGAGTACTTTGTATTCATCAACACACTACTGTCTGATAAACACATAGTTTTATCTTTTAAGTCAAAAGTACCCAATATATGCTGAAGCTTCTCTCAAGCAAAAAGACCAAACAAATTTAAATTTTGCTTTAACTGAATTACATGTCACCTGGAGAGCAATAGATTCCACTGTTCTGTCTAAGTTTTTATGAGGAATGTAAATCTGAAGACAGATGTTGAAATATTCAATAGATAAAGCAATGAGTCGGAATATTTCCTCCCAACACGTTTAGGCAGGTCCTTGGTTTGAGAGAAAGTGACCCAGTTAGCTACTCCAGAAAGTTTTCTGAGGAAGCTAAAGAAACTGATTGAAGGACAGTGGAAAGGCATCACTCAACAATCTGGCACTTTGTCCCAACTCCAAAAATTGCCAATAGAAAAATATATAAAGCCCTCCAATCTACAAGTCTCACAACCTCTCATCCACACAGACACAACTCATGCCTCATCAATGCTATCCTACTATCAATGCTATTCATGGCTCACTCCCACACAGCCCACAGGCTCCTCAAAACCTCCAAATCAAGGTATCACCGTCCTAAACTCACTATGCTTCTAGAACCCCTCACGCGAACCTACACTACTTCACTCACTACCACATCTCTTTATAGGCCTTATACCAACTCATAACAACAGGTCCCCCATTCATCCCACTTCACCCTTCCATCATTCATCAGCTCGCCAAGTGATCACATGGGCTAACCATAGGATCCATGTTGGGATGAGAGAGGATAAAGTTCTAATGATCTACTAATGAACTCACTATGCTAAAAAAAACTGTTAATTGATGTAAAGCCATTCCTTATATTTAACAACCTTCAGTTATTCACTGTTTATAAAATTAAATCATTAGCATTCATAACCATGTTTCAAAAAACAAAAACACATTGAATTGTTGATCAAAGTGTGAATTGGTGGGCACCACTTAGTGATCACAATAGTTTTTAGAATCAGACTCAAAGCAGATTTATGTCAAGAGACAGAGATAGTATTGACTTTTCTTTATACTGACGACATTCCTTTTTCATGAATTTTGAGAAGATTTGTAGATCAGGTTGAGGTTCTGGAGGTACGTTTGCTCACTGAGCTGGAAGGTTAGTTTTCAGATGTTTCATCACCATACAGGTAACATCATCAGTGACCCTCCAGTGAAGCACTGGTAGTATGGCCTGCTTTTTATTTATGTGTTTAGGTTTCCACAGGTTGGTGATGTCATTTCCTGTGGTGATTTAATTTCCTGTTCTTTTTCTCTGCGGGTGGTAAATGGGATCCAAATCAATGTGTTTCATGAGAGAGTTCTGGTTGGCTTGTCCTAGGATGGATTTGTTGGCCCAGTCAAAGTGGTGTCCTTCCAACATGAACCTGGCCAAGGAAACACTGACTACACTGTTAGAAGAACCGAACAAGATACACCAAACATCAACAACTTCATCAACAAGGATATCATCACACTAGTGGACTTTACCACCCACTTCACCTTCAACAATAAAACTTACAGACAAACCAACAGAACATGCATAGGATCTCCGATTTCAGGGTTCTAAGCAGAGACAGTCATCACTAAACAAAATAAATTAGAGAAAACCTTCAAGACCATCAATAATACCCTTGCTGGCATAAAATTCACTAAAGAGGAGGAAAACAACAACAAACTGCCATTCCTAGATGTCACAGTAGAGCGAACAACCAATGAAGAATGTCAAACTAAAGTCTACTGGAAACCAACAGACACAGACCAAATATTGAACTACAGAAGCAATCATCACAACACCCACAATTGGAGCTGCATTAGAATATTATTTCAGTGAACCACCACACACTGCAGCATAGAGAAACTATGCAGAATAGAGGAAAATCACCTGTCTAGTGTATTTAAAGAGAACGGTTACCCAATGAACACAGTCCATCGATTTTTCAACAAACCCAAACAAGCAGACAAAACATGTCCAGAAACACTAGCCAGTCTCCCCTACATCAAAGACATTTCAGAAATGACTACTCAGACCTCTTGGCATCATGGTAGCCCACAAACCCACCAACACACTAAAACAGCAGCTAATGAACTTGAAATACCCTATACAGGCAATAAGCAAAACAAATGCCATTTACAAAATACTTTGGAAGAATTGCAACAAAGGCTACATTGGACAAACAGGCAGAAAACTAGCCACCGGGATACATGAACATCAACTAGCCACAAGAAGACATGACCCACTCTCACTACTATCTTTACATACAGATGGGGAAGGGCACCACTTCGACTGGGACAACACATCCATTCTTGGACAAGCCAAACAGACACACGTGCAAGAAGTCCTAGAAGCATGGCATTCCAATTGGAATTCTTATCAACAAACACATTGACTTGGATCCCATTTACCATTCCTGAGAAAAATAACAGGAAATTACATCACAACAGGAAGTGTCACCACCAACCCGTGGAAACCTAAACACATAAATAAAAAGCAGGCCATACCACCAGTGCTTCACTGGAGGCTCACTGATGATGTTGCCTAATATGGTGATGAAACGTCTGGAAATGAACCTTCCAGCTCAGCAAGCAAACTTACAGCCAGAACATTTCTTTTTTTCTAAAAGTTTAAAGTTCAAGCTGGGTTACTTTTCTAACAGATGGACAACTCACTTGACAATTCCAATCAGCTTATTCAATGTCTAATGATCCCAAAGAACACTGTACCTCTCCAGTGACTTACCTTCAAGAAATACCCTTTAAATCTATCGAAAAGCACACTCTACCTCTTCAAAGAACTCTGCAAATTTTAGACCTTGTCCTGATCAGTTTCAAGTGTATAAGTAGCGTATCAACATTTCATTTGTGCAATTTGGAGTCAATTAAAGATGGTTACATTTTTATGTGTGCATCTCCCCAGATTTCTGCAACACATCCTTCTTTCCTATCTATAACATAAAAACAGCAATTTATTTATTGCACAACTTCTTCATAGCAAGTCCAGAGAGTTCACATAGAATTGCTTTCAAACAAAACTTAATAACAAGACACATAAAATGGCCAAAACCTGATAAAGTGCAAGATTTAAGAAGCAACTTAAAGAAGGAAAGAGAGTTAGAGAGTTTTGGGAAAGAATACAGAGAGTGTAACACCTAGGCAGCTAAAAGCATATTCACAAACAATGGAGCAATTAAAATTTGCAATGTGTAAAAGGCCAGAATTGGAGGATTGGAGTTGGGATGCTGGCCAGGTTTGTGATGGAATTTTCAAATCTAGAGACACCGAAGTCTAGGAGTCATATTACACTGAAACTAATCCTTCCATCCCACTCATCCACATCAACTATGTTCCCAAACTAAACTAACAGATGGACAACTCACTTGACAGCTCCAATCAGCTTATTCAATGTCTAATGATCCCAAAGATCCCACTTGGCTGCAATTGGCTCACATCCATCCAAACTTTTCCTATTTATGTACGTATCCTTTTAAACACTGATACTGTACCTATATCCACCACTTCCTCTAGCAGTTTATTCCATATATGAACCACCCTCTGTATAAAAATGTTACCCCTCATGTTCTTTTTAAATCTCTTTCTCCTCTCACCTTAAAAATATGCCTCCTAGTTTCGACCTCACCCACCTCAGGGAAAAGACCTTTTCTGTTCACCTTATCTATACTCATGATTTTATAAACCTCTATAAAGTCACCCCTCAAACTCCTATGCTCCAGTGAAAGAAGTCACAGCCTATGTTTAGAAGTCAAACCTTCCATTCCCAGCAACGTCCTGGTAAATATTTTCTGAAACCTCCCCAGCTTAATAATATCCTTCCAGGAATAGGGTGACCGGAACTGAACACAGTGTTCAATGACAGGCCTCAGTAATGTCCTGTACAACCTCAACATGACATACCAACTTGAAAGTAAGTGTGCTAAACACCATCTTAGCCACCCTGTCTACCTGTGACACAAATTTCAAAGGATTGTGTACCAGGACCCCACAGGTCTCTCTGTCTTACAATACTACCCAGGGCCCTCCTATTAACAATAAGAGTCCTGCCTTTGTTTGTTGTACCAAAATGCAATACCTTGCATTAAAACAAATTAACTTCCATTTGCCACACCTCAGCACATTTACTCAACTGATCAAGATCTCCTTGTAATCTTAGATAACCTGTTTCATTCATGAAGAAGGGCTTATGCCCGAAATGCCGATTCTCCTGCTCTTTGGATGCTGCCTGACCTGCTGTGCTTTTCCAGCAACACATTTTCAGCTCTGATCTCCAGCATCTGCAGTCCTCACTTTCTCCTAACCTGTTTCACTGTCCATTATACCATCAATTTTGGTGTCATTTACAAACTTACTAACCATGCCTCCTATATTCTCACTCAAGTTGTTTCTTTAAATGACAAACAAAAGTGGACCCAGTAACAATCCCTGAAGAACATCACTGATCACAGGTCTCCAGTCCGAAAAAACAGCACTCCATAACCACCGTATGTCTCCTTCCGTAAAGCCAATTTTATATCCATGGATGGTGCTTTCAGCATTAAATGAAGTCAGGCAGATCCAGTGGATAATATTGCAGAGGTGAAAATAGGCAGCCTGAGTATTATTCCCAATATCTGGTTGAAAGTACATTTTGGGGTTAAATGTAACATTAAGATTATGAACAGAGTAATTTAGTTCAGACAGTAGTCAGAGAGAGGGATGAAATATTTTGTGTCACTGCATTTGTCCAAAGCAGACACTCTTAATTGATCCATAAATAACATATTTTTGTTATTTTGCCTGTTTGAATAGCAAAATTGTCTAATCTTGGACTTTTTTCCAGCATTTTTTTATAATTAACAATCGCTACATTTTTCTCCTTCAGGACTATCAAATTTTAAAGCACTACCTGGGAATTACATGAATGAGAAGCCAACTTAAGCTCCTAATTCATGTTAGGCCTTCAGTTTCCTAACCTATTCCGGTCTTAAATTAATTATGTGCACAACATTTCTCTCCCTGTTGGCAAATATTCAAAAATTGGCAAATTGATTCTTTGTTAATTGTGAATTCCCATTCGAAGAAATACATTTTAATACCAACAAGCATTAAAATGATTACACTTCCACAGGAAATAACTGGCCTTTTTAAAATTAATAATATGCAATAAAAGCTGCAGTTTTGAATTGACAATCTAACACTATACAGAGATCAGATTTTGTGGTCAACATAAATCTATTTTAAGCGGTTGTTTGTACGGTTGTCACTTAAACAGGGGAAGCGCACACACCATTACCCTTGGTTTTTCTCTGGACCCATAAATCTCTGAAGGCTAACGGCACTTTTATCTGTTGTCTGACATTGATGTTGAATAATGGCTTTGTTAATATACAAGAAGAGGCACAGACTAAGTTTATAAAACAATAAAAAGTAAAAGACGAGCTTGGCACTTTATCTGATGTGTGACTGGCTTGTAAAAGATTTCAACTGGTGACAAATTATTATTTTGTGTTGTGTTTCAAAAACTCACCCACAAGTTTATTTGTAAAAAAGATAGACACTGCACAAAAAGAATACACCATATTTTCCTCTTTAATCTACACAGTTTTGCAGCATTTTAAAAGGTACTTTCTCAACACTATGTACTACATTGTTTCTTGATTAAGAAGGAAAGGACATATCCCTGAGATTACAAGCATATGACTTAGGAACAGATTTAGGCCATTCAGTCCCTTGAACCAGCTCCACCATCATGTTTCATCAGTTTGTGCTTCAAGTTTCAAATTTCAAATTTCCATCATCCTCAATCTTTGATCACTTTGCCTATAAAAGAATTGATACAACTCTGACATGAAGATATCATTGACCCCTGCTCCATCCCCTTCTGAGACAGAGAATTCCAAAGTAGCACAGCCCTGAGAGAAAAGAAAATATAATTTTTATCCTAGAAAAGGCCTCTAATTTTTTTAAAATTGTGCCCCCAGTTTTGGGATGACCCACAAAAGGAAATATCTTCTTCCAGGTCCACCTTGTGAAGATATGATTAGAAAATGTTTTACACGTATAAATATTATGGCATTTAAATGTATGACAAGTCTGATCCTGTCATAGCTGAAAATGTGTTGCTGGCAAAGCACAGCAGGTCAGGGTAGCATCCAAGGAGGAGAATCGACGTTTCAGGCATGAGCACTTCTTCAGGAAACATGCTCTGATCTCCAGCATCTGCAGTCCTCACTTTGATCCTGTCATAGACCTGCATGACATCACAAACATGCTGATCACTTTGTTTCTGAAGGTTTTGGAAAGAAATTGCACCAACTACCTTTCAGTTACAAACAATGTTCCTCTATCCCATGTTTGATTTTGAGAGTGCCCATCATGGAAAACAACTGCTCAGTTAAAGTAGTATAGCGAATGTTCAGATCAAGTAATTACTTGTTTTTGACTGTGATCTGAATTTGTGGATGTTGGTCTGGCTTCCAGAGAGTTGTTCACTTATATTTCAGTCAAGCAAGTCTCTACGCTCAATGTGCTGATAGAGTTAAGGTGATCCACAAACTCTGCAACAATATGTTGATCTAATTGGACATCTTCAATCATCCTTTATGACTGTCTTTCTGCTGAAATGTGCAATTTTGCATCTTCAGTCACATGACTGGAAGATTGCTGTTTATTCAGTCCTAGCTTTGTTAGTGAAAATCTTGTTTTGAGAAACAAGAGATTATAATGTTCCATTGTGATAGGAATGGAAAATGTTCCTGCTAGTCCTGTAAAGTCCCTAATTTTTCCCCCTGTTCACAGAACAAAACGATTAGATTCTTTCTTCTTTGAGCTCCATGATGAGTCCAGACTCCCAATGAAATTTCTCCTGGCTGTTCCTCCTCAAATTGATCAGCAATGGTTTGTTTCTGATCCATTTGTTCTTGGGGAACTCATTAAAGTTTTTCTGTCACTACTGTGATATTAAGGTCAAAACATGCCTAAACGTTCAAAAATGAGGACAGGTTGAATCTGAACCACGACATTTTAAACTCCTGCATGCTGTTTGTATTGTGATGTTACTTGTAGAATAACTTTACTCTTCGGAGTTGTTCCAACTAGACTGTACTGTTTCATCTTTGTAGGCTGAAATGTCAGTTTCTTCAGCTACGTTGCCTGATCAGACAAGATAGTAACACTCATTCCTGTATCAACCTTACAATGATTTCCATTAAATCATCACATTATCTTAAAGTATATTCAGACTTGAAAACAGACACTGCAAAAGATGAATTTTGCACAGTAGTACTGCATGGAAATCTTCTAATAAATTTTTAAATTCAATTAACTAGCAATACTATATTTTGCTCATTCTTCCAAATTCCAAATTCTGCTAAAAAATCAAGACAGTACTCTATTTCAGTCCTGCTTTATGGGAGATATTCAAACTTTTAAAAAATGATCAAAATGGTGTTTCCCACCTTCTGAAGAAAGTCAGGATGTTTTACCACAACTCCTGAGTAAAATAGATGCTTTGCTATTTCAATACCAGACAATAAAGAAGGTTCCGTGCACAATTTTAAAACTAAAAGTCTTTGGCTGTGGTCTTAACAAATCTTTCTTCCAAATTCATGATCATTTATCTTTTATTAGACTTTTGATTCAACACTTTAAATTTTGGGTGTTATTGCCTTATTTAAAGTCTGCGTCCTTTTCAGTACTGTGGCCCTGACAGAAATTACTTTCCTGGACCTTGCTCAGTCCTTTAGATCTGTACCTCATCAGGCTGAAATGCAATGGCTGAAATGCTCATTTACAGAGGTAAGGACTCTCTTTGTATTTCCTTCCTCCCTGCTCTTTGCACCATTGTTGGACAGTTTCTTCCTTTTTACTCTAATTTTACCTCCGGGTCCTTGGATTGCTCCACACAGAACTGTCTTCTTGAAGGTCTTAGTCATTTCTCACTAGCCCACTATGTTTTCCCTGGACCTCTTAGTAGCTCAGAAGCAAAGGTCCTCTTTTGTAATATTTGTTTCACCCTGCTGCTGCTTACAGTCTGTGATCTCGATTCAGCTGTTGACTCACCATTGGTCTCTTCTTAAATTGAATATTCTTAAAAGTTCATTTGTTTTACTTTAAAAACAAAAATTTTTCTGCAGCATCAAATGAAACTTGGATCCACATCACCGATCCCCATGTCCCATTTCTGGCAACCATCCACTGGTGGCGCTTGGGGTGGTTCATTAGGATACATTAATCAGCAAATAACCTGAAATTAATTTCAAGCAGCACCAGTAAGGGGCTGGAGTATTCCCAGTGCTGGACACATCAGCTGTGTGTGTTTAAGAGTAGTCATTAACTAGACAGCCAATACCAAACATGTTAGCAATTACACCAAAGCAATGTTATACATTACTCAAGGTCACAATCTGCTCAGTTTTCATATTAACACATCATAACGCCTGAACTAGCGCCTTCACATGCTGACCTGAAAGTGTGAATAGACAAAGTGCTGACCTAATTTTGGTAAAAGTCCAAACTAATCTACATTATGAAGCCCAATTTTCCATCCCTAGACTTCAATGCCAAGGGCTCTCTGTGGATCTCTCTCACAGGCCGAGTGGTGAGATGATTATTTAATGCCAAGCTAAATTCCTAATCTGTGCTGATACAGTGGTGTGAAATTACATTTACCTCCATAATGTTTCATATAATTTGTCATTTAAAAAGCTTCCAACCAACCTCAGATAGAAGACATGCCCCATATTTATACAGACTCGAAAATTGCGCCAACCTACCCTCAGTGACTAGAGTTATCAAGATGCCAACATTCCCACTGAGCACTCCATTGTAACATCACCACTCCAACTCCCTGCAACCTCTACTATGTTTTCAACTGTTGTCTGGGGAACCTGCCGCCTATTTTGATCCTATTTGTCAATTGATCCAATCCTTCTATGTTTTTCTTCTGACTATAATCTTTCCTCTTAAATACCATGACACTCTAGATTTCTTCCCTCTTCCATTGCACAGGCTTCACTCAATACTAGATCACATTCGGTGAAGTGGGAAATTCTGACTGACACTTCGAACATTGTTCCACCTAACTGATTTGATGCAAATTACATAGGTCAGGACAAAACAGAAGAACATTCGGCAGGTTGACTGGAATTGGGTTGTAAACAAAATTCTGCCCTTCGAGCATGCATCAAGCTCTGCAGGTGGTTGCCATCTGCACATACAAGCAGCCATTACCGTCAAGACCTGCTATAACCACCCATGGAGCATTTCAGAGCACCACCTGCTGTCTGGGTCAGAGTGCATTGATTCACAGCAAAATGAAAAGTAATAATATCCCTTCTCAGAAGGATGAGATTAGAAATCAACACACTGTCATGCAGCGTTCGGAATATTGAAATCTTCTTGACTTTATTTTGCAGCTGGCTTCAGATTGATTCTAGTGGGCTGCAGAGCAACAATTTGAATGGGTCTTTCCAGCAGTTGGTCTGACTGATCGAATCGTGGTTCACCTGGGGTGTATCGCCGGCCGTGAGATGTTCCCATAGCAATCCTAATCCACAAAGGGGCAGATGAATGTGGGAGATTTTCATAGAGGAAAAACATTGTGGTATTGTGAATTTCAGGCAAAAGACACCATGCCAGAGCATACCAGAGTTCCAAGCTGTTTCAGGCATATATATCTTTTTTAGTACATAAATTGCATCCATTACTTTCATCAGGCTCCAATTGCCAGCTTGGTAGATGGCAACAGTGCAGCTGAAGCTTATCAAAAACAGTCAGTCATTCTGACTGTATTTAAAGTATTTATTCAACGCTAAAGGAGAAGTGCTCCTTCAGGGCCCTTTCTCTCATGATTTCCAGTTCCCCTTTATATGAAGTCTGCTGCTAATGGTCAGTCTCTGCCTGATCTTATATTGTAGTGACTCAGAGCTACAGGGATGAAAACAATTGACCTAACTGGACCGTGCCTCCTCCCTATACCACGGGCCATCTGCTGATTACTGTCTGCATCCTGTTCTTTCTAAGGTAGCACACTGTCATTGTTTGAGAGTTGCTGAATGATGGATTACATTTTTCTTTTCTTATGAGGCAACCCTAAGTCTACCTTAATTGTCATTGTAGAGTCATAGAGATGTACAGCACAGAAATATACACTTTGGTTCAACTTCTCCACATTGACCACATATCCTAAATTAACCTAGCTCCATTTGCCAGCATTTGGCCCAGATTCCTCTACTCCCTTTCTATTCATATACCTTTCCAGATTCCATTTAAATGTTATAAATGTACCAGCCTCCACCACTTCCTCTGGCAACACATTTAATACACGCACCATCCTGTGTGAAAAAAATGCCCCGTAGGTCCTTTTTAAATCTTTCCCCTCTCACTTTAAACCTGTGTCCTCTAGTTTTGGACTCCCCTACCCTTAGAAAAAAGACTGGGGCTATTCAACCTATCCATAGTCCTCATGATTTTATAAATCTCTGAAGATTACCCCTCAGCCTCCGATGCTCCAGGAAGTCTGTCTAGCTCAATGAGCATCTCTTGTAAGTGTCCCTGCAGTATCATGCAATGTTTATTTTTCAGAAAAATAGTTATTACTAGGTAACATTTATCTGAATGGGAGATTGCAAAGGGTGTTGATCACCTCATTCCTCTTTTCAATGCAATTGTAAGAGAAAAGAACAATGTAGTGGCAACCTGAGAAAAGTTTTGCAAGTCCAAAGATCTAAATAGATTTTAATGTCAGAATACTGACAGTACGTATGGACTAAACTAACCACTGTGAGAGCATTATCGAGTAACGTTCCAACTCACAGTGAAAATATCCCAGGGCACCAGATTACAAATCCATACTTGCCATGTCTCCAGAGCTCATTTTCCTTTTCTCTGCTAACACTCGTTTTTTTCACTCTCAGTCTTTGCCAAGCTACTCATGAGCTCACTTACCTCAACACAAGCTGCTACAATGCAGAAAGATTCCAGAAAAAAAATCACAAATATCAATCTCTATCTATTTTTAAAATAAGAGAAAAGAAGAAATCGTTTGAATCTCAGGAGAAGGGGAAGCAAAGCAGCTGGGAACAGTTTGTTGATTCACTACTAGCTTCATCAAATGGTGTGGTCTGCAGTGGTCTGGCAAAAAAATCCTTTTCACTCATTCATCAACCTACTCAATGAAGAATGGAGTATAATGAGGAGGCTACTCTGGCGGCATGGTGGCCCAGTGGTTAGCACTGCTACCTCACTACGTCAGGGATGTGGATTCAATTCCTTGGGCAACTGTCTGCGTAGAATTTGCACATTTCCTCCGGGTGGTCTAATTTCCTCTCACACTGTCCAAAGATGTGTACGATAGATGGATTGACCATGCTAAATTGCCCATAGTGTTCAGGCATGTTCAGGCTAGGTGGATTAGCCGTGGGAAATGCAGAGTTACAGGGATAACGTGGGTCTGGGTGAGATGCTCCTCGGAGGGTCGGTGTGGACCAAATGGTCTGCTCCCACACTGTGGGGAGTCTATGATTGCAATTAGATAAACATGTAGTTAAATTTATTTGTGATTGTTGTAATCACTCTGTTTCACCTTGGTTTTTATTGAGGCAGTCAGTGAGTGGGATGATCCCATTTACACACCTGATTTCAACTGTCTGAGGCCTACTCTGATGCTGTGTGGATGCTGGAATTTAATTGGGAGGCTGCGCTCGTGTTTCCAATTCATTTGGGGTGAGGGGTGGTGGTGATGGTGGGTTAGGTTTTCCAGTTCCATTGTGCCGAGCCTGTAGGCTGGTGATCACCCAGCATTCCTCTTGGATGTCACTTTCATCTTTCAGAGGGCCCAGCCCATAAGTCCCTCCTCCCTACCTTTTATCTTAGCCTGCTTGGCACACCCTCCTCATTCCTGAAGAAGGGCTTATGCCCGAAGCATAAGATTCTCCATTTCCTTTGATGCTGCCTGACCTGCTGTGCTTTTCCAGCAACACATTTTTAAGCTCTGATCTCTAGCTTCTGCAGTCCTCACTTTTTCTCATCCACAACCACTCAAACATCAGTCTGCTCCCAACACATGCCAGTTTGGCACCTAGATAGACTCTCATTCTCTAACCAAAATCCTGATCCAATGTTGCTTGGCTCTGTACTGAAAGTCTGGTTGATCAGAGACTACGTCATTTTGTTCCCGAAGAGCCCTCAGGCTATTAACAACCAATTTACCAGGAACTGGCTGCAGTTCATCCACAGTATCCCTCAGCAGGCTCTCCACCCTGGCCTTTCTTTACCAGGAGGACATAGAAAATGCAAAGTTCCATTTAATGTAGCCCATGGAGGCATTATCTGATTGAACAGAGGAAGAGGCTGGAAGAGTTAAATGGCTTAGACCTATTGCTGTGTCTAAGTCCCCATGTTAAGAATGTTATTACATGGCTGGTTTATGATCAAGTATTACTTTTTACTTTTTCCTCAATGTCAGCTTTAAGGACTGCTTCCCAATGTACAACCCTGATTTTAATCATTCAATGAAGTCCCTGTCATCTTCAATTTGTTGACTAGAAACTGCTCCTCTGATTTCAACGGAGAACCTTATTCATTTTAAAAACTTAAAACAGCCAGATTCCAATCCGAAACCCAATTGAAATTTAGGCTCTACAAATTTAGAATCTTTTAAGATGAAAAGTATGCTAATACTTGATGCATTTATAATAACAAAGATATTTTACATATGAACGAAAAGTGAAGGAAAAGTTCAGAGCCACATTAATTACTTTGCTGTTTATTCAGTGCTGTCCAATGTGAAACTGAAACTGGGCCAAATGAAATAGCAGTTATAATGCAATTCTACCTAAAGTATCAAAATTGTTGATTACTATAATCATGACTACTGGAGGCCTCTCATCACTGTGCTGCCATTTCCTGTATGGTTCTATCAGAGCTTCTGTCACAGACTCATCACCAGTGTTATATTCCTGGAAATTGCACCATTCTATCAGTGAAGACAATGTTTGATCATAATAGCATGAGACAAGTGAATCATTGACCAGGTAGCAAGAATAAATGAATTGGAAAATACAGGAAATGAAATTATTTAATATGTCTCCTCAATCTACCCACACGTACAAAATATCAAATACAGAGAAGCTCAGTAGCTAAGTATCAAAATGTAGTGATTGTAACGAGGTCAGCCAGGTGGACCCCATAGAATATGAGTTCCCTGACTGGGGCTGTTAGCTTGCACCAATCAGGAAGCCCTGGCTGACAGAGAAGAACAGGAGTGTCAAACATCTTGTTCACTCAGAGCTGGCTCTGAGAGAACTGGATCTGTGTCAGGGATCTCTGTGTGTAAATAAAGGGTGACTTGGTGATGGGATACCAGCCGTTGTGGAGCTATTTTATTGAACACCTGACAGTTTTTAACAGCAATATGACAGAGGCAGAAGTTAACCGTTTCCCTGCTCATAGTATCAACTGAATGAGAATTGAGACAATCTGCATATTTACAATGAGCTGACTCTTACCATGTTCTGGCGAAGTGTCATTTTTGTTGAGTTCAAGGAGGGACACTTTCTGTGAAACTGAGCAAGTTTTCTCACATCACGTTCCTAAACAAACCTACCAATCCCTGTGGTGACCTCCAGTCTGAAGCTACCACAATGCCCTCACATGCCAGAGCCAGAAGCACATGCTATAATTGGGATCCCGGGTGGTGGTGCCATCTTTAAAAGGCCATTATGCACTGGGTCAAGCACTGGCAATCGGAGTTGCCTTCCTTGGTTGGTTACACTTGGTCAGTACATGGCAGGTAAGAGGAATGTGGTGCATCATTTTGTGGACAGGGCCTTGGAGGTCCTGCTGTCTGGGACAGTGAAGAGGAGGGATGTGTTCTTTCTAAAGAGTGACATAGGAGGCCATGACACCAGACCCTGCCAGGCTGCTTTGAATATGCCTCCCGGTCAGTGCAATCCCAGCAGTGTAGGAAAGGAGTCAATGACCTTCGCCACTCTGTCAGGGTAAATGCCACCTCACTCTGCTACCTCACGCTCACCATGTCTGCTAATGTACCCATCTCCCACCATGTCTCATATACTACCACTCTCACTATCGCAGACAAAATCTTCTCTCCCTCATTGTTACACATTAAATTTCCCCACACCACTAACCCTGCATGGTTCCTGCACTGCCACACGAGGCACTTCACCACCTCTCCACCACCTGCACTAGCACTAACAGCTTTGCCACCCATTTCCATCTCTCAAAATTCCTCCCTTTCTTCACTCCAGGAGAAAACACCCCATAGAGCAGGGAGAGACAAGATGAGGAAACCAACTTTCAACTTCCCACTCCCACCCCTTATGAGGAGACAACAGTGATCGTGACTGCCCTGTATGGCTAAATAAGCTCTTAGAGTCATAGAGATGTACAACCCATCCATGCTGACCAGATATCCCAACCCAATCTAGTCCCACCTGCCAGCACGTGGCCCAAATCCCTCCAAATCATTCCTATTCATATACCCATCCACATGCCTTTCAAATATTGCAATTGTACCAGCTTCCACCAACTTCCTCTGGCAGCTCATTCCATATATGTACTACCCTCTGTGTGAAAAGGTTGCCCCTTTTATATCTTTTCCCTCTCACCCTAAACCTATGCCCTCTAGTTCTGGACTCCCCGACACCAGGGAAAAGACTCTGCCTATTTACCCTATCCATTCCCCTCATGATTTTTAAAAATTCTATAAAGTTACCCCTCAGCCTCCGACGCTCCAGGGAAAATAACCCAAGCCTGTTTAGCCTCCCCCCATAGCTCAAATCCTCCAACCCTGACAACATCCTTGTAAGTCTTTTCTGAACCCTTTCAAGTTTCATAACATCTTTCCGATAGGAAGGAGACCAGAACTGCATGCAATATTCCAACAGTGGCCTAACCAATGTCCTGTACAGTCACAACATGACCCCCCAACTCCTGTACTCAATATTCTGACTAATAAAAGAAAGCATACCAAATGCCTTTTTCACTATCCTATCTACCTGTGTCTCCACTTTCAAGGAGCAATGAACCTGCTCTCCAAGGTCTCTTTGTTCATCAATACTCCCTAGGACTTTACCATTAAGTGTATAATTCCTGCTAAGATATGCTTTCCCAAAATGCAGCATCTTGTATTTATCTGAATTAAACTCCATCTGCCACTTCTTAGCCCATTGGCCCATCTGGTCAAGATCCTGTTGTAATCTGAGGTAACCCTCTTCGCTGTCCACTACACCTCCAATTTTGGTGTCACCTTGGACAGATATCAGAGGTTGCCCTTGGCTTACTGCACCGGCAAACCCCGAAATGAAAGCCTTATCTGTTAACTTGACTGAGGACTATTCTGTGTTGACTTTGAGAAATGGCCATTTGGTTGAAACACAGGCAATGTGTCTGCCGCTTGTGTTAGTGGCAGTGGTGCAGATGTGAAATTGATGTAGTGTGCTGACCATTCACATATCTACTCCTTTGATTGCTAATAACTATGATAAGTTTTATATCCGCACAGAGGCAATTTGAGGCAATCGTACTGTGGGTTACTGGTTTCAAAGTATTAACTTTGCTTTCTTTTCAAAGATGCTGACTGACCTGCTCAGTTTTTCCAGCATTTTTTTTGTTTCAAAGTACTGGGTTTCTGTTAGCTGTAGCTAAAGGGGAAAGGCACAAAAGGGGTTAAGGCAAGGCGGGAAGATATGAGCATTCAGTTGGTGCTAAGTGAGTGAGAGCTAAGAAAGAAAGCAAGCAGCACTGAGATACAGACCGTTCCAATCCATAAGTGGGCTGCCTGTCCTGTGTGTTTAATGTCTTTGTAGAAGCATTGCATTGAGAGGTGACCATGCATTGCAAAGTGCAGTAACAAATGACAGACGTGGAGTCTAAGTGCATCAGAGATGTACTATGATGGTGCGGAGTGCCTGGCACGCTTTGGATGCCAGTGTCAGTGATATGGCCACTGCCTTGGAGCCTGCACTGAGATCTTGCCAGATGGAGCTCTGGAAGAGATTGCAGAGAGCTGGAATTGACAGGGACTGGTACTGACCTACATGTTGGGAATTCATGGCATTTAGTTTCTATATGGTGGTTTAGAAAATGGGATCTTGCATTTGAATAAAGTACCATTAAATAGTAATGATGGTGATAACGAGTAATAATCCATGTTAATAGGGCCCTCGCCACTCATTAGTGAGATTCTCATCTTTACATCTGGAACTTTGTTAGAAAATGCGATTTGTTGCTCCTGATATTGTCTTCTCAACTGATTCTCTGACATTTCTCACCATTGCCCATGTCATTTGGGGCTTGGTAATATTCTGGCTAATTATTCTGGTTCTTTGCAAATAAGTAGAATTTGCTTATTAAAAAAGAATCCTCAAGGTATTGGTAATGCTTAGGCATCATTACCTTCAAGATTCTCTAAAAGTTAAACACTGTTTTGACTTAGGCACATAGAATATACAAATGCTTTTACCATCATTGGGAGCACTATCACATCAAAGGCTGTCACCAGAAATGGACAATAACTGATCTCATCAGCATTTCCCACAATATTAAAACATGCTACGAGCAAATGAAAGGCATTTTCCATTTTGAGTGCCAAACAATTTAAGGTCAAGTAATCTGGCTATAAACAGTGTAAAATCCCTCTATCCTACTTTAGTTCCAGTCTCAAAAAAACATATTTCCAAATATAATTATTTTCTACACTTCTCATCATAACCAAGGGTGTCATTAATTTCAATCAAATAAAAATCCAGTGAATTTTACAACAGAAAAATGATCTTTTTCGCCAGATTATTATCCAAGGAGTAAAGACATACAAAATCCTTTCCAACCTGATATAATTATCCTTCATTTACTTAATGGATCTCAAATTTCAGAAGCAAAAAGAAAAATGTGTTGTTCACACACATATCACTAGGAAATATATAAAAACTGGCTCCATTTGTTTAGCACAGATTCTTTGAAGTTTTACAGCAACAAGACTTACAGATGACTTACCTTAGCCAGATCCAACCTGGATTCTATAGAAAAGCTTTTACTAATCCAGTATGACAACTTATCTTGACAGGAATTAAGGATTCATATTTACATAATAGCACCTGACAAATGTGAGTGATTACTCATTCACACTAATCAAAAATGCTATGCATCTTCAAATTATTTAAGCTTTCAATTTGTACAGTGCATTGTTGCTAAAGAATTGACTGAAGTCATGCAAATTTATTAATAAGTTATCCATTGAAAAGTAAAAACGGAAATATTTTTTCTGAGTCCAGGAATTGCTCATTTAAATCATCCAAAAATGCAGGTTAGGTTCAAAAATCAAAAAATAGTTAGCTGCAATGTCCTAAAAAAATGTACATTTTGCCACCAGGATCATTTCAATGAACTTTGCTGCTCATTGACTGATTTAAACGTGGTAATTATTGAGCACAGTATCACAGTTGCTAACTTATACACAGTAAGGTTCCAAAAACAGTTAAACGAGTAAATGAGTAAACAGTAAAGTGAGTTATCGTGCATTTTTGGAGTTGATTGTGGGAATAATTTTTGTTAGGATACAAAACAAACTCATCCTATTTTAAATAATATCATGGAGTCTTTTGTATTTGTATGAATCACTTGAACACACAGATAATTCAACACCTTATTTGAAATATGCTCACAATGCATCCATTTCTTGGAACTGCACAGATCAACCTGGATTATCAAGTCTTGACGAGCCAACATCCAGTTCTAGAAGGTCCAGCTGCATCAGCAGAAAAAAATGCCTTCAGACTCATTGCTGTCCTGCCATGATTTCTATTCACCCTGGATCTGTCAGGAGCATTTTTTGTGATACAGAAGGACACCACTTAGGCTATTAAATCTATGCTCAGTCTTTGCTAGAGTAACATAAGCTAGCCTCGAGAGATGTTTGCACCTCCCACTATTACAAATAGTTAGCCAATTTTCCTTTGAATGATCACTTGCTTAATTGTTCTTTACTGCAAAGCATTTTATGCTCCTAAAACGTCTGCTTAATTCACTTTGTTTTCACTTCTGTCCTCATTCTTTTTAAACTTACTAAAGTTACAATTTTAAACAGGTGACTTTCCACCCTGGTTCTCTGTCTAGAGGAAATCCTCTTCTTCTACTATCCAAATTAAAAGGACCCTTAGAATAAAAAACAGCACAACAACAGCTATTCTATTCTTTTCCCATTGAGCTAAATAGAGTTAAATATCGCAAAGATTTGTTGCATAATACATTTCCTATGCCAGAGGTTCAATGATCTTGGTGGGGGTCTGAACCCTGCAAAAGTTGAAATCGTATGGGTTACAGTCACTTACTGTGATTTTGCAAGGGGCAGATAATCAATGGCCAGAGGGCAGGTTCTTCATACTTACAGACCACTTAAAGGCCTTCCAGTTTGAAAGGAGTAGTAAGTTGCAATGAAAGGTAAGTAAGACAGAGAGCGCGATTCAAAACGAAGTATCCTTCTTCAATTTCTTTCTTGATAATGTTTTATTTTAAACAAGCTGCTTGTGCAACTGAGCCACACTGTGGGATAGGAGATGGGAGTGCCATTTAATAGGATGGCCTATGCTTATTGCAGCAACCAGGAATGCAGGGAGAACTTCTCAATCATGCTGGAGAGCTGGTCCTCTGATCTGCCATCTTTAGAAGCAGGCAGCTGAACTGAACTGGTGTCCTCTCCGATAGCCAACAGCTTAATGGAGGTCAGCTGGAAGACTCCAGTCGGCCTCTTTTTATTGGTCGTAAATACTGCTAACAAATTAAGTTGGCGACACACTGATATGAGTTTGCTTCCAACAGGGCCTTTTCATGCAGCACTGATTGATACCTACTGTAAGAGAAGAAACTTGTTTTTGATATTGTGGTATTGAGGAATCCAACATAAATTTCTTACAACAAAGAATTTTAAACAATTAGATTGCAACTGAGGAGCAGGAAAGTGTTATGTTCAGGTGGTGGAAAGTAAGATGGAGTATGAGATGTTTATACCCTCAGGTCACATACTAAAGGGCTAATGTCATGATCATGCCTCTCAAAGGTATACTGACATTTTAAATGAGAGACTGAACAATCCAACTGCTATGTGCCAAAATAAACTTTGCCAACACAGCCCTGCATTCTGCCCTGATAAAAATGACATGGGAGCAGAAAGGAGTGGCGGGGGGGGGGGGGGGGGGGGGTGTCACCCCGGCCAGCAATATTTTTAAAGAGACCACTTACCTCTGATCTGAGTGGAGTCTGATAATTAAATCCCAGGTATCTGGTGAATGTACCAGGTACACTCTTTCTGACTTTCTACTATGCTGGGCACAGTGGGTTCAGCAGAATGTATTATCTCCATTTTATCGA
Source organism: Hemiscyllium ocellatum (assembly GCF_020745735.1). Lineage (NCBI taxonomy): Eukaryota > Metazoa > Chordata > Chondrichthyes > Orectolobiformes > Hemiscylliidae > Hemiscyllium > Hemiscyllium ocellatum. Next base: position 139,710,970 of record NC_083401.1, read on the forward strand.
ACCTGACACTTCATTCCATTTAAAGCTCACGCACTCAAAAATAGACAAGATTTGTAAAACATTAGCCATCTGTTCTGTCAGATTATTGCAGTGATGATATAAATCTACTTCATTATCTCTTTACGTTTGTGGTCCATATCGCAGCTCATAAAACCACAAATTCTGTTGGCCTGTTCGTGGCTTTTGATACTTCTGAGTTATTGGCACTCAACCAATACCAACTTGTATGAAAGATCAGCTGCAACGGCTCGAGGGGAGTGCACAGTAAAAATGCACAGCAAGAGGGCACTCTCAAACAGTCTCTTCGAGTACCTCGTGCACATAATTAGAATGAAATCTGCAGAGGTTTCTTAACAGTTGAAAAACAATGCCAGGCAGATTTCAAAGACTTGCAATCTTGCAAATATGTTGGACATATTTAGTTTTAGCAGAAATAATACTTGAGATAAATTTACAACAGCAATCTATCTTCAGTCTGAAATTAATACCAGATTCCAGGTCTTGAGTCAAAAATTGTGTGTTGTCATTTTTGACTTTTCTCCAGAGATGTGAACTTTCCATTCTGTGGCAGATCAGCTCCCATGAGATAGTATCAGGTTTGTCTTCTGTTTCAAATCAAACTGGGAACAATGACTTGACTGTTTTGTTGTTCTTTTATCAGAAATAGTTGGATGATACAAGATTTGCCAGCAATTAAATTAGGAGGCATTGTTAAAGGTTTCACAATAATTATGAACAAAAGGTTGCAGACATACCTCGAGGATGTCCAAAAACAATCTTAATGAAAATTTGATCATAAAAAATATTAAGAATGGAAAGCGATTGTTCATTTCAACAAAACTGTTTCCTTGTAACACACAGTGCAGCAGCACCCATCCACGTGTGATCCCTGGGCTCGCATCCGGAATGTTGAAATGAAAGTCTCGACCAATTGCAAATGTCCAGTGTAAAATTCATTATATCCATGGTTCAAAAACACAAACCATAAATATTCAGTGCGCAATGAAAAACACATAAGGATGACTGATGTGACAGCTTTAAATCAAAGAGTGGGTGGGTAGTTGCATGGAAAATTATGGCTAAAGTTAAAATGAGGAAGGGAGGGCTCAGCAGAGGTTATTAAAGCTCACAGAACAAGTTGTAGGATACACAGTATGGAAAGGATCAGGAATCTAACCTCAGGCACAATAGATAAGGGGACAACCATGAGTAGAGTGGCTGTCAAGGCAGTGTGTTGTACAAAATATAAATACAGCGAATGAGCCTTTAGCGTAGATTGAAATTGGCAGGTACAATGTTGTGGATATTGCAGAGATGTGGCTGAAAGGGGATCAGGGCTGAGAACAAAACGCCCAAGCAACTAAATATCCAAAGAGAATGGACAAGCAGAGCCAAGCTGCCTTGTTAGGAAGAATGAAATTCAATCGATAGCAAGAATGATATACAGTTGAAAATGTAGAATCTGTGCTGGTAGAACTGAGAAACTGCAAAGGAACAAAGACCCCGGTGGGAGTTGTGTACAGCAGTAGTCAGAAGAAAATAAATCAGGTGACAGGAAAATCATGCAAGATACACACTACTACAACAATCTTGGAGAACTTCAGAATGCAGGTGAACTGGAAAAATTAGGTTTGTAGCAGATCCAAAGAAAAGGAATTCATAGAATCTCTACAAGATGGAGTTTTGGAGCAATTTGTGGTACAGGCCACTGGGGAATAGGTACTTCTGGATTTGGTGTTGGGTAATGAGGCAGACTTGATTAAGGAGCTTAAGGGGAAGGAACGCCGAGCAGACAGTGACCATAATAATATGACAGAATTTACCCTGCAGTTGAGGGGGATGAAGAAGCTGGAATCCAATGTAATGATATTACAATTGAAGGGATTCCTTGATCATCCCAGAACCTTCTCATGGCCTCCGGAACAATTTAGACACCATTAGCCATGTAGCCGCTCCAGTCGCCACCACCGTGGCAAACAGTATCATATCTCAGATCCTACCCTCTAACTCGGCACCACCCTCTTGAACTGTCTTACTTGTCAATCTTCCTTCTCACCTACCTGCTCCACTCTCCTCTCTGACTTATCACCATCACCCCCCCATCTTCATCTATCTATCAAATTCCCAGCCACCTTCACCCCAGCCCCACTACCCTCCCATTTATCTCTCAGCCCCCTTGTCACCACCACCCCCAAACCACCCAAATGACCCTATTCCTGATGTAGAGCTCATGCTCGAAACATCGACTCTCCTGTTCCTTGTATGCTGCCTGACCAGCTGTGCTTTTCTAGCACCACACTTTTCAACCATTTCAATGGAATAAAGGTAACTGCAAAGATTAGATTAGATTACTTATGTGGAAACAGGCCCTTCGGCCCAACAAGTTCACACTGACCCGCCGAAGCGCAACCCACCCAGACCCATTCCCCTACATTTACCCCTTCACCTAACACTATGGGCAATTTAGCATGGCCAATTCATCTAACCTGCAGATTTTTGGACTGTGAGAGGAAACCACGCAGACACGGGGAGAATGTGCAAACTCCACACAGACAGTGGCCTGAGGCGGGAATTGAACCCGTGTCTCTGGCAATGTGGGGCAGCAGTGCTAACCACTGTGCCACCGTGCCGCCCCCAAAATATGAGGGATGGGTTAACTGGAAAGGGAGTTTAGCAGGGAAGACAGTGGAGCAGCAATGGTGGGAGCATCTGGGAGCAATTCAGGACGCACAGCAGAAATTCATTTCGAGGAAGAAGAAACATGCTCAGAGGAGAATGAGACAACCATGCCTGTTCAGGGAAGTAAAAAATGAGGTCTGCAGATGCTGGAGATCACAGCTGCAAATGTGTTGCTGGTCAAAGCACAGCAGGCCAGGCAGCATCTCAGGAATAGAGAATTCGACGTTTCGAGCATAAGCCCTTCATCAGGAATGATGTCAGGGAAGTCAGGGACAGGATAAAAGTGAAAGAAAAAGCAAATCATGTGGTGAAAATTAGTGGGAAGCTAGAGGATTGGGAAGCCTTTGAAACTAGCAGAGGATAACTAAAAATGCAAGAAGAGGACAGAAGATAAAGTATAAGGGTAAGCTAGCTTGAAATATAAAAGAAGATTTCAAGAGTTTTTATGTAAGTATAACATGTAAAAGAGAGGCAAGTGGTGATTATTACACTGGAAAATGAGGCTGGAGAAGTAGTAATGGGGAACAAAGAAATAACAGAGAAACTGACTCAGTACTTTGCAGCAGTGCTCAAGTGGAAGACACCAGCAGCACACCAAAACTTCAAAAGGGTTGGGAGCAGAAGTCTTTGCATTCGTCATCACCAAGGAAATGGTGTTGGGGAAGTTAAAAGGTCTGAAGGTGGATAAATTGCCTGGACTACGTGGACTACACTCCAGAGTTCTGAAGGAATTAGCTGAGGAGATTGTAGAGGCATAGATGATGAAATTACTGATGTTAGAGAGGATCTCAGATAAGTGGAAAATGGCTAAGGTAACATCCTGTTTCAGAAGGGAGCGAGGCAGAAGATAGGAAAAAAATCAGCCCGTTAGCCTGAACTCAGTTGTTGACAAGATTTTAGAATCTGTTATTAAGGATGAGATTGTGGAGTGCTTGAAAGTGCATGGTGAAATAGGGCTGACTCAGCACAGCTTCATCAAGGAAAGGTCATGCCTAACAAATCTGTTAGAATCCTTTGAGGAGGTAAGGAGCAAGTTAAACAAGGGAGAGCCAGTGTACATGATCTATTTTGGATTTCTACAAGGTCTTTGACAAAGTACTGCACTTGGAGACTATCAGCAAGGTTCTGATATCGATAGAGGATAGGCTGACTGGCAGAAGACAGAGAGTGGGGATTAAAGAGATCTTTTTCAGGATGGTAGTTGGTGACTATTGAATTTCTGCAGGAATTGGTGTTTGGATACAACTATTCACATTATACATTAACAACTGTACAATGGAATTGAGGGCATTTTCTGATGACAAAAAGATAGGTGAAATGACAGGTACTGTTGAGTTAGGGAGGAGGTTGCAGAAGGACTTGGACAGGCTAGGAGAGTGGGCAAAGAAATGACAGATGAAATACAATATGGGAAGGTCTGAGGTAATGCACTTTCATAGAAAAAAAGGTACAGACTGTTTTCTAAATGTGAGTAGGCTTTGGAAACCTGAAGCACAAGGTCCTTGGGAGTTCTCGAATAAGATTCTAAGGTTAGCATGCAGGTTCAGTTTGCAATTAGGAAAGTAAATGTAATGTTAGCATTTATTTCAAGAGAACTAGAATGCAAGAGCACAGATTTATTGCTGAGACTGTACAAAGTTCTAGTCAGATCACATTTGGAATACTGTGAGAAAATTTGGGCCTCTGGCTTGAAGAAAAAATGTTCTGGCAATTGAGGGGTTCCAAAGAAAATTTACAAGAATGATTCCAGGCATGAGGTCTTATTATATGAAGAACAGTTGAGGGCTCTGTGCACAATTGAGTTTAGAAGGAAGAAGGGTGATCTTACTGAAAGTTACAGTTCTAGGTTAACATACAGATCACATGGTGATATTCAGAATTTCATGGAATTCTCCATGTCCCAGATTATAGCTGCAGTTCATCAGATCTTTTAAAACAGCAGCAAGGGCTTGGATCTGGACGTCCTTACTCCGTTTCTGATAGGTTCAGGAATTATACATAAAACATGAAAGAAACCTAAAACTCAGCCACATCACTTGAACTCAGTGCTGAATTCAAAAGGACACACCTCCACGTTGGCAGCAACTTCAACTCAAAATATGGTTTACCTGAATTCTGAAAATTGTTTTGAAGGGTGGATAAGGTCAGTCCATCTATCACACCATAATAGGTATTTATATCACCAGACTTTTGAAAATTTAATGAAAGCCTGCCTGTGTAGGTAAGAATTGAAGTTGGAATGGTTATGATTGTTATTTGTGCTGACCTTAGCTGAAGGCTACCACTGGGTCATTAGTAATGCTTGGCCAGCTTCCACAAGACACAATTCTCCCAGGTGGACACCTTAAGGTCACAGTTTGATTGGAAATTCAAACAATTTATTAAAGAATTTATTAAAGAATTAACTGAATTTATGGGATTAACAATAAAAGTATGCTTATTATGTGGATTAAATATTCAACGTATTTTAGAGTTTCGAGTGGATGTCCATCAATATGAGTATATTTTGAATATCAGAAAAACTGTCTTAGATAGAGTCATAGAGATGTACAGCATGGAAACAGACCCTTCAGTCCAACCTATCCATGCTGACCAGAAATCCCAACCCAATCTAGTCCCACCTGCCAGCACCTGACCCATATCCCTCCAAACCCTTCCTATTCATAAACCCATCCAAATGCCTCTTTATTGTTGAAATTGTACCAGCTTCCACCACATCCTCTGAACTTTTAAAATTTCATCTCATAGTGGATCCTGAGCTCTTACTTTGTGGATACTTGACACAATGACACAGAGCATTTAATAGCAATGATTGACAGAATGCCATTAAATTGGCATGGGGAGCACGAGGGTCCATTAATGTAGTTGAGCATATGGATTTGCATAGAAGTCATGAGGAGCCTTTTAGGGTGGATGAGAGCATAAATTGTCAGAGAGAGTCTGAACTGCAATTAAGATGGCTGCATGGGTTGCCATGAATGAGTGGGCGGCACGGTGGCACAGTGGTTAGCACTGCTGCCTCACAGCGCCAGGGACCTGGGTTCAATTCCCGCCTCAGGCGACTGACTGTGTGGAGTTTGCACGTTCTCCCCGTGTCTGCGTGGGTTTCCTCCGGGTGCTCCGGTTTCCTCCCACAGTCCAAAGATGTGCGGGTCAGGTGAATTGGCCATGCTAAATTGCCCGTAGTGTTAGGTAAGGGGTATATGTAGGGGTATGGGTGGGTTGCGCTTTGGCGGGTCGGTGCGGACTTGTTGGGCCGAAGGGCCTGTTTCCACACTGTAAGTAATCTAATTGGAGCATGGGAAAGAGTGCATGCATTTTAAACAGACTGTCATGGCACTCAGCAGCCTCTCTAGACACCTCTAATCTACAGTTGACATTCTGGACCTGACTCCCTCTGCCCCTCTGGAGCTACGTTGCTGGCATTCAGGTGAGTTTCTCTTGGAACGGTCATGTTGAGTTGGAAATGATACCCAAGGAAAGTTGAAATCCAGGTTCAAGAGTTCGGTTCAACAGGAGCATAATTCAACTCTGACAATAGCATAACATGTGCAGTAACAGACTGATTATACACAGTGTTTGACTTTACATTGCCTTCAGTGCTCCTCCCTCAAGATACAAGTCAGAAATAGTGCAGATTAATGGTTTATTCATTTCATTTGATGTTTGCTGAGCCTCCTTCACTTTTTGTGAATACCAGCCAATACCATATTTCTACAGTAGTTGATTGGTTTAATACAAAAGAGATGATCTCTATACATTTGACACTATTAAAATGCAAGCTTTTTTTAAATTCATTTCCCCAATTGGTCACCTTGGTTTTATTGCTTGAGATTGTTCCATCTTTACAAATTTAACTTTGAGGAATTTCATCTTCTGTTTAAAGTTGCCCATTCTGGCCTTACTATTTAATTTATCAGTTATTTTTTCAATCTTTGCTGCTTCCCTGAAAATTGGAGTGTACATTAGTGCTTTCATGACAATGTCTTCCTGCTTCTGTCATAATATAAAGTTTAATATGTTATCTTAATGTATTTTGCTCTATTTCAGACTTGCTATGAACAAGATCTCTTCTTTAGTATGCTTTATCACTGCAAACCAATACTGGCTCATCTATCTACCTGTAAGGGTAAAAAATGAGGTCTGCAGATGCTGGAGATCACAGTTGAAAATGTGTTGCTGGTTAAAGCACAGCAGGTCAGGCAGCATCCAAGGAATAGGAAATTCGACGTTTCGGGCATAAACCCTTCATCAGGAATTCATCTATCTACCTCCCCATTTTTGTAAGATATTCATCATAATTCCAATTTGATTTTATGACAATATTAGCCTCCCTTTCCAGTCATTGATCAAATAATTTCATATTTTCTTTTGATGTGGTAGTCTTCATCAATTTCAGACACTTGCAGTCAGATTTCCTTAATCCAAAGGACATCAGCTCTTTTGACAATTTCTAGTTTCCCTTATTAATGTGGTTATCTCCTCACACATCGCTGTTTTTATCTACTTTGAGAATGTCAAATCATCAGTGTATTTTAGTTTCTGTCATATCTATTAAGCTAACTCGAATGATTCTCTATTACATAGATACTTCCCAAATTTTAATATCTTACTCTACTAATATAGGTATTAGCATAAAGTGTGATTACTCATGAGTGAGAGATTTCAAGTCTGAATTGCTGTATTGACAAGGTGGATGCACCCTTGTAAATATTATGCAATTCGGCATTCTGGCGTCATGTTTTGATTTGCTGCAAATTTATCTCCAAAAAAGTTGAAAGGTACAGAGCAGAAAACCCTTGAGATATTCAGCAGTTTAGACAACATTGAGAAGGCATAATCAGACTATGCCTCAGATGGTTTATAACTGAATTGACAGCTATCTTGTTTTTTCTCCCTAAAGAAAAATCTTGAGATGAATGCAGTCATCAGTGCTGAAGGACTGTGTGAAATTTTGGTTAGCCGGACTTTAGTGAAAAGTCAAAAAATTCAGAGAGGACACATCAGATCAAAGATTTGAATGTTAAGGGAAGAAATAAAAAACTCCGTCTATTCATTCATTAAAGGAAATAACTGGGAAGGACCCTGAAGGAAACAAGCTGTGTAGAAATGTTAAATCCAAAACCCATTTTTAAAGAAAAAAAACAGTACATTTCAAGCTAGTGACAGACAAACTCAGAATTGGGGTCAGGACGTTCTTCACCAGAGAAAAAAAAATACATTAACAAAGGGTTTGGAGTTTCCAAAGACTTGTGGAAGCAAAATCCAAAACTAACTTGAGGGGTAGTAAGATGTTGCAATAAGAGGGCAATTATCCAGTCTTCTACAGATAAGATTAAAAAAAAGGTTAAATGGCTATCTTAATCTGCTGCAAATTTGTAATTCATTGAACACCAGCCATTTCTTTTGATATGTCACTGACTAAAATAGTACCTGCCTGGGATAAATACAATCACAAAAATCAACATGTAGAGTTAAGAGTTTGGATTGGATTTCTGGACTTATCAAATGTCTAATCTGTCTTTATTCTGAAGTTGGCAGGCAAGTCTTCTACTTGGAGAAAGTGAGGTCTGCAGATGCTGGAGATCAGAGCTGAAAATGTGTTGCTGGAAAAGCGCAGTATGTCAGGCAGCATCCAAGGAGCAGGGGAGTCGACGTTCGGGCATGAGCCCTTCTTCCTGGAGAATCGACGTTTCGGGCATGAGCCCTTCTTCCAGAGAATCGATGTTTCGGGCATGAGCCCTTCTTCCCGGAGCCTTCAAAGAAGGGATCATGCCCGAAACGTCGATTCTCCTGCTCCTTGGATGCTGCCTGACCTGCTGCACTTTTCCAGCAACACATTTTCAATTCTTCTACTTGCCCGTTTATATCTTGGAAAGAACTTTTTGAGTTGTTCAACAACACAGCACAGTATATTAGCACAGCACATAGCAACATACTTTGCTATGTTCAAATGACAAGATATATACAATATATATACACAAGATATATACTTGCTTCTGCTATATAAAAGTATAAATGGAAGGTGGAGTCTTTTTAGGGAGCAGGTTGGAAGCATATTTTTCATCCCAGAATGACATTGCATATTAATATGTTTTTCCCACAAGGTTCCATACCCAAGAATGTTTTGATTAAAACATACTAGGTTTGGGAGACATGGCCCAGTCTTGTGAGCAGATCTCTTGTAGACAGCTTCAAAGATTGATATACATGCTCCAAATTTCCTGAATTAAGGAAGGAGTTTACAAGAAAATTGTTAAAATTCCATTAACAAGTGATAATGGATTATAATGACTGTAGTATATTGAGAGAAAACTAATGTAAAACACATGGTCTAACGTAGGTGCTTAAGAAAAGCAAAATTATTCTGGTCAGACAAGCAAAAACCTTGTTGAAAAATGTATCTTAAGAGTTGAGAAAGTTTTCTCAGCACGCAAATGATTATTTTTGCGACTCTAGTTCAGACTAGAAATGTTGCTAAATGTCCAAAAGAATTTAGGATGAATAACAAAACTTTATGTTTCCAATTAGATAGAGTACATAATGTCATGAGGTAAACAGTTAAAAGCTAAATTTAAAACTGAGCAAGTCGTACGCTAAGTTTGTGTGCAGTCTGGCCATAACCTCAAATTGCAACATTGTGTAATAAACTAAAGACAAACACCACAGTCTAGAATCCTGAATACTGGGTCAATGAGTACAGTGAATCCTTAATTTCTGAGTATGTCTGCAGTTAGAATTAATCAAAATAATCGATGCAGTCACTAACATTAAATGCTTAAAATAGAGAAATATAGTAGGAGACAGTGAGATCTGTAGATGCTGGAGATCAGAGTTGAGAGTGTGTTGCTGGAAAGGCACAGCAGGTCAGGCAGCATCCAAGGAGCAGGAAAATCGATGTTTTGGGCAGGAGCCTTTCATCAGGAAGATACTGGTATGCCTATATGCTTGCAATGCATTTCCACAGCTAATCACTTAAATAGGGATACATCTGTAAGGATTACTGATGATAGTACATCAAGATAAAATTTTTGAAGGAATTAGCTAAATTAGAGAAATGTGATGCAATAAACAAACACAAGATGGTGAGTTAGCAGTGCAGTAATAATAGAGAAAGAAACTAAAATTTAAGACACAGAAAGAGCACATCACGTGAGATACATCAAAGAGGAAGTAATATCATTGTTCCCAAGAGCCAAATTAATTTGCAGACTCGATACAATCTGCAACAAATTTTACAATTAGATCAAGACTCAGCAAAGTTATTTAACTATTGGAAGTTCTAAGTACAGAAAATTTTTTGGAATCACTTCAGTCCCAGACATTTTTAAGCATAACAGCCCAAATTTCGTTGTCAGTGGCAAAGGAATGGCACTTGCTGATCTGAAAGAATGTTGCCCAAAAAGGTTTAGCAGGTGAACAATGCAGGCTCATTGCTTTCTGAAATCACTTTGAAACCAGTGCTGATACAAGGGATGTGTGGGGTCCAGTAAAAGGGCTGGCAGCAAGTGGCATGATCAGCTAAACAGATGGAAGAATTTTCAGTTCAGGAAAACAGTGAACGGACAGTTTAGTTTGGTGGGTCTCCAAGCTACAAGAGTTTGTTTAGTAGCTTTCCAATTGTCAGAACTGTAAGTAGCTCCAGGTTGTTAGAACTGGAAAGCTTAGTTTGTAAGAAATTGTAGAGTTAAAATACAAATTAGTGTCTGTCACAGATACTGCTGAGAAAAAGGTTGAAACTTTATTTCGCTGTTCATACTCAGCTCTTAGTCAAATTTCACTTCCTATTTATAATAACATATTCATAGACTTTCCTTGTTCAGTGTAATAAACTTGTGCTTTATTGTTAAAGAGCATGGACCTCATTGCGTGAATATATCCAGTGACTGACCACCACAGTAAAGAAGTGCAAATACTAAACTTATGATCTACCAGCCAACTTCACTCTGCGACTTGATCTGTCCAGTACTCTGAACTGTTTGAATTATACAAAGTGGGGATGCAAGGCAGGAAAGAAACGTAATGAATTTAAGAAAGAATTGTGATTCTTTAAGGAACTGGGTATGGAGATAGCGTTGGTATTGGACATGAAACAGAAGTGTTACTGTGAAGTATATCACATAGATTAGACTTTCAAAATGACCTTGAATATTGTTAAGACTTTCTGGGAGTAAAAGAAATAACTGTAGATTAATTCAAATCTTTGACTAAGACTACGTGGAGAGTTAACAGATAAAATGAAGGCAGACATAAATGCAGGATCTTGCAAGGATGAGATGTTTAAATTGATTATCAGCACTGAACTAAGAGGATGGAAATTTGAAATAGAGATTGCTCAAAGTAGCCAAACATTCTAGTTGGAATTAAAAGAAAAAGCTTGAATTAGAAATGGAAAATGAAAGGAATGTGAAACTCTAAACTCTGGAGTCTGATATGAAATTTGATTTTGCAATTGAACAGAATTTTCTGGCTAATCCTGAATAAACAAGGAATTGGATTGATAATATAGTCAATTAGAATCAATGGGTGGATTCTCCATGCCAACACCTCTGACAATCAGAGATCACTTGCCAACCAATCAGCATGTCCTCACATTCAGTATAAACATATGTTTTCCCCTTGTATTTATATTCTAGCAAAATCTCATGATCTGTGTGGAATGAAAACCCTTATTAACTATCTTACAATAAACATCGAAAAAAATCCAACACATGTCGAAATCAAACGACAAATAAAGAGGTGTAAGTTAGCAGACATTTTGAGCAATTCTCACAATGCCACAAGAAAACTAAATGAAAAAGACATAGCATGGCATCAGATTGATGAGCAAACTGAAGTATTTCAGTAGCGGCAATATTTTATAAGAAATAACTCTGTGCTGAAAGTGAATTTCTGAGGAGGCTTTCAGGAAAACCAATCCAGTAGTCTCGCAAGCATTTATAACAACCTAATGCAGCTAACAAATGCATGTGTGTAAAAGTCAGGTTCTTGAATGAGATTTGTAGGGGATCGCCTTTTGCGCGATTAATTTTTGAGGAGTTGAAATCCATGCCATAACATTCAAAATTGCCAAGCTGTTGACAATGAATGACATGGGCACTGGCTGCTGGCCGTGGTCCTGAATTCAGCAAGTCCCTAAGTATTGACGATATTTTTCAGCTGTTTCAATGAACAAAGTGTCATTGTCAAAAAAAACTGATTTGACTGTTCCCACCAACTTCAAATCCAAACTGACATGAGTTATAGAAAAAGGTTGTACTCTTGTGCTAAAATTCAGTGGTCAAATTATACATGCAGTACATGAAGAACTAAGGATTTGGGGGCCAAAGGTTGATGTTGATATTCTACACAAGATTGCTTAATACTGACTAAATTTGATATGTCAAAATTGATAAATAGTATACAGTTTTAATAGTTATATGATAAAATTCCACTATGTGTATACGAAAAGTTGCACATGAAAAACAAAAAGAAAGTCATAAGGTTTTTGAGACAATTACAGAATAAACCCTCGATAACACCCACATTAAGACAGAGTCTGCTGTTTCATATTACAAAGGTATAATTTAATAGCAAATTATAAGGAACCCCTAGAGACTAATTAGGCAATACACTGATTTGAAACATCTATTTCAAACTAAAGGTCAACTTATTGCAACAATCTCAGTTGAGACAAATCATTTTTAAATAGAGATTTGAACTTTCAATTACTAGCTAAATGAATAAGGTAACACAACTTCACATTTCAAAACTTTCTTTCTGTAACAAATAATTACAATAAATGAGTAACATCCAATTTATTTTTGTCGGCAACATATGTTTTAAATTCAATCATGATGTTTCTTTTATCACTCATCACATTCTCCACAGAATTACAAATCTTTTAGCTAACAGTCCACAGTTACTCTCAGCTTCCAATGCCTTGCCATATTTCTCTTTCACATGTTGTAACTTTGATTAACCACCTCCAAGCATTTTCCTCAGTTTTCAGAGAATTTCTTAAACTGGCCAGCACCATTCTTCTTCCCCATAGCCATTCTAGGAAGGATCTCCTGACATACTGCAGCATGTATCACCATCTCACATCCAGATTTGATAGCTTACAAAGACCTTTCTCATTGCTTAGCAGACAGAACTCCTACTCATGATACTCACTGATTTGAAAGGAAGCCCCAAACCTAATATCAAAATACCTTCTCTGTCACCTTCCCTATGGTTACATGAAACGCCTTTAAATTTTATTCAGGTAGAATTATTCCTGACCCCAACCACCTTTCACCTTTCACAGCACAAATGTTTAGAACCCAATTCTTGCAAAACAAGTTACTTTGGGAGACTCAGTCCACACATACTAGACTCAGACAGTTGCCATTGTCTCCAAGCACCTTAATATCTTGCACCTTATCAGCAAAACAATCAAAACCTTCTTTTGAACACTAACAATATAATCTTCCCGATGTATTGTCAAACAAACTTCAGAATAGGTCACACAATTTCCTCCATTGCTTCGATACTTAATCTTACACAACCAAAACATAGGAATGTTACAAATCTCTTAATGTAACAAAGTCACTCATGGGAAAATCTGCGGAATCCTATCTTCTTATGCTACTTGATAAAATTATGCAAAATAAGCAATAAAATGTAAAAAAAAACACAAATCATTAAACAAAAGACAAGCTCTTGATTCAAGATTTAGTTTTAGATCCGCAATTTGAAATTGGTCATGACTACTAAGTAGTATAGAGGTTTTTGACGTGAGTTTACAATTGAAAGGTCCAAAAGTTCATTTGCTTGTCAACTTGATTAAACAAAATGTAAAGATACCAAGAATCTAAAGGTCAATGAGGTTTTAAAGAAGGGGATTATGCATCTATCAGATATACTGTAATTGAGCTCAATCAGCACAAATAGCAGTTGTAGTTAACTGATGTCCAACATGTAATGTTTACAGAAAAAGGGTCAATTAAAACACATTACATTTTAGACAAATCCTTATAAAAAGCTGAGACTGCTATATTTGAATTTCAATCAAAGTAAGTTATTACATATAGGTCGGCAATTACTATTGAAATATAATCAATAGCAAGAGATATGATGGATTTGCAGATAGGAAATAAAAATGTACTAAAGGCATTACTCTAGATGAAGGAGGGCAGCATTTTGTCGAATGAGGATGGATACGACTTGCCTTCCATTCTCTCAGTAGAAAAATAAGGTCACAAACTGACAAATTTTAAAAATGGTTGTCACACATTGAGGACAGCCTTAACAAGGTGACTGTAGGACTTCCATACTCCAGGGAAAGGAAATTCCTTCTTCATGTGCTGAGCAGTCCCAGCAGCACCAGAACTCAGTGGTGGTCACTGTTTGGACCAAAAACAATCTCCAGAAGAAGATTGATGGCAACTGGGCTTGGAGGTAAGTCTGGGGTTCCCTTGACTGGGGAAGGATTAGACACACTTAGAGTTGGCGGAAGAAGGGTATGTGATGCCCAGCTTTGAAGAATAGTTTAGGGACTTAGAGGAAGGGGATGGCTTAACCACCTGACCTATTTTATGTGCTCCCTCACCAATTAAGGCGCCACAAAATATCCCTGATCCCAAGTTTCTGTTCCTTTTAAGTTTATAAATATAGAATGCAGTATATTTCCTTCAGGTTCTAATGCATAACATGGTCATCAAAGAACTGTTAAACAAAGCAATCTCAATTAACTTGTTGAAGCAGAAGGTTAGAACAACCATCTATCCAATCCAACCATCTATCCATTACCCCTCACCCCAATCCTATCTTTTGCATATTAACTGACATTTTTCTAGCTATCATCAGTTCTGAGGAAGGGTCACTGGACCTGAAACATTAACTTTGATTTCTCTCCACAGATATTGCCAGACCTGCTGAGCTTTTCCAGCAATTTCTGTTTTTGCTTCTGATTTACAGCATCTGCAGTTCTTTTGGTTTTTATTTATCCAACCCGCATGGCTTTGACAATACTTGGGATGCTACTGTGCCATTAGTAGAATTATCGCTATGCTGTAGAATGAGAGCATTATGTACCCAAGAATTAATATATAATCCCTGGATTGTTCACAATGATCTGAATAAAACTCATTTAAGAAAATTCTATAAAGATTTCCCATTTAAAACAATATTATCATAAAATACAATGTGAGTATGTTTATCCAACCAAATTAATGAGAGCCAGGAATCATTATGCATCCTTATTATAAACCGAGACCACCTATCGTAAAAACAGATTTTCAGAAAAATAGAACATAGAACATAACAGAGCAGTATGGGCCGTTGGACCTTCGATGTTGTGCCACACTTTGAAACCAATCCAAAGCTCATCTAACCTACACTATTCCATTCTCGTCCACATGCCTATCCAATGACCACTGGAACACACGTAAAGCTGGCGAGTCTATAACTGTTGCAGGCAGTGGGTTCCATGCCCCTACCACTCTCTGAGTAAAGAAACTATGTCTGACATCTGTCCTATATCTATAAGCCTTCAATTTAAAGCTGTCTGCTTGTGTTAGCCTCATTGTCCCCCCGATCTAACGCTCTGATTA
The DNA here is from genome assembly GCF_020745735.1 of Hemiscyllium ocellatum. Taxonomy (NCBI): domain Eukaryota; kingdom Metazoa; phylum Chordata; class Chondrichthyes; order Orectolobiformes; family Hemiscylliidae; genus Hemiscyllium; species Hemiscyllium ocellatum. The sequence continues at coordinate 139,726,224 of NC_083401.1, forward strand.
TCTTGTATGTCTCAATTAAGTCACCTCTCAACCTTCTTCTCTCTAACAAAAACAGCCTCAAGTCCCTCAACCTCTCCTCATAAGAACTTCCCTCCATATCAGGCCACATCCTAGTAAATCTCCTCTGAACATTTTCCAAAGTTTCCACATACTTCCTACAATGCAAAGACCAGAGCTGCACACAATGCTGCAAGTGCGGCCGCATCAGAGTTTTGTACAGCTGCAGCATGACCTCATGGTTTTGAAACTCGATCCCTCTACTAATAAAAGCTAACACACTGTACGCCTTCTTAACAGCCCTATCAAACTGAGTGGCAACTTCGAGGGATCTATGTACATGGACACCAAGATCTCTCTGCTCATCTGCACAACAGGATTCTTTTAATTCACCCAGTACTCTGCATTTCTGTTACTCCTTCCAAAGTGAATCACCTCACACTTTTCTGCATTAAACTCCATTTGCCACCTCTCAGCACAGCTCTGCAATTTATCAATGTCCTTCTGTAACCTACAACATCCTTTGGCATTACCCATAACTGTCATCCACAAATTTACTAACCTATCCTTCTGCACCCTCATCCATGCCATTTATAAAAATGACAAACATCAGTGGACCTAAAACAGATCCTTGTGATACACTACCACTAACTGACCTCCAGGATGAACATTTCCCATCAACCACCACTCTGTCTTTTTTCAGCTTGTCAATTTCTGATCCAATCCACTAAATCACCCTCAATTCCATGCCTCCATATTTTGTACAGTAACCTACCATGGGGAACATTATCATATGTCTCACTGAAATCCATATACACCATATCAATGGCTTTACCCTCATCCACCTGTTTGGTCACCCTCTCAAAGAATTCAATAAAGTTTGTTAGGCAGGACCTACCCTTCACAAAACTGGGCTGACTATTCCTAATCAACTTATTCCTATCGAGATGATTATAAATCCAATTTCTTATAACCTTTTCCAGCACTTTACCCACAATTTGGATTCATGTCCAAAACACCTTTGTAATAAATTCAAACCTGACGTTTTGGGCAAGTTAGATAAACTGAACGTAAATACATGAAAGATAAAGTAATAGATGTGGTTTAATTGAGTTAGATGAAGCAGGGTAGGACAAGGCACAGTTGGACTATGAACAGCACTACAACCCAGTGGGCCACTAGCTGCACAGAATTCTTCTTCAATATCAATGAAGGCGGCTGCTGTAGGTCATGCCTGTTGTTTCATATCACTGGCCACTCATGGAGAATTAACTTAAATATGCATGGCACCTCCAGTATTTCCCTGCAAAATATTAAATTCCCTCGAGTAATGTATTAAAATGCAGTTGGACCGATACATAAATACTGATATAGAAACTGATGCGTGGTTAGGAGTGATGGTCGGCAGAAGGACGAGATGCTTCTGTTATTAAAGCTTGATACTGCACGGGCTGGACTCATTGGCTGACATCTTCTACGAGAAGTCATATTTTGCTGGATCTTCTTTCTGCTGAACGTACTGGAAGCCAGCAAAATGCTGCCATTAGGAGGTTGGAATACTGGAAATGGAGCCAGGGTCATCTTCCAAGTAGGGCTGACATTCCAGAAGGTAAACAGCCCCTGCAGTGAAATCAGTCCCATCATTAAAGTAATTTTTCATCCTCAATAAAACTGAAAATTAACTCTAATCATTTTTCATAACTGATTAATTGGGCTGAATAAATATTAAAATTACCATAAATGTTTTCAAAATCCAAAATAACTTACAAGAACAAATGATGCAGTAATTAAAATACATCTTGCATCAGGGAACAAAATGGACTTCTCCCGAAAACTGATCTTATCTTGCAAAACATACCTTCTAAACGGATGATATATATTTTTTAAAAATTACTTTGATATCTGTACTACTCAGCCTTGAAATCAAATATCCAGCCTCCACTGCCGTTTGTGAAAGAGATTTCCAAGAATAATGATGCTCTGAAAGAAAACTAAATCCTCCTCAATTCTGGCTTAAAGTGAGATTCCTATTTTTAATAATTTAGTTCTAGATTCTCCCACAGGAGGATGCAGGTCTCGGCCTTCACTTCAGAAACCTTCCTGTTTCATCCCTCATCCGTCTAAATTGGATCCAACTTGCTCAACCTAACCTCATGAGACAGCCTTTCATCCCAATAATCAGCAGAGTGCACTCTCACTTTCGGAAATGAGCCCAAAACTGTACACAGTACTCCAGTGTGACCTTATCAATTCCTTGTACAGCTGGAGCAAGTCTTTCCACCTTTAAATGTTATCCCTCTTAGAATAGAGACTACTTACCTGCTTAATGACTTCCTCTACTTGTATATTGACTTCACGTGATGTATGGATGGGGCACCCAGACCACTACATAATGCAGCATTGAGAGTGATACAAACAGTATGGGTTCAAATCCAGCACTGGCTGATGTTACCACAAAACACTCTCCTTCCTGATCTCTCTCCTCACCTGAGGCGTGGTGACCTGACAGAGTTTGGAATGATTACTCACAGAATAGACTAAAAGAATAAGAAGCAATGAGGAAATGTTTTATAATATTTGCAAAAAAATTCCAAAATTAAAATCATTTTGATTTCTCTCCTGAATCTTCCCTTGAGCATTTACATTTTGCAAACATACATTGAGCTCTCAGTAAAGAGAGATCGCTCAGGTGCTGCAAGTTCCATTTCGTAAATGTGTGCAAAAAGTTAAGTGCTGCTAATAGGTTCATCCAACAGAAATAGCATTATCCTAGGAGATTCCCAGCTATAATGTATTGCTGAACCACGGTTTTCCATACCAAAAAAACTCTTGACATTTGTTTTCACCATTTCTTACTTCTATAGTTTCAGAACTGTAAATGCTTTTGCTGATTTTCAGAACTATATCACTACTTACATTGATTCATATTCCTTAACCTTAGAATAATTCTCCCTTAACTCTATAAGCAGAGCAGTGAAATATTTCAACATAGAAATACAGCAGACCTCTCTTACTATGGTCAGTAATATTAAACTCATTACCATATTAGCTAACACCTTCAGGCACAGCGAAATGTCCTTCAAAATCGCAACCAATCTACGATCTCAAAGTCCCTGCCAGAAAATTCATATGTAAATTTCATAGACGGTTTAATCATGTCAGTAATCTGTTGAAAAGATGACTTAACCATTTCCTTTTTAATTGAGAACTTCACAGTATTCTGAGAAAATGATCAAAGGGAAAGCTTTATGAAATGGATCAGTGAACACCAATTTAATTTGAAGGATGTGTGACAGGATTATACCTTACCCCACAAGGACAGGGAGTTATTTACATCTTATCCTATCCTCATCTCAAACCTATTTCCTTCTTACTGCAAATGTAACATTTTCTAACTAGAGTTTTATACCCTGTGAGCAAATAGAAATAGGGCCTGGAATTTTTCATTATCGGTTTAATAGAATCCCTGGAAACATTCATGCAGGGGAGCTGTTCAATCTTATACATTATAATAATTGGCATTGATGCTTTATACAGTTGTGGGAACATTGAGTCAGATGGATATATAGGAACTATGAAATTTGGACCTGCACATGGTATGGCAAGTGTTTACTATAAACACACAAGCAAAAATTAACTATTTAATAGCGAACAAGTTTCACTCCATATGTCAGGTATAGACAAGATAGATCAAGTGAATCCTCAGAAGAGTATAAAGGAAGTAGGAGTATACTAAAGAGGGAAATCAGGAGGGCAAAACAGGGACATGAGATAGCGATGTCCAATAAAATTATGGAGAATCCAAAGGGTTTTTACAAATTTACTAAGGACAAAAGGATAACCAGGGAGAGAATAAGGCCCATCAAAGATCAGCAAGGTGGCTTTTGTGTGGAGGCACAGAAAATAGGGGAGATATTAAATAAATATTTTGCATCAGTATTGACTGTGGAAAAGGATATGAAAGATATAGACTGTAGGGAAATAGATGGTGACATCCTGCAAATTGTCCAGATTACAGAGGAGGAAGTGCTGGATGTCTTGAAACGGGTAAAGGTGGATAAATCCCCAGGACCTGATCAGGTGTACCTGAGAACTCTGTGGGAAGCTAGAGAAGTGTTTGCTGGGCCTCTTGCCGAGATATTTGTATCATCAATAGTCACAGGTGAGGTGCCGGAAGACTGGAGGTTGGCAAACGTGGTGCCACTGTTTAAGAAGGGCAGTAAAGACAAGCCAGGGAACTATAGACCGGTGAGCCTGATCTTAATGGTGGGTAAGTTGTTTGAGGGAATCCAAAGTCTTTTTCCTGGGATTGTGGAGTCCAGAACTAGAGGGCATTGTTTTAGGGTGAGAGGGGAAAGATATAAAAGAGACCTAAGGGGCAACGTTTTCACGCAGAGGGTAATACGTGTATGGAATGAGCTGCCAGAGGAAATGGTGGAGGCTGATACAACTGCAACATTTTAGAGGCATTTGGATGGGTATATGAATAGGAAGGGTTTGGAGGGATATGGGCCGGGTGCTGGCAGGTGAGACTAGATTGGGTTGGGATTTCTGGTCGGCGTGGACAGGTTGTTCCGAAGGGTCTGTTTCCATGCTGTACATCTCTATGACTCCCAAGGTTATACTGATACCTTTCACCACTGGTAGAAGTATGACAGGTGAACAATATTTAACGGTGACTGGACTATTCCTGACCAGTCTCTTGCTCCTTGCACAAGCCTGACCTCAACCAAAGCCTTGCTGCCTGCCTTCTAACTCACCACCATGTCCTCTAGACCTGTCACCTGCCCTGACCTTGGCTGATTCCTAACTAAACACCTCCATTTTGCTTTCCATCTTCCCCATGCAGTCACCCTCTCTAGCTCCCCAATGTTTGAGTATTAAAGTGTGCTCATGTAATTTTCACCACTTGTTTATTTTAATTGGTCTATCACCTGGGATTATGGACAGCTGACATTGCCCTGTCCTCTGAAATTTTTTTTAAAAAACTTTTTCCACTGCTCTTTCTCACTTCAGTACGATTTTTAAAAATATGCTTTCTCCAAGATTTTGGGAGCCTCACCAATGTCACCCTATGCTCAGTCTCAGATTTTTCTTTGACAGCTCTCTCATTTCCTAAAGGCACTATGTAAACATAATTTGTTGTTGTTGACCAATGTAAATCCAGGCCCAGATCGTCAAGGTAGGATTATCAATAATATGTCAATCAATTATATCAGGTTATGTTTCAGCTCAACCCAATGGCCTTTCACTGCATCGACGCTACAAAAGCTATACCCATCGGGCCCATTAGCAGCCAGGTCCCCCTAATACCTTACCCATTCCTATTGCCATTTAGAGCTCCAATGCCACCTTACGCTGCTTGTGGTCAAGCAACCTTGGGCTCAACATTGTACATTCTAAATTGACCTTGCACAATGTGGGGGTGGGGGTGGGGGAACTATTTCTGGAGGTTCGTGAAGAGCTTATGCCCAAAATGTCGACTCCACTGCTCCCTGGATGCTGCCTGACCTGACAGCAGCCAGCAGCTATTGACTACAGAGAACAATGGAAAGTGAGGTCACAAAGGTTCAGGGTGAACCAGTTAAACCCAGCCCGACGGTTCTGCATGGGTGAAGTAACAATCAGACTTTCTGGCACCTTGACTTACAGCCAGTGGCTGATGACATGCAATTTACACCACCACCCCCTCAAAACACCCACACAGCAAGACAACAGTGAAGGGTGTTGGCATGACACCACTGGGTACTATCCTCAAATCCACTGCTCCTGAATAAAAGGATTTTGGAAAATTAAAATTAATAAGTCCACTATATGTTGGGCTTGAAGGGAATAGGTTTACAAGAATGCTAGCTGGATTAAGTTATGAGGAGAGATTATACAAATCAGAATGTTATTAAACTGGAAAGGGTTAAAAAATGAACAAGGCTGTTATTGAGACTGGAAGATTTGAGGGATAAGGAGAGGTTGGATAGGCTAGGACGTTTTCCTTGGAGCGTAGGAGGCTGAGGGGTGACCTTGCATGGGTTTATGAAATGATGAGGGGCATAGATAATGTACGTTTCCACAGGGAAGGGGATTCTAAAAATAGAGGGCATAGGTTTAAGGAGAGATGGCAAAGATGTAAAACGGGCTTAAGGGGCAAGTTTTTCACATAGAGAATGATGTGTATATGGAATAAGCTATCATATGAAGTAGTGGAAGCAGGTACAATTATGACATTTAATAGACATTTGGACAGGTACATGGATAAGGAAGGCTTACAGGAATATGGGCCAAATGCAGGAAAATGGACCTGACAAGTCAGCCTCTTTCCATACTGTGTGACTCTAAATCAGACCTGTTTTCTCTAGAATGTAGAAGGTTAAAGGAGGAGGAATCTGATCAAAAATATTAACAGAAAAAGACAAGATAGATAAAAATAAATTATTTCCACTGGCTGGAGATTCTAGAACTAGGGTTTGGTCTGAAAACAAGGGCCAAACTGTTCATGGGAGATGTTAGGTAACACTTCTACACTGTTAAAAAAAAATCACACAACACCAGGTTATAGTCCAACAGGTTTAATTGGAAACACTAGCTTTCAGAGCGACACTCCTTCATCAGGTGGTTGTGGAGGATGCAATTGTATGCCACAGAATTTATAGCAAAAGTTTACAGTGTAATGTAACTGAAATTATACATTGAAAAATACCTTGACTGTTTGTTGAGTCTTTCATCTGCTCAAATACCATGATAGACTCTAAACTGGTGTTGTGTGATTTTTAACTTTGTACACCCCAATCCAACACTGGCATCTCCAAATCACTTGTACACAGAGAATGGTAGAGTTTGGAACTCTGTGCCACAAATGACAGTGGATACTGAATCAGCTATTAATTTTAAATCTGAGATGGATAATGTTTTTATTTAGCAAAGGTGTTAAAGGATGTGATCTCAATGAATAGACTTGTTCCGGAGTTGTGTGGGGGTGGATGCAGAATGGCCTATTCCTGTTCCTCATTAGCCACTTCTTTTAAGACTCAAACATGAAATCTGGCCTGAGCCAGGAACTTGCCAGCCAGCAGCTTCAGCAAGTTTGTCAGATGCACTGCAACTCCATGTGCAGGTGAGTGTTCCTCCTGTAGTGTGCACAGGCAGCAAGTGCAGTCATTAGCCATAATCAGGTTTCTGCCACGTAACTTCTTATGATTTCTTAATCAAACACTTCCAGTGAGGACAGTGATTGTGATTACCTCGAGTTCCTCCCTTTTTTCCATTTCCTGATATATTGCTGTCTCTAGAATATTACTTGTACTCTCTAGAGCAAAGATCAATACAAAATATCTGTTCAACTCATCTGTCTTTTACTTATTTCATATTTTTAATTCTCAAGTAGTACTTTCTATAGGACCATTCTCACTTTGTTAACTATTTTCTTCTTTAAATATTTATTTTTAAAAAGGAACACTCTGCTTTAATATTTCTGGCTAACATTCTCTTTTACTTTAATTTTTTTTCCTGTGCATTGAACTTTTGGTTATTCCTTGCTGGGGTTTTACATTCTGTCCAATTTTCTGACCTGCCATGTTACTTTGCACAATTACATTTTTTTCCCTTTAGCTTAATTTGACCTTTAACATTTCTAATTAACCACAGGTGGTGGCTCCATTGCTTGGATTCTTTCTGCCATGTGTCTCTTAATGACATCATACTAAAAAAAAACCTATTTCAAGAAACAAAATCATTCAACAATTTGAAATTTCTTCAACCTGTTATGAAAACAAAAGAGATCTTAGGTTTCACTGGTAGTGTCCCTAGCCCCTTTGTCACACTTCAAGACATGATTGCTGTGGAAGATATGTCAAATGGGTCAATCAAGTTAATCATCAATCTATAATTCCTCTGTTTGTGGCCACAGCAGTTTACAGGTGCTTGAGGCTGTCTTGGTTCACTTGCAGTCTCCACTGGCTGCAGTTCAACAACCTCTTATGTTCCAAAGGACTATCAGAAACAGATAAATACAAATATTTCTATTCCATAAGCACTTAGAGCTGTCAGTCAACTGCTCACTCAACATGCACTACACTGGGAAATTAGTACAATGCAAACAAATCCCATCACAGCTAATATTAACAGTTGTATTTGCTGACAGTGCAACTGTAGGGGGTGCACTCACTACACATGTAGTCACAGTACCTCTAATGTCACAGGCATAAGATGTCTGCTTCAAAAAATAAGAGAAGCCACAATGCTGAGCAATATGAAGATATTTTTAATGGTGCTGCACCAATAAAATATTTTCTTGTAAATGTTTCTTCGAAGTACAAAGTTTTAAATGTGTAGTCTTCCTAACATTCTGGTTAAGATTTGCTGTTCTCACAGAACGTACATCTCAAAACATCATTAAAGATCTCAGATTCTTAATTTGCTCATTGAAAACCTTGATCACCTCACTGACCACATCATTTAGCATTCTACTTGCTAACTCGTTGACTGCCCAGTCCCAAATCCCTCCCTGACTCCCTACTGTTTACTTTTCTCTAGAGCAAGCTCCCCATTCCTTGTGAGCTCTCGAGCATGTTCCCCATTCCCTTTGAGCTATACAGCAAGTTCTCTTTTTCCTGTGAGCTTTAGAGTGAGTTCCCTGTTCCATACACGCTATAGAGTAGACTCCCTTGTGAACCATTTGAGCAGATCGCTGAATGTTGTAGTGAGTGTGGTGGTGAATGGATTGACAAGTGGTTTGAACAAGTGAGTGGTGAGTGAATGCACAGCAATGCCAATGGCTCACATGCCTGTGGGTAAAACTGGTGCTAACTCCTTGTTCCAGGTAAACAACAATGAAGTCAGTGACATCAACTTTCTGTTCCTTATGGGAGATATAATGTTCATCAATAGGCACACTTAAAAATGCTTAGCACTTAAACCCACACATTTTGTTATATGGATCCAGTGGGTTTGTGTACATTTTAAGTAAACTTGCACATACTATTAACAATCCTAAAGGATACCTGACCCCTCCACAGTGTACATGACATCCCCTCTAAGGATTCATCAAAGTATTCATTCCGTGGGGCACCTTAGCTATCCAAATAAATCCACAAATTTATGGCCTGCTCTTTTATGGCAGGTCTAATATGAACATTCTTTGATCCACACTCGACAGTGTGGTGCTGGAAAAGCACAGCAGGTCAGACAGCATCCAGCCACTTCTACCATGACAAAGAGACAGTCTGTCAGAGGGAATGGACCTTGGACTGCAGTCTTACTTCTCATGCTAAAATGTGAATCTGTTTCTGATGTACATTTCTAAGTAAAGGATGAATCCTTGGTTACAATTATGCCAAAGAATAGAAAATATTTCTCAAGAGGCACCTCATTTTACTTGGAGTTTGCATACTGTAATGTTGTAAAAATGAGTTTCAAATTGTTCAACTGTCCACAGAACATGTTATAACAATAAGCCCTTTATCTGATGGGAAAGTACACTCTTAAATGATTGGGGTTCTGCAATTGCAGAACAAGAGACATGATCAAGTGCAGCTCACTAGATAATTTTGATCTGTGCACGAGAGTGATTCAATTAGTGGTGTGACGTAATCAAACTTCAGCCAGAATCTCTCAATTAACATGCTCAAGGTAAATACATCTAAATTGATTATATTATTTAGATAAGATTTTTTAAAGGCAAAATTTCCAAAAAATGCTTTATCGTCCATCTTTAATCATGGTTACACTCCATAAACGTACCAGTCAGGCAATGAAGACTAACAGCTACCCCATTCTATTGATGTCTGCTGCTATGGCATGTGAAAATAACAAAATATAATAGCATCTCCACCAAGGTCAGTGTCCCAGCACCAAGTCATCCATTACTTACATATGCATACACATGACACTGACCCAGCTAGCACAGAGCCAGAGTGAGCAGAAACCCTGATACTTTTGTCTATATTTGTCAGCCATGGCTCCCTAGTTGGACTAGGCTAAATACCCTAATCTCATATTCCATGAGATCCATCTGGCTGACTTCATTCCAAACACTTCAGTATCAATTAAGAATAAAAATGCTGCATCATTCAATAAATAATTACAAATATTGAGGTCTTGTGCCAAATAGGTACTGGAAGAAATGTTTGCAATCAGTCAGACTTTGAGGTTCTATGTCTAGCTTATACTGCAAAACTCAAGCTTTCCATAATGTCAAATTATGGCAACAAGACAGAACGATGAACAAACAAAATAATTGAAACAAAGTAAGTTTGCTTTCTCTAGTTTTGTACTTAATCACTTAAAAACAACAAATGATTATCTTAAGTGTTGTTTTACTCAACAAGACAGAGAGATTTGCTCTTTTTACATACATATATATAGTTTCTATACACCTATCGTATCCAATGTAGCTGAACAAAGGAGACTTATTTCTCATGTCTTTTCAATAATAATAGTGCAGTAAAATAGTAATGTGCTTGAAACAAAACCAGAATAATCAGTAAAATGCTGCCAATGTATGAACAATTCTGGCTTGTATAATTTCATGGCCTCTTTATTAGCATATCATTCTCATGAACTGAGTAGAAACTATTGATTAAATGAGGATTATAGTTTCCAATTGTCCGAATTGCTGTTCAACCTCAGCAGCTTAAGCTAGTTAAGGTCAAACATCCTTTAAATATTATTTTTTCGTATTTTAAAGCATTTTGAAGTATTTTTTAGGAACCAAGAAAAATATTGACATGCAGGAAGATGATTTTGCAGTGTTCCAATTAATACATCCTTAAAATCACTCAATATTTCAATTAATCAATGACTATGTGCATGACCATTGAGTCATTGAGATGAATAGCATGGAAACGGATGCCTCCGTTCAACTTATCCATGCGGACAAGATATCCAAATCCTGTCTAGTCCCATTTGCCAATCCACATCCCTCTAAACCCTTTCAATCAGATACCCATCCAGATGCCTTTTAAATATTCTTATTTTATCAGCCTCCACCACTTCCTCTTGCGGCTCGTTCTATACACACACCACCCTCTGCATGAAAACATTGTCCTTCAGGTTGTTTTTAAATCCTTCCCCTCTCACATTAAATTCACGCCTGTTAGTTTTGGACTCCCCTATCCTTGGAAAAAGACCTTGGCTACTCAACCTATCCATGTCCCTCATGATTTTATAAATCACTTGTAATTGAAGATCTCAAGTTGAAATTGAACTAAATAATAACACTGCAGTTTTGACGCTCATGTTTTCTGAATGGTTATTCTTAAGCAGACTATGTCATTCCAAAGTATAGACAATCAGAAACTCAGTCTGGACACAAATGCTGTGTGATTCATATTGCCAAAGAGATGTGGAGCCTAATGAAATGCATTATAGGATCAGTTTACAAAGGAGTTTCTGAAGCATCACTCACCCTCAAAGTCTGTCTCAGGCTACGAGAATCCAAGAGAGAGCTGAGAGAAAGAGGCAGATAGTGTCTATTGTTCATCTAGTAGAATGCATGCTCCCACATAGGGTTAAAAAGACTGGGTTTGTGAAAATGTAAATGAGATTGGAAGATTCAACTAGCTTTGGCTCGAGGGAGGAATCTCCAGGATAACCAGAATATAAGTGCCAATTTGGGGATTAGAAGTTATCCAGCTGAGAATGGATAACCTCACACTTACTTACGTTAAACTTTATCTGCCACAGGTTTTGCCATTCACTTCATCAATCAATTTCCCTTTGTAATTTTATGCTATCATCTACATTGCCTATAATGGAGCCTACCTTTGTATCATCAGTAACATTGAATATGTGATTTTTTATTTCATTATCCAGGTCATTAATGAAATAATTTGGTAACTTGGGCTGTTCACAAGGGCTTTAATAATAAATAATCACCCTTAATTGACAACTTGTGGTCACCTCGTGATAAACTCACTATGCTGCTTGTCAAATGCATAAAACATGGACCGAGATGCTCCTGATGTGGAGATCAGCTTTGTTGGATTTCTTCCCCAATTCTGCCATTTATCACATCATAACCTGAAAAACGTAGATGCCGAAAAGTATTTCTCAAAGTTCTTTGTCTCTGTATTTCTGATGTTGCTTGAAACTGAAATTTGACCTTGAGGCTGATTACTCCTCGCTGAAGTTTGACAGATACGGGTAGCAAGGTAAATTTTTGTTGTTATTTAGTGCTTTCTGACAGATGCCTAGTGACTTTGGTGTTGATACTCCAAGATTGGCTTTAATTCTTAAGAAAAGGGATTTCCTATGTAGACTCCCTTTAAAATCTTCTCCATTTCATTTTGAATGCAGGCTTTTTTGAGTAATCTACTGCTGTAAAATGACCACTGTTACTGTAACCATGTCTTTTGGTAGCACAGACAGGAATTTACTCCAACCACTGGCATGAGCTTGCAAAATAGCTATTGGTGTCTATTACACATGCTTGTCATATTGCTGCTGTAGTTATCTTCTGGTTCTGCACCCTCAAAAGTGAATGGCTTAATAACAGCTCACCCCAGCTATGCCCTGGCTCAGCTTATCTGGGGCCTATTACATTATAGTAAGTTCTTTGGTGGATCAGGGTGGAATTCACTGCTTCCTCAAAGTCAAGGTCTGTGTCTCCAAATCAAGGCTGCTGTCTATGCTCCTCGCTAAACTGTACTCAACAGTCCTTATGGCTTCTCTCTCTTTTTGGTTGGCCTCAAAAGTATTGACATGCAGCTTTCTAATGCTGTTGAGATTTCTCTTCAGGCTTTTATTTGCTATCTCATGTCATTTCTCTAGATCTAGTCACCCCTTGCCACCATGTATCAAACTTATATCTGACAGAAGGTATCCATGACCCAGTGAACATCAATAATCTTAATGAAGTCTCTACATGTACAGTGGAGAACCTGAGTAGCTATCCTTGGAACCTCACATTCGAGTCTCAGTTCAATTTAGAATTAGAGTTAGGTTTTATTGTCACGTGTACTCAAGTACAAAGAGACAGGAGTACAGCAAAATGTTTGCAATGTCGCCATTCACAGACCCATCTTAGTTACAAGGTACCTGGGTATAAAATCTTCGGTTAAAACGTAGAAAAATAAAGAAATAGATTAAAAATTCAATGTGATCAGATGTTGTTATGACATATCTCATCATTCAAATGCTCTATGGCTATTATTAGTGAAGGTACAGCTACCTTTTACTCTACTAAATTCTAATTTCCACAATGTGTCTTTCTGATACTCCCACTCCCCTATGTCTCCTTTACCAATCCTCAGCAACAGCTCAAAGCAGATTGGAAAATCAATGGTTCAGTCCTAATACCTCACTCTAAACAGTCTTGCTTCCTATTTAAAATGTGGTACTGGACAATAACTGCTTATGCGAAAAGTGAAAACATTATTGATTTCTGTGAGCGCACTCAGACTTAATAGATACATTTTAGGTGGAAAAATAATACCTGTTACATCCTGTGAAGGGAGCTGTCACAGATTTAGAAGTTGTGAAGGAAGGAGCATGCAGGAATCATCATGCAAGCTCACTGTGTGAAGGAGTGAGATGGAAACAGGTGGAAAGTTGTGCTGTTGAAGCAATTCTTATCAGCAGAGAGAGCAACAGTCCTAGAGAATGTGACCAAATTAGATTGATCAGGGGTCAGCTTGTGGGAGAAGGTGGACCCATTAAGGTGACAACTCAGGTTATTTGTGTGCACTCCAGAGAACAGTTCCAATGAAGATGCTCAGCCATTTTTTGGCTCCTTTCACTTCCTTTTAAGCTGGGAGGACCAAGATTTAAATGCAACCAGCCCTTACCATCACCATCACCACCCCACCCCCCCCCCCCCCCCCCCCATCCCCCACTCCTCCTGTTAGCAATGTGTTTACAACACCAAAGATAAATTGTCATGAACTAACTCTCAAACTGGAATTTTATCAGAAAAGGGAAAAAGGTATGGTGATTTGTGGAAACATTTCATAACTTTTAAGCAATTATTTTCAAATGCTGGAACATTTATTCCTCACCTGCCCTGTGATTTCCTGACACTGACACTAGAGAGTAGATTTTTAAGAATTCATCCTCCCAAAATGTTGCTTTGTGACCAGGATTTGTGCCTTGGGAATTTGGCCATGGATGTCAATGGCTCCTACAGGATTTTCGACCCATTAATTTTAATAGATGGAAAATCTTGCGGAGCCTGCAATATACATGTGCTGAATTCCCAAAATGCCTCCTCGGCGTGTGAAACTTTATGCTGGGAATCCAAATTCATCAAAACTATCCTGGGGCACTGATATCCTCACCTTAATGAGCAAACTTGGAAAAGAAAACAAGAAGAATTCTAAAAATAGTCAAGTGTTCTGCCCTTGGTTACAACACAATTACATTTGATCTCTTCTTATTTATTTAAAAATAATTTTTATGGAGGACATTACAAAAGAATAACTATATAACATTACTATGTCAAGTAGCTAGACTGGTAACAGACAGAAGAAAGATGCACCACTGCATCTATGAAAAACCCTGATTATGAAGTTGCTCCACTAAATGTTTGACAAGTACTCATCAACTCACTACAAAAAAGTAAAATTTTCATAGAATTAAAGCTAAAACAAAAATGTCAACTGATTCGATTACTAATTTTTCACATGCTTTCCAGCAGCAGGGATATACCTCCTCTTCGAGTCAGCATTCTGCAACTTTCCTTTCACTGCATATCAAAAGAATTCTGAATGAGCACTGACATATTGCCAAAATGCAGGGTGTGATACAGGTAAAAGATTGTCAGAAAGCCTGGTCTGCATCATGCAATAACTTTCAGGATCCAAGGGAAAGAGTATTACTAAAATTTGTCTTCAAGAGAGAGAATGGGCAAAGGGGTCTTTGACAGGAAAAACTGCAAATGGTTTGGGGGAATGTCAGTTTTAATGAACCAAATGGCCTTTTGTTTTAATTAGATATTTACTGGACAAAACATGAAAAACAATTCATTCCTGTACACTGAAACATGCCAGGGCATCATTTGACTTGTCACTTTGATTATTTTGGTGATGCAGTGAGGATGTTGCTTGTGTTTTTGCTGCATTCCTCCACATGACTGCACTTCAACTGGTGCTTCACTGGATGCAAAGTGCTTTGGGACATGCTGGGGTGTGAAAGAAGCTATATAAATGTATTTGTTTATTCTTTCACTTTTATGAGAGGAGGATTAAAAGACATTAAGAGAATGTGAATTCTTCAAGGTTTGTTGTTTGCTGAAGTGCGGGGTGCATAGTTTGGCAGGTTTGGAGGGTAGAGGTAATTGTGGATAGGGCACTGGGGCTGCAGAAGGGTAAAGAGCCAAGTGTTCATATCACCACAGGGCTTGCGCCTGCCCTGTTTTAAAGTTACAGCAGCAGATTAGGAACAGTTGCCAAGGCAAGTCCCAGTCAAAAGAATAAAAGAGTGTCAGTAAATCAGACAGGTCTTTAAGCGTATTTTATCAATCAATAGGATCATGGCTGTCGTTTTTTCTCAACTGCATTTTTCTTCTTCCTATTTCCATTGATTGCCTTGATGTCCAAAATATATTGGTCTCAGTCTTGAATATACTCAATGACTGAATATCTATAGTCCTTTGGATAGAAAATTCCAAAGATTCACAATTCTCGGAACGAAGACATTCCTCTGTATCTCACTTCTAAATGGTCAATTTCTGATGTCTAGCATACCCAGCATTCTGTACTTTGGTTAAATGTCTGTTAAGCTAGAGCTGTCCCCTCGGACTTTCCTGTTATCCTTGACCAGCCAAACATCACTTTTTTTTTAAGCTTCCCTCTAACCCAATGTTGTCAGTTCTCCAATCCTTGCTCTTGTTCAACTTTATTATTCTTGACTGTCCCTCCAATTGGCTGGAACTTCCTTCAGAGTTCAATTCCCTCCGTTGTGTTCCCCACAAGCCTTATAAGCTGATCTCTTTCATTGGACATGAGTTCAATGCAACAGCTCAATCTCTTGTTTCCTGGTCCATCGAAGTTGCCCATATGAGAAACATGATTTCTACTCACCATAAGTTCACCAGAAAGACAGCCTCACCAGTTTTAACCGGTTGTGAATCAGAAGGCATGCATTTTTCTTTTGTTGCTAATTTATTTGCAACGGTACAATTTAATTTGACGACCATATGTTTTATTGAGCATACATGGCATATTGACATACTCAAAATGGATTCCCCATTGAGGACTACTAGCCACCTTGAATGTATTGCCAACTAACTTCTCAATTTTCATTTCCCTCCTGGGAAGCTGACAATTAAAGTTTCTGCCTGCCCCTTTCCCTTCGTCCTGGAGCTTTGCTGGATTCCACCTACATTTTCATTAAAGCTCTGTAGAACTGCTATCAATGTTCCTTCCTCTTGTACTCCAAACCCCTTCCTTTAAACACCATTTCCCTTCAAATAGCTTCATGTATCTGCAACTTAACTTGCTATCCCTTGCACATAATTGTAAACAAACCCTTATTCATGCCAACATTGACCTTCTCACCTTTTATAAATGTTCTGATTTTATTAATATTCTCTAAATTATGTTCTGTCACATTTTTGCGAAGTTATTCAACCTCTTCATATCCATTTGTATCCTCTCTGCATCCTCCTCACAAGTTACTTTCTAAACCTTCTTTGTATCATTACTATTTGGATATGTAACTCGCAGTCCTTTCATTGAAGTCAGTGATATATATTGTAAGTAGCTGACACCCAAACATTGATCATGCTGGCACCCATAATGATTACAACCTGCCAATGTGAAAAAGATCCACTTATTCCTAGTATCTGCTTTCTGTCCATTAATCAATCCTCAATGTATGCTAATATATTATCCCCGGTTGCATGAGGCCTATTATTAAACATAATAACATATTTCAGTGTAATGCAGTGGCACTGCATGATTTGTTTCCAAAAGCATTTAAGTAAAATATTTTCATGAAATCCATTCTTCTTTCAATTTTTTAAATTTAGCAACTTATAACTAGCTCAATCTTCTGACTTCTCTTATGACATGCATTTACTTTGAAGTCATAAGATCAATTGTGTGCTGTGGATTTGCTGTTATATGTACTCTTCTGGCCTTCCTGTCACCCGACCAACCTATAATTATTGCCATTTGGTCACAGCAGGAGAAGTCTAGAGTCTGTGCTCTTTGCTGGAGTTGCATTTAAATGAATCATTAAATATATCCTGCCAAACATTGTACAAAAACTGCTCTTATAGTTGAGAAATTGTCTGTGGTTACATGAATTAAAATGAAAAGTTTATATTGCAGCAAGTTTTATATTGCAGGAGTAATAGCAGCATGGTTTTACTGATGTTAAGATATCACTGTGGAAATTACCAAGCAGCATGTTTCAGAGACTCAAACATGTCTAATCAAGCAATAAGATTGCTGTAGAAGGCGCAAACCTCAATTTTCTGCATTTGATCACACCGCAATATAACTAACCCTTACTTTGTGATTTACGAGTAAATTAATTGTGCAAGAACAACAAACCAAAACATCACAAAGAAACTGTGTTTACAGACTAAAATATTATCTGCAATATAAATCCCTTTGTCACAATAGAAACTGAATACAATTTGTGCTGCAGACTAACAAATGACCTAGGATGTACTTTCAACATTATCCACACTCTCAGCTTGGTTTTGCATTTGTAAATAAATCTGTGGTGAATATATAAAATGATAAGAAAATCTAAAGCATTTTTGCAACACATTGACTCCCCATATTACCAGTAATTTCGAGAAATTTTGGCTACAGTCCTTGCAAGTTCCCAATGAACAAAGCTGAAAGCCAGGAGAAAACATTTCATGTAAAACTATTAAAAGATTGTGAATAAGGCTTTCATTGTCAATAACAAACTTGAGACCTGAAACTCCTTATGTAATGAAAGCAGAATATCTGCTGTAACTCTAATTAACAACATGCCATTCAAAGTGCTGGAACACATGGGTTTCAAACATAAGATATCTGAGAATGTGATTTCACTCGTGAGTCATTATCAACAGGAAATCTTTTTTTCCCCATTTGTTTCATTTTGGCATTTCACCAGAGTATAACTGTGATTAAAAACTTAACTTGCTTGTTTTGAACTTTTGCAGACATTACTTTCAAGGTGACTTAGGCGGCTGTATGCAATATGGTGAGAACTCTCTGCAAACATAATTCACCAGTACAGTGAAACACAAGAAACACAAAACTTATCATTTAACAATACTCACTTGCAAACAGGTCAATTTACATTGACCATTTCTTGATTGTAAACTTCGCTCACAAAAGGTGTTTCTATGAAAAGTATACTTACTTGTTCAGTCAAATATGTATATCCAAAGAATCTTCTGCTTACAGATGGTATATGATGAGAGATAGCCACGTCAAATATGCTTTGTTGTTGTATTTTTAGACTCTTGGTTTCGTTAATTTACATTATCACACTTTATTTATAAATGCAATTTTTTTTCTGCCTGAGTGACAGCAGAAATCAGTAAACGTTTCCTTCTCGCACAGAGTGAAAGTGGAAGTGTTAATATGAGAACGTTCATGTTTCCAAAGAAGTTGTGTTTTTACATCCTGTCAGTGCTGCATGACATAAAGGTGCAGCATTACAAAGGCAGACAATTCAAGCATTCATTTATATTTCCTGCCCTGAAGAACTACTGCAGATTGAACTAAAGCTATTACCATCCTAACTGTGAGAATTTTCAGTCAATTTAAAACCCCAGCTGAATGTGCTAAATGAATTGTGTATATTTCTTTGACCTGATTCAAAGTAATATTTATCGTTGGTGTCTCAAAGACATGAAGTAGAAGCTGGGTTCTATGGTTAGGTACTAATAACGAACTAGTATGTGCAGAAATGTGTGAAGTTGAGTAAAGCACTGATGAGGTAAACAGCATTAGAAGAGCAGTATAATGCTTAGTTCACAATTTCTAGCTTGCCAGTCAAAAGTTCAGGTCTAGCTGACGTAGACATGCACTTACAGTTGCAGTGAACTGACAGTGTTAGACTTGGCTAATATATTACGAGGTGCAAGCTTTCCATGTGGATGTTAGTCAATAGCTGCTGATATCCCTTCCTTCAGTCTGATCATTCTATAATCTCTGTGGCACTTATAGGAATGTGTGTCTCCTGGGACAAACTGTTGTCTTAACCAGATAAACAGCTATTTATCATAAAAGATGGAAGACAGACATGGATTTACATGATAGTTTTCACAATGTACCCTAAAATGCCGCACAGCCAATTAAGTAAATGTGAACGGATCACTAATGAGATGGATGAAACACAGCAAGGTCCTGAATGAATAAGTAATCTATCTTTGCTGAATTCTGGATTAGTGGTGCTGGAAGAGCACAGCAGTTCAGGCAGCATCCGAAATGCAGCGAAATCGATGTTTCGGGCAAAAGCCCTTCATCAGGAATAAAGGCAGTGAGCCTGAAGCGTGGAGACCCTCCTCTAGCTTATCTCTCCACGCTTCAGGCTCACTGCCTTTACTCCTGATGAAGAGCTTTTGCCCAAAATGTCGATTTCGCTGCACTTCGGATGCTGCCTGAACTGCTGTGCTCTTCCAGCACCACTAATCCAGAATCTGGTTTCCAGCTTCTGCAGTCATTGTTTTTACCTATCTTTGCTGAATGCAATGTTATTAAGGACAAACAGAGGAACTCCACTGACCCCCTTCAAAATAGTTCCATGGTGACTTTGTGACAAATTGAGCTTTACATCTCTCAGTTTTAATATGATGGCCACTTGAATCCAAATTATGAAATAATTCTACAGGGGTAACCGCTTCTGCTTTTCCTGTTGCTATTCTTTTGTAATGATAACATTTAGTAATATAATCCATTTGCCATTTAAGGAGAGGAAAAGTTTTGTGTGTTTATTCCTGATATGAAAATGGATCCTCTCTCTGAAATTAATTCAAAAATAACTATTCATTGAACAGAGGTTTACAAACAATGACCTGGTTTCATGTAACACTGAAATGGAAACACATATGTTAACATAAGAATCAGAAGCAAGACTTGTCAATTCAATGCTGAAAAATAAATCTGAGGACACTTCACAGAAGTATAATCAAAAATAAAATTAAAACAGAAGCATGTAAGGAAATATTAGAAGTTGCCATGACTACACTTCATCAAAGAGAAGGGCACTTAAACAGCTTAGGGAAGTGAAAAGGCAAAGGGAATATAGAAGACAATCCAGATTGTGGATCTGAGGTGACTAAAGGGATAAACATCAGTGACTGGCTGGAACAAGACTGAGACATAAAGACCAGAGGCAGAAGAAGTGAGTATTCAGGGAAATAGGGTTGAGCCCTGGAGGGCTGACAGAGAAAGTCAATTGTGACAGTATGAGATTTTTGTTAGTGTAGTTAAAACAAAGCTGAAAGTCATCATTCCCACCATGGTGACATTATTCACAAGTATGAAAAAGCTATGTTTTAACTTTAATCACTTGAAGGAAGCAAACTTGTACACAACCCAAAAATAGGTGGAAAGGCATGTTGTCAGAGGGATACCAATGACTTACAGTGAGATATTAGTAGGTTAAATACGTGGGCAAAGTATAATAAAGGAAAATGAGTAATTGTTCACTTTGAAAGAGAGAACAGAGTATTATTTAAATGGAGAAAAACTGCAGAAAGTTGCAACACAAAGGGACTTGTGAGTAATTCTGCACTAAACACAGGAAGCTAGTACATGGATACAGCAGGAAATCAAGGCGGCTATTGGAATGTTGGCCCTTATTTCAAGGGAAAATGATCTAGATAATTACAGTAGAGGAAGGTGCAAACATCTGTGGAGAATATTGATCTAACAAGAAATGAGCATAGACTTAATTATTCAAGTGGTATCCTCATGGTAGTTCGAGGAAGAAAAACATATTGGTAAAGAATAAAGGTCAGTATAAAGGAATTTATTTCTGCTGATGCAGATAGGCCTTCTAGAACAGTCTGTTTACGAGTCAAGACTTGAAAATCCAAATCTGATCTGTGCAGTTCCAAGAAAGAGATGCAATGTTAGCAGTACAATATTTCAAATGAGGTGTTGTTATATCTATGTGTGAGAGTAGGGAAGTCTTACTGCGACTGCACGAGGTGCTGGTGAGACCACATCTAGATTACTATGAGCAGTTTTGATACTCTTATATAAGGAAATACAACTTTGTTGTAGGGAATTCAGAGAAGATTCACTAGGATGGTCCTCTCTAATGAGGGATTATCTTATGAGGAAAGGTTAAACAGATTGGGATTCCACTTACAAAAGTCTAGAATAATGAGAGGTGATCTTGTGAAAACAAGTAGAATTCTTAAGGGACTTCACAGGGTAAATGCTGAGAGGACGTTTCTCCTTTTGCGAGAGTCTAGGATCAGAGGATAGTCTCAGAATAGAGAGGCACCAATTTAAGACTGAAATAAGGAGGAATTTATCTCCGAGAGCCGTGAATCTTTGGAACCCCTTGCCAGAGAGAGCTATGGGGGCAGAATTTATGTGCATATTTAAGACTGAAATAGATTCTTGATTAGTAAGGAAACCAAGAGTTACAAAGAAAGGGCAAGAAGTGGACATGAGAAACATTAGATCAATTATGATTCTATTGAATGGTGTAGCAAGCTCAAGGGGCTAAATGGTCTATCCCCAAAAAGATGGGATAGTTCCAGATTGTTGTTAATAATAGGTGGGGACAAGGGGGACATGAATAATCTTCCATGCTGGGTTTTCCTCTGCGCATGCATGTGCATTTTGGTGCATTCATGGGCATATTTTCTTTGCAGCAATCTGATTTTCTCTACATTCCTTGACCCCCGTATCATTTTCCTGTGGCTTTGCTGAGGTTTGGGAATGCTGAATATGAAAAATGTTCACCCTCCCCCAGTGAAGTCCCATTTTAAATGGGGAACCAAAATCAGATGGTAGACTGGTTGACAAGATTAGTTCATATGGAATACAGGGGAGAGCTAGTCATTTGGATACAGAACTGATGCGAAAGTAGAAAACAGTGGTGGTGGAGGGTTGCTTTTCAGACTAGAGGCCTGTGACCAGTGGAGTGTTACAAGGATCAGTGCTAGGTCCACTGCTTTTCATCGTTTAAATAAATTATTTGGATGTGAACATAGGAGATCTGGTTAGCAATTTTGCAGATGACACCAAAATTGGTGGTGTAGAAGACAGCGAAGAAGGTTACCTCAGAGTGTAACGGGATCTTGATCAGATGGGAAAATAGACCAAGGAATGGCAGATGGAATTTAATTTAGATAAATTTGAGGTGCTGCATTTTCAAAAGGCAAATCAGGGCAGAACTTATACATCTAATGGTAAGGTCCTGGGGAGTATTGCTGAAGAAAGAGATCTTGGAGTGCAGGTTCATATCTCCTTGAAATTGGAGATGCCTTCTTCACTATCATGTCTACCTGCATTTGATATGCTTGCCCTTATTGATCTGTGCATTGAGTATCGGACTTGAGAGCTCATGTTGAGGCAATACAGGACATTGTTACGCCACTTTTGGAATATTTCCTTCAATTCTGGGCTCCCTGCGATAGGAAGGATGTTGTGAAAACTGAAAGGGTTCAGAAAAGATTTACAAAGATGTTTCCAGGATTGGTGGATTTGAGCTATAGGGAGAGGTTGAGTAGGTTGGGGTTGTTTTCCCTGGAGCGTCTGAGCTTAAGGGGTCGTACAGGGGTTTATCAAATTGAGGGGCATGGATACGGTCAATAGCCCAGGTTTTTTTTCCTGGGGTGGTTGTGGGGAAAAACTAGAAGTCATAGGTTTAAGTAAGAGGGAAAAGATCTAAAGGGACCTTAGGGGCAAACTTTTTCCACACAGAGTGATGTGTGTAAGTGCCATAAGAAGTGGTGGAGGCTGGTACAATTACATTTAAAAAACATCTGGATGGGTTCATGAATAGGAAGGATTTAGAGGAATATGGGCCAAAAGCTAGCAAATGGGACTATATTAACTGAGGATATCTGGTCGGCATGTTGGACCAAAAAATCTATTTCCATGCTCCATAGCTCTACAAGTTCTAGTAACAAACTTTTTTTTTGTGGTTCCTGGTGTGTCAAACTAAAAGGATAACAGATATCAGAAGATATTTTTAAATGGCAGATGTTCATTTTTCCTTAGTTTCAATGATGTGGGTCAATTAGCTCAGTTGACTAGGTGGCTGGTTTGTGACAATAGTGATACCAGCAACATCAGTTCAATTACAAAGATGGGACTTATCATGAAGGACACAACCTCGACCCTTGCCTGAAACATGGTTACCCTCAAGTTAAACCACCATCAAATCATCTCTC
This sequence comes from Hemiscyllium ocellatum, assembly GCF_020745735.1. Lineage (NCBI taxonomy): Eukaryota > Metazoa > Chordata > Chondrichthyes > Orectolobiformes > Hemiscylliidae > Hemiscyllium > Hemiscyllium ocellatum. The sequence goes on from NC_083401.1 coordinate 139,749,526, forward strand.
ACTAATGAGACAGCAGTCAATGGTCTGATAAGATAATAGTAACTTTCCCTTTCCCCTAGACATGGAGGTTTGTAATATTTTCTATATGTCAGAGTCATAGAGATGTACAGCATGGAAATAGACCCTTCTGTCCAACCTGTCCATGCTGACCAGATATCCCAACCCAATCTAGTCCCACCTGCCAGCACCTGGTCCATATCCCTCCAAACCCTTCCTATTCATATACCCATTCAAATGCCCCTTAAATGTTGCAATTGTACCAGCCTCCACCACTTCCTCTGGCAGCTCACTCTATACACGTACCATCCTCTGTGTGAAAAAGTTGCCCCTTAGGTCTCTTTTATATCTTTCCCCGCTCACCCTAAACCTATGCCCTCTAGTTCTGGACTCCCTGACCCCAGGAAAAAGACTTTGCCTATTCATCCTATCCATGCCCCTCAATATTTTGTAAACCTCTAAGGTCACCCCTCAGCCTCCGACGGTCCAGGGAAAACGGCCCCAGCCTGTTCAGCCTCTCCCTATAGCACAAATCCTCCAACCCTGGCAACATCCTTGTAAATCTGTTCTGAACCTTTCAAGTTTCACAACATCGTTCCGATAGGAAGGAGACCAGAATTGCACCCAATATTCCAACAGTGGCCTAACCAATGTCCTGTACAGCCGCAACATGACCTCCCAACTCCTGTACTCAATACTCTGACCAACAAAGAGAAAGCATACCAAATGCCTTCTTCACTATCCTATCTACCTGTGACTCCACTTTCAAGGAGCTATGAACCTGCACTCCAAGGTCTCTCTGTTCAGCAACATTCCCTAGGACCTTACCATTGAATGTATAAGTCCTGCTAACATTTGCTTTCCCAAAATGCAGCACGTCGCATTTATCTGAATTAAACTCCATCTGCCACTTCTCAGCTTATTGGCCCATCTGGTCCATCTGAGAGTGGTACATTGTGCATTCGGAATGAGTTGCAATGGAGATCCAAGAGGAACACAGAGGTGGCATGGTTGACATGAATGATCTGGGAAGGGAGAGGGACATGAATTAGAATGGATATGGTGTGAAGTGGGGCAGTCAGGGAATAAGAGACATTTAATCACCATTGTGAACTGGCAGTGTTAAAAGACCAAGGTGGCTTACATAACTGGCCTGCCTTCATGTTCACGGTTTGGCACACTGCACTGTGAAGGCAACCTCAATGTGAAAGCCAGTCCAAGAGCCGGACATGGGCAAGTGTATAGTTTGGAAGCTGTGAAAATACACCTGCTGGGTTTTCTTCAGCCCAGAGGAAGAGTCAGCTCTCTGTCATTCCAACTTCTAATAGTGACTCTGGCCTAACTGATTTCACTCCTGCAAATTGGCTTTGGCAATAGTGACTTCAATTAAAATAACCATTGGGAAGGATGTAGGCAAGGCTGCCAACTCTCAGTTAGCTATTTTACACTATCATAACTAGTCAAGATCTATCTCTGAGGCTCCCTCTGTCACTGTTACATATTCTGCATGGAAAAGTAGCTTACATTAGAAATGGCAACACTTGCAGACTGTCAGGGGTGCTGCTGATGGACGTTTACTCAAAGTCATAAAGATATTTTTTAAATGCACAACATCTTGAGGTATCAGCTGAGATTTCTGAAGGAAATATCACTATATGGTACAATGACTCAGTGGTTAGCACTGCTGCCTCACAGCGCCAGGCACCCAGGTTTGATACCACCCTCGAGCAACTGACCATGTGAGTTTGTACATTCTCCTCGTGTCTGGTTTCCTGCCACAATCCAAAGATGTGCAGTTTAAGTGGATTGACCGTGCTAAACTGCCCATAGTGTCCACGGATATGTCGGTTAGCTGGTTAGCCATGGGAAATGCAGGGTTACAGGAAAGAGCAGGAGCCTAAGTCTAGATGGGATGCTCTTCAGAGATGGGCTGGATGGCTTACTTCCACACCACAGGGATTCTATGATCAATAAATGTAAGATTACATTATGTCTGCAGCTCTTAAAGTTAGCGATCAGCATTCCCACTCTCAGGACCAGGGGATTGCTGGGAAGGTTGACATTTATTGTCCATCGTTAGCTGCTTTGAAAAATTGTTTCTGGACTACTTTGAATTATCAGTAGTTACACTGGAGTCACAAACAGTCAAGCCCAACTAAAAACAGGAGTTTTACTTTGATAAAGGTTATAAATGTCAAGAGTTCAATTTTTTTTTTCATGACAATCTGACAACTTCCACACCAATGTTACTGATATCAGCTTCTTAAAGTCAGCGTTTGTAAAACTACATTCAAATACTAAATTTAACAGGCGGGATTTGAACTCAATTTCTCCAGATTGTTTGTCCAGGCCATGGGATTATCCATCCAGAAACATCACGGCTACGCGAATGTAATTTAATTTATTCTGGCTCTTTGTGGGCAATGTCCGATCTAAATTGCATGGCTGTATAGTGACCCAAAAGTTCCTATGCCTGCTGCACTAAAGGGAGTCATTTTAATTTACAGTATGGGTGCTAACACAAACAAGCATTTAAAGTGATCATGAATCTGCACTTCAGAAAAACAGTACAGTAGGATCATCAACTGTGGTAAATGAGACTTGGGAGGGCATTCTAGGTCCCACAAGAGACTGTCCAGTATTTTTTTTTAATCCAGCCTCCCTTGACCATAACCACTTTTGGTATCCTCAACAGGCTAACTTGTCGAACAGAGACTGTAACAGCAACCTCCTGTTATTTTCATCCCACTAGCCAGAGCTCACGATATTAGAGCCAGGTTCAGATGGGAGTTTCTTTCTGTTTCTTTTTAAATTCATGAATGGGATATGGACATTACTGTCCAGCCCACCATTTATTGTCCTTCCCTAGTTGCCGTTGAGAAGGTGCTGAGTTGCCTTCTTGAACCATCACTGCCACAATGCTGTTGGGAAGGGAGTGATTTTGACATTAAAGGAACAACAACATATCTGGATGGTGAAGGGGAACTTGCAGATCGTGGTGTTCCCATGTATCTATTGCGCCCTAGGTTTGGAATATGCTGTTGAAGGAGCCTCGCTGAATTTCTGCATTGTTTTAATAGGTGAGACACACTGCTGCAATTGAGTGTCAGTGGCAGAGCAAGTGGGGCTGCTTGGTATCAAGCTCTTTGAGTATTGGTGGAGCTGCACGCATCCAGACAAAAAGACAGAACTCAATCACACTGTTGACTTGAGCCTTGTAGATAGTGGACATTTTTTTTTGGAGAGTCCTTTGATGGGTTACTAGCTACAGGATTCCTAGCCTCTGACCTGCACTTATTGCTACAGTACTTATATGGCTAGTTCAGTTTAACTCAGGTCAATATTAGCTCCAGGATGTTAATAGTGGGGGATTTGATGGTGGCAATGTCATTAAATATCAAGGGGAGATAGTTGATTGCCTCTTCATGGAAATGGTCATTGCTTTGCAAGTGTATGACACATGTGTTACTTGCCACTTGTTGGCATATGTGGCTATTGTCCACATCTTCCTGCATTTGGATACGGACTGCTTCAGTATCTGAGCTATGGTGAGTAGTGTTGAAAATTATGCAATCATCAGCGATCATTCCCACTTCTGACCTTATGATGGAGGGAAGGTCATTACTGAAGCAGCTGAAGGTGGTTAGGCCAAAGACACTACCCTGAGGAACTCTACAGAGATGTCCTGAAGCTGAGATAACTGACTTAGAACACCGACATCGGTCTTCCAATGTGCCAGGTCTTACCTCAAACTGCAAAGAGTTTTTACCTGATTTTCATTGGGCTTGGAGTCATGATCCCATGTTTGTGAGGATACAGTAATTCGAGAGGGAAATGGACATTGTGGCTATGGTCATTGGACAGCTGGCAACGACAAGGAATTGGGAGGATTAATTGGGTGGGGAGTCAGTTGGGACCTCCCCCACCCCCCGTGATTTCAAATATAAATGGGTAAATGTAAATTAGATCACTGTACCCATTGTTAATCCATTCATGCTCCAACACTGCCCAATTTTATGGACAACTGGAGAGATACCTGGTGGAGTCTTCCTGTTGAGACGGTCCAAGCATGCTGACACTAAGGCAACATTATTAAGTTGGGGGTTTGACGCTCCACAGTTTCTTGCCCTTCCTGTTTCTGCCAGAATTAAGTCAGGGCTAGGAAGGTCGAAGGTTGCCCTTCCTCTTGAGGGCTTTATATGGTCAACAAATAACTAGAGCCATTGAATTATAGAACATTACAGTAAGAAAAGAGGACATTCAGTCCATCAAGTGCATGCTAGTCATCAAGTGCCTACACATTCTAATCCTATTTCCCAGCAATTCCTCTGGAATTCTATATGCTTTTGTGATTCTAACTTTAAAAATGTTCGGTTTAGAATTTCCTCTTTAGTTTGAAAGCCTTGAATGAAATGCACTGTTGAGCAGATCAGTATCAAATTCTACAGTTTGTGGGTATTTATGCAAACCTTCTGAATGCATTGATGGTCATCCATTAACCAGGGTTCAAAAATAAACTCCACTTTATCAATTTATGGTGCTCATTGGATGGAATGTAATAGTCAGGAGATGGTCATTAAATTATCCCATTAATTATTATGCTAACTCAATAAAAATAAGTAATCTCTGTTCATTTGGTGGGATATAATTGTAGGTTAAAAGTCTGCAGTATCAAATGTGCAAAACAAATGTGAATAGAAGGTTACATCACTCATTTTAACGGAGTTAAAGACTGCTCCATCTCTACGCTGCTTGTAATAAAGAATGCTGTAACACTGCGCTGGAATAGGGGGAGCCTTACAATGCATACTTCTCAATATTTAATCACAGCTTCAAGGGTGATGCAACATTCAGTGTACATGTTTTTAAAAAGCAGTATAATGTTAACTGCATACAAAAATCTAATGGTTGAATCAATTAAGTATCTTGTACAATGCTGCTCAGATATTTTACCAAGCACACTTGTGGGAACTGTTCAAAATCAAAACCCTGACAAAATCTTCCAGTCTCTAGATTACTGGAGATCAGATACATGACAGAAGTGAAGACCCCACAGAAGGACTGATCTGCAGACAAATGTGGGGATTGCTTGGTGCATTTGTATTTCCAAAGGTCAACTCCCTACTACCTTGGAACCTTTGTAAATGTCTCCAACTCTGATCTACAGTCAGACAGTTGGTAAAGATCACAGATAAACTTCTCCTATCCTGATTGTACCTAATGACTCAACGCCACTAATCCAGCCACCAGAGCACCCCTCAGACTGGAGCGAGCTACCCCATCCAACCACCTTGTTCACTTACCCCTCTACTAACCTACATACCTCTCAACTTATCCAACTGTTCACCTCACCCCATCTAACCATCCATTCATTAAAATGCATTCCAGGACAATCTCTCAGACCATCCATATTAATTGTACCCTTACTGTGTCTCACAGTTTAATGTACTTTTCCCATGAGGAGTTGGTTAATCTTGATTAAAATCCAATCCTTGCTATCTCTAATCACCATTGGATCTCAGTAACATCTTTATGTTTGTGAAAGCCCCATTAGAGTCATTGTTAAAAACCTCAGTGAAATGTCTACCTGGGCCTTTAAGCTTTCTCAATTATGGTAGATATGAAATAGGTGGAGGTGGGTTGGGGACTGGGCTCTTTTGCCAGTCCAGCCAAGCTCCCTGGAAGATGCTGCCCAATTCAGCTCTTCTTCAACCAGAATTGGGAGACTCTAGAAGAAATAGTCAGTATCACCAGGTTGGGAAAATCTTCAAGGCCAGAGGCAATGCACACAGTAGGATTCAGGCCCACTTCTTTTACTTCAAAGGTGACTGAAAAATGGATCAAAGAAATGCAATGAAACCATGAGGGGAGTGAATAGGGTGAATATCCAAAGTCTCTTTCCCATAGTAGGGGAGTCCAAGACTCAAGGGCATACATTTATGGCGAGGGGGGAAATATATAAAAGGGTCCTAAGAGGTAACTATTTCATGTAGAAGGTCGTGCATGTAAGGAATGAGCTGCTCGAGGAAGTAGTGGAGGCTGGTACAATTACAGCATTTGAAAAACATTGGCTTGAGTATATGAATAGGAAGGTTTAGAGGGATATGGGCCAAATGTTAGGCAAATGGGACTGTATTACTTTAGGATATCTGGTCAGCATGGACAAGTTGGGCCGAAGGGTCTATTTCCATGCTGTACAATCCATAAATACGGACAGTTCAAGCAGAATCTGTGGAGAAAGAAACAGTTAATATTTCATGTTTGGTGCTGAAAAGACACCGATCTGAAATGTCAGCTGTTTCACCTTTTTGGTTTGGCCTGAGATATACAATTGATTTAACGAGTCTCCTTATGTGCATTCAGAATACATAGTGTGCAAAGCTGAGGTGATAAAAGTGAGCCTTAAAACGATTTACATGTCAATAGTAATTAGAAGTGTTCCACGAACCAGTGCATTATCAATTACCAACAGTACTCTTAAGCAATTTTCCCGATTTGATTAAGTTTCAGCATCACACAATGAAGTACTTGAACATCAAGTGATCGATCTCTGACTGAATTTTGATGATGATTATATTTCTCAAAAAAACCATTTGCACCTGAATCCTTCATTAGTATTTACAATAAAATACTGAACTGCGGTTGCTGAAGATCTGAAACAACAAACAGCAATGGCTGGCAAACTCAGCAAGTCTGGCGGCATCTGTGGAGAGAAAGCAAGGTCAATGTTCTGAGTCTAGTGACCCTCCTTCACAAAGATTCTAGAGGAGGGTCACTCGACTCTAAACTTTCATTCTGCTTTCGCTCTCCACAGATGCTGCCAGACCTGCTGAGTTTCTCCAGCACTTTCTGTTTTTGTGTCAATTTGCATAAAATGTTCTATGACAAAAATAACTGATTTCTCAACATGAATTGGCATCTGTGGTTTAAAACTGTGAGTTAAATTTAACCTTTATTAAAGAATTAGTCATTTTTTGCCCAGTTATAAATTATTAAGTGGGCCCAAAAGCAATCAATGATATGAATGGGGCATTTGATGTCAGAATGCTGACTACGCCAAATGTTCGTAAATCAAATGGCTCGGACACAGACCTGAGGCCAGACGTTAACTCCGATCAATTCAAGTAAGTTAACACCTTGCCCATATCTCTCCTGGTGAATTTCAATTTATGTAATGAATCAACCAATTAAAAATCTGTCTAACTTCTCCTTAAATTTACTCAATGTCCCAGCATCCACCGCACTTTGGAATTGCAAATTTCACAAATTCATAAGCCTTTGGGAGAAGTAATTTCTCCTCAACTCCATTTAAAATTTGCTACCCCTTATCCTAACTATGACCTGCTATCGTAGAGTGCCCCACAAGAGGAAGCAGCCACTCCATGTCTATTTTATTCACACCTTTTATCACCTTGAATACCTCAGTTTGATCTCCCCTCATCCTCCTAACAACCTACCAACCCAGTGAGTATTCTAAATCATCCCGTTCAGATGTGCTAGTACACACCTCTGGAGCAGGAGGGTTTTGAACTGGGTGTTCTAGGTCAGAGATAGGGACACTATCAGTGTACCACAAGGCCGGTCATTCATTACGTAAAATAATGCATTACTGCAGGTGATTTGTTAACCACCAGTGATTCATTAATCCCGCATAACTCATTAATTTGAACTGACTGAATATCTATAGTTATAGAATCATAAAGCACAGAAGAGGCTCTCCAATCCATCAAATCTGTACTGACCTATCAACACTAATCCCATTTTCTTGCAGTTGGCCCACAGCTTTGAATATTATGACATTTTAAGGTTTCCCATATCTCCTACCCTCCAAGGCAGAGCATCCAGATTCCTACCATCTTCTGAGTAAAAAACTAAAATTCCTCAAATCCCCTGTAAACTTCTGGCCCAACACCATGTTTCTCTGAGCTCCCTAGTGTCCTGCGATTCATTGAGTACTCCCTTGTCTTGTTACTTCTTCCAAAGTGTATCACCTCACATTTTTTCAGAGTTAACTTCCATCTGCCACTGGTTCATTTGACCAACCCATCTATATCTTTCTCACTATTAGCCCCACCTGGCCAACCTTCATGTTATCTGCAAACATGCATATCATCCCAACCCAACATTCTGACCTATATCATCCAAATATGTCATAAATAATAAGGGCGCAAGCAACTATCCCTGTTGTATGTCACTGCACAACAGGTTTCAGTAACACAAATAGCCTTCTACCACCACGTTCTATCTCCTGACACGAAGCCAGTTTTGGATCCAAATTGCCAAGTTACCCTGAATCCCATGAGCTTTTACCTTCTTTAATAGTTTTCCAGGTGAGCCCTTGTCATAGATCTTGTTGAAATCCATATAACTGCCCAAATCCCAAAGTTAATTCATTACTCCCCTCCAAATGATTCCTTAATCCCAGGTAATTCGGTTACATGAGAGGAATCATTAAGTCCCAGGAAATTCACACAACCTTATAAATTTGTGCATCCAGACACTTTATTATACGATGGTGATTAGATTCCCTTTGTGTCACAATCCAGGCTAACCAGATGATTTGGGCACATGTCACATCTCTGCTTAAAGTTTGGTGATGATTATTTTCCAAATAAACTGGCAAAGTCATTTGTCATACTCCATAAGTGACCAAAGACAAATCTGCCTGTTGAAAAGAGAGAGAGAGAGAGGTGGAGAATAGATGTGGTCAGATAACTTGAGAGGCAGCAGTCTGCATTAAGCATGGGCCAAAGTAAATAGGTCACCTTCCATGAACTACCACAGCTAGTATGAGAATTGCACCTCCACCAGTGGTATCACCCATTCTAGCCATCTGAGCAATAATATGCTCAATCAATCAAACAGGGTGTAACAAGATCTTCCCTAAAACCTCAACCACAAGAATCTTTTACCTCGATGATTCATTCTACCATTGTCTATTTTCAATTCTGGGCACTACATGGTGATTAGATTCCCTTTGTGTCACAATGCAGGCTAACCAGATGATTTGGGCACATGTCACATCTCTGCTTCAAGTTTGGTGATAATTATTTTCCAAATAAACTGACAAAGTCCAATTTAATCCAATTTTTTCTACATGGCATCAAGGTTCAAGTTGAATTTACAAGTCAAGGTTATTACATAGCTTGCTTTAATGCTTGCTTCTTTCTAGGCATTTTTTTTTTGCACCAAAGCTTATATCATCTGTGAAAGTATTATTATTGCTACAAAAAATCCTTTTTTCTAAATGATGGAAAATTTAGTAGAGTTATAATAGAATTATTTATGGATACTTAGATAATCCCCAAAGAGATGTTTAATGCATCCTAATATTTCTGACAGACCCTCTTGAAATTGGATAACATCAACTTGGAATTGTCATTATTAGAATACATGTCTGCTCAAGAATAAAATGCAAAATATTCCACAAGAATGTCTCCTTAATGCTAAACAAAATTAGGTTGGCAGTTGGCGAAGTAGTCACACTTACTAGAGTATTGAGAGAAAATATCTAGCTCTTCATAAACGTTTAAGAGGGATCTTATTGGTCCTAAACTAAAAACATAGATTTTATGTGAAACAATCTTAGCAATTACTAAAACAAAAGGAAATATTATGCCAAATTGCTTTGAATTGACCATGTATAAATCACAATTAGGAAGCAAATATACAGCATAACAAATAGAAAGCACATTTCTCATTGCTACAGAAAGACTGTCAATATCATCCAAGACCCCACCCATCCTGGTAATACTCTCTTCCAACCCCTTCCATCAGGCTGAAGATACAGAAGCTTGAACACATGTACCAACAGGTTCTTTGCTGTTGATACTAGACTGCTGATCAGTCCTCTCTAATTTCAAAGCTAATGCTGACTTTGCTTTGTGCACCTCCTGTCCAGCTATAACCTTTATATGCTTCATGTTGTCTAAACATCCTCTGATCTGTACATCCTTGTTTGTTATGATCTGTCTATACTGCATGTGAAACAAAGCTTTTCACTGTACTTAGGTACATTTGACAGCAATAAATCAAATCAAATTAACTATTCAAAACTCAGGAAAAATAATTTTCACCATATATTTTTCATTTCTTTTGATACAGAGTAAAAAACATGGCAAAATGTAGTTACCTTACAATCTTCATCACATACATTTGCTGTTGGTCATACTTTCTTTCAGATATGATGCAAAGTTTTCACATTACCATTTCCAGTTTGCCAATTAATTCAGAAATTACTGAGAAGCAAATCTCTGATAAATTAAGTCATTGTTGAAAATCTTTTTTGATCTATAAAACTGATACCTTTGCTTTGCTTTTTTACATCTCACTTCCCTGCTTCCACTCTGAAAGCGATAGCTCACATAAGAAAACATTCATGAGTGTAACTGAAATGTGAGTCTATATACTCAGTGTTGGCTAATTAACCATGAATGGCAACTCCACTGAGCACAATTTGACCTTAATCCAGTCTCCATTAATGCACTTTCCACAACAGGCTATTAGCTATTGATGCTGAGTGACAATTCAGGCTAATGTGAGTGCTTTTGGTGCTCAGAAACACACCTACATCTCCCTAAACCAAGGCTCATTGTAGTAATGTGATATCTTCTCTCTTGAGAACAAACATCGATAGAGTTTGTTGAACATATCTAAATACAGAAAATAGGAAGGGAGCACAGATTACTTGAAGCCCTACCAATCCAGGCTTTAGTTCTATGTGGTCTAATATCACAATAATGTATAGCTCCTTTTTTTCAGGAGCTATACTTAAACGAAAGTTCTAATTTTCTTTACATTACATATCCCTCACCACCCCCCAACCCCCAAAGTAATTTAACAGTCCCCATTTTCACTGCAAACATTTCACCATGAATATTTAACTATTTTACATTACTTATCATACCCTCCCCACAAGTCTCCTTTGTTTGACCAACTTTGCTTGGGCAGCACAATGGCTCAGTGGTTAGTCCTGCTGTCTCACAGCACCAGGGACCCGGGTTCAATTCCAGCCACATGCAACTGTCTGTGTGGAGTTTGCACATTCTCCCTGTGTCTGCGTGGGTTTCCTCTGGGTGCTCTGGTTTCCTACCACAGTCTAAAGAAGCGCAAGTTAGGTGGCTTGGCCATGCTAAATTGCTCATAGTGTCCAGGGATGTACAGGTGGATTCACTAAAGGGAAATACAACACTATCAGCAACAACAAACTAAACTGCCTGGGCAGAATCAATAGGGAATTCCTGTTTAGCACCCTGACTTACAGATCTGCTTGACAGGTTTACCTCATTCTACAGGTGATCTCTGTCATTAATAAAGGAACAAAGTGTTTGCTCTCTCTCACCAGGTTTTGCAGATCATTGTGCATTAACTTTAGCAGATGGTTTCCTCCAACAATCACTTGCCTTGATCTTAGAGTTTTGAACATTTCTTCATCAGAGAGGCTTTTCCCCGTCAATCTCGCAGTTGGGTTTCTTGGCTAAGAACACTGTTTGTATGTATGCAAGATTTATAAAAAATTTCTGCAGGCTTTTAGTTTTCAACCTGTAAAGCTTGATTACTTTGTTGGAATGCTAACAACTGGGCTTTTAGTTCAGTATTTTCCCTGAGGTAGTTAGGCTCAGAAAATTCTTGGTGAGTTTTGATCCATTCACCTCATTCTAATACCCAACTTGAAGCTTTGCCAAGGCATTTGGAGTCTCTAAAAGCCCAAAAGTTTGGTCTTATAGTCATTGGCTGAAAAAAGTAAACTCTGCAGTGCATTCATGGCTTGCTAATGCACTTTTCTTACAGCTTCCAGCTGCCGTCTATGCAGATCAACAACTCTGCATTGATCATTAACATGATCTATTTTGGACATAATGATCTCTTTTTCTCTGGAATAGCTTTTTTAAAAGCTATTTGGAGTTGTACATCTTCTTAATTGGCTATTTTCTAAGGATTGAAGATGTTACTTTAAAAATATCTAGCTGACATTGATGTTTTCTGTACATGATTGCCAAGATGAACTGCATAGAATTGACTTCTGCCAGTGGAACTGCAACATCAAACACCCTGCCTGAACCTTTAACGATCTTGAATTCACTTTGAAAACCTAAGACCTGCATGACTGAAGATTGCCTTCAAACTCCATAATCCTAGACATCTTAGATTCCATGGCTTTTAGCTGTAAAAATGTTTGAAGTTCCCTTTAATTAATGATTGAACTAGTACAAGGATTTTTTCTCATCCCCAAACAATAGTCCAACGTTCTACTCCTGGAGAAATCTCTTCATCCAAGTGTGGCTGCAGTTCCTTTTGCTGCATATCCTTGGCAGGTTCTGAGCAATAAATAGTCAGCTTTGCTTCTTTAGTTTTGCCAGGTAAGGACTGGTTCTCCTCAAAAGAGACATCTGGATTTTCAGGAATAGTGATGTCAAAGGTGCAGGAAGCTCCATTAACTCTCACTCCAGTGAACGAATGACTTGAGTAATGGCTTCTTGTAACTATAAGGAGAAAGAGCAAAGTGGGATCTGGAATGCCCCCTGGTGGCTGGTTACTGCATCTTTCAGTGCCTTTTTTAAAAAATCATCTGCAATATTAAATTTCTGTCTTCACAGAAATCAAGGGTCTGCCTTACTTTTATTCAATGCTAGAGCAAGAGTAATACCTGGTATACTGAGTCAATGTCAGCATCATTGGTATCAGTCAACCACAGAATATTTGAAGCAAGGCATATTACTCTGCTGAACAGAGAATTGCAATAATTAGGAATCATGTACCTCTGTCATCTCTCTTCCATTGTAAAAAAAAGCATAGCGTATATTTGGCCTCTCCCTCAATTCTAGTATTTACTAAACTGCAAAAGTTAAATGAAAGATGATCTGAGGATTCTTGCCCTCAATCACGGCTCCCCCAAGCATTGAAAAGAATCGATGAATTATCTTTGGTATCCAGTTTAAAACTAGCATTTCTGTCATTTGTACTAATCGATATATACCAGAATTTATTGCGAAGGTCTGGGGAATTGAATTCTGGTTGTGGACCAGCCAACTTTCCTGGGAAGAGTTCCTTCTGCTTTTCTGCATCTTCTACTCCTGAGACTACTGAAGGCTATGTGGGTTGTATGTAATTTTTTTTGTGTAATTGCTGCCATACCCTGGTCTCACTCTATCCACTTAACTCTGTATAAAAATGGCTGGGTTGGCTTCTCTTGGTGGAGGCCCTCCTGGCTGGGCCACATATTTGCAGTCAGTGTAACCTCTGAGTGCTGTTTTCTTTCCTATCGCCGTAAGTACTTTCGATTTCTCTAAGACTTTACTCACGATAGTTGATTAATTTCTTCCTGTGGCTTCCCGCATCCTCAGCTGTGGGACTTTTCCTTTAGCTCAGGCTTTCCTGTTCTGTGGTTCAGTGCCTCAAAGCCCATTTCTTGCTGGCCCTTTTATCAATGTCACTTTGGGTATTTCCAACACTTCTCAGTTTGAATTGCTGGGCTATAGCACTGTATCATCGCTGGACTTCACTTAAGGCTCTTATTGCCTGCTTCAGATTCAGTAGGTCTACTCATCAGTAACGTGAGATCTACACTCAGTGCTTACCTTCTCTGGAACTCTACTGGTCCAGTCTCCAGTTCCACATGCTTGATGCCACTCTGATAGAGCTCCTTTGACACATGCACAGTAGCCAAACTTAGAGTAGAGGTAAAGATGCCCTTTATTTTAATGTTTCAAAATCGACTGTTAATCAAAATCTGTAATGCTTTCAGATTCTGTGACTCAGTAACACATATTACATTGTCAGGAAAGCTCTTCATTCAGCACATCAATTAAACTGTACATTATTGCTTAAAATACCTGCATTGGGTCCCTGATTGTTTTTTGTCACACCTATGCATCGACTATTGAACCTTTTTTAGTCCCTTCACTAAAGTTTGGACCAAAATCCACAAGAACCCAGCAAGCCATTAGTGGAAAAGAAATGGGACAGCTCGTGAGGTCTCAAACTGTACCATCCTGGTATGCATCATACCATTTAAAAGGAAAGGAAATGTTATCATGAAGGTATCATGAGGACACATCCAAGGATACAATAAACAGCAAGATCACAATTATTTCTGCACCTTCAATTTCCTCAAGTATTACTGTAATTTAGCTAAGCATTCAACATATGTAATGAATAATCCATTTTACGGGTGAGTACCAATCCAAAAATAAATTCAATCATTCTCCCATTATTCATTTCAATGGAAAAGTTTACTTTTCCCTTAGTCTAGATAGAAAAAAAACAAATTAGAATTCATTTGATATTTTATTTTCATTAAAATTAAATGAAGGAACAATCTATTTGGCTTTGCACAAAGGTGGTGTTAAGCATGTAATATTCTTTTGTTGTTGTTGTCAATCATATTCATAAATTCTTTCTCTTAAAGTTCTTTGAGCTCACATTGATTTTACATTGGACATGCAGATGAATACATCTTCCTAATAAATTTTAATAACTGTGATAATTAAAAAATATAATTAGTCAGGCAAAACCATTATAGAAGTACAAAAATGAGAAAAATACATGTTGTTTTTAGAACTGAACATAGGTCACATCTCAAAATGGGTATAAGGGCATAAGAAGAGAAAAATAAGAACAGTTTCAATTTCATTCACACAAGTATGGTACTGTTATAGCCTTTTGTTCACTGCCTCAGATTTGCATAAAAAAATTGGGCAAATAACTCTAGAGAAGCATTCAATGCCTCAACCTCTGTTGCAGTGAAGATAACCTGTCTGGGCATGGAAGAAAATTAAGCGAGATTCCATTCTGCCAGCTCAAAATGCATCTAATCCCATTTACAGGGTTAACCCTGGAATAATAGACATATGTCATTCACAGAAATATTAATATGAAATATAATTGATGGATTCAATTATATATCTTATCAATGATTTTCAGTACACCGATCTCATAGCAAACAAGTATTGTTAAGCAAAACAACAATTTTTTGAAAGTTGATGACCTTAAATGATCTGAACAGCCCTTCCCTAATTCTGCAGATGAAGGGACCCAGATTTGCCATTAGTGCCAGGGGCTTGGATAGGTGTGGGGGGTAGTTTGTTGGATGTGTTTCCTGAAACAATATGAAAGGAAGGAAGGGGGCATACAAGTATTGGTATTGGGGAATGATGTTTCAGTAGGGGAGCATTTTGCTAATAGTGACCATAATTTTGTAAGTTTCAAGTTACTTTTGGATAACTAAGAGAATATTAGACAGGAACTGGGGAATGCAGATTTGAGGGGTTATTTAGAGGGTAAATCTGCATCTGTCATGTGGGAATCTTTCAATGCCAGATCTTCAGACTGGAGGCCTGTGACTGGTAGAGTACCACAAGGATCGGTGCTGGGTCCTCTACTTTTCTTTATATAAATGATTTGCATATGAGCATAAGAGGTACAATTAGTAAGTTTGCAGGTGACACCAAAATTGGAGGTGTAGTGGACAGCAAAGACGGTTACCTCAGATTACAACAGGATCTTGATCAACGGATCTTGGGCCAATGGACTGAAAAGTGGAAGATGGAGTTTAATGTGGACAAATGTGAGGTGCTGCATTTTGGGAAAGCAAATCTTAGCAGGACTTATATACTTAATGGTAAGGTCCTAGGGATGTTGCTGAACAAACAGACCTTGGAGTGCAAGTTCATAGCTCCTTGAAAGTGGAGTCACGGGTAGTGAAGGCGGCATTTGGTATGTTTTCCTTTATTGGTCAGAATATTGAGTACAGGAGTTAGGAGGTCATGTTGCAGCCGTACAGAACATTGGTTAGGCCACTGTTGGAATATTGCGTGCAGTTCTGGTCTCCTTCTTGTTGGAAAGATGTTGTGAAACTTGAAAGGGTTCAGAAAAGATTTACAAGGATGTTGCCAGGGTTGGAGGGTTCGAGCTATAGGGAGAGGTTGAATACACTAGGGCTGTTTTACCTGGAGCGTCAGAGGCTGAGGGGTGACCATATAGAGGTTTATAAAATCATGAGGGGAATTGATAGGATAAATAAATAAAATCTTTTCCCTGGTGTGCCGGAGCCCAGAACTAGAGGGCATAGGTTTAGGATGAGAGGGTAAAGATATAAAAGATACCTAAGGGGCCACATTTTCATGCACAGGGTGGTACATGCATGAAATGAGCTGCCAGAGGAAGTGGTGGAGGTTAGTACAATTGCAACATTTAAAAGGCACCTGGATGGGTATATAAATAGGACGGGTTTGGAGGGATATAGGCTGGGTGCTGGCAAGTGGGACCAGATTCAGTTGGGATACCTGGTCGGCATGGACAAGTTGGACCGAAAGGTCTCTTACTGTGCTCTTTTTATGACTCAATGACTGAGAACTTTTTAAAAAACTATTATTCGGTCAAGGGATGTGGGTGTCACTGGTTAGGCCAATATTCATTTTTTATAATTGGCCAGAGGGCTGTTGAGAGTCAACCAAATTGCTGTAGGTCTGGAGTCACATGTAGGCCTAACTAGGTAAGGATAGCAGATTTCCTTCCATAAAGGACATTAGTGAGCTTAATGGGGATTTTTCCTGACAATCGACAATGGTTTCAAGGTCATCAGCAGATTCTTAATTCAGGATTTTTTAAATTGAATTCAAATTCCACCATCTGCCATTGCAGGTTTTGAAACCAGGTGCTCTCAACATAAACTGGCTTTCTGGATAATTAGTCTAGTGATAATAATATCTTCCAATAGCGTTCCTTTATTTAAGAACAGTAACAAGGATAATCAAGGAAAGTAGAGGCCATTGAGCCTTATGTCAGTAGTAGGCAACTTACTGGAGAAGATTCTTTGGGACAGGATTTACTCACATTTGGAAACACATGGACTGATTAGTGTGAGGCAGCATGGCTTTGTGTGGGAGAGGTCATGTGTCACAAACTTGCTTTTAAGAAACTGACAAAGATGTTTGATGAGGGCTGAATCATTGCAGTTTAGAGGACATTCAGCATTTGATTTTGTACTTTTGAAATTCAGCATTCCCAACACTATAGCCAAAGCTGTGGTCAGACCAGCTTTCTCTCCAGCTCTCAATGGGTATACACACTGAGGTGTCAATGGTTCTCCTGAAACCCAATAGATTTGATTTATAGAGAGGCAAAAATAGAATTAACATTTTAACCTAATATGACTCATCTCAGGAGTCAAATTGGACTCAAACTGTTCACTCTACTTCTCTCTCTTTAGAGATGCAGTCCGACTTGATGAGTTTCTCTAGCACTTGCTGTTTTTATTTCTGACAGCAGCACTTGCAGTATTTTACTTGTATTTCAAGATAGACAAGTAAATACTGCAAATGATGAAAATGCACAATAAGAATAGAAAATATTATAAATATTTCAGGCAATATCTTCAGACAGCAGAAATAATGTTTGGACAGTGATATAAATGTTAATAGATGTGAAGCTGGAATAGCACAGCAGGTCAGACAGCATTTGAGGAGCAGGAAAGTCAATGATTCGGACTGAAACCCGAACCTGCCGCAGGGCTTTGGCCTGATGCTGTCTGACCTGCTGTGCTCTTCCAGCTTCACATCTATTGACTCAGGCTTCCAGAGTCAGGAGACAGTCCTTACTGTCACCTAGATATAAACGTTAACTCTGTTTCTCTCTTCACTGTTGCAACTTGATCTGATTAATAGCTTTTACTTATTTAGGCTAGAGATGGGAGCTGACTATCATCTAATCTTCTTACGGCAATCCAAGTCAGATAGAGGGCATCTGAATTGGATTTGAATGCACCTATATATCTGGGTTAAAGTTCACTTGCACTATTTCCTCAGCTAGAATGGAAGAGAGCAGTGCATTTTAATTGGAGGTCAGAGTCCCACAGCAGCAATCTTCCTCTGAAACTTTCTGGCTGTTGTACCAAGTTTATACCCAGGACATTGCTTTTTGCATCCACACTGACTGCCAGGGCATCCTTCACCCCCAGAGATCCCAAGAAGTAATGTTAAAAATGGGGTGACATCTGGACTCCCTGATTACCACTCTCTGTAACAGTCTCCAATCTTGAATGGCACAGTTGCCATCCCACGTAGTAATACATCCAGTCAGAATGCTCTCGATGGCACACCTATAAACGTTGGTAAGGGTATTCACCATCATGCCAAATTTCCTTAGCTGCCTGAGGAAGAGGAGATAGTGTTGGGCCTTTGTAACTAGTGCGCCCACATAAAAGTCCAAGAAAGCTTGTTGCGGATGATGTGTGAGAGAAGTCTTTTATACCAAGAAGAGTAGATGCCTGGAACATGCTCTCAGGGGTCGTGGTAGAAGCACTTACAGTAGCAAAGTTTAAGAGGCATTTGGACAGACAAGTGAACAGACAAGGAATAAAGGGACATGGATCATTTGCAGGCAGATGGAATTAGTCTGGAAATAGCATCATGGTTGGAACAGACATGATGGGCTGAAGGGCCTGTGCTGTTCGGTTCTATGTGACTATGTGCCATAGAAAAGTGATCCCTTCAGTGTGGAGACAGTTTACTAGGAAGCAAGTTATCAGTAAAGAGTGATTGTTGTAATACAATTCCACACTCTAACCATCCGAAAATCTCCTGCACAATGCTCCTCAGGTTAATACACCTTGCAGCTCCACTCATACCTTTCCAGGTACATCACATCCCAATTTGAAGTCAATACTCATACTCAACCTATTGCCTTCTCAACATCCATGCCTCAGAAACATTCTCCTCAAGTGCTGGTTGGCCCTACTGACATGGTAAGTTATTTCTAGCACTTGTAACGCTCTGCTTTATCAGCTTGCAGGAGAAAGGAGTACAGGGAGAGGAAGGAGAAGGGCTCTCTCTGGCAAGCACCTTGATGACATTGGAAATGAGTGCTTACCCAGTCCAGTAGATGAAGATTTTGTTCCCAGAGGCCTGCCATGAGAACCTAACCCCCGAGACACTATGTAGGCATGTTAGGAGTTGTTCCCCTTGAGTTTGGACCCTGTACAAGGTGCTGTTTCCTCCTTGGAGCAAGATTCCAGTGCTGATCAACCTGCCCCTACTGATACTACTGCTGGTGTTGTGCCTTTAGTGCCATTGTTGTTTGTGATGATGGTGTTTCTGTTGCTGTCTCTTTTGATCTTCATTAAAGCTGTAAGATGGAGCTACATGAACTGCTACCATGAGACAGTAAAATCTGGCAGCAGTGAAATACAGGTGAAGAGACCTCCAAAAAGATGGAAATTACCCAGGAGCCCAATAGCTGGAAAATCCCATCTGGAACCAGGTATAGGGTTTGGCTTTAAAACAAACTGTACAACTTTAGATAAGGATTGTCAGGTGACAAGGGAACCAACAAGAGGGCGGAATCCAAGTCACCTTATGTTCTTTAAACTAACTGTTGCAGATGTGCCTTCTCATGACTGTCTCAGGTCAGAGTGATAACCTTGTAGAGACAAAGTCTTGTCTTCATATCAACGATATCCATCATGTTGTGTGGTACTAATACTGCCATATATGGAACAGATTTTGAACGAATCTAGCAATTGAAAATCAGGCCTCCATAAAGCCCTGTGTGCAATCAGCAGCAGCAGAACTGCATTGAAATAAATCTGTAACCTCATAGTCTGGTTTATCACCCACTCTACCCTTATCATCAAGCCAGAAAAAAAAAACTCAGGATGTTAACAGCGAGGATTTCAATGATGGTAACACCATTGAATGTCAAGGGTCAGTGCTTAAATTGCCTCTTATCGGACTTATCATTGCCTTGCCATTATTTGGTACGAATGTTACTTGCTCCTTGTCAGCCCAAGTCAGGATATTGTCCAAATCTTGTTGCATTTGGGCACAGATTGCATCAGCATCTGTGGAGTTGCGGCTGGTGCTGAACATTGATGATTAGACAATTAAAGTTTATTGATGAAGTTGCTGAAGATGGTTAGGCCTAGGGAACTATGCTGAGGAATCCCTTAAAATAATGTCACTGGGTTAAAATTTGGAACTCACTTTATTATGGGGGGGATCGGGTAGAAAAAGTTATAGTCTTGAGGATTGCAATTGTTCAAGAAGGCAGCTCACCACTTTCTCCAGGACAAATAAGTATGGGCAATAATTGCTGGTTGAGACAGCATTACTGAATTTCTATTGAATGACTTTTTTTAAAAAACACTGCAATTAACTTTGGACTTTCATGAACTCTCACTGCCCTGTAACAAGACATCCCACATCCTTGTCAGATAGTCAAGTGGGAAAGATGGAATGTCTAAACTTTAATTCAAGACATATTTTCTTGATACATTCTCAAACATAAAAGACAAAATTAAGAAAGTCAGCAAAAAGAGTAAATTGCCTTAATTCTTTCCCTGTTGTGTTGCAATACCCCAGTCTGGCACTCCACCCACAACCTTCAACGTTTACTCACTTTAAGGCCGATGCACAGTCACAGCAACATGTACCATCTACAAAACGCATAATGTTTCTTGCCTGATTTCATTCAAATTTTGAAAGCAGTTTAATTCAGAAGAAAATTCATTTGCAATAGTTTCTCTGCGATAGACTGTGTAAATCCTGAACCTTTTGCTTCTTATTTTAAAATGACTACTTTTAACCCCACAGTGCGACGAATAAAACCTGATACTGATAAAACAGTGACAGAGACAGAGGCAGAAGCAGAAACAAGGTCATCAAAAAAAACTATGCAGAACTTGGTGAAATATTAACATTAAATTGTGCTGTTATAAAATTACTTTAATGATTTTGACTAATTTCAAATAATATTAGTAATTTCAGGACATCAAGAGATTCACACAGACTGACAAGCAACCAGAGGCGAAAGAGCTGCCTGAAAGAGGAGACATCAAGAAACAAAGAATCTGAAATGGCATCACAAAACACTGTCACCCAAATGCTCAATGTGTGTGTCTAAAATTACCCTCCCTGCTATTTCTGTGGAAGGAAAAACTCATTTAAAATGAACTGGCTCAAGTTTTTGCTGAAATAATTGACATTGTGGAACTTCAAACAATTGGCAAAAAAGACAAAGGAAGAGATACAAACATAGGTGCACACTTGGTAGAGTGAGTCAGAAGATTTTGCGTTCCAATCTTACTTCAAAGACAAGAGCAGAACATTCAGTCTGACATCAGTGTAGTACTGAGGGAATGCTGTTTTGTCAGACGTTTCACATTTCGGAAACTGAGGACCCACCTTTATGGATGGATGCGAGATCGAAGGCACTGTTCTGAAAACAGTGGTATGGGAGTTCTCCTCATTGAGCAATACCTGGCAATGCATCAACTACAACAGGCTACCTAGTCGTTATCATGTTGCTCTTTTATGTAAACTCGCTGCTTGCATTGTAAACTTATACAGATATCCTGCAGCCTTCCCAACTCACACCAATTTAGTTCAGAGAGGCAGACAATTGATGCTCTTAAGTGGTTACTTAAGGGTCTCATTGTGATGCCACTAGCATTAACCTTAGTTGGAAAGCCTGTGACCTGGTTTTGGGAGTGAGACATCTTTTCTACTTTGGCAGCTCTATCTCAAAGGAATGACCAGCCAGAAGTACAAGTCATCCATGGGTGACAACCCTTGTAATACTTACTGACTTCCTCTTGCACCCCAGCTTGGACTATTGTCTTATTTTGCAAATCTACCTTACATTCCTGATTCCTGGGGCACCATTACTGATATTCTGCCTTAACCATACTTCAGCAGTGGCAATGCTCACTCCTCTCAGTGATGTTGTTGGTACAGAGATGGGTAGCTCTTGAAGGCAGGTTATCCACACACTACAACACCTGGAGTGAAATTCACTTGACAGGAATTAGAAAGCCTAATGATGGGAAGGTAAGTGTCTGATTGGGATTTAACTCCATTAGACCTTCTGAAAATGGCTACAGCACATTACCAATAGTTGTCTAGCCAGTGGGCAGGAACTTCACTGAAGCCATGAAATAGTGCTGGTGTCTACATCTTGAAGGTCTTTCTAATGTGCTTTGGGATGTTCTGAGATTGTAAAAGGCATTATATAATTGCAAATATTTCTTCCAATAACCTTATTTGTAACTGCACATTTATTAAAAGCAGCAAAACGATAACATCTATTTTCTGCATTTAAGGTTGAATTTAAATCTTGGAATTTTGTTTTATTCATTCATGGGATGTGGGCATCACCTCCTGGGCTGGCATTTATTGGCCATCCCAGTTGTCCTTGCAAAGGCAATGGTGAGCTGTCTTCTTGAGTTTCAGCATTTTCATCTGACGACACTGAAGAAATGGTGATTATTTTCAAAGTCAAGATTGATAGTCGCTTGGAGGGTAACTTGCAAGTTATGTCATTGCTATGTGAGCACTGCCCTTGTGCTTCTAGATGGAAATGGTTGTGGATTTAGAAGGTGCTGTCTAAGGTGCATCAGGGAATTTCTGCACTCCACCACAGCAACTGAGCTTTGGTCGTGGAGAGGATGAATATTTATGGATATGGTACCAATCAAATGGATGGTTTTGTCTTGGATGATATCAAACTTCTCAAGTGTTGTTGGACTGTACTTATTGAGACAATTGGAGAGTTTTCTATCATACTCCTGAGTTGGGCTTGTAGATGGTCGACTGTCCATCTAGCTTTAGATGGACTCTCTAGCTTTAGAGAGTCAGGAGGTGAGTTACTCATTGTAAAATTCCTATCCTCTGACATGCTTTTGTAGCCAGAGTACATATATGGCTAGTCTAATTCAGTTTCTGGACAGTGCTATGTTGCTAGGGAGGGTATTCAGTGATGGTAACGTCACTAAGGGCAATAGTAGGATTTTCTTTTCTTGGAGATGGTCATTACCTAGCATTTGTGGTGGCACTTGTCAGCTCAAACCTGGATATCGTACAGGTTTCACTACATTTGAACATGGAGTACTTCAGTTTCTAAGGAGATGGAGAATATGCAATCATCAGTGAACATTTCTACTCTTGCTGTTATGCTGGTTGGAAGGTAATTGATGAGGCAGCTGTAGATGGCTATACATTTATAGTAGACTATGTCTTAATAGAGCTCAGATTAAGAAACTTCAGCAAATGACACATTCCACCCCCCCAGCCAAAATAATGCTGTTTTCATCTGGAGAAGATTAGGACCTTTTGAGACATTTCCTAATTCTAATGAATGACTTCAGCAAATTACATCAGCGCTAACACATTTTGTCAAAATTCTGTAACCCTACTAATGTCCATAGAGCCTGTAAACCTCAAATTTTCATGAATTTTGTCCCGAGTTGTACAATAATTGATGACCACAGTTGTTAAAAGAGGGACTGCAGTGCTACATGTAATTATATTATTTCAACAGAACACCATTTATATTGACTGACAATTGTTTGGCTGTGAAATAATATTTCATAAAGTCTTTTGTCACCATTCTAATGTTTTTTTTATAATTTACATTTTGTTTATCCTCCTACTACTTTTAAAACCCGAAGTACTGATGTGAGAAATGACCACTTGCATTTCCTAGATACAGTGTCTGAGTATTTTTACTTCCAACAAGTGCTGACAGCCAATGCAAACAACAAGCAGATGAACCCTAAGATTTTATATGTTGCAAACAACAGTAATGCTAAAACTTTATTTCCTTTTCCTCCTAATCAATCCCATGTGACCAACCTTCCATATATTTTCCGATCTCTCTTCCTTTCTCATTTGCTTCTGGTCTGCTTCTTGCTCCACATATTTGTTCCTCTGTGAATTCCCCATGTTTCTGATCATGTTGACACTTCAATGAGGGATCATAGAAGGGCCATACAGAGAGAATCATTTGCATGGTACCACTGGTTACTTTATTTTCATGGAAATTTCATCTTCTATAGGAGCTGGGAAACTTTTAAAATCCCCTTTAGTTATAACTCACAAAGGGCTCAAGTTCAACACATGCATATTAACTGTGCTAGTGCCAACAACACATATTTAACGATCAGCAGATACATGAGCCAAAAAAATTAACTCGAAAGGAATTACTAGAAATATTCCCAACAAATTATCTGTTTCCTACATGCATTTTGTGTTTGTGAAAATCCAGAAATTATTTTGAAATTTAGGATCATTGTTCATGCCAATACAAGACCATAAGACGTCGACCATTCAACCCATCAAATCCACGCTGCTATTCAGTGAGATCCTGATTAATCTAATAACCCTCAACTCCATTTTCCTGCTTTACCAACCCCCCCCCCCTCCCCCAATAACCTCTGATTCCATTACTGATAAGAAATCTGTCTTATGTTGAAGGTACTCAACCACTGTGACAGCCCTCTGTGGTAATGAATTCCATAGTTTCACCCCCAGCTTAAGGTACTTTAAATGGGCAAGACCATCTTTTGTGATTATGTCCTCTGGTTGTGAACTTCCCACAAGGAGATCAATGTTGTCACATCTATCCTTTCAAGTCCCCTAACTACCTTAGATATTTCAACAGCATTTCCTAACATTCTTCTAGCCTCCAATGATCACAAACCTAACTTACTCAACCTTTTATTATAACAGAATCCATCTATATCCAGGATCAACCTAGTAACCTCCTTACTTTCCTAACTCTCTGTTCAAAAGATTGCATACTCCTGAATAGTTGGTTCTCATTTTCAATCTCCTTGTAATCATTTCTCCATAATGGCTATGAGATAATATCTATTTACCTCTTATTGTGCCATTAATTCATGTATTTTACTACGTACATTCTACAAAAAACATTAACCTTGCCTTTTTTACTTTTTGAAAATCAGTGATCCCTACTTGGCATTTTTGTTTCCTTTATGCTAATACAGAGGAACCTGCATTATCCGAAGGACACAGGTGGGAAGTATTTCATTCAGTTAATCGAATGCTGGATAATGGATGCTTGATAACATAGTTATCCACACACTGGGACTTTGCGATCTTGCTCGGATCATCCGAAATTCAGTTAATCGAAGGCTAGATACTCGAGGTCCCTCTGTATATGTTGTCTGTTCCTGTCCCACTCTGGGTATTACTGTCAAAAATACTGCCCGATAATGTCACCCTTTCCTTTGGTTTTGTGTGTCTATTTTTCCTTCTTCCTGAACCCCACCCTCCTTTTATGTCATTTAAAGACCTAGGTATTCAATTCACTAGGACAGTGGTTCCAGCATTAAGTAAAGCCCATTCCACTGGAAGAGGTCTACCCTAGAACTAGTACCTGTGTCCCATAAACTGAAACCCAGTCCTCGCACACCAGACTATGAGGAACAAGTTTATCCCCTTGACTTGACTTACCTTGTGTCAATTTGCGAACAACTCAAGTAATAATCCTGAGAAGATCACCTTAGAAATTCCGTTATTTAATTTTGCTCCTAACTGTCCAAAGTCTTTCAGCACAGCCTCCATTCCAGTCTTATTAATGATGTTGATATCAATGTGGATGACAACAACAGGACCCCTCCCTTTTGGCTTCAGGGTCATCTCCAGCCCACAGGAGATGTTTTTAACCCTGCCATTAGACAGGCAACACAGCCTAGGGCTGCAGTGAATAGTACGTACCTCCTGAATTATATTGTTCCCTACTACTGTTATGTTCACCTATAACATTGTACCACAGTCATGTCGTTTATCCGACTTGCAGTCCACACTCTCATCCACAGTTTCCATGAGACAGAGGCTCCGCAAGTGCTGTCTTTGGATCTCCATACTTGCCTCACGCACAATCACACCCACCTGATCACAGACCAATTGTGAATTACCTTGTCAAAGGAGCGTATCTGCTTCCTACGGCAAAGTGTCCAGATAACATCTCACCCCCCACCCCCGAAGCTCCACCTTCAGTTCTTCAACTTTGGATTCGAATTGAGGAACTGAAGGTGAAGCTGCAGATAGGAATGTTACTTTGCTACAGATGTGTTCACTGTGGATCATCTTGATATCCCACATAAATGAATTAATTTGAATGAAATGTCAATCCATACTTACATGCAAATAGATTACCACACATCTTTGAAATTGTTCTCTTCAGCCATTCTGGGAATAGTTTTAAACCTACCCACATACTTCTGGTTTCATATGAAATGAGTAGGGGATTGAGGTGACCAACTCACAGTTACAAGAGGAACTGGTTATTATATTGAGGCTGAAGGTCTCAGAATTAGCCTGTCTTCCCAGTTTAACCCTGGTTGGCTCATTTTCCTGGTTGTCAGGAAAGTTGGTAGCGAAGAAGTGATGAGGACAACTGGCTTGCAGTGCTGCCTTACCATTTATTGTTGAGTTCAGTTTATAAGCATTACCCACTTGCCCGAATTGGACACAAACCCTCGCCTCAATCCTCTCAATCTCCTCCAATCTCATCTGAACACCAGCAAACTTTCTGACACAAGCATTTCTGATCTCCTTCCTGAGGCCCCTGATACACTCCCATTTCCCCACCCACACAGGCTTCTGCTATCTTCCTCCTTTCCAGCCCTCCAGTATCACACTGTAGGCTTGAACCAAAGGCCTATCTATCTGACAGTCAGTCTCTCAGTCGAGGTGAAAGAGGCTGAGATTAGGAAATAGAGACAAATAATGTACATCAGCACTGGCTATTAAATGGAACAGAGCCTGACAGAAAACCAATCAGCTTGCTCAATCTCAACCAGTAACCTGACTTTGCCTGTCCTTTCAGTTAATACCAGAACCTTTATATGCTCCTTGTGTTGTGAGGTTTTACAATCATCATCTATCACCACTCTCTTTGAAACAATTTTGATGGAAACTCTCCATTTTAAAATATGAATGGTTACAAATGATCTCACACTGATCTCAATCACATAACACAGGGTGTCGTGTTTTCTTTGTATTGTAATTTGATAAATGCAAAGACAACCATCTTACTTGATGTAAAAGCAGAGCACTGTGGATTCTAAAGACCTGAAATTAAACAGAAATTGCTGGAGAAGCTCAGCGGGTTCAGCAGCATCTGTGGGGACAGAAACAGAGTTCTTTGAAAGAGTCATTTCAGACTCGATACACTAAGTCCGGTTCCCCTCTCCACAGCTGCTGGCAGACCTGCTGAGTTTCTCCAGTATTTTCTGTTTTTCATCTTTCCTGAAGAGTGGGCTTGAAAGAGGTAAGAATGCAGCAAAAGTGTCAGCCCCGGTGAGGCTATAAGTGTGAATCCTGGTGTTATAACTCATTGTGGTCTTTCGTGGAACAGTCAGGCCTGAGGGGCAGAGCCAGAAATTGGGTCAGGAGGTTTGGGATCTTTTCGACTGAAAAGGACAATCCTTAGCATGAAATTAGTGCCATAGGCAAGACACTGAAGAGGGAGAGGCAAGGCTGGAGATGTGTGTTCCAAGGTTCACTTTTGAGTGAGTACTGGTCAACTTATTAAAAGGAAGGATGTAATCATGTTGGAAGCACTTCAGAGAGGGCTTGCTGGACTAACATCAGAAATGGACGAAAGTGAGGAATGCAGATGCTGGAGATAAGAGTCGAGAGTGTGGTGCTGGAAAAGCAGAGCAGGTCAGACAGCATCCGAGAAGCAGGAAAATCAATGTATTAGCAGAGTAAGAGTCGACTGGGTTAAAGCATATAACACTCTGGTGGTATTGACACAGTGAATATGGGAGAACTTAGAACAGGTTCAAAGTAGTTTCAAAACAAGGGGTCACCCATTTAAAACAGGGACGCGGACGAATCTTTTTCTCACAAAGGGGCCAGAATCTTTGGACCTCTCATCTTCAAATGTTGGTAGAAGCACACTTTGAAAATTTGAAAGGCAAAAGTAGATGGATTCTTGATAAGCAAGGAGATGAAAGGTTATTGGGGAAGGTAGGGATATGGAGTAGTGAAATCACTGATACACAGAAAATAGATGCAGGCATGGGCTATTGGCCCTTCAAGCCTCCATCACCATTCAATATGATCATGAAAATACAGCATCCCATTCCTGGTTTCTCTCAATACCCCTTAATCCCTTTAACCACAAGGGCCATGTCCAACTCCCTCTTGAATATATATCTAAAAAACAGGCGCCAACGGCTTCCTGTGGGAGAGAATTCCACAAGTTCACAACTCTCTGGATGAAGAAATTCCTCCTCATCTCAGTCCTGAATGGTTTACCCTTAATTTTTAGCAAGTGACCCCTAGTTCTGGACTCCCCCAACATTAGGAACAGTCTTCCCACATCTAGCCTGTCCAGTCTCATCAGATTTTAATGTTTCTACGAGACGCCCCCCTCATTCTTCAAAATTCCAGTAAGTGCAAGCCTAGTCGATCTGGTAAGTCTTCATATGTCAGTCCTGCCATTCAGTCTGGTGAACCTTCACTGGACTCCCTCAACAGTAAGAATGTCCTTTCTCAGACTAGGAGATGAAAACTACACACAATACTCAAGATGTGGCCTCACTACGGCCCTGTTTAACTGCAGCAATACATCCTACTTTGCTACTCAAATCCTCTCACTATGAAGGGTGTTCATGCCATTAGCTTTCCTCAGCACCTGCTGCCAATCTTCAGTGACTGTTCCACCATGACACCCAGATCTTGTTGCACCTCGCCTTTTCCTAAAATTCAGCTGCCTCCCTGTTTTTGCCACCAAAGTGGATGACATCACATTTATTGACATCATATTGTATTTGCCAAGCATTTGCCCACTCGGCCAACCTGTCCAAGTCACCCTGCAGCCACTGAGCATCCTCCTCACAGCACACCTTGCCACCCAGCTTAATGTCCTTTGCAAATTTGTAGATATTGCATTCAATTCCATCACCCAAATCTTTTACATAGATTATGAACAGCTGGGGTGCCAGCACTAAAGCCTTCAATATTCCACTTGGCACCGCTTGCCACTCTGAAAAGGACCCCTTTATTACAACTCTCTGCTTCCTGTCTGTGAGTCAGTTCTCTACTTACATCAATATGATACCCTCAATATCATGAGCTTTACTTTTGCTTGTGTGGAACCTCATCAAAAGCCTTTTGAAGTCTAAAAGTCCAGATGCACAAAATCTACTGATTCACCCTTGTCTACTGGTCACATCCTCAAAACATTCCAGAAGATTGTCAAGCATGATTTCCCTTTAGTGAATCCATGCTGATTTGGACAGATTCTGTCACTACTTTCCAAATGCTCAGTTTTTACATTAGGGATGATCGTATCAACCAGCAGAGTGAACTGAAGTGGCTGAGTGACCTACTCTTGCTCCTAATTGAAATGTTATCTCACCATCCTCCGGCCATTCTGCTGTGGTTGAGCTGTTGGGTTTTAAGTTCCTCAGAGACTGCAGCTGTAATGTGATAATGCCCAGAAAATCTGTTTCTGTGATGTTGACTGAATGATAAATATCAACGAGGACACTGGGGATAACTCAACTGCTTTTCCTTGTAATACTGCAATGGGATTTTTTTATGATCTCACAATCAGGGAAACGGGGTTTTGGATTAACATCCTATCCAAAAAGCTGCACCCCTGACTGTGCAGCACTCAGTCAGTGCAGCACTGAAGTATCAGCCTTAATTATTGTTCTCAAGTCCATCGGCACGGTTTGAACCCAGAATCTGACTCAGGAGCAAGTATTGATGGTCATATAGGTTCAGTTATGGTGCTATTTTGTTATAATGTACATGTTTACTGGGCTCTTCTGGCACAATGACAGTATCCTTAACTCTGAGGTAAGGGGACCGGGTTCAAGTCCGATTTGCTCCACAAGTGTGTAATACTATCTCTCAGTGGATTGCTTAGCAATGTTCTAGTTACAGGGGGTACCTCTGATTTTCATTTTGCGTTCATGAAGCTTTTGTCTTGAATTCAAACAGTGTTGATTTAAACAAGCAGAGTCAGTAATATTGTACACCTTCACGTCCTTTCTTTGAAAATACAGGGGAGTTTATCACTGAGTACCTTTATTTCCCCAGGCAACAGTTTGGGCAATGATATCTTGCAGCATCTTGATGTGGACCACAAGTGCAGCAGCAATTTTGCTGACTGACAGCAGCTCCATTTTTCTATGTCCCAACATGAAAAATGTGCTCTGTAAATATCTTCCAGGAGCCATGGACACGTACTTCGGATATAGCAATGAATGTGGGATTGATTGCTTGAGGAAACGGATTGTTCTGAAGAACAAAATGAGACAATAACACTGAGACTTAAAGTAATGAGAATGCTGCAGCATGAGAACAGAACTGGAGGGGGGAGTGGATGTGTGGCCCCTCAAATTGCTCTTTCATTCCAATAGATCATGCCAGACCTACACTGACTCTGTTTTCCATCCTATCCTTGTACTCCTTAATTTCCAAAACTCTCAAACCCAAAATCAGTTTTTAATGTATTCAAGAATTAAACAACTCTCTGAGAGAGAATTCCAAAAAATTACAACGCTGAGTGGAAGGAGAGCTTTCTGCATGTCAGCCCATAATGGCCAACAAACAATCTATCGTCTCAGGATGGGATGGTATTAGTAGGAGATATTGAGGTTCTGCACTGGGGCTGGAAGTGGGAGGTTGCACTATTGTCCACAAGGTCCAGTCTTGAATGTATAGCTGTGGAATGATGGTACTTCAATGGCAAGGTATATTTGAAGGGCAGGTGCTGCTGTCATCTCACAAATGTCCTATGTATGTGCAGGAAAAATGTCTTATTCCTTGAATTCAAATCCCTCCTAAACTTCCATTTGCCTTTGCATTGCATTGTTTGCTATATCTGCCTGTTCCCACTGTCATTCATGTACATTCAGACTCCTCTAAATACCAATAACAACTTGACTTTCACTTATTAACATATAATCTCCTTTCCCATACTTCTGACTAAAGTAGATAATTTCACATTTTGCCTTGGCATACGCCATTTGCCATCTCCTTGTTCAATCATTTAACTGATCTACATCACTTTCTTAACTCCTAAAATCTTACTTACACTTACAATTCCAGCTAGCGTTGCATTATTCACAAATTTCAATACATTACACTTGAACTTTTAATCTAAACATTGATAAAGATTGTAAAATATAACAAGTCCAAGCACTGAAACTTGCAGAATTCAATGAGGAATACCTTGCCTTCCCAAAAATGACCTGCATTCCATGCATCTATCTTCTGTCCATTCATAAATCCTCTAACCATGGAAAATACATTATCCCAATGCCAGAAATATATGTAGCAATCTCAAGTATGGCATCTTAATAAATGTCCTCCGAAGTTTAAAATATATTACCCTCACTCATACTATTTTTATTTATCTTCCTAGTCATACCCTTAAAAAAATGTCCATTGGATCTGTTAAAGACAAATTCCTTTTCATAAAAACTTTGTTCACCTGGTGTATGCAGGGTGGTTTAATAGAAATGTAAAGTGAATGATCTGCAATGACTAGTTGCATTAACATTAAGCTCAAAAATGAGTACGTCTGAGTGTTTGGCTATAATTTGGGATACACGTTCAGCTTCAAGTTAATAAGCCCAAAGGTTTACTCCTCCAAATAGGGATCACACTTTAAACCCACTTGATCCCAATACAGTCCCATTAATAATTCTGTTTTATGCCATCAGAAACTGATTTCTTCCTTTTTTAATCAAATACTCAACCTCTGCATCCTTCTGCTCATTGTTGCTAATTTCATCCTTACCTCTCCAACCTCTCTTGTCAATTGAACCTCACTCCTTGAAGATGGAGAATCCCTCTCTCTCTTCTTGATCTATCTGACATGCATCATTGTGAAAGTTTAAGTCTCTTTGGAAATCCATTGTATTATCATTTTGAACTTATCCTGATCTATACTTTTTCAGTCCAAAATGGATAATCTCATTTATTTACATTAATCTGTCAAACACAGTTTTGCATTTCAACTAATTTATCAATAACTTTTTGTAATTTAATACCAACGTCTACATCGTCTTACAGTGCCACTTAACTTCATGTCATTAGTAAATTTGGATATATGGCTTTCAATGCTGTTAAGGAAATAAATAAATAATGTGAATAATTGAGCCCCGAAATACTGATCCTTGTGGGGCACCACTGGTCACTTCCTGCCAATTTGAACAACTAGCCATTATCCTTACTTTCTATCACCTGCTATTCAACCAATTTCTCAGCTGTGTCAGTAACTTGTGGAATTCTATCAAATGCCTTCAGAAAGACCATATAAACATCATCCATGCACACTCCCTGTCCACTATTTCAGTCAACTCCTCAAAATATTCAACGAGGTTTGTCAGGCATGACCTCACTCTCATTAATCCATGGTGGCTCTCCCTCATTAACTGAAAACTTTCAAGGTGTTCAGTTACTATATCCTACTCAGTCTTCGGCAATTGCCCCACCACAGGTATTAAGCTAACTATACTATACTTCCCTGGCTTTCCTCTCTTGACCTCTTTGTAACAAGTAGGACCAAAGGGATAAAATGGCAAATACATTGCATTCAGAATGAAATTAATTGAAGAAAGGAAAGGACCCAGCTGACAATCTACTTAGCTAGCCCCCAAACCCGTTATCTATCTGACAGCCGAACTTCCCAACACACTAAACTCACACTTAACATTCATGTTAATCATTTGATAGCAGCTGTCAGTGGCTGTCCATGGTTTTTGACCTTTAAATATCTCTCCACTCCCTCGGCTCATAAGCCTCATTCCTGATGAAGGGCTTATGCCTGAAACATCGATTCTCCTGCTCCTCGGATGCTACCTGACTGGCTGTGCTTTTCCAGCACCACACTCTCGACTCTGATCTCCACCATCTGCAATCTTCACTTTCTCCTAAGTCTAGTTCCAGCCTGCTGCCAATTGAGGCCCTTAAGTGATATTCACCCAGTAATCAGTATGGGCAAAGCCTAAACAAAATCCTGTCAGGATGTTGCCTCTGATACTCAGCAACACCCACTGTGTGATTCCTTTTCGTATTAAAAAGGAATGTTGGATCGCCACTAAAGGAGTAACTGGTACTCCACGTACTGACCAGATATTTTAATTTAAGTGTCAAGAATCAATCACATAATTGATGGATTATGTCACAGACATACTCAACTCTTTCGTTACACAGTAATAAAACAGAATTAATGGCCCACCATTCCCTTAGCTTGTCATTTGTTATCTTCATAAGAAGTAACAACATCAACAAACAACTTGTACTTCTATTGCATTCAGTTCTGAAAAAGATACATATTGGACAGAAACTCTGTTTCTCTCTCCACAGATGCTTCCAAGTCTGCTGTTGAGTTCCTTCGGCACTTCTTGTGTTTAATTCAGATCTCAGACATCTGCAATTCTTTCCTTTTATTTGCATTTGTATAGTTCCCTTAACATAGAAAAAACCCAAAATCTCCAAGAAAATCAATATCTACCAAATTGCTATGAACACTTCCAGAAAAGCAGCTTCTAAGATCTCTGCTTTCTCTTTATTGAGTCAGTGACTGACCTCGGTGAGCTTCCTGACTGATGAAAATCCTAAAATGATGGCTGACGATAAAAGGAGTGAGTAGTCTAAAGTTGTATGGATTCTTTATTTGTAAGGAATTCCACAGGAGGTATAACACAGAAATGGACTATTTGGTCCAGCTGGTTCACAGTGGTATTTTTGCATTACACGATCTTCCATTCATCCCTCCTCTCTGTCATGACCACATGTCAGAACCCCAAAGTACAGTGTAAAGTTTTAAACTATAATTTCATTTTTTTTCTAAAGGATTGAAACAGCAAAAAAATGTGAATCAAGTGTCTGACTGAAGAGGGAGAGACCCATGGAAAATCACACTTATGGATGCAAAGGGAACCTCCGAAAACAGCCTTTCAAATGGGGGAAGCAGCAAGTCCAAGTAGACTGGACTGTGATCTCTTATATCTACAAAGATAATGAAAGGCTGGTAACTCCTTGCTCAGCAGCAAGCCATCCCCTGCAGATTTTGGCCTAAAGATACGTTTTGTGTTTCCAATCTACTGGCAGGTGTTAGTGGGACTGAATGTTCTCATTTATCACAATGGGATCGCGTCATTGAAGGTCACAGTCTAGGAACAATCCCCGAATCACTTCTGCACTGCATTTAAAGACATTATTTCACTAACTGTGCTGTAAAATAGACAAAGAGATGCAAGATAATGATTGGACCAATATTCATGAGTGTTTATAAGAATGAGAAGGAATCTGATTGAAATGTATAAAGCATTCTCAGGGCTAGACAGACTAAATCCAGGAAGGATGTTTCTTCTGGATGGGAAGCTTCGAACCAAGGGTAACAGTCTCAGGATACCAAGTATGCCATTCAGGACAAGAAAAGGAAGCAGTTTTTTTCACCCAAGAGGGTAGTCAACTTGTGGAATTTGCCTAGAGCAATAAAGTGATGACAGAACAGGGCTTCACAAACTGGGTGTTGGACAGTAAATCGTCTCACAAGTTGAAATTTTAGGGTCAATAGCAATGGCTGTCACAGAACTCTGATGCTGCCTGGCCTGCTGTGCTTTGACCAGCAACACATTTGCAGCTGTGATCTCCAGCATCTGCAGACCTCATTTTTTACTTACAGAACTCTGACAGATCTATTCCTGCTTTAACAAACAGGTCACTGCACTCGTACCTCAGACTTCCTCCCCCAGCCCCAAAACCCGGACTACACCCACTCCTCCAACCAAGGCTTTCAATAATGGGCATGACAGTGTTCCTGCCTGATATTGAGGTCACAATAGACAATAGGTACAGGAGTAGGCCATTCTGCCCTTCGAGCCTGCACCACTATTCATTATGATCATGGCTGATCATCCTCAACTGAGGGCCACACTCTCTCAGAATTGCAAAGGACCCACTCTGTACTACATCGTCAGGAGAATTCATATTCTCAATAAACAGTATTTTAATTCCATCTCAAACATCAAAAACTGTAAGTACAACAAACTTTTATCTGCCCACCTCCATAACCAGCGCTCCTCAAACATTCCAGAAGATTCCCCTGGCCTCGGAAACTACTCAGACTCCATTAGCCATGCGGCTGATGCAGTTACCACTCTCACGCTGATTGATGATGTCACTTCTGCCCCCATCACGGCCACTCCCACAGCCACTTCCACCCCTCACAATTCCTCATGCATCACACGTGACATCACATCCGCCCCTCACATCATCGCTGATACCACACGCTCAATGACTTCCGCCACCCCTACTGCCATGGTCACCACCACTTCCGCCCCTACCAGTGCCACTCACCTGCATTCTGCTGACACGCCCCCCACAGACCCCACTGTCACTATCCCCACCCCCCAGAACCCTGAGGGGAACACTATCCCTGCTCATGACTCCACCCCTATTCCCCCCACCATCACACCCACTCCAGTTACTGGCTCCGCCCCCACTCCCAGGTCCACACCCACACCAGATCCCAGCTCCCAGCCCTGCCGGGTTTTCACCATCCCTCCAGACCTCCCCCTCACTGAGGGCGAACGATCAGTCCTCAGCAAATGACTCACCTTCATCCCCCTCTGTCCACGCATCAAAGAATTTAATACACACCGTGACGTCGAACAATTCTTCCGTCGCCTCCACCTCCGAGCTTACTTTCACAATCAGGATTCCTGCCCACCTTCTGAGGACCCCTTCGCCCACCTCCAACACACTGCATCCACTTGGACACCCTGCGCCGGCCTACTACCTCCCCTCGACCTCTTCATTTCCAAATGCCGCCGGGACATTAACCACCTCAACCTGTCTACCCCCCTCTCCCACTCCAACCTCTCACCCTCACAATGCGCAGCCCTCCAATTCCTCTGCTCCAATCTCAACCTCACCATTAAGCCAGCGGATAAAGAGGGCGCAGTGGTAGTCTGGCGCACTGACCTCTACACCGCTGAAGTCAAATGCCAACTCGAGGACACCTCTTCCTACTGCCCCCTCGACCATAATCCCACCCCCCATCACCTCCCAGACCATACAGAACCTTGTCACCTCAGGAGATCTTCCACCCACAGCTTCCAACCTCATAGTTCAGGAAACCCGCACTGCCCGTTCTACCTCCTTCCCAAGATCCACAAGCCTGACCACTCTGGTCGACCCATTGTCTCAGCATGCTCCTGCCCTACTGAACTCATCTCTACCTATCTCGACACTGTCCTATCCCCCCTCGTCCAGGAACTCTCCACATACGTTCGAGACACCACCCATGCCCTCCACCTCCTCTCAGACATCCGTTTCCCCGGCCCGCAATGCCTCATCTTCACCATGGATATCCAATCCCTATACACCTCCATCCGCCATGACCAGGGCCTCCAACCCCTCCGTTTTTTCCTCTCCAGAAGTCCCCAACAGTATCCTTCCACCGACACTCTCATTCGTTTGAACTAGTCCTCACCCTTAACAATTTCTCCTTTAAATCCTCCCACTTCCTCCAGACCAAAGGGGTAGCCATGGGCACATTTTTTACTTACAGAACTCTGACAGATCTATTCCTGCTTTAACAAACAGGTCACTGCACTCGTACCTCAGACTTCCTCCCCCAGCTATGCCTGTCTCTTTGTTGGCTACGTAGAACAGTTGATCTTCCGTAATTACACCGGCACCACTCCCCACCTCTTCCTCCGCTACATTGATGACTGCATTGGCGCCACCTCGTGCTCCCACGAGGAGGTTGAGCAATTCATCAACTTCACCAACACATTCCACCCTGACCTTAAATTTACCTGGACCATCTCTGACACCTCCCTCCCCTCCTGGACCTCTCCATCTCCATTAATAATGACCGACTTGACACTGACATTTTTTACAAACCCACCGACTCCCACAGCTACCTGGATTACACCTCTTCCCACCCTACCTCTTGCAAAAATGCCATTCCATATTCCCAATTTCTCCGTATCTTCGCCGTATCTGCTCCCAGGAGGACCAGTTCCACCATAGAACACACCAGATGGCCTCCTCCTTTAGAGACCGCAGTTTCCCTTCCCAAGTGGTTAAAGATGCCCTCCAACGCATCTTGTCCACATCCCGCACCTCCACCCTCAGACCCCACCCCACCAACTGTAAAAAGGACA
The DNA here is from genome assembly GCF_020745735.1 of Hemiscyllium ocellatum. Lineage (NCBI taxonomy): Eukaryota > Metazoa > Chordata > Chondrichthyes > Orectolobiformes > Hemiscylliidae > Hemiscyllium > Hemiscyllium ocellatum. The sequence goes on from NC_083401.1 coordinate 139,786,478, forward strand.
GAACGCCCCTGGTGCTCACCTTCCACCCTACAAACCTTCGCATAAACCAAATCATCCGCTGACATTTCCGCCACCTCCAAAAAGACTGCACCACCAGGGATATATTTCCCTCCCCACCCCTTTCCGCCTTCCGCAAAGACTGTTCCCTCCGTGACTACCTGGTCAGGTCCACACCCCCCTACAACCCACCCTCCCATCCTGGCACTTTCCCCTGCCACCACAGGAACTGTAAAACCTGCACTCACACCTCCTCCCTCACCTCTATCCAAGGCCCTAAAGGAGCCTTCCACATCCATCAAGGTTTTACCTGCACATCCACCAGTATCATTGATTGCATCCGTTGCTCCCGATGCAGTCTCCTCTAAATTGGGGAGACTGGGCACCTCCTAGCAGAGTGCTTTAGGGAACATCTCCAGGACACCTGCACCAATCAACCACACTGCCCCGTGGCCCAACATTTCAACTCCCCCTCCCACTCTGCCGAGGACATGGAGGTCCAGGGCCTCCTTCACCGCCACTCCCTCATCACCAGACGCCTGAAGGAAGAATGCCTCATCTTCCACCTCTGAACACTTCAACCGTTTCCTCATTTCCCCTTCCCCCACCTCGCCCTAGTTCCAGACTTCCAGCTCAGCACTGTCCCCATGACGTGTCCTGCCTAGCTCCTTTTCCACCTATCCATTCCACCCTCTCCTCCCTGACCTATCACCTTCATCCCCTCCCCCACTCACCCATTGTACTCTATGCTACTTTCTCCCCACTCCCACCCTCCTCTAGCTTATCTCGCCACACTTCAGGCTCACCGCCTTTATTCCTGATGAAGGGCTTTTGCCCGAAACGTCGATTTCGCTGCACTTTGGATGCTGCCTGAACTGCTGTGCTCTTCCAGCACCACTGATCGAGTATCCTGTTCCTGCCATATCTCCATAACCCTTGATTCCACTATCCTTGAGAGCTCTATCCAACTCTTTTTTTTTTAGATTACTTACAGTGTGGAAACAGGCCCTTCGGCCCAACAAGTCCACACCGACCCGCCGAAGCGCAACCCACCCATACATATACCCCTTACCTAACACTACGGGCAATTTAGCATGGCCAAATGAATCCAGAGACTGAGCCTCCACTGCCTTTTACACGCCCACCACTCTCTGGGTGAAGAAGTTTCTCCTCATCTCTGTCCTAAATGACCTACCCCTTATTTTTAAGCTGTGTCCTCTGGTTTGGGACTCACCCATCAGTGGAAACATGTTTCCTGCCTCCAGAGTGTCCAATTCTTGAATAATCTTATACGTCTCAATCAGATCCCCTCTCAGTCTTCTAAACTCAAGGGTATACAAGCCCATTCGCTCCAATCTTTCAACATAAGATAGTCCCGCCACTCCTGGAATTGACCTCCTGAACATACGCTGCACTCCCTCAATAGCCAGAATGTCTTTCCTCAAATTTGGAGACCAGAACTGCACAGAATATTCCAGGTGCAGTCTCACTAGGGCCCTGTACAGCTGCAAAAGAACCTCTTTGCTTCTATACTCAATCCCTTTTATTGTGAAGGCCAGCATGCTATTAGCTTTCTTCACTACCTGCTGTATCTGCATGCTTGCTTTCATTGACTGGTGTACAAGAACACCCAGATCTCTTTGTCCTGCCCCTTTACCTAACTTGACTCCATTTAGGTAGTAATCTGCCTTCCTGTTCTTGCCACTAAAGTGGATAACCACACATTTATCCACATTAAACTGCATCTGTCATGCATCTGTCCACTCACCTAACCTGTCCAGGTCACCCTGTAATCTCCTAACATCCTCCTCACATTTCACCCTGCCACCCAGCTTTGTATCATCAGCAAATTTGCTAATGTTACTATTAATACCATCTTCTATATCATTAATATATATTGTAAAAAGCTGCGGTCCCAGAACTGATCCCTGTGGTACCCCACTGGTCACTGCCTGCCATTCCGAAAGGGAGTCGTTTATCACTACTCTTTGTTCCCTGTCAGCCAACCAATTTTCAATCCAAGTCAGTACTTTGCCCCCAATACCATGCACCCTAAATTTGTTCACTAACCTCCTTTGTGGGACTTTATCAAAGGCTTTCTGAAAGTCCAGGTACACTACATCCAATGGATCTCCCTTGTCCACCTTCAGAGTTACATCCTCAAAAAATTCTAGAAGATTAGTCAAGCATGATTTCTCCTTCATAAATCCATGCTGACTCTGACCTATCCTTTTATAGCTATCTAGATGTGTCATAATTTCATCCTTTATAATTGACTCCAGCATCTTTCCCACCATTGAGGTCAGACTAACTGGTCTATAATTCTCTGTTTTCTCTCTCGCTCCTTTCTTAAAACGTGGCACAACATTAGCCACCCTCCAATCCGCAGGAACTGATCCTGAATGTATCGAACTCTGGAAAATAATCACCAACGCATCCACGATTTCCAGAGCCACCTTCTTCAGTACCCTGGGATGTAGACCATCAGGCCCCGGGGACTTATCAGCCTTCAGACCTAACAGTCTCTCCAACACCAATTCCTGGCAAATATAAATTCCCTTCAGTTCAAGTCTTTCAGCAACTGTTACCTCAGGGAGATTGCTTGTGTCTTCCCCAGTGAACACAGATCCGAAGTACCAATTCAACTTCTCTTTGTTCCCCATAATATATTCCCCTGTTTCTGTCTTCAAGGGCCCAATTTTAGTCTTAACCATATTTTTTTCCCTTTCACATACCTAAAAAAGCTTTTACTATTTTCCTTTATATTTTTGGCCAGTTTACCTTCGTACCTCATTTTTTCTCTGTATATTTCCTTCTTAGTAATCCTCTGTTGTTCTTTAAAAGCTTCCCAGTCCTCCGTTTTCCCACTCATCTTTGCTATGTTATATTTTTTTCTCTTTTGACTTTATGTTTCTTAACTTCCCTCATCAGCCATGGCCACCCCTGCCTCCTCATAGGATCTCTCTTCCTTTTTGGAATGAACAGATCCTGCATCTTCTGCATTGTACCCAGAAATATCTGCCACTGTTCCTCCACTGTCATCCTGCTAAGGGATGCTACGTGGTTTGGAAAGAACAATGGGACCTGGTTTGGGAAGTACTGTAACAGTGACGCTAACGTATCTCAATCATGACTGGCTCAAAATCCTCCTACATTTGGCATACAGAAGAATTTGCAAGTTGATACGTTGGTCTGGCCACCTCGCGAATGCACTTTCCATAGCTAATACATCCTGGAGTGAGGTGTGAAACCAAAGATTCTGATTCAGGCACAAGGACAACATACACTGTGCCCCAAGACATCCCACTTCAAGTCACAGCGATGTACAGTATGGAAACAGACCCTTCAGTCTAACTCATCAATGTCGACCTAGACATCCCAATCTGACCTAGTCCCATCTGCCATTTGCTGGCCCACACCTCTCTTACCCCTTCCTATTCATATACCTAATCTGGATGCCTTTTCAATCTTATGATTGTACCTGCCTCCACCATTTCCTCTAGCAGCTTATTCCATAAAGACACCACCCTCTGCATGAAACAGTTGCCCCTCAGGTCCCTATTAAATCTGTCCCCTCTCACATTGAACCTATGCCCTCTAGTTTTGTACTCACCGACCATGGGGTATTGACCTTGGCTTTTCACCCTGTCCATGCCCATTATGATCTTATAAATCTCTATAAAGTCATCCCTCAATCTCCGACGCTCCAGGGAAAACAGCCTCAGCTTATAGCTCTCCCTATAGCTCAAACCCTCCAACCTTGGCAACATTCTTGTAAGTCTTTTCTTAATCCTTTCAAAATTTCACAACTTAATTCCTATAGCAGAGAGACCAGAACTGAATGCAGTATTTCTAAAGAACACAATTCAAAAACAAAGTATCAGTAACATTTAGAATGGACAAAATAAACTAATTCACTGAGCTCCAGAAACATAACTAAGTAACTGAGCTCAGGTACGTCACCCTTCAAGTTATTTCAACAAATGATAAAACGCTCATGTCTAAAAGAGGGAAGAGATACATGATAAAAAGAGACAAACGTCAAGACAATAGCAAGAAGCAGGGAATGACATGCTCTGAAATAGTGGGATATAAATGCACACTCATGATCCCTGAGGTGCTGAGTTACTGATCTCAGCCAACCTGCTGTGGATGGGTTATGATGTTCCACCTCTCCCTGCAGTGAAGTAGAGTTAAGCTGTCAGTTTCAGAGTGGCATCAGTTGTAGTCTCTGAATTGTCTGTCTTATCATTTCAGTTGTGGGTATTATAAAATGCAGGAAAAACATCACAAAGGAAAACTCAGATCATAATACAGAAAATTCCTAATCACAAAGATGTAGGCCCAGTATTTAAGGTTAATAATCAATTATATGACAGTAAATAGAAATGAGGCCAAAAGAAGACAACAATCTAACTTATTGCAATTTTACAGCACCTCAGACTCCCAAGTTCCGGTACGGAAGAAAATTAGCAGGAAGACATGCTTAAGGACAATTCATGACTGCTTTAGGTCAATCAGGGCAAGTCATGCAGAATTGCAAAGGACTACAAGTGAGCTCAGTCATTTGGTCTCTAATGGCCTCCAAGGTAAAATCAGCAGTTATGCTGCATTAACAGTGACAGTGAAGCAAACCCCCAGTACCCTCAACTCATGTAATGACGGAACTCTCAAGGACAGAGAAGAGACCATACAACAATCAGCCCCTCCACCTCCATCCTTCAGAAGCAACCAGTGGGAGCAAAGGCAATTATATTTATGTCATGTTCTTTGCTTCCTAAAGAATCAAGGTGCAACTAACTGTGTGTGTATAGCTATTTGCATACTTACCAGTAACACTGCGGCTGCAATCTGTGGTGGCAAAATCACTAGACTGGAAATACAGAGCCCAGTCTAATGTTCTGGAGAACATGGGTTAGAATTCAACTATTGACAAATGGCAAAATTTGAATTTAATGAAAAGCAGATATAATAATGATCACGTGACCAATGCTGATTGTCATTTAAAAAAATTGGTTCACTGATGTCCTTTAAGGGAAGAAATCTGCCATCCTTACTTGCTTTGGCCTACATATGACTCCAAAACACAAAATATGATTGACTCTAAATTATCTTAGCAATAAAGACACATCCCCCAGTAATGACTTCATTATATGAATCAATTTAAAAAAACTCATGAAACTTGTAAATGACAAATAATGAGCAAAATAAAATGACGTGTGCTAATGCGTATGCATCAAGTTTTCCCTCCAAAGCAATCAAATGTGTGGTATCTTTTCCCATGGTCCCTATAGGCATTAAGCTGGAATTAACCAGGTCTACGTTGTCATTTTCTGCATCCCTGCACCCCAAACTATTACAAATTTATTCCACTTCTTGAAAATAACACCAATGGATAAACTCACCTCCCCATCAGTGCAATGGTTTTCTTGCTATGCCTATTAGTTATTTTTTCAAATGTTTATGTATTCCACAGTAAGAGAAACATTTATTTATCACTTCTATAAATTGTGTACCAATTCGGCCATTTGAAAATAGCAGAAAAATGCATTTGTTTAGCCAGTTCACTCTTGCTCTCACAATAAATTCTTCATAACTGCAGCCAACGGACATTTTGACCAGCTACCATGTAGACTGTTGAGGACAAAATGTGATCCATTGGCTAGGATTTTTAGGATGCCGAGTGTTTCTGTTCCTGTCATTAATAATGAGTAGAAAATATATTGCCTCCAGTTTTGACTATCGTGCAGCTGTTCATTGCTCCAGCATTAACTGAGTTGAGACCGGACTTCGCACCCCTCACTCAGGAGGACGTCCTGCCTCAGAGAGCCGGAAGCAGCAGTGGAAGCTGCAACAGAAAAGGCTGGAGCTGTGAGCAGACCCAGAATTCAGGACCAGGTATGTGTAGGGGTGTTCATGCAGCGAGATAAAGTGAGGCTTGCCTTGGTGAATCGCCAAGTAGGGGTTTTAGCTGTTGGTGGTGTGGCCAGGGCAGATGGTCGGGGGGGGGGCACACCTTGTTGAGGGGAGTGCCTTTCCCATTTCTGCCTGAAGCCAAATCAAAGTCACTTTTTTAGGTTCCCCCTTAGGCTCTTCCTGCCACCCTGACAGTTAAGACTAGATGTTGTGTGGAGAGCTGGCCCTTAGGTAGTCATTCATTGGCCACTGTGGTAAGGCAAGGCCAACAATACCAGACCTAGGCTGGCACACAGTATGTTCAAGGAGAGGCTGGATGGGCACAAGATTCACTGGGAGGAATTTTACAGAACTCCCACCATTGTCTAAACACATCCACTGGCAAAAGAATATAGTTTTTTTTAAACCATGTGGACATAAGCAAGAAACAAAAACAAATTGAGAATAAAATGGAGCGAGCGATATAATACAAGGAATTGACAAAGAGAGGAAAGGGGTTCAGAAGGAAATGGGCAATTGGGAAATGGGGAAGAAAATGATGAGTAGCAAAGAGATCAAAATGGAGGGGAAGAAAGGGAGGTGCTGCTGATATTGAAAGTAACCAAGAGCTGGAAACTGAGGAGAAGCAGCTATAACACAAGGAACCCAAAGAGGAAACTGCAAAAGAAACAGGCATACAGAAATGTACTGAGCAAAGCCAATGAAAACTTCATAAGAAAAAAAATCTGAAAACATTGTGGAGAGCAAAGAGAAAAATACTTGGTCAAAATCTCGACTATAAGATGGCTGCTCCTCTTTTATAAATACAACCTAATCATCAGCTGTTCAGTATTTAAATTTTTTTTTCCCATTTAAGAGACATGTAAGTTATATATCTAGATGACAACAGACTGCATACCACACATGAAAGCAATATGACACTGTTGTACTGAAGGTATCTCATTACCTGCGGGCTTTCTGTGATAAGTCAGAGCGCTCCATAAAACAAAGATGTTTCAATTCAGCGTGCAAAAAGCAATAGCAGCGACCCAATGACATGAGTCCCTTTGGCTGGATTTATTGCCCTGCAAGCCCAATTATTCATTGCAACTTGGTTATTATTAGCTTGCTCCAGTGGCTCAGTGGCTGCATTAGACTGATCCCTAAACCCACTGCATCTGAAGAAACAATTTCCATTGATACTGACTCAGCCTGATTGGAAGCCGGTACGGAATTGAAAAAATGGCACAGAGTACAAAATATATCAAAAATGATGATTACTTGTTCGCGACAAATAATTAGTGTTCTGGGTTAAAAATAAAAGACCTTTAAAATTTAAAGACATTCGGAGGTATTTCAAGTGTCAGGGATTCACAGAGGTCGGTAGACCCTGTAACATTTTCCATTCTTTAATATGATGGCTTGAATTCCTGATATACACTCCCACTGTCCAAAGTTCCACACTGGGAATGCAAACTTATAAAATTTACCCGTTAGTGTTTTCCCAGACTTTCCAAACTGATGCTGTTTTTTTGCTGACTGACAGTTGGATTTACTTACAGAATCGGATTAGCAAACTGCATTAGTCAGGCAGAGAAAGACTGAGCACGAATTTATGAGCAAAAGCATTTCTCTCAAGTCTTACATAAATGATTAAAGTGAAGTAGTGAAGTTGAAGTATTAAAGAAAATTACCGCAGTGTCACAATATTCTGACAAAAATCGAATATTGAACCTCACAATTACAGAGGAGTTTTGCTCAAACATTAACTCTTTTTCAGCTTTCCTCAAAGAGAGGGCAGCTTCTTGGGAAGACTTAGCAAGCAATTTTAAATCGTATCACTCAAATTATTATTAAACTAATAACCCTGAAATAAAATATTGAAAGATGATAGACTTTTTAACATTTGGGATGATCACAGGTAAGCATCATTTGATTCACATCCTGCAGGGCCTGAGAATAATTTGCAAAAGTTGAAATTTGGACTGAGAGGTCACAGATGTTGGATGAAGCCAATGTGTGGAGAGTGTTTAAATGGAGGATTTTGAAATCAATGCACAAATAAATAAGAGTGCCAAAGGTGGTCCAGCAAGGATCAGCATGATAATTGTGCAGGATCTTCAAGGTTAGAAGGTGTAAGCGGCAAAGATATAAATGAGTGCAGTTTATGTTGGTTAGAGTTAAGCATTTGTATCTCCATTTGCTACAGCAGTTCTGGACCTACAAATTTGCTCAATCTCATCTACAACTGCCTTTTGGTGCCCTTTCCACATCACTCTCCACCAGCCATTCCCTCTGGTTTGGCCTCTTCACAGCTCCCTTAATCTCAAGGGATGCAAACTTTAAATCAACAGAAATCAAGAGTTTAGCAATTTATTGTCAGATCTGACTGTACCACATAATAGTATCAGGTCCTGTCGTGGTCTGCTAAAATTGATCTCTGGTTCAGGATCATCTTTGAATACAAAAAAAAATCCTAGCTTCTTTCCATATGTCAAAATGCCTTCTGAAATCCCAGTCTCATGTCTCTTCCAACAACAGATGCCAGGGGCTCATGATTTCTATGCCTCTGGAACTTTCTTTCCAGCCACTGGAAAATCTTTCTCTAATGGTCCGCACTGCCCCAGTCCTGAACTTACAGGTTTCTTCAGTTTGACTTGTGTATACATTCTTGTCCACTCTAAGCTCATTTTGTCTCAGACTCACCACCCACTCTCTAAACCCTGTTCCCATCAAACCACTGATCATTTCTAGTTCCGTCCCAATTTCCAAGTCAATTAATGTTAATAGTTTCTTCACTTCAGGTCCCATCATTTTCTCATTTAAATCAGCCGTCATCACTCTACCCTTAAAAACAAGACATTGCTTTCACTGCCCTTCAAGACTATGACTCCAACTCCAAAATTCTTGAATCCTTGTCATCATCCAAGAAAATCCCTGCTGTTTCCATGCTGTTCTTACTCTTGTCACCGTATCAAAATGGCTCTTATCAGAGTCACAAATGACATTGTAAAAGATCGCAGCAAAGGTAAACTGTACTTCCTTGTCCTTTGAGACCTGCTCATAGCCTTCAAATGTTGCTGAGCACACCAGTTTCTTCCATGGCCTAACAACTGTCCAGTCAGTGGGGCTGCATTCAGTTTCATTCTAACCTTTTCATTGATGGAGTATCACTTGAAGTGACTTCTCTTCCCAGCCCTGGGCCACTATCTTTGATATCTTCCAATGATCAATCCTTGGCCCCTTCTAGTTCTCATGTACAGACCTCGCTTCAGCAATATAATCTGAAAGCCGAGTGCTAGTTTCAACATATATCTTGAAAGCACCTTGCTCTACGTGACTACCATCTGTTCCAACTCCTCTATTGTGGCTGAACAATCAGATCACTATCCGACATCCATTACTGGATGAGCAAAATATTTCCTCCAGTTAAATATTGGGAATGCTGAGACCATTGCCTTCAGTGTCTCCTCTGAATCCCATTCTTCTCCCTGGAACTGTCTGATGCTAAAGTCAAGCCAAGTCCTGTCATTAAAATTTCTATCCATGTTCTCACATTCCCATCGATGTCCTTACCTCTCTCTAACTCCATAACTTGCCCTGCTCCATAGGCCTGGTACATCTAATCACCTGATTCACGTATCTTGAGCATTCCTGAATATAATTTCTCCATGTCTGGTGCCAGGCCTTCATCCTGGACTTAAAATCTGGTATATGCTCCTGAAACCTCTCCAATTCTCTTTCTTCCTTCGAAATGCTCCTTATAACCTACTTTTTTTTTATCCATTTGCCCTAATAACATGTTATGTGGCTTAATGTTTAGTTATTCTTCACAGCTCTTCTATGAGGTATCTTGAGGATATTTCATTGCGTTAATGATGCAACAGGAAAAGAAGTGGCTGTTGATGCTGGAGCTTGCGGAGCTGTGAGGAAGGCATTGGCAAAGATGACCATAGATGCATAAAATACTTCTGATGTTGTCAGAGAGAAGCACCTTAAAGCATGCCCACTTAATTAGACGAGCATGTCGGTAGTTAGGTTTAAAGTGGATAGGTACATGGGACTGGGATATTATAGCCATTACGGGAGCCATGGCTAAGGGAGGGATAGGACTGGCAGTTAATGTGCCAAGGCACAGGTGCTTTAGGCAGGGCAGAGGTGGTGGGAGGAAGGCAGGGGGAGTTGCATTGTTTGATTAAGGCGAGTATCACAGCAGTGATCAGAGATTAAATAACTGAAGGATCATCTAGTGAGGCTTTGTGCGTGGAGCTAAGAAATAAGAAGGGAATGGTGACATTATCGGGGTTGCGCTATAGGCCCCCAAATATTCAACAGGAATTAGAGGAACAAATATGCAGGGAGACTTGCAGGAGTGATAGGGTTGTCATAGTAGGGGATTTTAATTTTCCTAATGTAGGCTGGGACTGCCAGAGTGTTAAGGGCTTAGATGGGGTGGAATTTGTTAAGTGTGAGAAGGAAAGTTTCTTCAAGCAGTCCTACTTGGGAAGGGGCAAAACTCAATCTACTCTTTGGGAAATAGGGCAGGACAGGTGACAATTAGGGGAGCACGTTGAGACCAGTGATTATAGTTCTATTAATTTAAAAATAGTTACTGAGAGGAACAAAACTGGACCACTGGTTCAGGTTATAAATTGGGACAAGGTGAAATTTGATGGAATTAGACAGGAGCTTGCAAGAGTTGAATGGAGTGGTTTGTTTGCAGGCAAAGGGACCTCCAGCAAGTGGGAGGACTTTAAAAGTGAGACAGCCAGAGTTCAGGGTTTATATATTTCAGAGAGGGTGAAAGGCAAGTTTGACAGGAACAGGGAATCATGGATGACAAGAGGCTTTGACCAGAAAAAAGGAGGAGTATGGCTCAGGTACAGGCAGCTGGGATCAAGGCAATCCTAGAGAAATATAGAAGATACAGGAATTTACTGATGAAGGAAATCAGGAGGGTGAAAAGGGAGAACGAGATAGCCTTGGTTGAGAAGATTTGAGTGAATCTGATAGAGGTTGTTTAACTATATTAAAGGAAAAACAATAACTAGAGAGAGAACAGGACACTTCAAGGACCAAATTGGACATGTATGTGTAGAACCGCAGGAGATGGCCAAGGTCCTCAATGAATATTTCTCCTCTGCGTTTACTGTGGAGAAAAACTTGGGAACTTGGGGATGATAGTGATCATATCTTGGAGACAGCCCATATCACAGTAGAAGTAGAATTGGACGTATTAGAGTGTATGATGTTGGAAAAACCGCCTATCTATATCCTAAATATATCTAAGAACACTTCAAGAGGCTACGGAAGAAATTGCAGGGTGCCTGGCTGATATTTCTGTGTCATCATTAGCCACAAGTGAGGTCCCAGAAGACTGGACGCTAGTGAATTTTGTGCCCTTATTCAAGAAGGGCTGCAAAGAAAAACCTGGGAACTAGAGACCACTAAAGTTTAACATCTATGGTAGGTAAGTTACTTGATAAGATTCTGAGAGATAAGATATACATACATTTGGAAAAACAGGGTTTGATTAGGAACAGCCAGTATAGCTTTGTGCGTGGGAGATCAAGCCTCACAAATTTGTTAGAGGCATGGAGTATAGAAGTTGGGAAGTTATGTTGCAGTTGTTCCATTTTGATTATTTTGCTTTCGGAAGGATGTTGTTAAACTGGAAAGAGTGCAGAAGATATTGCCAGGACTCAAGGGTCTGAGTTATAGTGAGAGGTTGGACAGACTAGGCCATTTCTCTTTAGAGCGTAGGAGACTGAGGGGGTATCTTTTTGAAATGTATAAGATCCTGAGAAGCATGCATTGGGTGAATGCACTCAGTATTTTTCCCAGGATTGGGAAATCAAGGACTAGAGGGCAATAGTTTAAGCTTAAAGGGGAAAGAATAAAAGGGAACCTGAGGGGCAACATTTTTACACAGAGAATGATACGCATGTGGAATGAGTTGCCAGCGGAACTGGTTGAGGCAGGTACGTTAACAAAATTAAAAGACATTTGGATTAAATGTGGATAGGAAAGGTTTTGAAGGATATGAGTCAAATGCAGGGAAATGGGGTTAGCATAAAGGGAAAGTTTGGTCAGTTTGGGCCAAAGGCCTGTCTCTGTGCTGTAGGACTCTATGACTTTAAGTGTGAACTGATAAGGACAAAAGAACAAATGCGCATCTCAACTAATGAAATTAAAAATAAGAAATAAACAAGGAAATATCTGTGAATGAGAACGTATTAATAGAGTGAATTTAACATCAAAACAGGTGCAAAAGAAAAAAAACGAGGGAATGAAACAGAAACAGGAAATGTTGAAGATATTCAATACTTCTTGTTTTTATTTCAGATTTACAGCCTTTGTAGTATTTTGAGCTTGGTTAAACGGAAATGAAACTTGGTTTAATAAGAAGGGGGGAAAAAGACAAAGGTAAGAATGTGACATTCTTAAAACATTTTGTAACTCAAAAGAACAAAACTCAACTATATTAATTGTCCACTTTCTGGGTCAATGAAGTTGATTGACAGTCATTAACGACAACCATTTTGTTAAATGGATACTTTTGCTACTAATTACTGGACTTAACCTGCACATTGACAGTTTTCAATACTCTTATGGCATAGTGGTAGTGTCCCTATCTCAGAGCCAAAAATGTCTGCCCTGGTAGTGTGACATTACACACCTGAATGGGTTGGTTAAAAATAACTCTCCTGTGGCAATCTTTCATCTTGTAAGACAAAGGTTTGTGTGTGGTTGTCAGCTCTGTATTACGTTTCTTTCTATGGGACGTTTAATGGGCAAAGAATATAAAAATACAACAGTTTCATGAAAATCATGTGAAGAGAAAGGCAAGGTGCTATATTTTGCAAAGCTATTGATAAAGCAAAGCTGTTAACCCAGCAGCATGTGATGGCTCATGATTCATGGGAGAGTTCTTCATGAACATCACTTGTTGTTGGCTAATTTGCACATTAATCACATGTGCACTGTTTAGCACCATTATATTTTTGGCCAGTTCTGGGTCTCTGACAAGATTTTGATGAGCAGCTTAGTTCAGGGTTCAGTAACAAGCAGAGATATATTGGGCATACATTTACAAACAGAACCACAAAAGGTGAGATTAAAAGAAAGCAGAGTGAAAGGCTTATAAAAATAAGTTAGAAACTTGAATATAGACTCAATTCCATAGGTAGGCATTTGCTTTAACAGTGTTATTTACAAGCAAAACATCAATAATTCCCCAGGTTTCTTAGTTCTTTTAATTTTAGAGTAGTATATTCACACATTTGCACATCCATTCTGCCATGCAAAGAACCTTGAGATCTGCCACACTGTCAGGAATTGCATCCCAATCTGATTTTACAGAATGATTCAAGTTATAATTATTGAACAGGTATGATTATTTCAGTTGACAGGCTTGAAGATAGTAGATAAATGGCTTTGCTTGTTTCTTGATGCATTTATAATTACGAATACAATTTTCAGTGAATCAGCATCTTCATCACATCTGTATCAGTGCTGGCTATGACAGACATCATTACTGTTAATGTCACGGCTCCTCATATCTGATAGATATGCTCAAGTTATCACACTTGCAATTTGCTTTCCAGAAATAGTGCATATACAATACAGCATGGAAAAGAAAACAGACTGAGAATCTTGTAGCAATTAGTGTTTTGCAATCTCCGATTTATTTGCTTTTGTTGCTCTTTTAGATAACAGATGCAAGGCTGGAAATATAACAAAAAAAATCTTATATTTCTAAGCAAAAGCAAAAGTTCCCAAGATGCTAAAAGGGCAGAATCACACACTAATAACTAAAACCGTAATCAAACAGTGATACACATAGGATTACACAGGATATGTGGCACAGAAACAGGCCATTCAGCACAACCGGGTGTTTAGGCATCACTTAACTCCTTCTGTATTTCCATAACTAAACCTACCATCATGCTTCTTCTCTTCCTTCTCCTTCATTTTCTTATCTTGCCTCCCTTAAAAGCACGTATTCAACTCTCTTCAGCCATTCTCTGTTTTTGCAAGTTTCATAATTTCACCACTTGCGCATTCTAAATTCAACTGATGTTCAGTTTATGGTTTTGTCTTTTTCCCACAAGTGGAAACGTTCTCTCTGGACTCAACTTATCAAAACCTTTCATCATTTGAAATACCTAGGCTGATCAGCCCCTCAGACTTCACAGTATCACGGTTTCCAAAGAGGCCATTCATCCATAATACCCATGACCTAGTGCCAATCTCTGCCTTTCCCTACTTCCCTACACACTATTTTAATCCAAATAATCATCCAATACCCTCAAGAATACTTGAATTGAACTTGCCTCCATCACATTTTCAGGCAGCAAATTCCATACCCTAATGACACACCGTGCAAAAAAGCTGTTTCTCACATCACCCATGCTTCACTTGCACATCACTTGAAATCTATGCCCTTTCATTCCATTTTTCTTTATCTAGAAGGAATACAAGAACAGCTTATCTTTATCTACTCTGTCCAGCCCACTCATGATTTTGAAAACCTTAATTGAATTTCCTCTCAGCCTTCTTTTCTCCAAGGAGGACAGTCCCAACTTCTTCTCCTAACTGAATCTACTCATTCCCGGAACCACTGTCGTAAACCACTTCTGCAATCTCTCCAATGAACTTTCAGCTTTTCGATTAAATGGCATCCATAGCTGTACACAATACTCCAGGTGAGGTTCAATATCATCTTTATTCAAGAACAATGTGACCCAGAGTGTCAAACCTTTCCTGAAGTGCACACTTCTGCATTTCTGGCATCATCCCTGAAAACGTGCAGAGGAACTTGAGTGTCCTTGTGCATGAATCAAAAAAGTTGGGTTTGCAGCAGGTAATTAAGGCAGCAAACGGAATACTGTCCTTCATTGCAAAAGGGATGGAGTTTAAAAACAGGGAGGATATGCTGAAGTTGTACCGGGTGCTGGTGAGGCCAAACCTGGAGTATTGTGTACACATTTAGTCTCCTTACTTGAGAAAGGATGTACTGGCACTGGAAGGGGTGCAGAGGATATTCACCAGGTTGATTTCGGAGCTGAAAGGTTGGTTTATGAGGAGAGATTGAGCAGATTCATTCGAATCAAGAAGAATGAGGTGAAATCATATCGAAACATGTAAAAATATGAAGAGAATACCATAAGATAGAGGCAGAGATGTTATTTCCCCTGGCAGGTGGATCTAGAACTAGGGGCACAGATACAAAATAAGGGGGAGCAGATTTAGTCCTGAGCTGAGGAGCAACTTCATCTCCCAAAGGATTGTGAATCTGTGGAAATCCCTGCCCAGTGAAATAGTTGAGGCTACCTCATTGAGTGTTTTTTTAAGGCAAAGAGAATGAAAGATTATGGTGAGCGGGCAGTCAAGCACAGCTGAGTCCACATGATCAGGCCAGATGGAGTACTCCTGCTCCTGCACTTTTTTTTAAACATGCCTCTGTTCTCTGTGCTCTCTCCAACACATGTATCTCTTTCTCGTAATATAATGACCAATAGTCCATGCAATATGTTAAATATGATCTTTCTAAGAATTGACACAAGTTTAACACAACTTTCCTATTTTCAATTCTATTATTTCAGAAATAAAACATTGTGTTTTAATGGTCATATTAACCGTGGAATTTTTTTTTAATGATTGATGTATTTGCATGTTAGAATCCTTTCTGTCTTTTACCCCACCCAGACTTCTAATCCAGACTGAACTACTGTGCTTTTCCAGCACCACTCTAATCCAGAATCTGGTTTCCAGCATCTGCAGTCATTGTTCTACCTAACTGATTTTAACCCTACTGCAAATCCTCTTGCAAGGATGCCTGCCTTGAAGAAGTTTTCCTCCTCTCTCTACAAGAACCTCAGGGAGTCCCTCTCTCACTGCAACTTCCAGGTCATTTCCTCTGCCCTGCAGCTCTTCACCTCCATTCCCACTCTCATTCACCTATTGTACCCAATGTTACTTTCTCCCCACCCCCACCCCCCTCTCATTTATCTCTCCACCCTTCAGGCACTCTGCCTGTATTCCTGATGAAGGGCTTTTGCCCGAAACGTTGATTTTCCTGCTCCTCGGATGCTGCTGTGCTTTTCCAACACCACTCTAATCCAGAATCTGGTTTCCAGCATCTGCAGTCATTGGTTTTACCTTGGACCTCCCAAGTATTCTTCCTACTAAAATTTGCTAGCACCCATTTTTGTGCTGTACTTCATGCACCAATTATTTGAGCAAACTAAATTTTTAAAAAATATTTATCCTATCTTTCTAATCAACTTGTTCAGAGATGTTATTACACACCTCTTGAGCTCGCAGGACTTGAACCTGGGTCTCCTGGTCCAGGAGTAGGGACAATACTGCTATGCTACAAGAAAGCCCATTATGTCTTCTTTAATTTGCCGCTGCCTTCCTTAGGATTGAAGCTCCCTTGAAATTTGGTGTTCCCTGCATATTTAAAACTTGTGTCTTTGATTCTAACATCCAAATTGTTAATGCAAATTCTGAACAGCAGTGGCCTCAACATCTGCTTCTTGTCAAAAATGACTTTGTACCTTTCGCACTGTAAAGAACTACTTTAAAGTCACAAGCTCTGCTTTCTGTCTCAAAATCACATAGCCACCCGTCCTGTCACTTGACCCCTCTCTCTACGGTCTTTAACTTTATTGATTCCACCACTACAGGGCACCTTACCGAAGACCTTTCAAAAAATCTAAATTTAAAGCCAGCGCATTACCATTGTCTATGTGCTCTGTTACCTATTCAAAAATTCAATAAAGCCAATCACCTGGAGAGAATAACCAGTAATATTTAAGAGATGAATGTACTGCTCTACTGGAACACCAATTTGAAGTATACAAGACAAGTTGAAAAAGGATGTCTCATTTGCCAGTTTTACTGCTGTTGATTTATGGGTAAGCATTTCCCTTTGAAATCCACATTGAAAAGATTTAAGGAACATTTTAAATATGGAGAGCGTGTGAGAGAGTTGCAGAGATTTAGCAAGAGCTTTTCAGAATTTATGGCAATGGCACCTGAAGCCTCGGCTGCCAAGGCTGGACCAATTAAAACCAGGGTATGCAAGAGATCAAAATGAGAAGAGTGTAGAGTTTTCAATTCCTATAGCATAGAGGATAGCCACAAAAACAGGAAGAGGCAAGGCCAAAATGGGAGTGAAAACAAGGATTGTGGTCAGACAACAAGACAGTCAGGAGGAGTGGGAGAACAGGAATTGGAGCAAATTAAGATTCAGGCATTTGAATTTTGCATAAGCTCAACTTTAACCAGGGCAATGGGAAGCTGGCCAGTAGTTTACTGCCATAGATTCATAGTGATGTACAACACAGAGACACATCCTTTGGTGCAACTCACCATTTGCCAGCATTTGGCCCATATCCTTCTGTAACCTTCTCATTCATATACCCATCCAGTTGCCTTTTAACTGTTGTCTTTCTACCAGACTCCTCCAGTTCATCTGACAGCTCATTCGATTCTCGCATCACACTCTAAATGAAAAAGTTGCCCCTTAGGTCCATTTAAAATCTTTCCCCCTCACCTTAAACCTATTGTCGTCTAGTTTTGGACTCCCCTATCCAGAGGAAAAGACCTTGGCTATTCATCCTGTCCATACCCCTCCTGATTTTATAAACTTTTGTAAGGTTACCCCTCAGCCAATACGTTCACATTTCACCTGTCTTACATTCATTTACCATCCAGTGATAGAATCGCACTACAGTCTAGTGTCAGCCTCTAACTTATAGACTTCACAGGCCACTGAACTATTCCCAGTGGATGGATATTTGTTGAAAAATGTGTTGCTGGAAAAGCGCAGCAGGTCAGGCAGCATCCAAGGAGCAGGAGAATCGATGTTTTGGGCATAAACCTTTCTTCCTGAAGAAGGGCTAATGCCCAAAACATCGATTCTCCTGCTCCTTGGATGCTGCCTGACCTGCTGCGCTTTTCCAGCAACACATTTTTCAGCTCTGATCTCCAGCATCTGCAATCCTCACTTTCCCCGATGGATATTTGTTCACTGGCTTGTTGATTGCCAGGGCTCTCTTCCAGTCTATGTTGATTGGTTTTAGCAGGAAAGAAAACACCTGCATTAACCTGCTGTGTGCTACAATTGGCCTCATGTTCACCAATTTGGCTGATGGCACCTGAAACAGAGACCAAAAATATTGCCTTGAACTGGCATGCCACAAGAGAACCCCAAGAGTTCTAAATTACATCTGGTTATGTTAATAATAATCATTCACTCACTCAGCCTTCCAGCTTAAGCATGCTGAGTTTCATCTGGTATCTGGGTTCTTCTCACAAATGCCAGGTTGTACTGCCTACTGTGTAATGTAATGTAAACAAGATGGATTTTCAGCTTTTCTCATTAAAAAAATGCATGGTAAAAACATCTTCACTGCTTGATGACATAATTCTGGCATTGTGATTTTAGTTCATTACCTCCATTCTAGTGAAGCAACAACAATGGATGGATTGCAGATGCAGTTGCACAACTGGGGGCTCCGATGACATATAGACCACAATTGCAGAGCTCAAAGCAGTTTTCAAACATCACTAGAAACCTTGAGTAGCAAGTTTACAGCTGAGTGCTAACTATATTCATTGCTTTCATATAATGTTACCTCTCTGTTAGCTTTGTGTAACGCACAAAGTTAATTTAGTCATGCATGCGTGGTTACTTTGGAGAGAAAAGGTTTGAATTCTTCTTGTCATGATATGTTTGTAATGTGACTAAATGTCATAGAAGATTTTCTCTGGTTACTATTTATGGCAAAACTCCCACCCATTATGGGGAGGTGGGGGTGAAAGAAATTTTGCTTGGCAAATATTATTGGAGTAAGTGGGCTTTGATGTGGAGCAAGCACTGGCTCTATGGACTGAGTGCCTTTTCTTTTTAACAAATGTTCTATGAAATTAGCTGTTTTTTAACCAAATCTTTCCAGTCTGTTTGCAATTGTACCTGCGCCCAGTGATAAAGGAGGCTTGCAGTTTAAATAGATGTTATATGTTCAAACTCCTGAAAGGTGAGGCTGTCAACCAGGAATGCAGATGGACAAAGTGGCCCTTATCGTACATTGAACAGAGTAATCTCATACTAAAAAGAAACGGGATACAACTGCATAGACTGAATGCAGAAAGAATGAAAAGAACTTATAATACTGTTCTGAGTCCCATGATCAATCACTCCATCTGACTGTGATACAACAGATGTGATTAATGATCATGTCAGAGTATAACATTTTGATACAATATTGTCTATTAAGTATTTCATTTACATCATTTAACATTACATAACTCATATATACTTCTGAAATACTGCATTTTGAAGGAGATAGTATGGAAATAATGTGCATATTTGAGGCTAAACTTGAAAGTGAGATGTTGTTGGGTTGAAGTGGTAATTCTCCTTCCTGCTATAAAATAGATTTCACTGAACATCAGCTATTCAGTGTCACAGAGCAGCAATCAATAGAAGCAGGTTGATAGAAACCAGAATCATTTGATGCTTTACCACAGCACCACCACCATAATCAAGGCAGTCAAGTGTGATACATTTAGTTCATACAGCAGTCATTGGACCCAATATACCTTGTCATCGGGGGAAAATTATCCTGGATTGGGAAGGCAATCAACTAGTTGTGATATAATCAAAAAACAACAGCCTCAGCTGCTCAGTGGAACACATAAAAGCACTATCCATGATGCAGCCTAGATCTCAGTTTACCCCAAAGACTTTTATTGACAATTACTGTGCTAAGTAAACAAGTTCTCAGAGCTCCTTTAAGTCTCTTACACTCGAGTGCTGAACATTAAATACAAAGAATTCATGACAACAAACATGAAATAAGTGCAGCTGTTTAGGCATCAGGGAGTAGTGCTGGCACTGGTCTGTAAGCTGTCCCTTAAATACCACAGAGTCAATTAACAAGTAAGTGTTAAGCATTTTGGATGGGTCTGCAGTACAGAGGGATAGTTGTGTATCTGCCCCTGTCTTTGTGTGCCAGATGAAACTGGTATGGCAGCTCCCTGCCCATTTTTTTTTACTGTGGGCTTTCAACTTCCTTTAGTTTTCTTGGCAAAATGATGATAAACTTTTGGGCAGTGAATCTCAAGGAGGATAACATGAGTCTTTGAAAGAAAATAGACTTTCCCAAAAGGAAAACCTGCTCATCACACCAAGATCTTCCCTCTTCATCCCTCTCAGTCATTCATCAGATATTCTAATTCAAATTACATTCAAATTCAAAAATCTGACATTGGCTGCCAAGTCCTTTAGGATATCCACTAGTTGTGAGAAGCACTATATAAATGCAAGTCTTTCTTCTTGAAATAACTTTGCAACAAACATTATGCAAGACATGAACTTAAAAAAAGAATCAAGTTGACACTCCAGGTCCTGTACTGAAGGAGCACTGCACTGGCAGAGGTTTCAGATATGATAGCATAACAAGACTGGCATTATCTGCTTATTCAAGTCAATGTGAACGATCCTCCAACATGATTTCAAAGAGGAGCAGGGGAGTTATCGCTGATTTCTGGATCAATATTTGTCACATGACCAACACTGTAATAAACAAATGGTCTGTTCATTATCACACTGTGGCCTGTGGGAGGTTGCCTTGTGCTATGTGGCTGCCATGTTTCCTACATTATTCAGTGACACTTCAAAAACCATCTCATTCACTGTAAAGTGCTTTGAGACATCATCATGTAAAGGACAATATAAATACAAGTCTTCCTTTATTTGATTTGAAAGTCTAACATCTGTAGATTTATATGCCATATAGAAATTAAACGTGTCGTCTCTTTTAGAATTCTTCTTAATCTGATGTGGGTAAATGTTTACATTTAGCTGAACAACACTAGTGATGTACATCGGTGCAAATGTATTTCTGCTCCACTGTTGCAGCAAGGGAAGATTTAACTTAGCAGTGACATGATATTTCACTTTGCCTACTATTTTGCATGGTTTAAAATGTTATGGTTTTGCACTGGATTTCTTAACAGTCTTCTTCAAGAACAGCATCTGAACAACAACATTACTGCAAAATTGAAATTTCAAGTTGGAAAAAAAAGTATTGTCCCTTGAAAACATATTAAATTAAAAACTTTTTTTTCTTAAATTTCCTTTTAATGAACTTTTAATGTGTTCCAAGTTCGGTAACCTTCTCTGACTGCAAAATGAATCACGGGATTAGAGTAAAAACTTTTTATAGGTATACAGTTTACACAAAGACAAAACAGTTGCTCAGTTTGCTGAAATGTCATGGATTTTACTTTCTCCACAGAGGACACTGTAAAGTAGAACAGTCAGACCTTTAAAAACCAATGAGTGGTGACACACTAAGTGATGCTAAGCTACACTGAACTTAGGTAGAACAGTAATTGTATAAGTCAGTCATCTAGGGATATGTTCTGAGTTTAATAGGTTTAGTGCACATATGCCACCCATTCTTTCATAGACACATTCTCCTCGCCGTCATTTATTTTTTACCCTAAACTCTTTATTCTTTCTAACAGAACACAATTCCAACAATGACATTTTACCACAAATCCTTACCTGCTGTCATTTTTCTTTCAATGTTTTAATGCAGATAAGCACTTTATTATCTTCCTGTCACACCAGTCAGATGCAAGGGCATCTTCCTTGAAATTGTCAATGTGATCCAACTCTCAGTAGAATTGCAGTCGTAGTAACTGAAAAAGTGACGGACTTTCCTTATTACAAAATGGTTCTTCTTAAAATGTTTCTCTGAGGAAATTATCCTGTATTCGACTGAAATTCTTTTACTGTTGTTTCATGCTCATTGCCACTATTTTGTCTGACAAATGGGAAAACAAAAATATTAACTGCTCTTTTCAGAGGAGTCTTATACTTTTTACTCTGACTGTATTCCTTCAAAAACCGATATTAAATTGCTTGGATGGAAAGGCAAATAAAATTTTGCCTGGAGGACCATCGACAGTGGGATTTTTTAGATGAAGATGGCCACTTGAGTAGGAATTTCCATCTGGACTCTGCTCATTTCCTTCATTCTCTCTCTCCCGGTCAAAGCAAATGTGGACTTTACTGGATAAAATGAACCAGACAATAGAAAGTGAGGTAACTACATGTAATGGACCAACCAAATAGGTGGGGTACAATGTGAGATTCAACTGAATTTATCTAATCCAATTCAATATCTGACAATTAAAACTACTTCAGAGTCCAATCCATGCTGACTGTGCTGTTTATGGTGGGATGTGTTAGCAGGGGACTAGTCTTATGAGTGCCTAACAACCAATTAAAGCTGAGGTGCACTGCTTGAAGAAAACAGAGTGCTCTTAAAATGGGGGGGGGGGGGGGGGGGGGGGGGGTAAGGGGAATATGGCATGCAAATACAAATGGCAGGAGATTGGTGGCAGCTATGCTTGCATAATCTGACTCCATACAGGAAATGAAACTGATATCTATCAACCGTGAGAGTGGCTGCCCCTGCTAGTAGAGATGCAGTCCACACCCAGGGTTCTCTGGGTATCAGACAAAACGTAATCATATGAGTCTTTTGGGAGGTGGGGTGATGCAAAATTGGATTTGCACTGCACTCAGATGACATCTTCACAGCCAACTGGGACAGAAAAAGGGGGTTATTGTAATTGGTCAGTGGAAAGGGTGGAATGGATAGGTGAGAAGGAAAATGGACAGGTTAGATCAGGCCAAGGAGGCGGGGATGGGAGGGAGAACTGGACATGGATGAGGTTAGGGGTCGGGAGATTTTGAAGCTAGTGTCTCAATATTCCACCTCGGGAATTGACAGCACACTGGCATCAATATAGAGTTCACCAGCTTCAAAACTTCCCAACCCCAAACTTCATCCCTTATCCATCCCTCCTTGACCTGACCTAACCTTTCCATCTTGCTTCTCAGCTATCCGCTCCACCTTTCTTACTGACCAATCACAATAACCCCATACCTGCATCCACCTATCACCATCCCACTTACCCTTCCCGCATCCACCTATCACCATCCCATCTACCTTTCCCCCAGCTCCACCCCCTCCCTCAAACCCCAAAGGTTATGTGCCTTTGGACATTTTCCTCTACATTAAAGATACAACCTAAAAGCAAACTTGTGTGTGCAAGGAAGAGAAAATTAGTTTATGACAATAACTCACACGTACATTTATAAATAACTTACCCTTTTTACAACTGTCACTGCAGTTCAATATCTATCCGGAGAGTTGTCACATTTTACTGACATGTTAAAATCTACATATAGCTTAAATATTGCAAAGTTTTCAGATATCTTTTATTTTCTGTCAATGTTTACTTGCTGCACTTTCCATGCTAATTGATTAACGCTTTTAAATGTTTGGCTGAGCAAGCTGTTGAGCCATTTTAAAAACAATGAAGGAGTTGTATTGGCTGGAGGCTTTAAATAGTCAGATCTGAATTTGAAGTTCATGACAATTGGTAGGTTAAATTCAAACCTGAGTGACCAAAACCAGTTCTCCCTTGTCTCTATTACTAAATATTTCAAAATTGAAGAGTGTGTTATAAAACCAGAAAGAACATTTCTAATTGGAGCATACTAGGATATCATCCACAATCTTATCTTGCATTCAACTGCATCAAAATGTTCCTTTCTTAATGTTGCTGCATTTTTTTTTCTCTTTGCTTAGAATATTCTGATTATTGTTACCAGTTGTAACCCAAATCCAGTCAGAACCAACTCCATGTCCTGCCACCTAACAGCTATAATCATAAGATTTATGCATTACAACACGTGTTTTATACACCTGGCCAAATTATTTCATCATCTGAGCATTCCTCTTTCTTGCTATGGGTGTGCCAGATGTTGCTATGACTCACAACTGATCACATATGAAATTAAGTTCATTTACAGACCAACAGGATATAAAACAATCAAGACATTTTTGGTTTCACGGTATTTGGGACTTGTGTTCCGCTCTGTCAATTTTAACAAATTCAGTGATCCATATAACTTAGGGAGCAAAACTGTTGAACAATTACATAAAATTTTCAATAATTTGTAAGTTACTTTGTCTTCCCTGTGCTCTACAATTTTTGAATGGAAATCTGTACAAGAATCCTGGTCTATAAAATCTTTACTAAAGATCAGTTCCAAAAAAAGTCTCATGTTGGATTGGATAACTATAACATGTACGAATTCCTAACTCCAAAACCAAACTAATGCTAACAAACACAATGAAGGGAAAGATTTCACACACGATTAATACAAATGAATAGCGCAGAGGTGTTTGAAGCATCACAGTATGGGTGCATGGTGGAAGGTTCATTTTGGCAGTATATTATTCAGTGAATAAACTAGCACTTACTTGATTTATGAAGCAGAGTTATGTCGAGGAGGAATTCATGTTTAGCTACCTGCAAAGGGATCTACAGTAGCCTGAATGAATTATTTCACATGGAATGAAAGGTGATCTGGTGTGGCAGCAGCCCAGCTTATTTGTGCCCATCCTTTGAGAAATG
Source organism: Hemiscyllium ocellatum (assembly GCF_020745735.1). NCBI lineage: Eukaryota > Metazoa > Chordata > Chondrichthyes > Orectolobiformes > Hemiscylliidae > Hemiscyllium > Hemiscyllium ocellatum. The sequence continues at coordinate 139,810,892 of NC_083401.1, forward strand.
TAATATATGGAATAGGTCAGCTATCCTCTTGGGCCTGTTTCACCATTCAATTAGATCATGGCTGATATGCAACCTAATTACATATATTTTTCCCATATCCCTTACAAACTTTCAAGAACACAAGCCAATCAATTTCACACTTTAAAATTGCAATTCACCCTTTTATCAATCATTGTCTAAGGATGTATCTCCTATTTTTGCACCTGAAAGCTGTCATTACATTCAGGTTAGGAGCTGAAGTCAGCCAGTTGGCTCCTCAAGCCTGCTTTACCATTCAAAAAGATCATGGCTGATATCATTGTGGTCTTAACTCACTTTCTGGATGACCCCCTCTACCCTTTGCTGTCAAAAATTTCCATACCTCTGCCTTAGAGGTATTGAAAGCCTTGCTTTAGGTAAGAGAGTGCATCAAATATACAGTCCTCTGAAAGAAAATAATCCTTGTGTCCTAAGTGTGAGACTTTATTTTTAAACTGTGTTCCCAAGTTCTAAGCTCTGCTACAAGAGAAAACTTCCTCTCAGCATTTCATGTGACTTTTCATGTGATGAAGGAGCAGCGGTCCAAAAGCTAGTGCTTCCAAATAAAAGAAAAAATGGGTGGCACAGTGGTTAGCACTGCTGCCTCACAGCGCCAGAGACCCGGGTTCAATTCCCGCCTCAGGTGACTGACTGTGTGGAGTTTGCACATTCTCCCCGTGTCTGCATGGGTTTCCTCTGGGTGCTCCGGTTACCTCCCACAGTCCAAAGATGTGCGGGTCAAGTGAATTAGCCATGCTAAATTGGCCGTAGTGTTAGGTAAGAGGTAAATGTAGGGGTCTGGGTGGGTTGTGCTTTGGCGGGTCGGTGTGGACTTATTGGGCCGGAAGGCCTGTTTCCACACTGTAAGTAATCTAATCTAATCTAATCATCTATTTTACATGTTTTCCTCTAGTTACTCTTATAAACTCCAAAAGATTTAGTTCCAATATATCCAACCTTTATAGAGCCATAGAGTTATATGGGATAGAATCCTTTGGTCCAACTCACCCAGGCCGACGAAATATCCTAAACTGATGTAGTCCCATTTGCCAGCATCTGGCAGATATCTCTTTCTATTAATATATCCATCCAGATGTCTTTTATATTTCATAATGTACCCACCTCCACCACTTCCTCAGGGAGTTTGCTCCATACATGCACCATCCTCTGCATGAAAAAGATTGTCCCTCGGGTCCCTTTTAAATCTTTCCCCTCTCACCTTCAACCTACACCCTTCAGTTCTATACTCCCCTACTCAGAGAAAAAGACTTCGGTTATTCACTCTATTCTTGTCCCTCATGATTTTACAAATATCTGTAAGGTCAGCCCTCAAATAATCACCTCATCGCAGGAATTAGCACAAGACACTATTCAGACCACAGCTGAAATACCAGTCTTGGTCCCCTCGGTTAAGGAAGGTTATAGTAATGTTGGAGTCAGTCCATATAAGGTTCACTAGGTTGATTCTGGGTTTGAAGGGATTTTCTTAAAAGGGGAGGTTGAGTAGATTGGGTTTGTACTCTTTGGAGTTTAGAAGAATGAAAGGAGATATCATTGAAACATATACTGTTATTGAGGGGGCTTGGCTGAGTAGATGCAAATGATTTCTTCTCTTGTGGAAGAGGTTAAGACCAGAGGGCATAATTTCAGAACAAGGAGTTGCTCATAGAGATAAGACTTTCTTTTCAATCAACTCAACTGGAGAATTCTTTACTATAGAGGGCTTTTGAGGCTAGATTACTAAGTATGGATATATTTGTAATTAGGAAGGCAATCAATGATTATGGAGATAATGAAGGAAGTGGATTTGATGATTATCAGATCAGACATGATCTCATTGAGTGGTGGCTCAGACTCAATCAGCCAAATGGTCTACTTTTGCTTCGACATCTTATAGACTTCTAGTCATGTTAACTTTCTTTTTGGTGTTTCTAAAGCAATTAGCTCCTTCGTTAAATAAGGAGACTAAAATTATGCATTGTGCTCCAGATGTACCATACATCTGGAATAAGTTATCATTTTACATTCCACTCCCCTTGCAACATGCACAACATTCCATCTACCTTCCTAACCACTTATTGTATGTAAATTTATGCATGCAGTAAACACCCAGATCCCTCTTATTCTTCGGAGTTCAGTAGCTTCTCCAGAAAATTAATATGCTGCTCTTCTGTTAGTCACAGCAACGTAGACAAGTTCACATTTTTTAGACATTATACTTCATCTCTCTAATTTTTACCCACTCACAACCTATCTATGCCCTTTTTGCAGTCTGTCTATGTCATTTTCACAAATTACTTTGCCACCCATCCTTCTGTTGTGCACAAATGTAGCAACCATAATTTAATTCCTTTATTCAAGGTATTGATGAAGTTTGTAAATAGCTAAGGCCTCTGCATTGATCCCTCTGGCACTCCACTAGTAAAATCTTACCAAATCAAAAGTGATCCATTTATGCTGACTAATTTTACACTAAGCCCCCAGGTCCTATATTCTTCAGTGAAAATGGATTATATCTATTGACGTTTTCTGATTCCCTTAATATCTTGAAACCTTTGATTAAATCACCTAGTCTACTAAAGTTAATCAAATTCTTCCATAATTTTGAACATTTCAATCAGATTTTTTTAAACTCTCTGGACTAATAATAAAAAAAATTAAATTTATATAGCAATGTCTAGGTCTCTCCGCTCAGCATTATTTAATTTTTTTTATGATTGCATGCTATTTTTTCAATAGTTTACTCACATTGAAAGTTGTTGAGTATCTATTTGTCCAATCTATTGTTTTTTCTCTTTAAGTTGTTTAGCATCCTCTTTACGCATCACAGGTATTTTTTCCTTCTACAGATTTTGGTATACACCATACCCAGACCCAGATAATTTATTTCAGTAAGAGCAGTGGTTCCAATTGAGAATTCATTGTTTACTTCCTTGCAGTTTGAAAATCAGCCACTAATCCCTGTTTACCATACCTCAGCTGTTAAATTCCCTTTCATAAATTCATTTTTTGTTCTCTTTGTTCCTGAAATTGCAATATGGGCCGATGCAAGTCATGCCCCAAAACATTAAGATATAGACCACTCAATCCTGAAATGTAACTTCCAATTTTCTGTGGCCCCAAAGTGATCAAAAAAACTTGAACATACTATTTTTTTCATCTATTTTAAAGCGTACCACAAACATTTTAATTTCAGCTACTGATATTCAACAAATTAATCAATTTTGGTCTTATGTTGTGAACAAATCTAAACTCAATATCATTATTATTAACAATGTAATATTTTAAGGCTTCCTGCCTTTAGCCTCATAGACAATTACTTTGATGCATTCTACCTAGCCTGTAAATTACACATACATCAATCCAGATAAACTTGCACTGAAAAGATTTAGAACACATATCATCTTTTGGTAAGATTATACAGAAACAACTATTTTGGTGCAGTAACATCAATACACCATTTGGAGCAATTGGCACAAAATTCAAGGTTACAGATCCACATCCAGGGGCTGTTTTGAGTGCTAGACAGGGAGACTTTCACAGTGGAAATAAATGTTGAAAATTTAAGCAGATTTGGCACACAATTTTCTGTTAATTTATATGAACAATCACAAAATTATGCACCTAAATTTCTGATTGATTCCTAGCAGTAACAAATTAGAAGTAATTTGATATTCTCCTAGAAAGTCAATGCAAAATGATTTCACTCAATGGGTATTTATTCCAATAAGGGATTCAAATCAAATTCCCAATAGCACTGAACAATGCTTAAACTATTACACCATCCAGACCACTTGAAGTTATCAGAGAATAAAACTGTCCAGGAAAAGTACAATTTGTCACTGTCAGTTTTTGTTTCCTATTCACTTCACCTGAGACTGATAACAGCCAATTTCACAGCATTGGATGAAATGTAGAAGAAGCAATAGTTTAAAAACAAAACAAAATTACTTAACAGTAGAGCTCATTAAATTATTTAAACACACTTGCAGGGAAAAAATAATTCAAGCCAAGGTTCAATGAACATACACAATCAGGTTCCAAATTAAAGAATAATAAAACATGCCTCATTTCTTCTTGGTTTCAGAGATTGTCCAGGAAAAGAAAATACAGTGAAATTGAACCTTATTTTCTCCATTCTGTCTCATTGTAGTACATCCTGGAGCTCATTACCACAATTATGTTATGTTAAATAAGAAAAAAAAAACTTTTTCCCTGTTGATTAAAATTGCACTTCAAGATGATCTTCATGTTGCAAACCTGCCCTCCAAACATCAGACCATTTTCATTACATATTGCAGACTAATAAACAAGATGTATCTACCTAATTACAACTTGATGTAGAACTGTTGTAAAGAAAGTAGGGGTAAATCCACATGTGGTTTTCATCATCCTTTTAATAATTACCAATTTATTATGCATAACAGGGACAGCCTATTCATTAAAATATGCATGCTCATGCCCCAAGTAAGTATAATGAACTCGCACAATGAACTGAACCTTTCCTTCAGAAGTACATTAATGAGTCAGGCAGCCACAGAATGCTGATTTTTACTGACTTGCACTGTTTTACAAGCTCCAACAGAAGAAATGCAAACCTGTTTTTGAATAACCTTTTTAATAAAACATGTATCCTACACATTGGTATATCTTTCTGAAATGCATAAGTTATTGATTTGAGAAAAAAAGCTTTTTATGCCAAATCTGATACTATGTGTTCCTGTAGTGCAACTTGCCTGAATTCTGTGTTGTCAGGCTATCTAACATAATGATCAGAAATTTCATTCTCTTAAATAATGAACCAAAATGTCTTTGCCTGTGATTCTCACCACTAAATTGATTCCCAAACACTAATTCCAGCCCTCTCGTGCTTCCTGCATCTCCTGTGCAGTGTAATCTGTATGCCTCACTCTGTCTAAGCATCCTATACTTTGTGTGTCCTTGTTTACTATGATCTGCACACGTGACCACAATAAATCAAATCAAATCTAACCATTGAACCAGACTGTTCACATCTTTGACATCCTACTTGACCTCAATTTCTGACCCCATATCCTCTCCATCACGAAGATTACCAAATTCTACATCCACTCCATTGTCTTGTTCTGCCCCACATGGAAACAACTCCTGCAATTAGTTCCAGACTTTACTGTCCTGATGCTCTACTGGCTGGTGTTTCACTCTCCATACATCAGAGCCAATGCAAAACTCTAGCGCCTATACTGAACACACATAAACTCCAGTGCACCCTTTATTGGCCACACTGATCTACATAATCACTTAGCACATCAACAACTCAGATTCACATTCACATAGTACAATGCTAAAGATACGAAATAAATTCAAGGTGTTGATGTTGCTGTTTCAGTGAATAAGTTCACCATATGGAGTGTCTCTGAGTAGTCAGAGAAAACTGGAACATTTTAAAGGTTCATGTTCTTGATGTCTCCTCAGGGATCTTTCTACAGCATCCCCAGACTTTGGAAAGGGCAAGAAATAAATTGAGCAATGCTTCTTCTTCCAATGCCATCCATTGCTGGTTTCTGGGAAGTGTGGTTCAGGATATTGGCTGAAGACAGAAACAACTTCAGTTGTGGTGCCCACCACAGTCAATGATTAGGTTATAAATCAACGATGGTGAATAAGATAAAGTATAAGAGGTTTGGTGAGTTCATCTGTTTGAAGGGTAAATCAGTTAATGTGAACAAATAATACTTGTCCTGCGGTGTTGTCAACATCGTCTGGCAGTGTCATCAACATCTTCCAGCCGCAAGTTTGTTTAACCCTCTGGTATAGTGCACCATAAATTGAGCCCTGCTATTCCCCCAGAGTTGTACCCCTCCCTCAATTTACTTGATTTTCAGTCCAAAGTTTATAGAAAGCACGAACCAGGATTCTGTGCTCATGAGTGGTTATGACTTATTATAGATAGACAGACTATGACCATAGGTAAACAAATATTCAAATATAACATGACTAACTAAAATTATAATCTCTTGTAAACGTCATCTTCCGCACACACACATTACGGGTGGAGTTAGAAAAAAATACTGGAATTTCAATTTGGTGATCTTTGCCTCCGGGTTCTGATACCAAGATGATCTTTCTTTGGCTGGTCAGGCCCTTGTTCAGTTGTTCTTTCTCTGAAAATTTCCACTGGCTTGTAAGAAATATAGAATGGCTGATTGACATAGAAACTGTCTCTGATTTATCAGTTCAAAAGTCATGGCTTAAAGTTATTGTTGCAGGAAAGGTAATTGGGTTTCTTCAGGTTTGACTGTACAGATCAGGAAACTTCTACGGTGGGAGAAGATTTGCACATTTCTCTCTCTCTCTCTCTCTGTAACTTGTTTCCAGCTCCAAGCTGCTCAGTCATCTGAGAATCAATCACAGAGTTGTTGGCAAGCAAAAGATCATTGTCATTGTTAACTAGTCCACAGGCCAGTCAACTTCTTGTCGCTATTAAGAGCTGCAGCAGTACACACTTTTGGCTCCAGGTCATCTGCAATCTTAACATTAATTACCGCTTGTTTAAACAGTTATTAACAATGCCTGCCATAGGCAGCTGGTTACTTGCTCTCAAAAGTTCAACCATTCTTTAAAACACTGGTTTTTAAAACAATTCTTTAAAAACACAACCCCAAAATGACATTGTCCTTAAAACACATGCCTTTTCCTGCACATTGAAACTGGTTGAGACTTCAGTTTTTTTCCCTCTTATGTGGCTGATCAGGAATCTCACCCACTCTTATGACCTGCCAATGTGAATGTTGGCTGATGCTCACCTTATTTCGCAATGTTACAAACATATATTCCATGGCCATCACCTTGGACTTGAACCTACAGTTTCCAGAAAAAGGGGCCACTATTTCAGCATCACAATGTTTCCTATATTATCAAAGTTAAAAATCACACAACATCACGTTATCGTCCAACAGGTTTATTTGGAAGCACGAGCTTTCGGATTGCCGTTCCTTCATCAAGTCATTGTGGAGAATAAGATCTTATAGTCCACAACCACCTGATGAAGGAGCAGCGCTCCAAAAGCTAGTCCTTCCAAGTAAACCTGTTGTACTATAACCTGGTGTTGTGTGATTTTTATCTTTGTACATCCCAGTCCAACACCGACATCTCCAAATCTATATTATCAAAGTAACGACAGAAATGATGAACAAATGGCAAGGACACAAAAAGACCGTCAGGTTTTCCCAAGCAAAGAACAGTGGAATTCTCTGTTCTGTGCTTTTGAATCATCGGTCAGGGAAATGAAGAGGTGGATTTCAAAAAGATGTAGATCTCCCAGAAACACTTTCCAAATCCCGAAGGTACCTAAGTAACTCCAAGAGGTGATTAATTTATTATAAATACAAATGGTAATGAACCACTACTTATGCTAATAGACACTAAGATAAATCAAAAGTGAAGAAACATGTATGATGAGAGAAAGAACAACCTACCCCAAAAAATGAAACCAGATAAAGAAACAGAATTAGAAATAAATCATCCTATAAAATTGTCATTCCAAACATAAATTCTGATTTTTTTTGCGATAAGTATCAGGTAATAATTGCATTGTGAGGAAATGTTACAACACTCTACTGGCTAGGGCTGAATAGTTGGTTTCTAAAGAATAATTATTTCATTAATTATCATAAATGTGTAGATAATTAAGAATGCTGCAATTATCTATTGCACAACTAAAACATTAATTAAACTAAGTATTAGGCCTGATTAATATTAAGACAATCTATGACACCATGCATCTGTTCATAGCTAGTCACATTTTCCCTCAATTCAATAAAACATTCATCACAAGTCTTATGTATAATGGGTAAATCATTGCCCCTAAATACTGAGTAGGCAACTGGTCAAAAAGCACAGAGTTTGGGGACAGGGCTAAAACGTTGGAGATTTTTATCTTTAGCCCACCCTTCATATGAGTGAAGCTCCTTACTGACAGTACAATTGTAGTTTTGCTCTCCATTTAGTCAGAGTTGTAATTTAGAAAATCAGTGAGTTTAGATTTCATCACGTATCATGAAGATAAGCATAACCATTAAGCTTAACATGAACAGTAATCATTGTAAACAGAGTGGGATGTTAGAAACTTGGTGAAGATTGAGTTTTTTTACTTCAGTGTTGAAAAAAATCTTGTCTCCACAAATCTGACTCAGGAAGAAGTACCCCAAATGGTAAGACATTCAAAGTTGGGAAAAAGGGCACTAACTGAAGTTGGGCCCACCAGCTCTGTAGAAAACCAAAATGTCTTTTCAGCCCCTCACTCATGTCCATGGCTCTTCAACCTCTTCATGCCACCTTAGTGTCAACTCATGAGCTCCCCTATATCGTCCCTGTGCCAATTAATACTGATTCATGCTAAACAATGACCCCACTCACCAGCTTTACCCTTACATAGAGCCGACATCTCATCATGTATTCACCATGGGTAGACCTCAGAAGTCAAAATGGAATAGAACAAACCTATTTTATCATTAAACATTTTACTATTTTTACATAAAGACACCTCAATTGATAAAATCTCATTTAATACATTTAAATCCCATCATTCTGAATCCATTTTAAAATCAAACATTTCCTTTGATACTTAATCCCTTATAAAAGCAAACATTTGCATTCATCACCCAATAACAGACAGCTAATTTCATTTAACCTCTTTGACCGATTAATCAGTGAAATGACAGTCCTCTCCAGCCCCAATCCACTGTAATAATGGGTTGTGGAAGCAGTCAATCAACAATAATCCTGTGTTGACAACCCTCAGCCTTAAGCTGATAAACACATATTGAAATTGGAAGCGCTGATTTCTCCAACTGAAGGTGGTTGTTCATACTGTAAAATTAAAAGGCAGATTATTTGAAAAATTTGATACCTTGACCATTCCAAAAACCTTATCCACTTTTTATAGACATTCATGCCTATCTTTAACAATCCAAAAAGGCTACCTGACATCTCCACAGGTTACCTAGCCTCTCCCACAGGAATACATAACCAAAGCAAGAAACTTTAGCTAATTTAGACCTATCCTCCAAATGTATCAATCCAAAAATTATGTTTCAGGACCAGGAGCGATCAGAATTGCTTTGAAGGGACTTGCACTTTTGAATGTACTACTGTCACTTTGGAGCACAATAGGTGAAATACCTCCTGATTGACGAGGTTACAATTCACTTTCCTAAACACGCGTGGTTCAATTTCAGCAGTAGGAATGCAAACTTCAAAGTGCCTCCTCATGTCCATAGGTGTCACGTTCTGTTGAGTGCAGCTGTGCTGTTGCTGGCTGAATGCTCAACAGGCTGTCCCTTTCCCTTCCTAAAATGGACACTGTACTAGTCAGAAACATGGAGTTGATATCTCTGCAGGAATTTGCTGAAAAGATCCCCAGATGTACAAACATTATAAACAGTGAAAAGAAAGAGAATTCAGGCTTTTGGAAATGACACTGGAAGACTTAAAGGATAGAAGCCATTTATCTGTCAGTAGTCTACAGGTGGCTAATCTGGTCAGGATGCTAGTTAATGGAGTCTGGCCTTTGGATTTGACTGCAGCAGTGTTGTAAGTATTCAACAACAACATACAGAAAGCCAGCACCTTCCTGCTCACCACAAAAACCACCATATTATGCACTGCATCATAGCCTCGTTGCTGCCTTTCAACAGTTTCTTGCATTTAGAATAGATTTCACCACAAACACAATAAAACAAAATCACCAACATCATTTACTCTTTTGAAAGACATGGTGGCCCACAGCTACGGAAAGCAGAGGAGCCAGAAAGCACAATAACCACTTAAACCTGTTATAGAGATACTGCTCGAGGATGAAGCCTTTGCAATGCAATGCCATCAAGAACATTCAGAATTACAATCTATTTCAGATGTATAATCCTTTTCAAATCCCATCTCTCCCTCATGCTTTTATCTTGGCATGAGATTCCAGAAAGCCAACCTGTATATCCTCAATGTAACGACTGTTTTCATTTAATTTTTGGTCTTCAGATACTCAAGAAATATTACCTGGCCAGACAAATCCTCCTCAGAAGCAAGGGCAAGAGCTGAACCAGGTCTCTGAGAAATAAGCACAGTCACCTAATCTGAAAATTACACTCACTAACTCAGATTCCCGAACTGTATTTTGGTTGGGATCTGCATGTCATAATTCATTGGGCACAGGTGAGCTGTAGCCAGATTTGGAGAATTGTTTGCCAGCCCCACAGAATGTGAGCAGGGAGGTGTGTTCTGATGCAGGGCATTCTAAAGAGGATAAATTGACCAACTGTAAAAAGCTGATAAGAATGCAAACTGAAACTCTTAGGGCACTGACAAGCTTGTCAGACAATCTCTTGTGATTGCCAAGGTGTACTGGTGAGGACTCTGCATAGAGCTTGGATCCTATTCCTTCCAGTTTTGAACTGGAAGACAACTAATTTCATGATAGAACTGATGGCTGCTATCACAATTTCCATTGCAGTACAGAGAGAAGAAAACAAATACCTTAAGAGCTGCAGAAGGAACTTGATGAAAAACGTCTTGCCATTATGGCAGTAGATATCAAGTTATAGATATTTTATTATCATTCATTTTAGAGTTAGTGGCATGCAGGTTTGGTCTGCACCTAGGAGGGGCATGAAGCATGAAGAGTTACAATAAATGGTCAAACACATCATAGGTTTATGAAAGGCAGGACACGTTCATCTAGAATTCTCTGAGGACATTATGAGCACGATGGGTAATGGGGAAATGGTGGAGGTGGAGTACCTGGCTTTCCAGAAGGCATTTAACAAAATGCCGAACAAAAGGCCACCACATAGGATCAAGGTGTGCACAGTGTAACATGTAATGGATTAGCATGACTAGAGGTTTGGTTAACCAACAGAAAGCAAATACTGGGGATAAATGGGTGTTTTTCTGGTTGGACATCAGTGGCAAGTGATGTGTCTCAGGGTTCAGTGTTGGGACTGCAACTGTTTACAATTTACATAGATGATTTGAAGTTGAGGATGAAGTACAGTGTGTCAAAGTTTGCAGATGACAGTAAGAGGAGTGGTAGAGCAAAGTATGTAGAGGTCACTGAAGTCTGCAGAGGGAGAAAGAAAGGTTAAGTGAATGGGCAAGAGGCTGGCAGATGGATCACAATGTTGGTAAATGTAAGGTCATCTATTTTAGTAGGAATAACAGCAAAATGGACTATTACTAAATGGTGAAAAATTGCAGCATGCTGCTGTGCAGAGGCACCTGGGTGCCTTTGTGCATGAATCACAAAAAAATGGTTTGTAGGTAATTAAGAAGGCACACATGAGGGAAACCTGAACATAGTAGAGCCATGTGAAATTAGTATTGAGCTCAAAACAGACTCCATTTTTACTGGAAAGAGGGATCTTATCTCAGTGAGCCAGGTCCAATCATTTTTAGGGTGCAGATATACTGTAAAAGGAGAATATGTTCTGTGCAATTAAGTAAACTGAACAGTCAGCCCTTTACAATTTGAAAATAGAAACAGCTGGCTTGCATCTAAATGTTGAAATAAATGTGTATGGAATTTCAATTGATGTTTGTTGATTTGCATAAAAATGCCTTTATTATAGTATTATTACAGCTTGACAGCATCCATAATCTGTTAACGCAATTTGGGCCCCTAAATTCCATTTAATTGACTGTTCGATGTGGTTATTACAGGATTAGCTGTCTTTGATGTGGAAGAATGAATAAAAATGTTTATTTTCATAAGGGATTAAATATTTGAGTGAATTTAAATATAATGCATGGGCTTTTATCAAATGCTTCAATTTGCTATGTTCTTATGATAATGTTTAACTAAAGAGAAAAAAAACTTTTATAATGGAATTTTTATTCAAACACCTACATTAATGACCTATTTAGGATAATAACAGAACTAAAAATGCAAAGATGTAAAATCAGAACTGAAGTTGCAGTTGCTTTTTTGTTCCCATTTTAGCAGTTTTTAAATTCTGAAACAAGAACCCATTTTTTTTGTAAAATGTAATGACATGGAAATTAAAGCTACTTTTTCATATATTGAAAGCATCAATAAAATAAATAAGGTTTTATTGATTTTTTTAGATGTTGAAAACAGAAGGAGAATATTTAGTGCTAAAAACTTATTATTTTCAGAGAAAACAACAAAACACTGCACAAGGTCATTCTTACTTGTTTGTGAGGTGAAAAATTAGAGCCACGATTCATTCTTCTGCAGTCAGTAATGATTTTCTTGCATGTTTCACCCTTGCCCTTGCTTCACAGACTTATACTGGACAATTTTATCTGTGCCATGAATTTCAGGTCAGATTTTTGCAGTCTCCTGCGTTAATTGAAGATTGTTTTTAGGTGTTGTCAATGTTTTAGCCAATTGCAGCCAGATATTTCAATGTCCTTTTGCCTTACATAAAGGATTTTAAATTTGCAATATTCTTTTAACATTTAATCAGCCTTTATACTAAAATATGAAGCAGAAATTATAATTAATGAATTCTTGGTTCATTATATTTCTCCAATTACAAACAATAGAAAATAAGGCAATTGTCAGTAAAGGTCAAGATGATCACTGCTGGTGGTTAAGCTATTTAATTCGCAGGGCTCTGTGTTGTATACCATTGGATGGCCTAAATCATAGACAGCTGCAAATTAACATGCAAATAGCAAAATATGCAATACTAATAGTTGGGCAGTAGCTGTGCATAATTATTGTGCCGTTACCAATAAAATATACACAACAGAGGCAAAAAAAAGCTTTACAATGAAAACATTTAAGACTAGCCAGACCTCAATTGAACCATCTGAATGTATTAGAGTATTGGGGTTGGCATTTAATGCTGGTGAAATTGTCCGTTCTTACCTCATATCTAAGAGCTGTTTCAGCTAAGGCAGTAAAGTGGCTCTCTTGTGGCCAACAAAACCAACATAAGATAAGTTGCCAACTGACTGCCTTCTGACAGGTAGGAAAAAAAGTCAAACAAATGGAATGTTACAATTATGCAGAGGATAATTTGAACTGAAAAAAGCAATTCTAAGCCCTAATGCAAGCCCAACAATGATTTCTTTTATGATTATTTGCATTCTGCAAATGGCAGAAAGAGGTTATGAACAGCCAAATTACACTTTGCCTGTGCAGCACATATATGGACATGCTCCAGAGTTACATGGAACTCTTTTTCCATTGTACACAGGATACTCATGTGAATGTTACAACAAAAAGCCTGTGAGAGAAATTGGAGGAAGTAATCTCGAAGGTCTGATGACATTCAACTATTCTCATTACACATCTTTGAATTAGAGTCTAGGCCAATGAAAGTATTAGCTCAGCAAGGAACCCATTTTCACAAATGAAATTAATTGTTAATTTTGCAAATGATTGTAGCAAGTTATTATTTTTGTGGTCTCTTTTGTCAATCTCTCCTTTTTATTTGAATAAGATTAATATGTGTTTTAAGTATCCATTATTGATAATTTTCTATTTTAACTGACATATTTATATGTTGTAGGAAAACAATTTTTCTTCAAAGCATGTTTCTGAATGGGAGTTTTGTTTCCTCTTAGCAATTCCATACTTGCCAATGTGCCTACTGGGCAAATGGACATGGAACTGCAATGAGTTGGCTTGGAGAGTTTCAAAGACCATGGACAAAGGAACATCAGTTGGCTGGAGGGCCATGGGAAGCTACTGTGTGGCATAGGAAAGATCTTTTGATCTTACCTTTCAATAGGTTCCTGAACCCACACTATGGTTCACAACCCATCAGATTGGTTATCAACCCAAGCCATGGAGATACTGTCAAAACTCGATAATACCTGGGGTGGGCTAGGAGATTCCTGTCCCCACTGTGGAGCTGGCTTGGTCAGGGGCGCAAGATGCAAGTTTACTACCTGTACCCTATCATGTAAAGAATTGTCAGCTCTGAAAATGGGGTCAGGAGTTCTGGAAAGGGGGCCCGTCCATTATTTTTAAACGGATCTGAAATTTTCTGAACTTGGCAAATGTGTGACTCTATTTTTACATCTGATGTGGTAAGTGTCATTTAAGAGATATATATCAACTAGGAAAAATATATTGAGTGCCTGCTGGAAAATTATAGGGTGGAAAGAAACTTTTGGGCAACTGTAAAATACTTGTGATTTTTTAAAAAAATGAATACACTTCATTTATGTAATAAAAGTAATTGTTCTACAGGATATGTTATTTTTAAAATATTAAATATACAAGGATTTCCTCCATTTGTCCTTTTTAATCAAATTGAAAATACCTGTAGAAAGAACTCATAATGAACACCAAGTAGAATCCAGCTGAATACAGAACTTTGCACTAGAGAAGGGAACAGCAAAAGAATGTCAATTTAGGACATTATTTAGGGGATCCTGGTTAAACGGCTAACACATTTTCGGAGTATAAATTTAATACTAGGTTGATTCGGTGGCCTTTCAGTTAAACATATTTTTAGGTTAACAATAATTAATGGGCATTTTTTTAAAATACAAGGGATTTTCTTAAGAATCCATGTGATATTTCATACTAAACAATTAACCTGATGCAACATTGTTAAGAATTATATACATGATCAAACAGGGGTAACTTTGTCAATTGTTGTGTACACTACAAAGACAATTCTGAAAACTCAATAACTCATCTTTTTACAATGTCAGAGACCTAAACATATTTTCAGTTCAAAAATATTTGTTTTGTGTATTGTCTCCTGTCAAGGCTATTTTGATTATGAATATTATTAAATTCACAGCATGGAATTGTGTAAGAAATCATCAATCATTTTAGACCTGAGCATGTTACCTTTTGGACTGTCATTTGAATCATTTTGAATTTTATTCTCTATAGAAAAAGAGCAGACTACTTTAGTTCAATGAACTAAAAATATATTTAAATAGATATATGATAGTATACAAAATATATACCTGCAAGAACTTCATTTTGTCAGCATCTTGTATTCCAGACAATTATAACAACATTGTGATGTTTTGGGGTTTCTCATTGTGTCACAATAAGGGGAAGCTTGTGGTAAATGTTAGAAGTCCTACAGTTAACACTTGACTGTCATTATTTAACCTTTTACACTAGTATTGGCTAAGATGATAGTGTAATAGGAATGCTACCAGACAAGGTAAGTATATCATTCCTCTATTTCATGTGCCTGGCTTCCATGGTGGATACCTTGCACCCAATGGTGATGATGCAGATAACACGTAAACTTTGTACCGCTAGCTCTCCTCCATGTTTATGTCATCTGATCCAACATTAAATAAATTGCTGATGGGCTGTGTACTCAGCACAGAGTCTGCATTTGTACACAGTTAGGATCAACTGAAGCTAACCTGCACTTCCACAAGGTGAAGTACACTTTGATTGATCCGGTTGTGAGAAATGGATGGGAAAGGTGTTCTACGAAAGAAGAAACAGGAGCAACAGGGGTAGCAGATCGCATAGTGTGGGCTCAAAGTTTCTCAGATATAGATCCAGAGCCTTTTTGTACACAATGTGCAAAAGAGGACAAAGGTCATTTTTATGCAGAGGGCCAGGACCACATATATTGGGTGCCTACTGGAATATTATGGGGTGGAAAGAAACTTTTGGGCAGCCATTATATTAATGCACTCACCTGTAAAATTTTTCCAATTTAAAAACAAAGTTAAAAACATAATTGAAGTGGATTAATTGAGTGTAATTAAGTAAGTGAACATAACTGAAGCCTCCAGATATTTATTGTAAAGTCAGTGAACTCCATGGCTATCTGTTTCCAATGTCATAAGCTTGGTCTTCAGGACTTGGTTACAGCATCAAATAAAGCCACTTGTTAGCAATTCCCTTTTCAGAAGTGGACATATACTCCCAGCATACACTGACAGCCCTAGTTGCCTTTGCGAAGGTGGTACCGATATCTCACTCTGCTGAATGCACCACACCCCAATTCATCATCTATCAACAAATCTAATCAAATGTATGTCAAACATACAGAGCTGATATACCTGACTCTACTAGACTTATCACTTTTACCATTAGCTATTAAAATGAAGCTATATGGCTTTCTAACATCTGGAGAGTCAACCAGTAAATCCGGTTAGACTTTCCCCTTGGAGGGTTCTCTATAATTAAGCACTCTCTGACTGATCCAAAGTCCTGGCCTCGGGGAAGGTGGCTGCTGAAAACTGCTGTCACCTCTGGACCCCAGTGCACCCTCCTCTCAACTCCCAGCCTACAGTTTCTCTGTGTCTTGGTTCCTAATGCATCTGCAGACCTGTATCAACTTCTCCGTCGCAATTGAACCTCCACTCTGGGATGCCATCATGACTTAGACCTCTGGTGTGTGCATCCCCAGCAGCAGAGGAAATATGCTAGCCTCTGATTGGTGGGAAGCCCTTGGTGGTTGAGGAATTTGATTCCATCAGGCCTCTCCCTGAGAAATGACAGGGATTTCCCCGCTCTGTCAGTGCATTAGTCCATTCTCAATCTGACAATCTTGGCCAATATATCAGTGTTGTCAAGAAAAGTCACACAAAGGTCATCAAATCTCTGCTTGTCGCCTTGCAATCCAGCTAGGCTCATCTCAGCTTAAATTGCTGCCATCACTGATGGGACTCTAAATGTTGAAAGGGATAATCTGTTCAGATTTCATAGGTATCCACTGAGTTGTGTTCTATGAGAGGATTGGTTGAGGTGCCACCTGACTGATTGGCGGTGGTTCCAAAGTGAGAACAAAATCCATACCATCCTCTCTACCAGCATGCAGCATTCCTGGTCCTACCACTGACAGTCCACCAGTGTTCCTGCTGCCAGCCATACAGAAGTGCTTCAGCTGAAACTGTTCTGAGGTCCCCTGCCAAGACTTCTGAAGTCTTCCTCCAACCCTTTCCCCCAGTTAGACTGCAGCCACAGGCATAGCACTATGTAGGAGTGCACAGGTCGGAGTGGCAATGATGGCAGTGGTAGAGTGTGTCAGTGGTGGTAGGTCAGTAGGTTGGCAAGTGAGTTGGTTGTTAGGCATATTTTGTTGTTGGAGAGTAGAATGGTACCATGGCAGAGGTGACAAATGGATTGGGAGTCAAGGCCAGAGTCATTGAGGGAGGAAGTGGTTAGTGAGAGTGATCAGAGATGTGTTTACATAGTTAGTCAGTGGAATTTTTTAGTCTAACCAAGTAAATATGCCAAAAATTGTCCAGTGCTTCTGATTCTAACTCTCAATTTCGGAGGGTCTAGAGAAGAAGAGGCATTGCCAGTTGGAATCATAAACATCATTTAGAATCCTCACAGAGGTCAAGACATGTATAAAACCGCAATATGCCTCTTGGTTTGGAAGTCTAGACTCCAAAAATCTGGAGACTGGAAGCCCTGGGCAATGCATGCTTCCACAAGTAATCATATTGGGAATTGGGAAGGATGGTGGGCAGATGGAGAAGAACTGAAGCCAATATAGTTGTATATGGCAGAAAGTAACAAAAAGGAGATATAAGTATTAAGAAATTATGCTGATCAAGGAGAATTAAGAGAAACTTAGAGAGTTAGGGGACAAATATAGTCAGAGAAGTACAAAATAATTACTAGACATAAAATAACAGCTAGGTAAGTAATGGAGAGTGGAGGTCTGTACAAATTACAGAAAACTTAGTAGCAGTAGGGGAGAAAAAGAAAGGACATGACTAACATTAAAAAAAAAGTAATTTGTAAAGCTTGAGACAAAGGATTACAAGAGATCTATAATGTTAATGGGATGTTCTGCAGTCACAAAGGCATGAAAAAGGCTGGTGAGCAATGTTTATGAAATGAATAAATAAGATTGACTAATAATATTGGAGATGGAGCTGCATCTAAACAAGTTTGCAAATAAAAAACACAGGATAAAGAAAAGCTTTTACATTGTGCACTGGCCAACCAAAGAAGAACCATAGCTGGATATAGTCACGGGAAATGAATCCCAGCAGGTACAAGAAGCAAATACAGAGAACATCTAAGCAATGGTGACATAACAGTTGGATTTAAAATATTTAGTAAGCAAGGCCTAGGTAAGGGAAAGAGTAATAGAATTTATCGCAAACAAAGCTCATTTTCACAGGAAGAAAATGGAATAATAAAGTTCAGGAAGAATATATTCCCCTAAAAAACAGACAGCAAGCTAGCCAATAATAATACAACATGGATAATTAAAGACTTAATGATAAAAGTGGACACACACTTTAAGTGCACAAACAAAGGCAAGATTGGCAATGGGAACTGCAAAGACACTGCAAACAAAAATGACAAATAGGTTTGAAAGGAATTCAAAAGATAATTTAGAAAGTAAAGAGGAACTTCAAATATTAAGCCATAAGATGATACAAAGAAACTTGCAGCGTTCTATACATGCATGACGAACAAAAGAATGTCAAGTAGGGGATGGGGGTCTCAGGGATGTGAAAGACAAACTTGCAAGTAATGACTGCAAAATAGCTGAAATACTTAATAGTTGGTTGTCTTTTCTCAGTATTTTCAGGGATATCATTTAGCTTGGCACTAAAACAAATGTTTAAAAAGTTTTGATCTATTTTTACAGCCCATGGGGAGAGTGCACCTAAATCAAGTCCCACTATTCCCAGAGTCAGACTAAATGTCAACATGGTTTAAAAGTATGCTCAGCATCCCAACTTACCTGACTTTCAGACCAAGGTTGATATAAAGCTTGGACCAGTTTTCCATATTACGCAAAATTTGTTCTTTATACCAAAGTGATTAGATTATACCTACAGGTAAACTGATATCTTTCATTACTAACACTAATCCCCTTTATAAACACCACTTAGACATACAAATACAGAGAAACAAATTGGGAAAATAGATTATTGGCAGATGCAGAAAAACTGAAATGACAGTTGAATGATCTTTGCTTCCTGGTTCCAATGTTGAGATGATTCTTCTTTGGCTGGCCACACCCCTTGTTGTCCAGATGTCTTTCTCTGGATAATTCCATGAGTTTGTAAGAAGTACAGAGTTCGCTGAGAAAATGACTCTGATTTTTCAGTTCAAGAGTCACAGCTTACAGCACCTGCTGTAGGGAAAAATAAACTGGTTTTCTTCAGGTTTTAAACTGAGTATGTAACTGAAGAGAACAGTTGGCTTCTGGGCTGGGAGCAGATGTATACAATTCTCTTCCTCTCTCATTCTCTGTGTGATTTGTTCCCAGCTCCAAGCTGCTCAGCTACCCAAGAACCAGGAGAAAGTGAGGTCTGCAGATGCTGGAGATCAGAGTTGAGAGGGTGTTGCTGGAAAAGCACAGCAAGTCAGGCAGCATCCGAGGAGCAGGAGAATCAACGTTTCTGGCCGGAGCCCTTCAGCAGGAATTCTTCTATTCCTCAGATGCTGCCTGATCTGCTGTGCTTTTCCAGCAACATACTCTCCACCCAAGTCCAATCACAATCTTCTCGGCAAACAAAATTTCTCTGTCACTGATAACTATCACTAGCCCACAGTTGCGACAGTACATGCTCACGGCTCTATATTATCTGCAATCTGAATTACTGCCTGTTTAAACAGTTATTTACATTGTCTGCCATGAGTAATGGTCCTGACAATATTACAAGTAAAATTTTAATGGAGAGAAAATTAATAAATTAATCAAATTTGGAGTGAATGGACCCCAGTCAAAAAGGATTGCAATCATAAATATTCAGATAAATTAGAGATGAATAAGACCATTTGATAGAAGCAGAATTAGGTCATTCAGCCCACTGAGGCTGCTACATCATTCAATCCTGGCTGATATGTTTCTTAACCCCATTCTTCTGTCTTCTCCCTGGAACCTTTGATCCTCTTTCAAATCAAGAACCTATCCATTTTTGTCTTTAATTCACTCAATGACTTGGCCTCCAGAGACTTTTGTGACAATGAGTTCCACTGGTTAACCACCTTTAGTTTCATACGAGCAGCTATTGATTCTCCCTGGCTGACCTGTACCCATTTCTTCATCTGCCCTACTGCTTTCTCTCTCTCTCTGGAGTCCATCTTCACTTACCATTTACCCATACCCCATCTTCAGCATTTATACCACCAGCCTTTTCCTAGCTACAATTAGTTCTAAAGAAATGTCACTGGACATTTCTTTGTGGGTGGCACAGTGGCACAGTGGTTAGCACTGCTGCCTCACAGCGCCAGAGACCTGGATTCAATTCCTGACTCAGGCGGCAGACTGTGTGGAGTTTGCACATTCTCCCCGTGTCTGCGTGGGTTTCCTCCGGGTGCTCCGGTTTCCTCCCACAGTCCAAAGATGTGCAGGTCAGGTGAATTGGCCATGCTAAATTGCCCGTAGTGTTAGATAAGGGGTAATTATAGGGGTATGGGTGGGTTGCACTTCATCGGGTCGGTGTGGACTTGTTGGGCTGATGGGCCTGTTTCCACACTGTAAGTAAATTAATCTAATCTAATGGACCTGAAACATTAACTCTGCTTTCTCTTCACTGTTGCTGCTAGACCTGCTGAGTTTCTCCAGCACTTTCTGTCTCTATCTCCACCACACTTCCAGGCAGTTCATTCCATATCCTAACTATTCACTGAGTTAAAAACAAAGATTTTCCTCACCTCAGCCTTACTTCTTTTACAAATCACTTTAAATCTATGCTGTCTCGTTCATTTTACAAGGTGAAACTATTTCTCCCCATCTACTCTGCCCAGCTTCTGCATTTTATTTTGTGGGGTGAGGGACAGATTGCATAATGGACGGTGAGCTGGTTACCAACAGCAGAGGTTAAAGGTAGCTAATCAACTGGATGAAAAAGTGAGATTTGGATTTTCCCAAGATTGGTGCTGGGACCAATCATTTTGTAACTTAAGATTTGAGAATTGGAAGTACAACTTCAAAATATACAGTTGTCACTAAATTACGTACCGTATACACGCGAGTAATAGTTGATTTCATGTAAATGTCAGCCCTAGTTCTTCACAGATAGCAGATCAACATTTATGAGTCAGTGTGCCGGCTGTCATGTCCCGCTCCAACTTTCCAGTCTGCTGGTTGTTCCACTCTGCTCCTGATCTTCCAGTCTGCTAGCTGTTCCATTCTGCTCCAAGTTTTCAGAATTCCCGTAATTCTTTTTTCCCTTTATTCATTTACAAATCAGTTGGGCTTCTGCTAATGATACAGTGTGAATTTTGACAGGCATGAATTTCAGCCCCTCAAAATTAGTATCCATGTAATAGTCAACCTCATAAATTTAACCTTAAAAGGTAGTCAAAAAATATTGACTATTACCCGAGTATATGCAGTAATATAGTTAGCATAAGGAATACTGAAAGAATAGGAGAGGACATAAAATAATCTTGCAACATGAGCAAAAGTATTTTAGAGTGAAAACTAAACAGTCTAGCTGCTGCTGCTTGCCTAATATAAGCCCAAAACAGTGCAGGGACGCAAAGAGATCAAATAGTGCAGTTAGAAAGAATTAAAAATAGTAAAGTCAGGGAATAAGGGACTAAAAAGGGGTTATAAAGCACTCTGGTTGATTTTCAGAATGAGAGAATTGAAAATCAAATAAGATATGTTAAAGCTGTGTTAAACTTTGGGTATGTGCATGGGGCACATTTTTTGATTATACATGATGAAAAGGATATACAGCGACAGACAAAAAAATATTCTCAAGGGTAACGGCAGAATTGACAGCATATACTGATCAAGAAAGACTGAAGAGGATGAGGTTTATTTCACTAGAAAAGAGGGGGCAAGGAGTCACTGTTGGAAAGATTTAAGACAATGAAAGATCCATCGAGTTGACATATATTAACAAAATCCTTATTACTGTGAGAATTGGTAACTAGAAGGCATCAGCATATTATAGTCACTAACAAAACAAAAGTGGATTCATGAAAAAAGAATCATTTCATTACCCAAAGAATGGTAAGAATATGCAATCCATGACTGCAAGTGCTGTTCACTTTGACTATTCCTTAAGAGAAGACTGGTAAACAGAGTCGGAAAGATGGATAAGGAGAATGTAATGATGGGGCGAAATCAAGGAGGGTAGAAACAGGCTTATTTGGAGCGTAAATGCTGACATAGCTCAGGTGCCGAATTCCTACAGCTGTATTATAAACTCAGTGAAACTCAATTAATTCAATTAATTTTGATTCACTCACATTGTCCTCCAAAACTCTCAGTTCAGTAATTGTCTTCTTGGATTGGAAGCCAGGCAGCGTCAGTTGACAGTTTAAGAAAGGAAAGGTAGATAGACCAGGGAAAATAGTTGTCACTCGTGGTTCAATTATTAACATTCTAGTCTCTGTGTCAGAATGCTGCAGGTTCAAGTTCCATTCCAAGATTTGAGCTCTGTGTAAACACATAGCCAAGCTGACAGTCCAGCGCAATACTGAGGGACTGCTGCACTGATGGAAATTCTATCTATTAAATGAAATGTTAAGAAAAGGTCCCATCTACTCTTTAAGATAAACGGAAAAGATCCATGGCACTATTTAAAAAAAAAGCCCGCAAGGTATTTCACGGCTGGTATTTACCCCTCAATGAATTTCACAAAACAGATTATCTGGCGATTACCACAGTGCTGTGAGACATTTGTGGGCCCTTATACAAATTGACTGACACTCTGCTGACGTTATAACAGTGAATAATGTTGTGTATTTTATGAATTTGTTGTGTATTTTGTTCATTTGATTTTCCTAATAGCAATTAGAGATGACACTAGTTTTGAAGTGTGTAACTGGTTATTTATACTGACTTGAAATATCTCTGCATTCACAACATGTCTGCATATGTGCTTTTTCCAGCTCTAGCTTCTAGGTTTTTTGTTATTGCGTGTCTGTTTTAATACAGCTCTGGGTTGACAACCAGGCTTAACCAATCAAGTACAGTGAGCAGAGTTTAATTATCACTGTGACATAACTGAACACAGAACAATTGAAAACTATGGTTGCACTTCAAAAGTACATCACAGGCTATTAAGTGTTTTAGCATACCCTGCTGTCATTTAAAAAAAACATTCTTTGAATGCAAGCATTTCTGTTTTAAATGAGCAAGTAATTGGCCTATTAGTGTGCCAGCTGTTATGGAGAAGTTACTTAAATCTCTCATTAGGCACAATGGGCTGAATCTTATAAGGTGAAAATGTGTTGCTGGTTAAAGCACAGCAGGTCAGGCAGCATCCAAGGAACAGGAAATTCAATATTTCGGGCCAGAGCCCTTCATCAGGATTCCTGAAGAAGGGCTCTGGCCCGAAACGTCGTATTTCCTGTTCCTTGGATTCTGCCTGACCTGCTTTGCTTTAACCAGCAACACATTTTCAGCTCTGATCTCCAGCATCTGCAGACTTCACTTTTTACTTGAATCTTATAAGGCCCTGAGCAATATGGGCAATGGTTAGATTTGTGGCAGAATCAGATAAGAGGAGGCCCATCTTGATACCAAGAGCATTTTTATGTTTTTGAGACGCGGTGCAGCAAGTTACTAGGTATAAAGGATTGTTGCTTGTTAAACGCCTTGTTGGCGGCTGAACACACATCATTCAGATTGACCTTTCTATCTGACCAAAAGCACCAAATGAACTAACATCAAGAAAACTTGCCACGGAAGTCAGAGCAGGTACTTAGGAGATTCAGCCTGTTACTTTCTCTGAAGCAACTCCATGCTGAACTCGATCCACGTGCCCCTCATTCATGGAAACTGGCATTTGCCAACCTCTCATAACTGTCATTGTACTTCTCTGATATACTGGCAGGGTGCCCTAAAAGCACAGATTTGCATTGTAGGGTGCACTCTCAACGAGCAATGAAAGGCAGCAACAGGGACAGTGTGAGTGCACAGATTGACATCCAGCTCTTCAGCTGGAGTACGCTGCATTTCAGGGCTGCTTGTGTGGTCTCTTAGCCCTCGCTTTCGTCATGCTTGTATTATCCATGCCTTGCCAAGCCGGTTAGTGCAGTCATAGAACCATCAGTCCTGATGAAGGGCTTTTGCCCGAAATGTCAATTCTCCTGCTCTCGGATGCTGCCTGACCTGCTGTGCTTTTCCAGCGCCATACTCATCTCCAGCATCTGCAGTCCTCATTTTCTCATAGAACCAGGCAGCTTGTCAGGTAGCCCAAGTACATTTTGCAGTGTGCTATGTCAATCTCACATCTGCTCCAACAGATTAGCAGCTTACAGGGAGTGTGTGCAGCAAGCAGGGAGCCAAGTCGCAGAGTTTCAGAGGAGCAGTCTCACTGAAGTCCATACTGACACTCATCAGTCAGGAGGGTTCCGGCAGTACACCAAAGGCATCTTCTGATACATGTCCAAGGGATTGGCCGCAGTCCAGAGCCCCATTAGGGTATTCTTGGTCAGTAGCTCATGTTTCTGTCATCTGGGAGTTGGTTCTGGTCAATTCCGAGGCTCCATAGTAGCCAGTCTGGAAGCTAGGGTGAACATGATCAGGAAGATGTATAGTCAGCAGTTAGGGGTTTGGACACTTCCTTGTCTGGGGCAGTCTAGTTGGATTGTACAAGTGGGTGGGCCATGGTCAGCCCTTCAGCAGAAATGAAAGGGAAAGCTGTGTGGGGAGAGGGCAACAGAATTTGCAAGGGTAGTGGTACATGGTAAGGCATGGATAGGAATGGGGTCAAGCATAGAGGAGGGGGAGAATTCATCTAAGGTCAGGAGTTCCTGGCTTCGGGGGGTGGAGATTAAGCAATAGATGATCACACTTGCAATGGTCATGTCACGTGGCAGGGCAGGGGCTGGATGGAAAATGTGGGCAGGTGAAGGCTCATGCAGGTAGCCTGAATTGATCCTGCAAAGCCTGTGGGGTTTATGGCAATGGAAACCAGGAAAAGGGGGTGGTCTCACCAAAACCTAGACTCTGAGGCTGCAAGCCACTGGCTGAGGAACATTCGCTTTCACTTTCCATCAGGCAGCAAATCACACGTGTGAAATGAGAAAGAAAATGACTGTGATCATTCCCTAACTCAACCTGTGAGAGTGCGCTGCAGGACCCGCCATGATTAGCCTAATAAAAGAAAAGAACATTATACACAGATCCTTGCACTGGACAGGACACAGTGTGGGGTCCTTAATTCATGGCCATCTGAATGCATTCCCTCCCGTTTACTGTACCTCTCCCTTCCCCAGACAATAAGAAACTCATTGACACCAATACCTTCTGATGCAGAGGCTACGAAAGAATTGGGATGTTCAAAGAAGTCACCAACTCCTATTGCTTTCTGTCTCTTGCTTCTAGATGCTGCAGAAAGCTATCATCACAGAGCTCTGTCTCTGAGACATCACATAAGTGGCCATGAAGCTTTGTTTCACGTGGTAACAACAACACTGGCGGCTTCAAAGACAGACGAACAACCACTGATGTCAGTGACATTTATCAAAAAAGTGTGAAAACATTGCATTGTCATTCATGCTACTGGGTTCCCTCAATAAGTTTTCTTTTTCTTCTCCTTTCCACGCTGTTTCAGTATACTCCCTCACTCTGCAGCAGAGGAAAGAGGGGCTGTGGACTCTGTTGGCCCTGAAAGTTTGGTCTAGCCATTGTGGAGGGTGCTTGTATCTGGGCAGCCCTGAGATGCTGAGGGTCTTCTTGCCTGTTGTAAGTTGACCCACCTGGGCATGGACTTCTAAAGGCCAAGGGGGAGCAGGCAGGCTGGAGGTGGAGTGCCTGGCCACCCAATGGAGTGTCTTGAGTGGAGATGTCTGAGGGTGCTGTGTGTGATTGCTCTCACTGCCCTGACTCCTGATAAGCAAGGGGCACCTGACATGTGTACCAGGTTTCCTTGCCCCTCTCTGTCACCACGCCTTCAATTCTGAGGACCAGTGGCAGTGCAGGATACCGGAGGGGATCGGGACCTGTTTCTCCATGACAACAGCCAAGTGTCCTTACAGGCAGGCAAATTGCTGCATGACCTACTGCACCGAAGCAGTTTCTGGTCAATAAAGATCATTGCCTCCAACAAAGCTATCTGCCTCCCAGTGTATGTGGATGAATTGGTGGATTGCTGACAGCACAGGGCCTGTCTGGGCCTGAGCAGATACCTGGTCTCCTCAACCAACTGCAGAGCTGAGGCAGTGATCACCAGACTGTGCTCCTACACTCGTAGCCTAAGATTCCCACTGAGGTACGAGGATTTCAGCTGGGGGCACATATGGGAGGTAGCCTTGCTGATGCTTTCTCTCAAGCCTTGACAGTATTATCCTCAGAGAATGAGAATGTAACTTTTGAGGAGCTGGCCATTCCACCATGGAGATGGTGGACGTGCTGACAGAATCCACAGGACACCAGAGAGAGAAGGCATCATGGCCAGAAGTTAGAAGTGGCGTGAAGTGAGCGGTCTCACGCAACCTTCCACCAGTAAGAGCTCTTTTGATGAAGGAGCAGTGGTCTGAAAGTGTGTGTGTGTGTGTGTGTGGTGAGAGACAGACACAAAAGGTAGACAAGATTAGAGTGGTGCTGGAAAAGCACAGCAGGTCAGGCAGCATCCAAGGACTGGGAAGAATTGCCGTTTGCTTAAAACATCTATTTTCCTGCTCCTCGGATGCTGCCTGACCTGCTGTGCATTTCCAGCACCACTCTAATCTTGACTCTGATCTCCAGCATCTGCTGTCCTCACGTTCGCCTACAAAAGGTAGACAGCAGAGTGTAACTCTAAGCCCTGGCACAGCAATGAAGGTCACTAAACTTCATAATGCCTGCTGACCAGTGTCCTGGACTGTAGAGATGACATTGATCAAGGAGGTATCCTTCAGCCAGGCTGCTAGTACCTGGTGGTGTGGCACTCCACTGCACCACCCCCTTGACCAGAACCCCCAGGCTCCTGTCAGAGAAACATATGGCATCTATCCCTTCTTGGGCAAGTTCAGAGTCTGTCCATGATGATCAGGGTAAGTTCGGAATGCCCGTGCTTATTTTGGGTGCACAGCAACCTTTTTAAAGATGGTGCTAGCACAAGGGATGCCAATTGTTGGTGAATGTGTCTTGAGTGGTGAGGTATGCTGGGAATGGCATGTGCTAAGTTAATGCTGGTCTTGGATCTAATTAGTCTTAGGGCGGGCAAGGTAGTAATGTGGCAAACTTGATAAGATACAGTGAGAAAACTCACTGGGTCTCGCAATGGAAATTTCTCCAAAAAATTCAAACTTAGCCAAAGATTCAGCCCAAAATGACAGAATACTTGAACGAATAAGGTATGACCAAAGGCAGATGTCAGACACTTGTGAAAGGTACGTAATGTATCCTGAATGCAGTTATACATTTTGTGGTGGTAGATAGCATGATAGAAACTGAGCTATTAATGGATGTTATTAATGTGGATTTTAATAAGGCATTTCATAAATTTACATGGAAAAGACTACTAAAAACAGAAAATACATGAAATTAGAGGAAGTCTATTTACATGGGTAGGGAATCAGTTAAGAAATAGGAGAGAAGTGAAAATAATAAGCTCTATTTGGCAGAATGTGACTGGTAGTGTCAAATGGTCCTGGGACTCAACATTTCATTTTGATTATAAATGATTTAGATGAAGGAATTGAGAGCAGTATATTGAGATTTGTTGATGGACCAAGTTCGTGGACACAGTACATAGAGTAAATGGGAGAAGAAAGACAGAAAGTGGCATTGATAGATTAAGTAAGTAGACAAAAGTGGCAGGTGGAGTTCAGAGTAGAAAATTATGAGGTCATTCACTTTGGACATAAGCATGATAGATCGGGGTATTTTCTAAAGGGTGAGAAGCTAAGAACTGTGCAGGAACACAGAGGATTTTGAAGTCCAAGCACAGAAATCACAAAAATCTCACGGACATGTACAACATGTAATTAACAAAACTAATGGAATGTTGACCTTTATTTCAAAAGGGCTGGAATATAAACTAGTGGAGGTTATGCTACTGCTTTATAAAACTCTGGTTGGACATGATTGAGAGTACTATGAACAGTTCTGCCCTTTAAAAAGGACAGTTTGCATTTGGAATTAGTCCAATGCAGATTCATGAGAATTATATGGGTGCTAAATGGGGGTGGAAATTATTAGGTCAGGTTGCAAACACAAAGCTTGTACTCTATTTAGTATAGAAGATTAAAGTGTGATGTAATTGAAATGTTTATGATGATTAAAGGATTTGATAGTCTAGATAAAGATAAGTTATTTTGCTTGCCATTGATTCTGGAATAACGCTACATAGCCTTAAAATTAGTGTGTTGCCGTTCAGAGTAACAGAGGCCTTTTTCACATAAAGGGTAATGGGAATTTGGTGTTCTAACTCCACCCAGCAGAGTTTTTACTTGACCCCCATTAACTCAGTTTTACTAAGACTCTTTGATGACATATTCTGTCACAGGCTTTCCATGTTCATAATTAAGTCAGGACCCAGTGAGCATCCGCGAGTAGCTTGCTCCTTTGCAGATTTGGTATTTTGATTGCAGGTAGTTGAGACCTCTTCATAAATCCCTGTGTCTTTCTTGTTAGTTGCAATTCTCCATTTTGAAAATACCCACTTATCCTCATTAGCTGCATCCCATTAGTTAGTCAATCACTATCCATGAGGTTTTATCTTGAGTAGTTTTTTTTAAATATGGTGTATTTCCCACTCTTTAAGAAAGGAAGAAAAGCTAAAAATGTGAATTGATGCCTAATGTCAGTCATAGAACAAATCTTAGAATCTATAGAAAGGATCTGATAATAGGACACAGAATGTAATTGTAGAAGGATTCTTGTAGAAAACTGTGGACAATTCTGATTGCCCTTCTGTAGGAAGTATGTTGTTAAACTTTAGAGGGTGCAGAAAAGATGTACAAGGATGTTGTCAGGACTAGAGGGTTTGAGTTATAGGGAGAAGCTGAATAGGCTGGAGCTTTCTTGCCTTAGAGTGTCAGAGGCTGAGGGATGATCTTATAGAGGTTTAGAAGATCATGAGGGGCATAGGTAGGGTTAATACTGAAGATCTTTTTCCCAGTGCAGGTGAGTTGAAAACCAGAGGGTATAAGGTTTAAGGTGAGAGGGGAAAAATTGAAAAAGAGGGGTAACTTTTTCACGCAGAGGAAGTGGTGGAGGCTGGTACAATTACAACATTTAAAAGGCATCTGGATGGGTATATGAAAAGGAAGGGTTGAGGGGGACATAGGCCAAATACTGACAAATGGGACTTGGTCAGATTGGGTTGTCTGGTTGGTGCAAACATATTGGACTGAAGCTTCTATAAAAGCTCTCTAGGCTTGGTGAATTGAAAATGTAAAAAGTGAGATTGATCGAGTTTTGCTAGGCAAGGTTATTAAAGGTTTGAGAACTACGACAGACAGATGGAGTGAGGATACAGGATGAAAAGTGAATGAATTTCATCAGCAAATAACCTATGCCACTTCCTGTATGTGCTGTTTTGATGTCATGATAGTAACTTTCACCTCTTCTCCGGCATTCACCTCCTGTTAATTTAACGCCAGCTAGCTTTCTGGAGGTTCAAACTTCGAAATACTCACAATTGTGAGATTAATTTCAACAAATGTGGTAATTTATGGACTGAAACCCATTTAGTTCAGGAAAGGACGCCTGACGTTATCATCCAGTCAAATGGCTTGTGTGGTTGCCTCTTTGTTGCATCACAAGGTACTGATCAGTAAACAAGAACAAAGAGACCTTGGAGTGCAGGTTCATAGCTCCTTGAAAATGGAGTCACAGGTAGATAGGATAGTAAAGAAGGCGTTTGGTATGCTTTCCTTTTTGGTCAGAGTATTGAGTACAGGAGTTGGGAGGTCATGTTGCGGCTTTACAGGACATTGATTAGGCCACTGTTGGAATATTGCATGCAGTTCTGGTTTCCTTCCTATCAGAAAGATGTGGTGAAACTTGAAAGGGTTCAGAAAAGATTTACAAGGATGGTGCCAGGGTTGGAGGATTTGAGCTATAGGGAGAGGCTGAAAAGGCTGGGGCCGTTTTCCCTGGAGCATCGGAGGCTGAGGGATGACCTTATAGAGATTTATAAAATTATGAGGGGCATGGATAGGGGAGTCCAGAACTAGAGGGCATAGGTTTAGGGTGAAAGGGGAAAGACAAAAGAGACCTACGGGGCAACTTTTTCACACAGAGGGTGGTACGTGTATGGAATGAGCTGCCAGAGGAAGTGGTGGAGGTTGGTACAAATGCAACATTTAAGAGGCATTTGGATGGGTATATGAATATATGGGCCGGGTGCTGGCAGGTGGGATTAGATTAGGTTGGGATATCTGGTCGGCATGGATGGGTTGGACCGAAGGGTTTGTTTCCATGCTGTACATCTCTATGACTCTATTAGTACTGTCAGATTTACTTGTATACTTGTATTGTTGAGAATATAAAATACTCTATGGATTTCAACAACTTTCTCAGGCATGAATCAAATAACCATTCTACATGTGTATTGTCAACAATTAATATTTTTATGATACTTAACAGTAGAGTGGAAGTTTGGAGGTGCAGAAGTAGCATCCTTAAGCTGCAAGCTCTGATCTCAAAACTCACTCCAGGAAGGCAGATTTGTAACGTGGCTGAGCAGCCTAAGGAATAACTTGGAACATTCTAAATGGCATACATTAACAACAGGAGACATTTCTCTTCAACCATGTGATGAACATGGTGGCTCAGTGGCAGCACTGCTACCTCACAGTGCCAGAGAATTCTCCTGGTGTCTGCATGGGTTCCCTCCGGGTTTCCCGCCACAGTCCAAAGATGCGTAGATTAGGTGGATTGATCATGCTAAATTGCCCAAATGCTGGTTGGATTAGCCATGGGAGATGCAGTGTTACAGGATTAGGGTAAGGAGGGTGGGTCTGGGTGGATTTCTATTCAGAGGGTCAGTGTGGATTCAATGGGTCGAATGCCTGCTTCCAAACTTTATGGATTTTATGGATCCTGTGATTCTATGAAATAAAAGTTGGAGCCTCCAGCTACCATCACTATACACAGCTTCAGGCTACAATACACATGTAAAGTGTACGTTGCTGCAGTAACTTGGACTCCCTGGGGTCCCTTTGTTTCATTTGGCTAGATAAAGCTGTGTGGCTCAAATTGTGTTTTGATCACTGTCCTGATTGGGGAGGATCCTAGACCAGTCTTCTTGCCTAACATGGTTTTGTGGGTGAGACTTGTTTTTGGCCAGGGAATGCAAGAAGAAACCAAATCCTGTTTTTTTTTGAACATGTTATGGGTTGAAATGCAACTAGTTCACTAATATCCGACAGAAAAGATAATCTGTCAGCCTTACCAGACTGGTCTACGTGATTCCAGTTTTTCACTCTGTAGCTGACTTCTAATATGCCGCGTGATGTAAACTGGATTACTCGTCTTACCCATATCCCAAGAACCCAAATTTAAAAATAACATCCTCATTTTTCAATAATCAAGAATAGGAACCCTGGAGAATTTTTCGACAGTCAAGGACAATAGGCCAATTGTAGAACTGCAACTGCTGACTACACAGCCTTTTTTTACAGCTTTAACACAAGATGCAGTTCTCTTTAATGATCCAAGGACTTCATCCCATTTTTCTACCTCTCATTCACAAAAGCTAAGTGAAAGATAGTCTGATAACCCAGCTGTTTAAAGCAATGCACAGCACGTCAATCTGCATTTAATTTAATAACCCTTTGTTGGAATGATTCTGACAGATGCTCTGTACTGACCAAAGTTTTTCTCTGAAAATTAATGAACCTTTATTCAAAATGTTCCTGCATTGTACAGTTAGAGACATTTCTTGAGGGTTTTGCTGTATTTTGCACACAGTGTAAGTTATTATACATTTATTCTTTTTAAAAAGTACTGTTTTCTGGTTTAATTACTTACTAAATAAATCATTATAAAAGACAGAGTATTTTATTGAGTATAGCACAAATCACGCCCACTTGCACTTTTCAGACAACAATTGTTGGTAATAATTTTGATTTTGTCAGTTCATCTCCTCTAGACCTCTCTTCTGTTTCTTTACCAGTCCCATTACTATCTCTTTTTGCACTGCACTGTCATCACTGGAATTTAATTACTCCGATTTTCTCAACTAATCACAGACCTTCTCTTTTGTTTTATTTTCATGTTCATTGCCTCTGTAATTGCTTAAAACCTGTTCCATAATCTGCATTTTCCAGTTGTGATGAAGTCTCACAATCTGAAATATGAACCACTTCTCTCACTAAAAATGTTGCCCATTGAATATTTACAGCATTTTCTACTTTTATTTCTAATTATCACCAACTGCAATAAAGTACTTTTGCAAAATTAGAGTTAACGTAACTTATAGTGTTATTAAAAATGGACTGGAAGATCAAATTGTGCAAAGCAACAATGGAATTTCTCCCAGAAGATATAATGACTCTATTGAGTTCAAAATACAATTAACCTTATAGAGCATAATGAGAATGGACCTGTTCCCTGGTACTGTGATATGACAAGTATGAGGTGATTTATTTTTCAAAAAGGCAAATATTATTAAATAAGTATTACACATGGTTGTTCATCTTTGTCCTTTTAAAGTTCTCTGTAATAAATCTATTGGAGATTAATAATGTCTTTTTTTCCCTATAGTAGTAACAATTTCAAGGGATAATGTTACTGCCACATTACTCCACGTTGCCCTAAAAGTATCATCAAAAACATATTTCAAAATAAAAGATGTCACAGTACCAATCTGCATCAGCATTGGGAAAGGAAAACACAATGAGGTGTCAATGTCAGCAACACAAAACAAGCTCGTAGCAAATTGGCCCAAGCTGAATTTTCCCTCTGAGTAATCGCGGGTAGCATTCGAATAATTACTCACTGTACAATTGATCCTGATAACAAGCTTAGCTCCTTTAACAAAGTTCAGATCCCTATGAAAAGTAACAGCAAGAGTTTATCTGCATGTGACAAGTATGGGTTTACCTTCAGACATGAGTTCCAGAAGAAAGAGCAGAATGCACTGAATGCTGTCTCACTAAAAAATAAATTTTAAATAGAATGTCGAGAGGAATCCTCTAACCAAATACGATGAAAGTATGTAGCTGATGAACAAAAAATTCAAGATAGATGCTACGTAGAAATATGACTGCCTCCCTTTATAAAATTTAAGATTGGACAGCAATTCACATCAATAATTTCCCCATTTAATACAAAGGATAATGGATCAAATTGGATCAAAACATCATGGTCTATATCCTTAAAGTACCAAACTGATATGACTAATACTTTGCACTTTTGAACTTCCTCCTCCAGTTTATTAAATCTGTACTCTGACTACCAACATTTCCAATCAAATCTGACCTTCATTCAGCATCGTTGAGACTGATTTAAAAGCAGATTTCCTACAGTAAACATGCACAAAGTAGTGCATTCTAACTGCAACAGAAACCACTTTACTTCTGAGGATGCCAATATATTATTTTAATGAGAAAATAGTCACTTTGTCATACCACATAAAATTATGCTAAATTTATAATATCACAGAGTCATAGAGATGTATGGCGCAGAAACAAACCCTTCGGTCCAAATCATCCAGATATCCTAATAAATCTAGTCCCATTTGCCAGCACTTGGCCCATATCCCTCTAAGCCCCTTGTATTCATATACCTATCCAGATACCTTTTAAATGCTGTAATTGTATCAGCCTCCACCACTTCCTCTGGCAGCTCATTCCATACACGCATCAATGTCAGTGAAAAAGTTGCCCCTTAGGTCCTTTTTAAATCTTTCCCCTCTCACACTAAACCTATGCCCTCTGGTTGGGACTCCTCTATCCCATGGAAAAGACCTTGCTTATTTATCTGATCATTTATCATGATTTTATAAACTTCTATAAAGCCAGCCTCTGACACTCCAGGGAAAATAGCCCCAGTCTATTCAGTATCTTGCTATAGTTCAAATCCTCCAATCCTGGCAACATCCTTGTAAATCTCTTCTGAACACTTTCAAGTTTCACAACATCCTTCCGATAGGAAGGAGACCAGAACTGCATGCAATATTCCAAAAGTGGCCTAAC
Organism: Hemiscyllium ocellatum; assembly: GCF_020745735.1. Taxonomy (NCBI): domain Eukaryota; kingdom Metazoa; phylum Chordata; class Chondrichthyes; order Orectolobiformes; family Hemiscylliidae; genus Hemiscyllium; species Hemiscyllium ocellatum. Next base: position 139,844,874 of record NC_083401.1, read on the forward strand.
CAATGTCCTGTACAGCCATAACATGATCTCCCAACTCCTGTACTCAATACTCTGACCAATAAAAAAAAGCATACTTCACTATCCTATCTACCTGTCATTCTATTTTTAAGGAGCTATGAACCTGACTCCAAGGTCTCTTTGTTCAGCAACACACCCCAGGTCCTTACCATTAAGTCAAGATTAGAGTGGTACTGGAAAAGCACAGCAGTCAGGCAGCATCCAAGGAGCAGGGAGAATCAAGGTTTTGGGCAGGAACCCTTCATTATCATTAAGGTGTTATCATTAAATCCTGCTCTGATTTGCTTTTCCAAAATGCAGCACCTCACGTCTATCTAAATTAAACTCCATCTTCCACTAATCAGCTCATTGGCTCATCTGATCTTGATACCATTGTACTCTGACGTAGCTTTCTTCACTGTCCACTACACCTCTAATTTTGGTGTCATCTGCAAACTTCCTAACCATACCTCCTATGATCACATCCAAATCATTAATATAAATGACAAAAAGCAGTGGTCCCAGCACTGATCCTTGTGGCACATCAATGGTCAGTCCGAAAAGCCTCCAGTCTGATGAGCAACCCACCACCACCACCTTCTATGGTCTACCTTCGAGCCAGTTCTGTATCCAAATAGCTAGTTCTCCCTGTATTCCATGAGATCTGACCTTGCTAACTAGTCTCCCATGAGGAACCTTGTTGAACACCTTACTGAAGTTCAAAGTTTGTGAGAAGATTTGTAGCTCGGGTGCTTGTTGTTGTGGTTCTGTTCACTGAGCTGGGAATTTGTGTTACAGACGTTTCGTCCCCTCTAGGAGACATCCTCTGTGCTTGAGAGCCTCCTGTGAAGCACTTCTATGTTGTTTCCTCCTGCATTTACAGTGGTTTGTCTCTGCAGCTTCCGGTTGCCAGTTCCAGCTTTCCACTGCAGTGGCCAGTATATTGGGTCCAGGTTGATGTGTTTGTTAATAGAATCTGTGGATGAGTGCCGTGCCTCTAGGAATTCCCTGGCTTTTCTCTGTTTGACTTGTCCTATAATAGTAGTGTTGTCCCAGTCGAACTTATGTTGCTTGTCATCTGTATATGTAGATACTAAGGATAGCTGGTCATGTCGTTTCGTGGCTAGTTGGTGTTCATGAATGCGGATCATTAGCTGTTTTCTTGTTTGTCCTATGTAGAGTTTTGTGCAGTCCTTGCATGGGATTTTGTACACTACATTGGTTTTGCTCATGCTGGGTATCGGGTCCTTTGTCCTGGTGAGTTGTTGCCTGAGAGTGGCTCTTGTTTTGTGTACTGTTATGAGTCCTAGTGGTCACAGTAGTCTGGCTGTCAGTTCAGAAATGTTCTTGATGTATGGTACCATGGCTCGGCCTTTGGGTTGTGGCATGTCCTCATTCTGTTGTCTTTCCCTTAGGCATCTGTTGATGAAATTGCGGGGGTATCCGTTTTTGGTGAATACATTGTACAGGTGGTGTTCTTCCTCTTTTTGCAGTTCTGGTGTGCTGCAGTGTGTTGTTTCCTAGACATATTCCGAGATACGTGAGAGATACCTGAACACAAACAGCATAGGCAGGAACTGCGTAGATTCACTGCTGTATCAGTTAGCAGTGTCAGTTTCTTTCTCTCTCTTTCCCCCACTGACCACGTGGTTACTAGATTTTGTCTGTCTTCCTCCTTTTAAAAGTGCCATTGTATTGATCTTTTTTCCCCCAAAGTTCTAAAACAATGCAACAGCTTATAAAATAGTATTTGCTGCTCCTGGAATTTGATGAAATCACCTCCAACACCTACATTACCTCAAAAAAAGGAGCAGCTGCTATAGCTACAATTTTTTCCCAATCTCCATCTTGGATTACCCAGAATCCTTTAATTGTCTTCAAAACTGACAACCTGGGGTAACTTTTCGTCACCCTTGTGCACTCATTTTAATCAATCATCAGGAAATTGTTGGCTCACGAATTAGTATGGAAATTCCCAACACTTTTTCTCAATTACAGACCTGAATCAAGGGTTCAAAATTTTAAGAAAATGTACATTTTCATTAATCACTGTATTTTCACAACAAAACTAATGTCTAGGCATCCACAATCACACTTGGTAAGAGGCAGATTCTGGTGTTACTGCCTGTCTCTAGTCGTGTGAAGCGAAAATTGGAGAGAAATTTTGACAAAGGAGAGCGTATGAACTGCAAATTGTGCATAGAGGTATCTAACAAAGTACAACTGGACTGAAGAAGAAAATTTGCTTCACAAAATGTTTTATTATGAAGACTTTAATTACAACTTATTATTTTGAGATGCAAAAAAAAGACCAACATGAACAGGTAATTGCTATCTTGGGTGTGATGTTGGACTACTTTCAGCTGCCTTGTGCTGGAGCTAAAGAAGCAAGGAAGTCAGAAAATGATACTTCTATCCAGTTCCAAAATAACCCTTATTGTAACCCACCCTGAGAAGAGCATCAGCAGGAATTTAACAACATGAGCAGTTTGTTTCGTTAAACAGTTGATCTGGCAGTTTTGATGCATATTTTGAAATTGGTCAGTGCAGGTCCAGTGTATGCCTGCACTAAGCATTATTTTAACACAGCATCCTGCTCACATGGCGACATTCTGTCCTTGGCATGCTGCAGTGTTCCTATGAACAACAGCACAAACTGGAGGAACAACAACTCACCTTCAGACTAGGTGCAGAGAAGGGAAGCACTGTTTTGAGGGTGGAGGAAGAGTGATCTGCTCGAAAAAAATTCACCCACCAGGATTTTTCTCTACCAGGAGCATTGGCTGAATTACCTGAGATTAATGAAGAACATATCAAACGTAGGCAGCCAGCAGCATGGATCACACCTCACTGAAAGATAAAACCTGGCAAGCGGGAGGCAGCATGAAGTTAGTGTGTTATTTACCTCAACTGGATCAGATGTTAAGCAGGCCCCAAATCATGACTTATACATCCAAAATAAACAAGTTTTTAGTCTTTTATGATTTAAAAACATAAACAATGTCAGATAGCTTTGCTTTTCAAGTCACCACTCAGTCCTTTGAAAGAAATTCTTGTTACTTTATAACCAGGGACTATTTGATGTAAAGTCTTTGACCGTGAACCCATGACCTTCATTCTACATTGGCAGCAGGCCACCTCACTTAATTATTTGCATGTTTTCTGGCCTAATACAATTATTTACAGATCTTCAAATCTAGACAAAGCCTAAGGCTGATTTTTCAACGGAGGATACAAACGCGATGCACAGAAATAGGGCTGGACTTTAAACTCTTGAGGCGGGTAACAGAAGCCAGGATTGCATACCTGCCTTGGAAAACCCTGCCTCTAATGGCAGGATCCCTCACTGGCAAGAGTGCAGGGCTGCTCGAAAATGGGCCAGTTGACACCGGAGAGTGTAAGGAGGCAGGAGCTGGCTGAGAAGGCAGGCTGTGGTGCTGCGGCCTTTCCTCTCAGCCTCAAAGAAAAACAAAAAAGGCCCTGCAGCCCTTACTCCTCGCACCTCTCACCACCCCATGTAACCCAAACAATACTCCTGCTGTCCCACTGCAAAGGTATGCTCCCAATTCCAACTCCACATGGTCCCTCATTTTTCCATGCCATCCCAAGGAAAACACTTGGCTCCTCATGCCAAGATTTGGCACATGAATGCCCATTCACTCACTATAATATGAACCACAGCAATGAGTCAAAAAAAAATTTAAAAGCTCAGTCATTCATTATTTTTCATTATATTGATGAAAGCTCCATTCAATGCAACCCAATAAAAGTACTAATCATCCAGACCCTTTAAACTGCAAGTATGTGAAACTCACTTTGAAACTATTTAACCTAATGTAAACAAACAGTCTGAATTTAACAGCAGTGATTAGACAACCACAGCTATCCATCAAGTTTGGGTGCACAGTTTCAAAATGCTCATTGTTGATTCGAGTCTCAACCAAGAATGTGATCTAAGTTAGGGTCATAGAGATGTACAGCATGGAAACAGTCCCTACAGTCCAACTCGTCCATGCCAACCAGATATCCTAACCTAATCTAGTCCCATTTACCAACACTTCACCCATATCCCTCCAACCCCTTCCTATTCATATACCTATCCAGATGCCTTTTAAATGTTGCAAATGTACCAGCCTCCACTACTTCCTCTGGCAGCTCATTCCATACATGCACTACCCTCTGTGTGAAAACACTGCCCTTTAGGTCCCTTTTATATCATTCCCCTCTCACCCTAAACCAGTGCCCTCTAGTTCTGAATTCTCCCACCCCAGGGAAAAGACTTTGTTCATTTATCCTATCCATACACCTCATGGTTTTATAAACTGCTGCAAGGTCACCCCTCAATCTCTGATGAACAAGGGTCTTGTGATGCAGCGGTTATGCCCCTATCCCTGGGCTAGAAAGTCCATGCTAAAGTCCCAGCTGCTTTGGAGGTGTGTCGCAGCATATCCAACCAGTTTGAATTGCAATAAGATTCAGCTGAAATCCCAGAAAACCATGAGAGAACTGAAACGCCTCAGCCACAGCCTGACTGAAGGCTCGAGCTATCTGATCTCCACTATCAATTGCACATTTGTTGGTACAAGCTTAAAGTTAAAAATCTCAGAACATCAGCTTATAGTCCAACAGGTTTATCTGGGAGCACTAGCTTTTAGAGCGCTGCTCCTTCATCAGGTAGCTCCTGACTAATTGATCTGATGAATGAGCAGCACTCCGAAAGCTTGTACTTCCAAATAAACCTGTTGGACTATAACCTGATGTTGTGTGATTTTTAACTTTGTCCAACCCAGTCCAACAGTGGCATCTCCAAATCATGGATATAAACATAAGCAGTTCCAGTCCTTTGACGTTTCAGATACAGCACTGAAACATTAAAGGATCTGGATAGTTGGCACTTTGATTTTGCTGCAGTGAAACATTATGACCGAATCACCTTCCTTTTTTACATCCAGCAGGTCACTACAGTACTCATTGCTTCTGGATGGAGGGGGACACAAGGGATCATGGGAGATCTTTGGGAGATATAGGAGTCTTGAGGGACATCGGGGGACATGGGATAGGAAGGGTTGGAAAAAAGTGTCATACATTGGCATTAAAAGGGCTTTTTGGACCTACCTCGCGTCATGCACACTAATGCACTGGGGCACAGTCAACCACAAAACTTAAAATCCTGGTGTGATTCAATGTAAGTTGCAGAGGAACAGGCCAGAGGAGCGGGCCATATCTATCTCCTCAGTGGAGCTGGCCAGGTAGGGAATGAGTGTGTGGGCCCTGTTGCCATCTTTGAAGGGCTCCTCAGTCAACCTGCCTCACTGAAAATCTGGCCCTATATCATTTAAAAGGCTAACCAGCTGCCAGAATTTAGCCTTTGAATGCTTTGAAACACCCAAACACCACCCACACCCCACTTGCCTGCTTGTGGCTTGTAAAATTCTCTCAGGGGATTTGTGATATACAAGCAACGGTATCAAACATTTTGATTTCTCATCAGCATTTCATTCACGTTAATATATCTGCTCATCTGGTTTTGCCTTAGTCTTTTGCCTTCAGATGTAATTTCATTGCCACCAGCAAAGCAAGCCAAAGGGGGAAAAAAGCAGCAGTAGAAGGAAGTGAGGACAGGAGGTTATGGGCATAGTGCAGTTTACTGAGTTCAAAGTACTACTAAAGAGACAACAACAAGTTTAAGGAAAGTGAACAAGTCATAGATTTGCTGTTATCATCAGCCATTTCAACCCTTACCATGCATAAGTGTAAAGATGAAAATGGTAGTGGCAGTTATGAAAGCTGCAATGGTTCCAGACATTACGAAGATCATTTTAAGTCACATCTTATGGCAGCAATTTTATTGCATTTGCCCGGAGTATGTCATAAAATATTGCAGAATCTACCTTCTTTGTTGGGATAACTTGACATGCACAAAATCTTTTCTTTCATGTGACTAGGTTCCATACTAATATGTTTAGTTTAATCTACATCACAATGGTCCAGTTTGTAGCCAGCAAATTGAAGTCCATTGGAAAAATTAAGGTGACTTTATTTTTTCACACAAATATTAATGAAAAGAAATTGGCAGATTACTCAACTATTATGGTGGAGGGAGATTATCTTGAAAACAGACACAAATAAATCGCTGTTTTAGGTGTGAAATCAGACTTCGAAACTTCAGTTAGGTATTCTATAAATGTCAATTCTACAGTAGTTTGTATAGAATTCCAACAACTGATGTTGCGTGATAAGGTTTTCATAACTTTCACCTCTCAGATTTCATAGAGACTGCATTCTTTCCTGGCATTTCCACTAAGATTTTCAAGCTCTCTGAGTTTTGGAAGACCAAATATTCAGCATGCTTATCAGCACAAAGCAGACTCAGGACTGACGCAGTATCTGTTTTGAGTTTGTTCATGCATATTGGATTTTGAATCAACATTTCAACATCAGCTACTTGGGAGAATCTAAGTGGAGGTAATGCAGCCAAACTGAAATCAGCTTTAGTGGTTTAACATTACACATTGCAACAATTTTCACTTAAAGCAATAATCATTAAACTGGGAAATTATTGTCATACCAAGACTTAATATGCTCATGTACCAGTTCTTACTTTGTTGTGTTGATCAAGGCATTACTTGTTTACTTTATTTAGAATATGCAGCTAGCAACCTGATACAAATCTGTTGTGTGATAACATCATTCAGTCATTTCCAAGCTGTAGCATGACAATAGATGGCAAGATGAAACCAACGCAGAGGGACAAAGCTTCAGTTATCCTACACATTCTCTACTCATACTGTAAACCATAATAAAGTTCTCTCTCTTAAATAAAGTGAGATGGTTTGTATCTTACTATAATTCCTAAAATGATCCTCATGCAGGATCAAGAAGTATGCAACTTCCTGTGGTGTCAGAAAGCAACCTTTCACATGAGCACTCATCTTTATGGCACAGTGTAAACCCAAGCACTTGTCATTGACCCATTGAAATGAGTTCTAAGCAGCTATTAAACATCAAGGAATTAAAGGAGCAAAGAGTCACAAAATAGAACAAAAGTAGTTTAATAAGACATGACATAACCCCTTTAAGTAAATTACTCTTTAGAATATTTATTCAAAAAGTCTCCAAAAGGCTGGATTACTGCAATGTTTTAAAACAATTCTCTGCAGTAAACAGCTGCAAGATTTTCAAGCACTTGAGACATTTTAATATGATTTGCAGAATCCAATAAGATTTTATACTTCAGTAGTCCCTTTTGTTTTATATAATTGAGATATTACCTGGGCTAGGGGGTTGGGCGGAGCATCAAAAATGCAGTGAAAGATGGTGATGGCTAGGGCATTGAATAGGATCAGTGGAAACAATAAGATCTCAGAGGGATTTTTAATGGGAATAGGGGTCAATAAATGAGGCACCCCACTTGCCTGATCACTCCCCCCCCGCCCCCACCCCCAAAAGTAGTGAAAGCTGTCAGGCTGTATAAATAGCATGGGCATTTTCTGCTTTAAGTTAAATCCCTGCAGCAGCAGGAAGTGCTCCAATGCTTCCTTTGCCCTGTGCTCCCTCTGCAATGGAGCAAGGTGGGGAGGTAATGGTAAGAATGCCTATAACACACACAGGTTTACAATAGACTCACTCACTTACACCCCCCAAAAAATAACACCACCCTTCCCAATGCTTCCATTCTACCCCAGGATCCATAAGATCCACCCACTGTTTCTAGTCAAATGTAAACTGATAGATTTTATTCGATAGAGCCGCACAACATAAATTATGAATTACTTTTAAGTTAATAAATCTGATGGATGACATGTGTATCATGCTTCACTAATTTCATGTCTACATTAACAAGTTTCACTGAAATAATTTCTCAAACAAAGTAAAATAACCACCCTGCCAGTTAGCGATCCCTTGCATTTACTTTGAAGCCTCGTAAAAAGCATCCAAAATATATGCATATAATATACTGTTAATGCTTAAAATCATATTAGCAAACCTCTCACAAACCAATATAGAAAATCCATACAGTCCACAACTTGGTCACTAGGATCAATTAATCTTGGCCTCTAAGTGGAAAAGCATACAGCCCAGATACCAGCATTTTCTGTGCGTTGTTGTAGTGGATATTTTTATTGATAAAAACTGACAGATGTATCTCATCCCTCATAACACAAAGGATGCTAGACATACTCATCCTTAATGAGCTTAAATATACTCATTGATAATTGAACAATTTTCTTTAGCTATGTATTTCCTGTGCAATCTCTTTGAATTTCTCCTTCTATCACTTGACAAGCTGATTGCACCTATTCTAAAACAAGCACAGGAATGCATCCAGTTGCAATAGACTTCCCACTGATATAATTCTCAAATACATATCAGGTTCTACATGTTCAATATTATGGTTGACATCACACAATCTATGATAGCACATTTGGACTCAAACATGCAACTAAATTTGCCACTAAACCAGTAGGAAATACAGATATATCAAATTAATAGGTTAGAACCCAACAAACAAATGCATGCAACCAATTTGATATGTATTCCAATGACATTGAAATTAATTAGATGCATTTACAATGGGATTCATACCAATTGGATGCATTTCACAAATAAATCACCAGTGACCAACTATAAACTGCAGCTCGCTTGCAATTGTTGGATTGTTTCTATAAATAGGATTACTCTAATCTGATTCACATTTGAAAATCAAACATTGCACTTTTATTTTTGACAAAATTGCCAGCTCATGATAAAGCCAAGAATGTGATGGTTAAAGTGATATACTATAACTTTGCGTAAGGCAGAATGTCACATGGCTAAAGATGGTAACCAAGCACCTATGAAGGAAGTAAGAACACGGAGCAGGTTGGAGATACAGTTTCCTCATTACTCTACTTCCTCATATCAAGTTCTTATATTCAAGATCATCATTCTGGTTTCTTCAAAAAGCTTCTCGTGTCTGAGTTGTCTTTGTTCCTCCTCCCATTTCCAGACACATATACAGATTAATTTTTCTCAGGGCTCAGCTTCTTCCAGCCTTCTCTCTCTATCTCTCTCTTCTTTTGCTGTGCCATTCCTCACCTTCCTGCTCAAGCTCTTTTGCACAACGTTTTACCAGACTTACAACACTTTTTAACTGGCAACCAAATGTTCTTTATGGCCCACTTTGTGGTTACTTAGATCTCCATGGAAACTCAGGAACAGAAGGAGGCCCTCAAGCCTGTTCCACCATTCAATGACATCATAGCCAAACTGTGGCCTAACTCCATATACCTGCCTTTGGCCCATATCCTTGAGTAGCTTTGCTTAACAAATATTTATCCATCTCCGATTTAAAATTAACTACCAATCCGGTAGCCATTTATGAAAGAGAATTCAAAATATCTACCATCCTTCATGTGTTGTGCTTCCTGACATCTCTCCTGTACTGCCTGTCCTGAATTTGGAGATCATGCCCCTGAGTTCTGATATCCCCAACAAGTGGAAATAATTTATCTTTTTCTACCCTGTAATTTCTTATTAATATCTTGCAAACTTTGATTAAATTACCCTTACATCTTCTAAATTCTTGAGAAAACATAATCTCAAGATTAACCCCTGATCAGGCAGCATTCTTGTAAATCTATGCAACATTCCCTCCAAGGCCAATATATCCTTCCCAAGTTGTAGTGCCCAGATCTGCTCACAGTCCTCGAATGTGTCTAACCAGGGTTTTGTATAAATGCAGCATAACTTCTGCATCCTTATATTCCAGTCTTCGAGACATAAAGGTTCAGCATTTCATTAGCTTTCTTGATTATTCTCTTCAACTAATCACAACGTTTTAAAGATCCATGCATCTGAATTCCCAAATCTCTTCGGACATTCACTGTATTTAAGTTCGTGCCATCTCAAAAGTCCCCAGATTTTTTGTTACTCTTCTATTCTTTTAATAAGTAATGTGGATAATTGGGGCCCTAACGCAGATCCTTCTGGGACACCACTGGTCACATCCTGCCAATTTGAGAGCCTACTCATTATATTATAACTGCATGCTAAAGAAAAACCTATTGTGAGTGACCAAGGAGTTAAAACATTGGGAGCCAATTCTTCATAAAAAGTTACACAATCGTGCCTGGGTCTTTATCATAAAAACGTGCTTCAATCGCGATTCAAATATTAAAAGCAGACAACATCGAAAGTAAACAAGGACTTTGGAGATCAGAGGAGAAATCTTTGGGTATTGCAACAAAGTTAAATAAATAACAGCTTACCAAATACTTGCTCATCAATCCTGGAGCATGTGAGTTGTTTATGTAATCCTTATGTGGTGAAAGGTTGAAATGATCCAAAGAAGCGCTGCACAATTCTGCAAAAACAGAATGGAAAATACCCCAGTGTTATTAATTTGGTCAAAAATTTTGGAATGGGCATCACTGCAGCAAAGGAGGAAGCAATGTAGACTGACACTGTTCTTAAGTTATGGAATATTACCCCATAATACAATTGAGTGAGTCAGACAGAAGTCAATCCTTAGGCCCAAGGAAGTGACAACTAAGGGTCGCATTCGACCTTCAGTGAATTTTCTGCTGGGCAGTGGAAAGCACATAAGAGTGGGCAGGTTAGTTATTGGCAGAATTGGCAGAAGGGCAATAATGTAAATGATTATCTCCTTCTGGGGGTGTACTGTGTACATTATGATGCATTAGGTAACACACCAAGATCAGCTTGCCATTCTGTGAGTGACCCATTTATTCCTACTATTTGCTTTTTAGCTATTAGCAGATTCTCAGCCCATATGAGTATATTAACCCAAATTCCATGGGCTCTTGCTATGTTTATTAAACATATGGGGAAATTGGCTTCTCACTTTGTTGGCAGGGACCTGGAGGTTCTGCTGGATGGGGTGATGTAGAAATGTGATTTCCTCTTCCTTCAGGACCATCAGTGGAGGCCACGCCACCAGACTATGCCAGCCTGCTTTGAAGCTGCTTCCCAAGGCAGTGCCATCTTATCCATTTGAAGGAACGAACAGAAATATAGGACTGTCCTATTTATTCCTACTATTTTATCTGTTAGTGTTCTACCTGCTTGCTGATTTTTAGTTCATACAAGCATATTAATCCAAATTCCATGGGCTCTTATTATATTCACTAAATCCAAGAGGAAATTGGCATCTCACTTTGTTGGAACCTGGACACTTCTACATGGGACCTTAACAAAAGCCTATTGAAAATTCAATGATACCACTTCCATTAGTTCTCCTTGATCTGTGTTACAAATAACATCCTCTAAAAAACTGACAAGAGTTCTCAAACATGATTTCCTTTTCATAAATGCATGTTGACACTGTCCAATGTTATCATTATTTTCAAAGTGTACTTTTTCACATCCTTTTTAATAGATTCTAATATATCTCTTGCTAGGTCTGTAGCTCTCCAATTTCCCTCTTTTTTTAAATAGTTGTGTTACTTTGCTACTTTCCAGTCAGCAGGAGCCCTTCCATAGAATACAATTTGGAAAGATAGTGATTAATGAATCCAGAATCTCTGCTGCCACTCCTCTCAATACACTGGGGTATGACTCATTTCATACAGGGGAGTTATCATCCTTAAATTCAGTTAATGTTTCAAGTGTTACCTCTTTATTAATATTAATTTCTTTCAGTTCCTCATTTTCATAAGTCCCTTGGTTGTCTAATATTTCTGGGAATGTGTTTTATATCTTAAGTAAATATTAATGCAACAACTCACCTCATTAATATTTAGCTTGCTATCTTACCAAACATGTTGAACAGGCTGGATGTTGAGAAATTGTGTCATGGAAGTCAGAATAGATACTTGCTAACTTAAAGGGCCACATAAAGAACCAGGCAAGAACACCTCATAGCATGCAACATGGGGACTGACCACACACATCCATGTCCACAGACATTGATATTTCACATTTGCCAACATCCATGAACCCTCAAGGCATGTCTCTGACCCACTCGCTTCTACACTTCAATGCTGCACCTAGCTACTATCATTTCTATGCAATGCTGCAGCAGGACACACGCCCAAGCTCGTAGATGCATCAGGCTGTATCTCTGGCCTGTTTGCTTGCTGACATATCACTCACTCACTGAGCCTGGTCTTTTTGAGCTCTGCCCCTTCAAGCAGAGATGCCAGTCTCACAGTGCTGTCTTGTCTTGTTCTTTAGCTCAGGTACAAAGCCAGGAAGCTTGTCATGATTGTTAGCAGTCCTCAGTCAAAATTAGGGCATTAACCTTTGCTCACAGGTTCCTGGCATAGTCAGTCAAGGGAAACCTCCAATAACACTCCAGCTCTTGGTCACGGTCAGTCAACCTCTCAGGATGTTTAGAGTCAGGGAAATGTACAAAAAACGGGTAAGATGCTCTTTGGTAGTTTGAGTCCTTCAGCCTTGCTCCTGGCATGAGTGAGGAGGGCAGGTATTAAAGTGAGATGAAAATGAATGGCACATCTGTTATTTTTCATGCAAATGGAGATGTGTCTAGAGCAAGTGAATAGGCAGCAGAAAGAGCATGCAGGGTTAATGGTGATGGATATTGGGCAGGGAGATAGCTCATGTGGGAAGATGCTGTAGTAGAAAGGTAAAGCATAAACCTTGATAAGAGGTGGATCATGTAGCAGAGGTAGAGTGAGTGTTGGCTGGGAAAGAAAATAGTGTCAGAACAGAAAAACTCATTGACTTTCTTCTGACAGTGCTGTGCATTCCTCCAAATGGCTAAGACTGCACTGACTTGGGAGGCAATCTCAAAGCAGGCCGGCCACCCCATCAGCAGAACCACCAGGTCCCCACCAACAAAGCGAAGACATCAAACTCCCCTTATCTAACATATCTGGGCCAAGTGTTGGGGACCATATAGAACTGTTCTGGACTAACTGTACGTGTCTGAGTACACAGTGACTTTTGAGAGGCAGTGCTGTAATAAGCATGCTCATTAATCGTGAGATATCTAGGCAATGGAAAGTTGTTCCAGGAATGGCATGTTATGATGGGAATAGAATAGGGTATGACAGCTGCTATGGGCACAGGGGTAGTAGTTAAAGAACATATTTCGGAAGGAATGGTGAGAAACTCATTCAAAAAACTCAACAAACACATAACCAAAGTAACGTAGATTCAGCCCTATGTAACTTTAATTTCTTCACTACTTTCCTTGTCTACATTACAAATTCTCACATATGTCCCAGTTATTTCATATTCTCCATATTCCTAAATAAACTTTTATATTTCACCTTGCTCACTTAAATTTCCAGAAAGCATTTGCTGAAGTGCCATATGACAAAAAATAAAAGGGCATGGTATAAAGGGCAGCATAATACTATTGTTAAAAGGTTAGCTGGCTAACAGGAAACCAAGAGTAGGTAAAAGTGGATCTTTTACAGGTTGGCAAGGCATAATAATTGGTATGCCCCAAGGATCGCTGCTGGGACCTTCATGTTTATAATTTATATAAATTACTTGGATAAAGGGACGGAGGTAAGGTAGCCAAATTTGCTGATGATATATAGATTGGTCGGAAAGTACAGAGGAAGAGGATTGAGGACATTATTCTTCAGCTATACAGAATATACTTAAGTACACTTCTGAGGTACTGGACACAGTATTGGACACCTCACTTAAGGAAAGGTGCAAATACATTTGAAGTAATAAGGAGTTTACCACACTACTAGTTGAAATGGGGGCTTTGTCTTGTGGAGAAACATTAGTCAGACTAAGCTTGCATCCACTGGAATTTAGCAGAATAAGAGATGATTTGATTGACACATACGACCCTGTAGGGTCTTGACAGGGTAGAAACGGAAAAGATGTTTTCACTTATGCAAGAATCCATAACCAGGGTCATTGTTCAAAAATCAGGGATCCATCATTTAAAAGAGATGAGGTAAGTTTTATTCTTTGAGGGGGTCATGAGTCTTTGGAATGTTCTTCCTGAAATGGTGATGGAAGCAGAATCCTTGAATATTTTTAAAGTAGATACAGAGCTAGATTCTTGTTATGCAACTGAATGAAAGGTGATAAAGATTTGAGGTTACAATCAGATCAGCCATCATCTTATTGAATAGCAAAGCAGGTTCAAAGGCTAAATTGGCTAATTCTGCTCCTTTTCCCTATATTTTTATGATCATTGATCACTGACTTGCATTCAAATGCTCTTTTATCTTCACCCGTTTCTCAGATATCTTTTGCTGGGTACGAAATTGTTTGTCAATTCCTCAGGCATACACTTTATTATAAGGCACTTCCTTTGATCTAATGCAATCTTTAACCTCTTAAAACAACCATGGTCACTTTACCTTTCTCATTGGGTATTTGTGCCTCAGGCGAATGTGTATCTGTTGCAGATAATGCAATACATTTTTAAATATTCAACACTGCTCCTATCAAATCTTTTTGTTCTGCAATAAAACAAAGAACTGTGGTTGTTGAAGATCAGCAACAAAACAGAAATTGTTGGGAAAGTTCAGCAGGTCTGGCTGCATCTGGGAGAGAGGAGAGTCAATATTTCAAATCTAGTGACCCTTGTTCAGAACCAAAAATGTTAAATCTGCTTTCTCTCCACTGATGCTGTCAGACCTGATGAGTTACTTGAGCAGTTTCTGTTTTTGTTTCAAATCTTTTTGCATATTTTCCCAACACCATAGATCCTCATCCTCATATCTTCCTTTCTTCTGATTTATGACCCTAATCTCAGAATGAACTATATCACATTCAAAATTACAACTCTACTATACTACTATCTCCCAAAGGCTCATTTACAGCAAAACTATTAATTAGCTCTTTCTCATTACATAACATTAAAAATAAATATCTCATTCCCAAACTGGTTCTTAAATGTACTGACCCAGGAATCCCATGTTATACACACTTCGGAAATACATCCTTCACAGTTAAAGTGGATTAACCACAATATATGTAAATTAAACTTACACATTATTACACTATATTATCCACATTTCATGCACCTTTAGTTTCCCAATTGACAGTGTGCCCAACTTTGCTACTACACTTTGGTGACCTGTAATCAATTCCCTTCATTTTTTAATGCCCTTCCCTGTTTTTAGCTCCACCCAAACTGAATCAACACCTTGGTCCTTCAATCTAAGACCCACTCAGATTCTTCAACTGATCATGACATTGTTAAGTGTGCTAACCACCCCATTCATACAGCATAAATCTGCACAAAACCAAAAAGCTCTACAGCAACAACATGTTAAAAATCTTTTTAAAAAGTCATTCATAAAATGTATTACCGTCTTTTAAAAGAGTCAATTAGACCTTTAAAATAGCAGCACTAGAAACTATATGGCACTTTTTCAACTATTTGATTTCTCTTCATCTCAATTAAACAAACATTGAACTATTGACAAAATAGATCTAAGAACAAAAGGCTCTCAACCAGTTAATGTGTTCACTCCTGTGTATTTCACCAGATCTCCACCTTACTTGGCAGAGATTCCCAAGGCGCTTTTCATTGCAACAACTGTCATTTGAGCTAGCTCTCTGACAGGAAACATGTTAAAAATGTTAAAGCGCCCTAATGTAGATTTTCTGCAGGATGGCAAGGAAAAAATGCTGCTGGATTGCCAATACCAAATCCAATTTACTTCTTTAGCCTCCTGCACACTCCCATACTCAACCCAGCCCTGAGTAAATACAAGGATCATGGTGTCTCATTATAGCTCTTTATCCATTCATTTGCAATCTTCAACCATCTGCCCTGTTCTCCCCTTCCTTCCTACAACTTGGCCAACAGATGGTTTAATTCCAGAATGCAGTATATTGATGTCGGCCAGTTCCTTGACTGAAGTCAGCTCCCACTCTACTAAAGGTTTATTACAATGGTCAGGCAGCAAACAGGTCAGAGGCACATACCTGAACTTGCCAGCACACAGAAGGCTATAAGTTTTTATGAGACAAATGTACAAAAAGATACTTCACCCATCCCTTCTAAACCTTTTCATTATTTTGTCAAAAAAGTACCTCAAAAGTGATAAATAAATATTTCCTATTTTTCTCGATGACATGCTTGATGCTGGATCATGACTGACTGTGGTTAAGCTCACGGCGCTGTATTTGATCAGTGGTGGTGAGTTTGCTGTGTTGTGATAGGGTGCAGCCAAGTTCACCATGCAATCACTGGCAATGCAGCTAACTGGATTTGGCTGTGACCAGTTGAAGCTGTCAAATTCTTGATTGTGATTAGTTGCAGTCCAGCTCCCTTCTGTCATTGGGGATCTGACTGACAGCTTCCAGTTCGACTTCCAAATTATAAGAGAGCAAAAGTATGTGTGATGTGAGGACAATAAATAACATTGCAAATACTGCTTTAAAATCAATTTAAAACTTCTGTTGGACAGAGCAAACTGGAGAATAGTTATCAAATGACTTCAATCGTTTTTCTTTTGCTGTTTAATATTGATGACTTTCATTCCTTTAACAGGTAATTAGACACAAATAAAGAATCAGGCTTTTTAAAAGATCATGGGCAAGATTGCATTTTTCTTTGAGTGTGGAGCTAAAAATAAAGGTATATCTGCTCTGGCATGAGTAGGGTCTCACATTATGTTTCTTAGCTGATGACTTAAGCACACACAAGCAGAATGCCAAATCTCATGCACAGGAAACTCTGAAATGTGCCAGGATCTCCTGTGCTACAGCTTCCAAGTACTATGTTTAAAAGGCACACAGACACTTAACTTTATGCAAGCCAGGAGTGTATTTCAATCAATGCTGCTTGGCACCACCCACCCCTGGAGGTATCTGACACCAGACAGAAAGTGACTCCATGAGTAAACAGTTCAACCTGGTCTTAATGAATGGTGGAGCAGGCTTGACGGGTTGAACAGTCTAATGATCGCATCTTCGTATTCAATGCTACGTTCTCTTATCCATGTGAGATAACATTGTATGTTTACCACTGCAAAGGTCTATTTGATACAAAATTGGGAGCCAAGCATCTCCATCAGGTGCTTCATGTGTACTGAATATGACTCAATGAACTGAAGCTACCAATGTTGAAATACTTAAACCACTGTGGTGTTGCCTCTCACATATGACACAGTTCACACTTCAATCATTAAAAAAAACACTTAACAGCTCACCTTGGAGAACACATACCTGATTTGCTTTCACCACAGTTTTGCCTGAGATAAGGACATAGCCACAAAAGGTGGGCTCAGTTAGAAAACATCAGAGATACTGCAAAATCACTCATTCACTTATTCTAGCTCTTTGACCCAACAGGAGCTCCATTCATTCAGAACTGTTAGCTCCTCAGATGCCCCAGATCACATTCTTCTCACCTGTAATGTTAATGTTGACATTCACAACTGATATCTTTTAATTTTGTTAACAAATGCAGGCAAAGTGCTCATGCAACCATGTTAATGTATCTTAGCATTCATTCTATAGGAGAAGAGTGCAAGTAATTTGAACCCAAGTGAGCCCAGATGCTAGGGTTTGGGGGGGCATTTATGTCATAAGGTGATGTGGAGGTGCTGGTGTTGGACTGGAGTGAACTAAATAAACCTGTAGGACTATAACCTGGTGTTGCGTGAATTTTGACTGTGACGTAATGTGAAGGACCCGTTTTGAGGACAGGCAGCCGAACTGGCAGGGGAGAGCGAGGGCAATTCCTGTACTGTGGGGAATGGACCAGACATCATCTAGTCAGCCTTCACTCTGCAATTGACCTCTGCACATGAATAACATATGAATAAACAGCATCTTAAGCACGTCTTGGGTAAGAGTGGTGGGATTGCATCTGCCAAATCTTTACATTCTTTTACATTGCCTCTGTAAAAGAGGGAAAGAGCCCCATTGCTAGCACCACCTCCTGAGGAGGGAGGGTCAACATAATCAGAAGATGCATCATCAAGGTGTTCCTCCTAATGCTTTACCAGTGCAAAGATGTTCACTTCAGAGGGTAATCTATCTAGATTAGGCACAGATTCACAGCCTGGTGAGCACACAGTAATACAGGCTCACAGCTAGCACGGGAAGTTAGAGGCAAGTTCCCTGACTCAGGACAGTTGGAGAATAGGCCCATGTGAATCCCTCCACAGATAGTGAAACCACAGACTCAGCCACTAATGAGCTGATGTTTAAGCAAGCAAAGGTTGTCTGGCAAAGATGCCAAAGATAATGTGCAGATTGGAGCAAAGGGCCAAGGTGTCCACTCATGTTTTGTCTGATGTCATGACTCCAACTTGTGAATACATGGTTGCGGCTTTGGAACAGTTGGCAGCTGCCAAGGACAGCCAGCTTAAGCAGGGCAAGTAGTAACTGCCAGCCATATGTAAGGACCTTAACTTGAGCTGTGAAAGCAGTTAGCAGGCTTTCTCCAGCTCGGCTGCAGCTGTCAAGTGAGTTCCCAGATGTAACAGTAGGAAACAAAAGATGAAAAGATCTTGAAATCACTTTGGCAACATGGATGTCAATGTTATGTCAAATCAAGTACTATTCACAAATATAGCACTTTTTACTATTTCAGTGTGGTCTCTTCTGATCTGTTAATGCTTATGGTTGATTCTCTTTATCTTACACCTCAATCACTTGGATGATTATATACAAAGCACATACAGCTCTACCTATAACACGGAGAACGACACTTTCCGCTGCCCTCTGGGAAGAACATGACCTAAGGGGAGGTGTAATCTTAAGTTAGATGTATGCATTTCGCGAGTCTGTGGTTCCACTAAATATCGGCAATAGATGAAGGTTTCTTTCTCATGATATTCGAGGAATGTACACATTGCTTTCCCATATAGTCTGACATAACTTGAAACAGATGCCTGGTATAGAATTGATGGCCTGTTGCAATCAAGGAACAGGAATGGAGGCAACATGGACAGCTGAAGTAGTTTGCCTTTCTGAGTCTTTGGTGAACCGGACAAGGAGATCATAGAATCATAGAATCCGCACAATATGGAAACAGGCCATTTGGCCCAACAAGTCCACACCGACCCTCCGAAGAGAAACCCACCCAGACCCATTCCCCTACTCTTTTCCTTTATATTTACCCCTGACTAATGCACCTAACCTACACATCCCTGAACACCATGGACAATTTAGCATGGCTAATTCACCTAACCTGCACATTTTTGGATTGTGGGAAGAAACCGGAGCAGCTGAATGTGTTTTCCTGAGATGGGTGGCAATGAACTCAAGAAAAGTGGAGACGCCGCACAAATTTCCTTTGAAGTTTAAGAGGAACCGGCAACAGGAAGATTGAATTCTGCTGTGACATTCAGCATCACAAGCACAATGCCTTCTCCCAGACCACATGGCTGCCCGCCTTCCTGTTGAAGGTGGCAGATATAAGTGATGACACTCACCCACTGGTGGCTGCAATGCATTCACCAGAGCCTCTCACTGTACAATATTGTTTCACTGAGAATTATAGTGCATTCTACGTAACTCTGGCTTTGGGTGGCTTTCATTCTCCTGTGCCACACTGCTCTGCAACCTTGGAATCAACAGCATATAGCATTGCCCATAAGAATCAGATACCTGGGCCAGTGAAGGCTCCTGAGTGAGTTCGCACGCACCAATGTTGAAACTCTTAATGTTGTGTAAGGGTTGTCCTTCAACTCAAGTTCAAGGCTATGGGACCAGATTAGGACGTCAGTATAACAATTGATTAGTATTGTTTTTGTATGGTTTAGAACTGTAAACCAAAAATGAAGGATTTTTATTGAAAATCAGGGATATCAAGAATAGTTGCATGTTTCGAAACCCAATAATTTGATCGCTTTTGTGATTCTTGTTTGTGTAGCTGTGTGTTCCAGCAGATGCACTGGAGCCAAGGATCATTTCCAAGTGAAACTGATTGGTGGGGTCTAGTGGCCAATTATCAATGACAAAAGTTATTTGTCTGCCTACAATGATAAAATTAGTTGTCAGGCAGTTCAACTGCTTGGGTTGTGAACAAGACAGAGAGTAGCTAGTTCAGACCAGAAGATGAACCAAGTGATTTGTATCAGCCCAAATCTTTGTGACATGTTTCTCTGCAGTAAATTAAACCTTGAAGAAAACTCTTATCCTTCCTTCAGCAGGTGCTGCAGAACTACACATTATGATGTTGTATAAGAAAACCTTTTTGGTCTAATCTCCTGCCTTTTTAATGTATCCCCGCACACTATCACTATCCAAAAATACAGTCAAGGCTTTTTCGAGTTCCTCCATTGAACCTGTTTCATGGAATTTGTGACTTTGAATTGGATAAGTCAAAGACCTTGCACAAATGAGCCAGCCACCCTGTGCCTCTTGCAAATTAGTTTTTTTGCATTTGAAAAAAAAAGATAGTTAATAAGAAATTTTCAGATCAGTCAGAGTCTACCCAATATATCTTAGGAACAAAGACTATGGAATTGTTTTTCCAGTTTCGTTGCTGATAATGGGAATTCTCTTTTAATAAGGGCAAAATACTATGAATGCTAGAAACCTGAAGAAAAATAGAATGCTTCTGGAGTCATGTCAGACTCAAAACATCAATTCTGTTTCTCTCTCCATTGATTTTATCCCCCTGTTCATATCTGTCTGTCAGTGTGTAAGGGGGAGTGTAGAGATTTAAGTCGTAGCATTTACTTAATTTAGTTTGATTGTTTAGCTTTAGTTAGAATCTAATTACCTGAACTGAAAAGCTTAACATATGGGGAGCGTTTGAGGGCTCTGGGTCTATATTCAATGGTGTTTAGAAAGATGAGGGGATCTAGTTGAAACATACAGAATACTGAACGGCCTGGACAGAGCAGATGTTGGGAAGATGTTTCACTAGTAAGAGACTAGGACCTGAGGACACAGCCTTAGAGTAAAAGGCTGAACGGAGATAAAGGCAAACTTCTTCAACCAGAAAGTGATGAATCTATGGAATTAATTGCCAGAGAAGGCTGTGAATGCCAGGTCTTGAATATATTTAAGACCGAAATGGAGAGGTTCTTGGGGTCAAGAGTTATGGGAAGAAAGTGGGAGAATGGGGTTGAGAAACTTATCGGCCATGATTGAAAGATGGAGCAGACTTGATGGGCTGAATGGCTTAAATTCTGCCCCCATGTCTTATGGTCTTACAATAATGTTACTCTTGTCAAGTACTGAAACCTATAAACATTTTTTTTAAAACAATGTGGGTCTGACAATCAGCAATCTTAGAGAATTTGTGTTTTTTTTTCAACAAATACTTCTCTGAAGAATCCAGGAATAGCAGCACTTGATTTCTAGTATGCTTTCCCAGCCAGTTGTGACATAAGAGCCTGGTAATCTTTCTGCTGCAGTAAGAGCTTCATTACTGTGCCCAGTCCCTCATTGAGTATTTTGCACAATTTCTTTTTTCTTTTGGTTTCAGTTTCATTTCATAGAGACTTGGGTATTGAGCTGTGCAGGATCTAGCGAAAACTGAGCTCAGGTCACCCCCCCCCCCCCCCCGGCTTTCTACTTTGCATTCACAGGGAGGGATTCTATACTAATGTATCTCAAGAATGCTGCACTCAAGCTTTTCTTTCAATTCCTTCATATTCAATCCTCCCCAACTAAAATACACTCTTCCCTTTGCTGTCACTATAGATGCTCTTCTCCTTTCCCTTGGCAATCTCTGTGTCATGCTTCAATCTCTTGCACAATTTCCCTTGACCCTCCTGAGCTTTTACCCATCTCATTCCCTATGCCCACTTTTCACACTGCACTGCTCTTTATTCTATTCACATGCCATTCGAAAGCACCTCATGAACTTACATTGTTCTGCAGCTTTTACTCTTCCTTGCCCCCGCCGTACCCCTACCAGTGTTGCTCTGCCTCCTTGCTATCTATCTCCACCTCCCAAGATCCTTCCAGTACCCCGACCAAATCGGTCCTTAAGTTTAACACTCTGCCCATATTCTCCCAGCTTTATGTGACTTTTCTTTTCTGTCACTTTTCTGATGTAACCACTTTCTTTTCAGCCCATTTACTTCTGAGCCAGCCACGACTGTGCCAGTCCTCCCCAGGTTTGCTGGGAAAGTTGGGTGGGCCACTCAGTCTGCATCCCTTACAGTGTTAGGTCAATAACAAGATGTTGCGTGACACCTCCCTTGAATGGGGTGAACTCGGCAATTTTCAGCCTTTCTACTGCAATAGTTTAAGCTAACAATTATTTTGGTTATGAAGCACCCAGGCTATCGAGAGTGTACACAATCAGCCAGGTTTCTGGGGTGATCTCTACCCTGCCAGATATACACCTCAGATGGGTTTGTGAATCAATGTTTTCCTTGCTTTTTCCCAACAAGATTGTGCCAGCGAATGTAATTCCAGCAAGCTAGGGTGATGACGAATACTCATACAGGGCAAATTTTCTCTATTTTTTTGTACCTAAGATGGTGCCGTATATTGCTTATGCCCGAAACGTCGATTCTCCTCCTCCTTTGATGCTGCCTGACCTGCTGCGCTTTTCCAGAAACACATTTTTCAGCCATAGATTGGCAACATTGTAAGTTGCTCTTTTGTAAGTTGAGCACAAGTAACCACAAACCTAATTCTAATTCTAGGAATGCAAAGGAGGTTTCCAACTGTTAATGTTGGGAAAGGTTCTGAGTTCTTAATAGCAAAGCTTTAACCCAACTTCAGAATCTGAATGTTGGCTTTCTCTCCCGACTTCCAAAACACTTGGGATGCACCCGGAATATTCTCACCCGAAGAGTCAGCTCCAAGTGCCCTGGTGAAGCAAAAAGTTTGACAGAGGACATTTGAAATTGGAACATGTTTCTAAAAACAACAGCTTAGGAAGATAATTACGTTGTTCAGTCACTAAATGCTGTGCTCCCATCACTGTTAGGAATAAAGCAGCTGCTGCCTTGGGATAGGTAAACTCAACACAAGTCTTTAAATGTACCTCAGCGCTTCTCTATTAGTTGCTGTTTGCATTATGTTTCATACTCAGGCTCTGGCCTTTTTGAAGGGAAAGCTAAACCATTCAAGTTCTGTATACTTCAAAAAGATTTCCTTTTATCAGCAGTGCTGTTGCGTAATCTTGATTCATATACCTCGAGGCAAACATTTCTGAAGTTTAGTAGGCCAGAAAAGCGAATGATGTGTGAAAACTCTTTATTCAGACTGATATATCTCAGTTACCTCCAGCTGTATCCAACCAAGCTGTTATATGTCTTTGTACAAAATAATTCCGAAAAACAAGCTCTATTGAATTGGAATTAGGCAGGCAGAAGGAACGAATGTTGCTATGAATCATTCTGCATCGTTAGTAAAATCAATTTGAATTGGTTCAAAGCAGATACACACAAACCAGCTGAGCTCAAAGTGGTTAAAGAAGTTTAAGCCCTCGTGCCCCTGAGCTAAATAAACTCATCTTAAAAATAAACTGATCTTCAGTAAATCCATCTAAATTGATCTAAATGTCAAAAAAATGCCCTGCTACTTGACCTGCACGTTAACCTGAATTGACCGTGGGTATTCTGTGTCATTTTTCAAAAATGATACATCCAGTGTGCTCTTGATAGCAAGTTTCAAAGCCAGTTTCCTCCAGTATTTTCAATGTTAATCGTGTACTGATAATGTAAGCAATCTGAGAAACATTTGGTACTTTTCCCTTCGATTACTTACAGCGTCTTCACCTTTGAGGTCAAGTCCAAGAGAACATTAGACTGATTTTTCCAAAACAACGGATATTTGTGGTATTGCTTTGTTGTGTGCAAGTTTTACTTGCCTTTTACATACTTTGCTTTCAAACTTTTGCACTGTTCTTATATCGGTATCTTTGTGGGAAATAATAAAGATATTCAGCTGTGCTTCACTGAAATGACATATTGGGGTTGATTGGAAATAAAACACTTGGGTTTGTGCAGAGAAAAAGAAAAGCTTTAAACTCAGAGAATCGGAAATGTACAAAAAAGTGCCATCCCTGTAAAGCAAAAAGAAAAGGCACGTCATTATTTCATGTGGGACACTTCGATGGAACTGATAAGGAAAGAAATCTCTGTGCAGAATCCTCCATCAGACATGTGGACCCTATATATTTTCCTTAAGATACTGCTCAATCTGCTTTGATGTTACAGTATTGTGTGTGTTTAATTTTAAACTGCATTTGCACTACAGATGGGGTGTTGGTGTGATATGGTTTCCTTGCATCAACATTGTAGTTACTGGGTGAGGGCAAATTGGCTGCAGTGACTGGGTATCACTGCACAGCATCAGCTTGGCCTTAATATGCAGGCAGTAAAGGAACACATAAACATGAACACTTCAATGCAGTTTGTATGTTTGGATGTGTAATTGGATACACATACTTTGTAAAGGCTTTTGGTAGTCATTTTAATCGCTGAATGGGGCAAGAGAACTTGGCCAAGTGGTGTCTGAAGTAAATGTGACAGTGAAAAAATTGTTTCAACTGATACACAGCCTCATAATTTGCAATTCTTTGCCACAGCCACTCAAACAGGCTTCACGTTACCTGTTTTACTGCCTACTCCTAATGTGGCCTCTCAGAGGCAGGAGACAGTGGTTACACACTCTAAATAACCAGCTCGTTGAGAATCCTGCTCAAACAGGGACACCCTCTCAGGCATCTACTGGACAGCTCGCTTCCTAGTGGTCTTAAAAGGTACAAATGTTGCTTCAGAAGATTGATTCTTTGCTCAACAATATGATACGTGGCTCATTGACTTTCATTACACTTACTGTGCTTGCTTGTTCAAATGACAGAAGACAGCCAATAAGTCACAGGCAGTGAATGGGACATACATAATTGAGAGTCAGACAGAACAGTCAAAGACTGACATTTATCCCCACGCGTATTAATTAAGCCCCAACTAAAAGTGAGAAAGCCAACTTTGTCATTTTACACCAAAGATACATTGAATCGTTCTTTATTGAAACCAGAAATATGACAGAAGAAACAATATCTGAAGATGATTTTTCACATTGTAGAAGCAAGCTTTTTTTCTATGATAAGAATATAAGTGACGTGAAACTGCCTGCTTCAAAATAGTGGGTTATTTGCCCTTCTCCAGAAATGATTTAGTCTCCTATGCAAAACTATATCTTAAAAAATGTTAGCAAAACCCACACTGCAAGTCAAGCATTCTCAGGAATTCACTCCTCATAAGATTTCCAAAGCTACCAATCAACACCTTTAGTGGTGAGGCTATCACTTTATTCAATTACATGCAACTTTAAACAGAAATAGGGTTCACAGAACTACTCCCATGAGGACATATTCTAGTTGCCCATTACTTAGCTTTATTTTTTTGAATTCCAAACCAAACTTTTTTTTTTAATCACTAGAAAGCTTTTGTGGTCAGTCATTTAATTTTCCTGCAGCATAGGGAGACTACCATTTACTAGATTAAAAAAAAATCAATCAATGATGGTTAATATTTGATTGAATTTTGATACCTTATGGAGCCCATAAGTTTTCCACTGCCTGTATTTGTACTGCTACTGGTAAAATGGTTTCCATTTACTGGAAGTCTAATCTTACAGCATTGTCCAACTTTTGGATTTTCCTTTACTATTCAGCATCAGTATCTCTGTACTGTATCTCTCCCAGTTTCTCTGTACTAGAGAAACTGGGAGAGATACAATACATGACAAATTGCAAAAAAAAAATCCATTACTTTCCAGCCAGGCCACCTTTGGAATATTGCATGATATTTTGTATAGTCCTCGAGTAAAAAGTGAGGTCTGCAGATGCTGGAGATCAGAGCTGAAAATGTGTTGCTGGTTAAAGCACAGCAGGTTAGGCAGCATCCAAGGAACAGGAAATTCAACGTTTCGGGCCAGAGCCGTTCAGCATTTTGTATAGTCCACTTTGTAAATGTTTTTTATTCACAAAGGACATGAAAAGCTGACAAAAATCAACTATTAATTTCTATTTGATTTTAATGGAGAAAGGAAAATTGAGGATAATTTAGGTTGGTGTAGCAGTGAAGTATTTAGCTTGGCAAAAAATGTATTTTTAAAATTACTAAGGCTCAAATGAGGCTAGAGGTTAGCAGAAATATTTTGTTAACAACAGATATCTAGAATGGGATTGCAAGAAAAATATTAATTCAATTTTTAACTTTTGCAAAGATTTAGGGCAGAAAGATCTTGGTTGAAATGAACATAAAGGTGATCGGATTAAGACTTGACTGAGATGATGAAAGTGTTCGTGTGGCAGAGACTTTTCATCTTGAAACCTTATGTTGCTGCTTGTGACAGATAACAGGCCAAGGCTAAACCACAGAAACAAAAGGATGGAAGAAAAGTTTAGATTCCTGCTTGATTAATTTTCAGCATAAGAAAGAATAAATTATCGACTTCTATTCTTGTGCTGTCCCGCATGGCTTCAGACCATCCCATTTCACTTTACAACCAATTAACTATCTTTGAAATGTAATCACTATTGTGATGCATTAGCAGTCATAGAGCAAAATCCCAGAACTGCTGTTCGTTCAGTGTCACTGGGTTAAAATCCTGGCATTCCCTATTGGCACTATGGGTCAACTTAAACCAAATGAATTGCAGCAGTTCAAAAAGACAGCTCACTACCATCTACTCAAGGGCATCTAGGGCTGGTCAATATATGTTGGCCCAGCCAGTGTCATCCACATCCCATGACTGAATAGTATATAAAACCTTGCTTTTTTAAAATTTTATGTTATATGCTTGCGATCTTCTGTGAAAGATTACTTGTAATCTTGCATACATATGTCCACTGACCAACATCATGATAAAGTGCACAAGTTAAACTTTTGATCTAGTTGGCCAAGTTTCACTCTGGGGTCTGACTTGTTCATTACTACCCTCAGTCGGGATTGTAACAATACTTTCTTAGATATACTTTAAAACTTTTCTGTCACTCAAATTAACCTGATTTTAATCAAATTTAATTGTTCTCTAAAGGAATTAAAAAGGCATTTCAGTATTAGGCTGCAATACAAACTTATGACACACTTGAGATAAAGTAAGTTGCACAAGAGAGGAAACGGTGAGCAGTATTTTGGTTTTTTTGTCTGAGTTGTGTGCAGTTGTTTGGAGGGTCTGTTATCACAAGGCATAGCAAGTTCTCTCACTATATCTTGCCTCATTAATTATCCACCAATCCTTTAGGTGTCTCTATTATTTTATTTCTATCCCATCTTACCATGTACTCTTCCCAATACAGCTCGCCCTTCTGTAAACATCTACCAGAAGATGGACACCTCTTGCACCTCCACCATCTTTGAAAGCCCATTGTACTTCTGGACAAGTGCCGTCAGTCCAGAGCTGCCCTGTGCAATTGTTGATATTTGCCCAAACATGGAAGACAAGGACAAATTGATGGCATGCTTTCCAGGCAACAGTCTGAAGGTCCTGCTGAATGGGGTGATGCCAACGTGGGACTTCCTCCTCCCTGATCCCATACCATACCAGTCTGTCTGGGTTGCCACCCAGGTTAAAACAGAATCAACCACCTGGAGGAACGCCCAGTGCTGAAGGAAGAAGGTCAATGTTCCACCAGAGTAAGTCCCATCACCTCTCCCATACCTCACACTTACTCTACCTCTGCTCTGACACTCACTCCCACCAAGGGTCATTTTCTACCACTTTCATGATTGAGTAATAGAAGATGTTGCAAGCAATGTCACCAACCCCAAACCCCAACATCACTAGCCCCACATGCCCACTGCAATGTCTTCTCTTGGGACATCTCTCTATCTGTACCAATAACAATACTGTGCCACACACAATCATTTCTATAATACCTAGTTCTCTTTCTCAATCCAGGAGTCAAACAGCCCACAATAGGGCACAAAGAGTCAAAACACTGCCATTACACTGCTCACACCTTAAGGAGAGAGATTCTGGGGTGATTCAAGATGGCAGCTATCTAGGAAGATCGCATTGCAGAGCTCCACATCGCATCACAAGCAGGGCAAAGTCCTAGTCCGCCCTACCCAGACCACAGCAATATCTGGGATTCTGGAAAGGTTGTGGAGTCCCAGGAAATGGTCAGAGAACAACTTACCTCGGTTTGTGTTGTCCAGGGATGCCGAAGAAGGGAGGAGGAGCGTCCAAGGCCAGGCACCCGGCCCAGCCTGCAGGATCCTTGGACTCTATTTCTTACCAGGCCTTGTGAAGGAGCTCACAAACTCTTGTGAAATGTTGGGTAAGCAGATAGAGGGGAAGCTGGCCCCGATCTCTCTCATGCTGCAGAAGCATGAATAGCAGCTGGGCGACCTGGAGAAAAGGATGGATGATGTAGAACACAGAGTCGTAGTGATGGAAGCTGATATCAGTTCTTCCAAGTATAGGCTCCAGGCCCTGGAGTCGCAGGTCTGTAATTTGCTTGACCAAGTTGATGACCTCGAGAACAGGAGCAGGAGAAAAAATATTCAGATCGTCGGTCCGGCAGAGGGTAAGGAAGGTGAGCGGCCGTTGGAATTTACTGAGAACTGGCTGCTGAAATTCGTTAACTTGGAGGCTGGAATGAGAGGCTTGAAGACTGAGAGGGCTCACCGGGTCATGGCATGGAGGTCAGGTCTAGGTCAACGCCCTCATCTATCTTGGTGAGGTTTCATCATTATAGAGATAAGGAGAGAATCGTGGAAGCTTCCAGAATCCAGGGGAAGATCTGAAGGCCCCAGTTTATGAAGGCTCTAAGATCACGTTCTTCCAAGACTTCTCAGCAGCGGTGATCCAGAAAAGAAAATCCTATGACTGTGTCAAGAGAAGACTGAGGGAACTCGGGAGCCAGTACTCTCTGAGGAATCCGGCAGTGCTTCAGATCACCTTAGATGGATCTGTACATCTCTTTGACACTTCAGAGAAGGCAAAAAATGTTGTGGACAAATTAACCTAATCTGAACAATTTCGTATGTACAAATAGTAGTGTTGTTTGGATATGTCTTCGTTTTTCTTTTTTTTAAAAAAAAGTAAGTCCAGTGTGGCTTTCTTTTCTGTTTTTTATTAGTAATAATCTGGTCTAAAGTCTATTCAGGGATGTGTACTTTCAATTTCTAAGTTAACTTATACCAAGGGATGGGTGGGTATTTACCTTTTCCAAAGTTTCTTTGTTTATGCCCGGTTCAGGTATTTAAATGCCCTGAGTGCAGTATTGGCAGTGGGATGGAAAGTTGGGTTCTGGGATGTGAAGATGCCCCCTTTGGGTAGGGGGGGTGAGTTCCCCTATTCAGCACCACTGGTACTTTATATATTGGTTGTTTTTGCTGTATACTGTCTTTGATAGCTCTGTAGGTTTGTTAACTGTAGTGGGTTTAATTTATGTAGTTTTTATGTTAGATGGATCTTGTGACAGTAAGGCTCAGCAATTTGTGTTTGGATTTCCTCCTCTCTGGTTTGTAAATGTTACTGCAGAAGGTTCTGACTCATGACTTGATTAAATGGTGTACCTGGAACATCGAGGGGAGTCACTCACCAATTAAGAGGAAGAAGGTACTTTGAGTCTTAGAAAGGAAAAGGTAGATCTTGCTTTGTTACAAGAGACACACTTGGATCATAGGGAGCCTTTGAAACTACAGCAAAATGGCTTTGATCAGGATTTACCTTTTACACCAGAAGTGGTTGGGGGGTTAGGAGGAATATTGGTTAGGAGGAATCTCCCATTTAAGTTACTAGAGTGTGTTAAAGACACACACACGAGGTTTGTAATTCTCAAAGCCCTGATAAACAGGGAAGAATATGATGCATTACATGTCTTTTGGCCTCTGGCCCAGCCCCTCAAATGTTTGGTCAATGCATTCTCTAAACTGATCAGCCTGGAGTCCTGGCATATCATCATCAGGGGAGATTTTAACTGTCTAATGGATACCACAGTAGACAGGTTGCCCAAAGGCCCCCCGATACTCTCTGTACAAACTAAACAATTAGTGGATCTGTGTGCGTGGAGTTAGGGTTGTTAGACGTCTGGAGGCATCTTCACCCTACAGGCAGGGATTTTACGTTTTTTGCCAATCCACACAGATGTCACACCAGGATTGATTTTTTTTCTGACCCCCGTGGCAACCTTGGACTTGAAGGCATCTTGTACGATTGGTAATATTACCATCTTTGATTACGCTCCAGTGTACTTGTTGATTAAGATTAAGGTCATTACAGTGGGTTCAAGGCCCTGGCGAATGGATCTCTTTATCCTTAAGAATAATACCTTTGTGGAGTACTTCCCTAGGGAATTTCAGGCTTCCCTAGACATTAATTCAGGCTTGATTAGTAATGGGTTTACCAGACATTAAAAACAATCAACTGATCTTACTTTTGTCCTATGTGAGTGATGATGTTTTTTTTAGATTAGATTACTTACAGTGTGGAAACAGGCCCTTCGGCCCAACAAGTCCACACCGACCCGCCGAAGCGCAACCCACCCATACCCCTACACATACCCCTTTCCAAACATTACGGGCAATTTAGCATGGCCAATTCACCTGACCCACACATCTTTGGACTGTGGGAGGAAACCGGAGCACCCGGAGGAAACTCACGCAGACACGGGGAGAACGTGCAAACTCCACACAGTCAGTCGCCTGAGTTGGGAATTGAACCCGGGTCTCTGGTGCTGTGAGGCAACAGTGCTAACCACTGTGCCACTATAATCCTCTTTCAATATGGCTAGATATTGAAGCCACCCAGGCAAGGTGCCCCCTTACCAGTTTGCTGTTTTTGGACAAAATGAGGACAGTTAGAGAATATCGCCATAACCCAATAGTCATCAATACTGTTAAAGCATGGGGGGCAATTCAGCAGAGGGAAGGCAATATTGGCAAAACATCTTCGTTTACACCTTTAGTGGGTATACTGGATTTTCAACCGGGGATGATAGGTTCAGGATTCAAACTTTGGGCAACTAGGGATGTGTCTTGCAGTGACAATTATTTGAGGGAGACATAATGATGTCCTTCAATCAGTTAGTACAAAAGTACAAGTGATTTAATAGAGACCTCTTTCACTTTTTTTCAAGTTAGGGATTTTATTCAAATAAAGACTACACTTTTGACAGATCCCTACAAATCCGATATAGAGAGGAAGGTGCTCAGAGCGAAGAGCACACTTTCTGTCAGCACTTGATATCAGCAGTTGGGAGGAGACGGGCCCTCAAATGAGTTTGATTAATCTGCAGGGTGTGGCAGAGAGTGTTAGGTGTTGAGGTCTCCTCGGAGGCATGGGAAGATATTTAGGAAAATGCAAGAAAGATAGTAATTTGCAATAGGACCAATGCTTTCCAGTTGAAGATTCTCCACAGGGTCCACTTGGTTCCAGATCATTTGTCAAAATTTAAACCAGGGACATCTTCAACATGCCCCAAGTTTTCAACACCATCACTTTCTGCGCAAGAAAGAATATCTTGTTAGGTTAGGTGTCCACACATCCCCCTGGCCTCTCGGGTTGGCGGAAGCTTGTTATGGAACATATCCCCTTGGATTTTCTCACAATTTTCTCACCACAAAACTGAGGATTTCTAGAAGACATGGTGGCCCTTTTTGGAATACCTGGACACAGATTTGTCTGCTACGCTTATAAGGGCTTTTATGTAACCTTAAAGGTTGAGCTTTACGAGTCCAATACCCAGAGAGGGAGAACTGCGAACTTTTCCATAGGTAAAAATTAATGCTCTCGATATTTGAGAGTTAGTGTTTTGTTTGGGTGAGCTGTATTATTATTATTTATTAGTTTGTTGTTAGTTATTATTTATTTAGTTAAGCAGTTGAAGTTTTTTTATATACATTTGTACATGACAGCAGTTTGGATTTTAAATTTTTTTTTGGTGTTCTACCTTCATATTGTTTTGAATTGTATTTGTTGTAAAACTTTAAAAATGTATTTTAAACAAAAAGAGTTCTGAATGCTGACCATCAAAGGATGTTCTGGATTCCGATCATAAGCTGCCCTGGTCTATGGGGTCAGGAGCCTCTCACTGACAACTATAATGGGTTGTCAAACAAATGGAGCAGCAAAATGCCAGTCATACCAACCTGGTGTTTCTGGCTGATGGGGCAAAGCACAAAGAGACATGTCAAGGCAGGGATGCTACAAGATCCAGTAGGCTCAGAGCGAGTGAGTACTCTGGCAACAAGTGAAAAACTTGGAAACATAGCCTGGTCCAGTCGCTCAGCCGGGAGTTTGCCCTGGAGTACATCATGCCCTTGTAGCAACATAACAGAGATAGCTGTCAGTACTATTCGAGGTGCAGCAATGAAGTGCAGAAGCTGTCTATACCATCAGAGATGTACCACGAGGGCCCTTTGAGACTGGCACAGGCAGGGGGATGGGAGCGTGTGTGTTTGTGTGTGTGTCTCTCTCTCCCTCCACAGAGCATGTCCGACATTGTCATCCTTCAGTGCACCTCGCTCTGGTTTCCTTGTCAACTTATCCTGATGTCAGGCTCATTTTGACACTTGGGGAAGACGGAAATGCTGAATATAAATGATTTGGAGAAGTTCGTGTTGGACTGGGGTATACAAAGTTAAAAATCACACAGCATCAGGTTATAGTCGATCAGGTTTATTTGGAAGCACTAGCTTTTGGAGCGCTGCTCCTTCATCAGGTGGTGTCACAATAAACCTGCTGGACTATAACTTAGTGTTGTGTGATTTTTAACTGAATATAAATGAGATGAGCTGGGCTGTTAACAGGAATCAAAGGCAAGAATCACCAAGATAACCCTCTCTACACTTGTCGCCTGATTCTGCCACACATTCCGCCGCAGCCCACATCTTTCAAACCCTTATAAGATTCTGCACAATGTATCATTTCCTCATATACAAACATGGATGGAGATTTCCTCAAAGTTGCTGCTGCTTCTTCTGTAAAGTCAAATTCTTCCTGTAGAAAACTGAGACAAGAAGCACTGCCTTGGGCAGTTTTGTACTGGTCTGCAAAACATACTTCGTTAGCTGTTCCTTCCTTGCCCAATGCTATTTAATAGAACAAAACAGTTACGACAGATGCTGGAATCTGTACTGAAAAAAATGTTGGAAGTCACAACTATTTCATTGCAGTTGTGTCTGAAAGCGAACTCACCAATTTATTACAACTGTATGACTCAGAAAAAAATAAATCTGTTTGTAAGTTTCCCATTAATGAGCCTTTTATTGAAATTTGAACAGTGACTGAGCGGTTTTCCTGGGTAATTACCTGGCTGAGCTCTACATTCAAGGCTATAGGGCGAGGGGAAAGCAAGCATGATCAAATGCTTCAGTGATTGTGATAATTTCTGGGCTTTTGGGACTAAATGGGGTGGGAGGACTGGATGTCAGGACTGAACAGCAAAGATCTGAGATCGATGAACATTCTGCAGTTTTTCCTGATGCACTTGGGATTTAGTTCACATTTACAGAGTGTTTCCTTGATGAATTAATTGGTTAGCAAAGACTCACATTGTGTTTTCACAGAATGGATTTGAGATTAAGTGGCCATCTTTTATACCTTTTTATCACACATTACCTGATGTCCCACATCACCCGTCCCCATCCTCCCACACCCGTCCCACTGTCCATTACATAACTGATACCCAGGAGTGGTGAGTCCTCTGGATGAATATTTTCTTTTAAAAACAATATTTCATTCTTTATTTTACATTTAAGTTTTGAAATGGCACCGATTTGGGTATAACAAAATGAAATCATTTCTGCTTCCCAAACCAATCCGAAGATCGCTAGTTACCCACCTTGGGTAAAATGGTCTCCCATGTCACACAGATGGCAGAGATTAGAATAACCAATAATTACAAATTAAATTATTTTGCAAATTTAATACTGTGTTGTGAACCTATTCTCTGGAAATTATGCTTTTTGCAAGACTATTGTAGCTGATACATATGAAAGTGTTCAAAGAGTTTCTACTGCCCAATGTCATCTATTCTGTGATTTAGATTCCGGCTCAATGAATTTTGCTAGGGGAAAATAAAATGATTGCATTATGTATGGAATAAGTAGGTTACCTGGCATTAATAGGAAAGGTGTTTTAAGTGACAGCATAAATTATTAGAACAAAGCGAGAACTGTTCAACAATGTCACTGAAACACCAAAACATGCCATCATCTCAAAACACATCTCTGGATAATTAATTCATCCTAATGTATAATTTTTAACATGCACCCAGTGACGCAAATTTGGATGTAAAATGGAATGAGGGTGAATGTGTTCCAAGACTGAGAATAGATAATTCCGTGCATTTTTTTTTATCATTAATGTCTTTCAGTATAACCCAATTTAAATTGCACTGTTTCTATTGTTAATTCAGGAACATTTTGTTATTGTTGATGGTTAATGCATTAGCCCACTTTTTGTCTGGTTGCAACACAGCTTTTATCTTTAGGCATCAGCACGGTGCTTGCATATTGTTACATTGTATGGTTTTGGTGGTTTTATTTTCTTAATACAAACAACTTGTATCAAAAGAACTACACGAGTGTCTACTTGCAGCAAACTTTGTAATTCACATTTCTGTTTTACTGGGAAATAGTTGAACAATCAATATCGTGAAGTATCTGTGAGTTGGGCGCATTCCTGAGGGCATCACCGTAAAATATCCTTAATGTAAATAACATTGGGTTACTTTTCTTCATTAAATAAACTTAAAGCCTCAGATCCTGAAGTGGTAATACACTATTACCACCTGTATGTTAGACTGCTGCGGTTTTCTAAGCTACTAGGTACAATGAAAACATTGGTTTAGCAAGTCAAACTAATCATCTTAATACTGATCAGAAGTGCTATTTTGGATAAGACATGTTTAACTATTTACTTGCCATCAATCAGACACCTTTATTATTGAATTGAGTGAAGGAGGTGCAGTGTGGATTAATTGTGCATTGTCATTTCACTTTTGATGACATGGGTTTGGACACAATCCAAACTGAAGGGATAGAAATATCCTCATGCTATCACAAGTTGTTTTTGTCCAGCCAAAGATTTCTTGACTTCTTCTTCTCATGTATATGCCAAAGGGACCTAAATGCCGGGCAACTGCTTTATAACCAGACATAAAAAAAGATGCAGTTTGGGTTTGCTACAGTTGGAAAATTACCAATCTGCCATGCTGCCAATCTACCTCCATGCTGCAGTTTTGACTGCATTTTCATTTCTCAGTATGATCATCCTTAAACATAGTGAGTTCAAAGGAAAATCACTAACCACCTAAAAAGGAGATGCATTCATTATGCAAACACGATACTGTTCTTGCTCTAAATGAGGGTTTATTTTTAAATCAAGTGGA
Source organism: Hemiscyllium ocellatum (assembly GCF_020745735.1). Taxonomy (NCBI): domain Eukaryota; kingdom Metazoa; phylum Chordata; class Chondrichthyes; order Orectolobiformes; family Hemiscylliidae; genus Hemiscyllium; species Hemiscyllium ocellatum. The sequence goes on from NC_083401.1 coordinate 139,880,053, forward strand.
TAAGTTTGCTTCGAAAGACCCACAAGGGATCTGCACAGCTATGAAGCAAGAAATAATTGTTAGGGAAATACCAACTTGTGGCAATTGTTTCTATTTAACCACAGAGTAGTTGGCTTCCCTTTGCACCATCTCAGCCTATCCTGTCTACAGTAGCTCTTCAAAGGAGCATTACCACCTAGGATTGAAAGGTGTGGTGCTGGAAAAACACAGCAGGCCAGGCAGCATCCGAGGAGCAGGAGAATCGACGTTTCAGGCATAAGTCCTTCTTCAGGAAGGAGGCTGGTGTGCCAAACAGGCTGAGATAAAAGGTAGGGGGGTGGGGGGGCCGCTGGGAATATTATAGGTGGAAGGAGGTGAGGGTGAGGGTGATAGGCCGGAGAGGGGGTGGGGGCGGAGAGATTAGATTAGATTAGATTACTTACAGTGTGGAAACTTACAGATGGTGGCAAACCTGTGGAATTCTCAACCACAAAAGGTTGGAGAAGACAAATCATCATATGTATTTGAGAAAGAAAAAAGATGTCTAGCAGTCAACCATGCCAAGGAGAGAGCATTGGAAAATGAATGTTTTAAGAAAGAGAATTAGCCACGATCATGTTGAATGGTGATGTGGGTTCAATGGGCCAAACTACCACACCCCTGTTCCTGTTACTAGTGTAACTGTTGCTGACACTTTAACTGCTCTATTCAGTAGCATGCAGGAACATTCTTGACCAGGGACCTAGTGAAAATGTTTATTTTATCCACTGATGATCTGAAGAAATCGGGAACAAATTCATATGGCACACAGATGGTGGAGATTAAAATAATCTATAATTACAAATTCAATTCAAACTCAAACATAACTTGCTGAATCTGCTCTAATTGCTTATGACTAAAATGATTGAATGAGATCTCAGAGGAGCCTATCTTCAAATTTAAACTTGACAACATCCACTCGCAAATCTCAAGGAAGATCTTCATTCCTAGCTGGGTTAGAAAGTCTGCCAAGAGTATGTCAGTAGCCACCTGAGTGCCTGGCTTGTATTCTGTTATTTTGGAAATCATACCATTGGACCATCACGTGTAGATGTTGTAGTCATGGAGGGGCAATCAAGAGGCTTACAACAGATTACTTCCAACAGCTTGTGAGCAGTATGAACCATGAAATGTTTGCCAAATTGATACATGCAGAGTCCTTGGATTCCAAAAACAAAGGCAAGAGTTTCCCTTTGGAGTAGATTGTTGTGCTGTTGTAGGGATGTTAGGAGCAAATGCAATATGCTCTCCATTCTGTAATAGACATGCTCCAAGCCTTTTTTGGGACAGATGTAGTTTCAGGATATGAGGGATCAGAATATAAAAAAATGCACTTGCTGGCAGATCAAGTGTTTCGAGATATTTTTAAAGATATGTTTAAGACCCTTCTACAAGTATAAGTCTTAAAGAGGAGATACTCTAGTTATAAAATTTAGAAATTCTGAGATTAAAAAAGGGCATGTTTGTAAGCCAACTTTGTCTTGTGGCTTCTTTTGTACATTTTCTAATTTTGTAGGATCAGGTCCAATACCATTTGAAGAGTAGTTGTTGTGGCTTGTGTTAATTTGATGATTTTTGCTTTTAATAACTAAGCTTTATTTTCTTACTGATTCCATGAGTTAATCAAAATTTGTGTCATGCTCCCATTTAATTTTCCCAAGAACTGCAATGTCATCTGCAATAAGGGAACAGCTTGGTAAACATGACTGAACATACAAAACAAAAGAAATAGACCATTCCACCCCTCAAGCCTGTTCCACCATTACATAGGATCATGTGTGATCTGTTTGTATCTTGAGTTCCACATTCCTCTATATCCATGATTATTATTGGAAAGGAAGATAAAGATAATCAATACACCTCTACTTTAAAAGTATTTATCAGGATATAAATCTAACATCCACTACCTTCTAAAACAGAGAGGCCCATTGTTGGACAACTCTGAGATTTAAAAAAAAACACATCTCTGTCTTTAAAGGGTGACCCTTTGTTTTAAAACACAGTCACCTGTTGTTCAGGACTCACTCACAACAGTAAATATCATTTTCACATTCATTTTGTCCAAACTATTCAGTATCATATATATTTCATTCCAGTCAGTCCTCATCTTAGAAATTCCAGATGCAACAAGCCCAGCCTATCCAACCTATCTTCATAAGACAATCCATTCATTACAGTTATCAATCTAGTAAGCACCCCCTAAATTGCCAATGTATTAGCATTGTTATTTAAATAATGAGAACTTCACAGAATATTTGAAGTGTGGTCTCACCAAAGCCTTATATAACTGAATCATAACATCTTTACTTTTATGTCCAAATCCTTTTATAATAAAGGACAGCATCCCTATAATCCTTCTTGACTATGTGCTATACCTGCCAACTAATCTATCATGACTCATGTTCCAGAACACCAAAACCCCTCTGATCATCAGAATTCCATGGTAATACTCTTTTTTTTCATTCTCCCAGCCAAAATGAATAATTTGACATTTTCCCACATGACATGGTGTTGCAATGTATTTTAGCTCATTGATAGACCAAACAGTCACCTGAGAAAGCAGTAGCTACTGAAAGGTTTTCTAGAAGTTATCAGTTCCTGTGGCTGTGGGGAATGATGTATGGAGCAAGATCCATTCTAGACACTGAGCTTGGAAAAATGCTTTGTGCACAAATATTTGTTTAAAGTTCTACAGGATAGGAACTGTGCACAGGCATATTTTCATACATTGTTCAGTATTCTTGGATCCGAACACACATATAATTTGCCAACTTTCTTCAAAGCTCAATTAAGAGAGCTGTACCAATCAATGTGATGCTCAACTCTACAGTTGATGTTGTTTTGAACCATGCAATCCATGTCCAAGTGGAACTGATCCTGAATGTGCTCACATGGAGGGTCTATGATTCGCTGGGGCATCATACTTGAGAGTCTTTTGAGACAGTGCAAAACAGGTTTACCCAGGAAGTTGTCTTGTATTATTTTTGCGAGAGCATCAGAGGCCCAGGGCTGACCTGATAGAAGTATATGAAATTATGACAGGCGCCTATAGGATGGATAAAGTGAGATGGGAAAAGTTTAAAGGAAATGAGGGAGGCAGGTTTTTTTTTATTACACAGCAGGTTGAAAGGGTCTGGAACCTGTTGCCAGGGAGGTTGTAGAAGAACCAATAGAAGTTACCAATGGAATCAAAGCAGTCCAGGGAGAAATCTGTCAGTTATGGGTACCATTGATGTTGCAGTTTGGAAATTGTATCGTTAGGATTGACACGTTGGTTACCACATGGACTGTGATTGGACCTTTTTAGATGCCTGCTAATAGGCCAGTGACAGAAGGTCCTTTAAGTTGAATAATAGTAATTCACTAGTTGTCAGTTCTGTTGCTGAAATTTGGCTTTTGTGGAGACAACACAGCATCCTGCCAGTTTCTATGGTTCATCCTATATAAAACTGTACTTGCTCCAGTGTGAATCTTAGCATATAGCACATGCTATTATTGCTATTGATGTATATTACCTGAATGGAGGTAAAGACTTCAGCTTTTCTGATAGTGTCCATGTGCCATACCAAACTATGCGCATGTACTGTCTATCAGCACCTGCAACCTGTAACATTGCAGTTAGGTTTTGGAATTAACTGATGTTTGTGGGCTATGAACGGAACTTCAGAAATCTGTTTATCATTTTTCCTTGATTGTTTTGTTTCTTCACAAGCTGCTGTGGAGTATTGTGTTCCATTTTGGATTTCGCTGAGCACTTGGACTTCGTGCACATTTTAGCCCAGAGTCATTTTCCTTGCACATCATGAAGTGCTGAACACTGTTTTGGTGGGTGAGGCAATCCGCATCTTGGACAAGACATAGACAAGGTTTACTATTCTTGCTAATGGCTAGAATAGCAATTACAAAGCAAATATTTCACATTGCAGTCCCTTATCCTGAGACTGTGTCCAATGTCCTAATGTCTTCAACCAGAGGTAAAACCTCTTGATGTCTAACACATCAAGCCCATTATGATCTTGTACATTTCAATGTTTGGTTTCTTCATCTACATCATTCATATTGATTGGAAGGAGGTTCTAGCATTGATCCTTGTGACCTTCTACCAGTCAGGCACCACCAATTGAAAATACCAAGCTTATCCTTGCTCCCTCCACAGGAACCAATCCACTACTCATATTAATTATTTTTTTTTGATTCCATGCTCATTTATATTGCACATTAAGGTTTTTAGATTAGATTAGATTCCCTACAGTGTGGAAACAGGCCCTTCGGCCCGACAAGTCCACACAGACTCTCTGAAGAGGTCCCCATCCCCCTCTGACTAATGCACCTAGCACTATGGACAATTTAACATGGCTAATTCATGTGACGTCGACATCTTTGGATTCTTTGGTTTATAGGAGGAATCTGAAGCACCTGGGGGAAACCCACGCAGACACAGGGAGAATGTGCAAACTCCACATAGACAGTTGCCTGAGGTTGGAATCGAACAGGGATTGTGGTGCTGTGAGGCAGCAGTGCTAACCACTGAGCTATCTTTTCCTTCTGAATGGCAGAGTATAGGCTCAATTTTATCTGCCTTTAAAAGTAGGGCAACCCTCCTACTCCAATAACCAACTTGCTGAACATTTGCTGTATTGCCTTCAATATGAATATATCCTTCCTTAAATTAGATTAGATTACTTACAGTGTGGAAACAGGCTCTTCGGCCCAACAAGTCCACACCGACCCTCCAAACAGCAACCCACCCAGACCCATCCCCCTACATTTACCCCTTCACCTAACACTACAAGCAATTTAGCATGGCCAATCCACCTAACCTGCACATTTTTGGACCGTAGGAGGAAACTGGAGGACCCGGAGGAAACCAACGCAAACACAGGGAGAATGTGCAAACTCCACACAGACAGTTGCCTGAGGTGGGAATTGAACCCAGGTCTCTGGTGCTTTGAGGCAGCAGTGCTAACCACTGTGCTGCCCATAAATACTGGGAACAAAACTGAGAACAGTACACCAGGTAAGGTCTCATTGAAGCTCATACAAAGACGTCCCGAATCTTGTAATCTAATCCTTTTAGCGTAAATGCCAACATAATTTTTGTCTTCCTAATTACTTTTTGTACCTATATGTTAACTTACTGAATTGTTTGCTTGGGTAACAACCAAAGCATTCTGAACCACAACATTTAGACACCACACCTTTTAAAAATATTCTGCTTTTCTATTGTTCTCATCAAAGTGATAACCTCACAATTTGCCACATTGCCCTTCATCAGGTACCTTGTTGTCAACTCACTTCATCTGTCTATATCTCTTTGCAACGTTTGTGTCAACCTCCTATTCCCACCTAGCTCTATATCATCAACAAATATTACCTCGGTCCCTTGTATCTGAGCCATCAATGTAAATTACACATAGCCGAGGGCCCAGTGTTAATGTTTGTGCCACGCCACTAATTATAACCAAATAACTTGAAAATTATTCTCTGAAGACCATCAGCTGGTTGGAGATAAGGCTTCCAGTAAATGAAAATGGACCTCCGGTCTCAGCATGGATAGGTCAATCTGTTTAGCTGGAAGCTCCATAGTCCTAGCAGCTCCATTGGCAGCAAATGATCAGGACTGAAATTACAAGCAGTCTCCTGATTCTAGCTCCAAGAATACATTACCAGCTAATTACAGGGACAGATTGTGAGAACTGGGCAAGGGAGAATGTTGGCTGGCAGAGGGACATAGAGGCCTTGATGGAGAGGTCAGTAGGTGGAAGTATGTGCAGGGGAAACATTATTTGAGGGGGGGTGATGGAAATGGGGAAAGTGAACCTGGTGTGGAAAAGAGGCTGCCAAACCCTCAGTAACACTCCCAAGGCTTTGACCACCATCCTGAACTCCTCTCAGCATCCTCAAAATGGAGGCTCTCATATGGCCAGTCACCCTCAGACTGGTCAGTCAGTGGTAAAGCTACGGACAGATTGGAGATGGACGAGAAGATAGTAGAAGTGCAACGCAGAAAATTTCATGGAATCCACTTTTCTGCTCCCCCACAATCAATCTCATTGGCGGCGTCCATTACATCCTGTCTTTATCCCCTGACTCAAAAACCTGAAATAAATTTGCCAACCACACTATTTCCATCTGTAAAACCATATTGATTTTGTCTGATTATATGATGATTTCTCAGTACATTGTTAAGTCCTACTTAATTATAGGTTCCAGGATGTTGATGTCTGCTTTTGCACTGTAGTTCCCTTTTTACAACTGTCTCTCCTTTCTTTCTTTCTTTATTGAAACCTACCTGTGTGCTGTGTTGTCTTCATGGAAGAAAATTATTTAAAATCACTATAGTGTGACCCTCTTATAAAGCAGGACCATGGGATCATGTAGGAGAAAGTGAGGACTGCAGATGCTGGAGATCGGAGCTGAAAAATGTGTTGCTAGAAAAGCGCAGCAGGTCAGGCAGCATCCAAGGAGCAGGAGAATTGATGTTTCAGGCATAAGCCCTTCTTCAGGAACATGGGATCATGTCCAAATGTATTCTGGAGAGGTGAGAGCTCAGCACTCTCACCAATTTACAGCGAAGTGAAAAATGGGAACCCCCCATTTTGTCTTGATATTTACAATGAGAAGCATCCATTCCCACATCCTTCAGTGACTTATTTGACTACTGTTTCAATTTAGGTACAGGATTACACAAATTTGCTGATGCAATGAGTTCATTTTACACAAGTCAGACAAGTTGTCTATCCTCTGGGAACTGAACACTTTATATTTAAGCCAAATATAATTTTCACTCTCTCAGAACAAGATCACAAAATTGATACAACGTAGTAGGAAGCCATTTAGCCCACTGTAACTGTGCCAGCTGTCCTTGGTGCCATTCTGCTACCTTCTCCCTATTCTCTGAAACTTGGCTCTTTACAAACAACCTTGTTAAAGCCTTGATTGGACCTACCCCTACCACACTCCTTTGCAAAACATTCCAGATCCTAACCACCTGTTTTGTGAAAAAAAACCTTATATTTCTTTGTTACATTTACGAATTACTTAAAACTTGTGCCCTCTGGTTCTCGATTATTTCATGAGTGGAACCATTTCCTCACTATTTATTCTTCACAGATCCCTCGTGATTTTGAATGCTTCTATCAGACCTTCTCTCAGCCTTATCTTCTCTGAAGAAAATAGTCCCTTCGAAGTTCATTCTTCAGTCTAACCTCAAAGCTCATTCTACATTGCTGGAACAACAATGTAAACACTGATATACTTTAAAATCACGGAGGCTGGATTTTCAATCTGTCCGCATTCCAAGTTCCTGCCCCATCACAATTGTGTTGCTGTCATGATCCTATTTTTAAATTCAAATGGACGCATTGGCCAGGAGGTGAGACTGATACCCAACTAATAAGAATGCAAGGCACCAGAGACAAAGGCAGGGCAGTTATATTGGAGACTACTAATGACTTATCAAAACAAATTGGGGGCTCCTAACAGAGCCAGCAACAGTACAAGAAAGCTGAAGGTCTAGAATTTGGAGCTCAATAGGCCATTAATTGATCATAAGTAAGGTTTTTGGTTCCATCATTCACTCCATCCTGTTGAAAATAACAAACAATCCCAGATACAGTGGGATGCCAGAATGACCTCCAAGATCACAATTTTGAATTCACACCTGCACCAGGTTTTGACCCTACAGCCTTTAAAAGTCTAGCTGGACAACTTCATTTATAATCTTCATTTGCATCTATTTATTTAGTTTTGGTATTGTGACTAGGGAAAATTTCTTGCTCCAGCAGAAACACTTGCACTAAGCCTGCCCAGTCTGACAATATTTGGTTCAGAAAGGGCCTGAGTAGTTTCATCTCATCACCTTCAGTGAGAGCTAACATCAGAAGCACAGAGAAAGAGTCACAGTAGGAGGCTCACATGTATTATGGTTTGTAATAGAGAGACACTGGCAGAGAGCAGATCCTATTCTGCCAACTACTTTGCTGCTCCTCATTGACTGACAATAATATGTCATGCATGGAGAGCAAAAGGAAGTGGAATGGGAACTCAAGCAAAAAGAAATGTTTTTTGAAAAAAAGGAAAGAGCATATAATGCAGCTGTAGATCAAATCAGTGGATAATAAATTCTATCTCCTGTCACTTTCAAATTGATGTTTATACATAGTTTAACATCAAAGTAATATGCAAACTGCATACATTGTTGTAGATAAAGATTCAAATTCTTTTCATGGTAACTGTCTTAACTTCGTGACATCATTTCCACATGAATCAAAACTTAAACACCTCCATGTTTTGTACAAATGAAGTTAGCAAATATGTTCATCGTTTCTCTCAGCTATTTTCTGAGAAAAAGAGTTCACCCAGATGAGAAGTGTGACGGGGCACTACAAGAGTTTTAGCTGTTGAAAAAATGATGCCAACTTTTTGATCATGCTGTCTTTGAGCTTTGAACCACATTATGGAAAATAAAATGCACATCTGAAACACTTTTTGTTTTGGTTTGTAATTGACACCTTCTAAACATGTAGATGAAATTACATTTGTGTCCTCTAATTATGTGCATAACTTTATTCAGCTTAATTAAAGGGGCAATGACTGTATGAGAAAGTATTTGGAAAATTGTTTCTGTAATGTATTAACAAGCAAATAATTCAAGGGACATCAAATCAAAAGGAAACATAGCCTTTATGTTGTTTCTCATTGCTGAGACAAATAACAGCAATTATTTTTCTCATGAAAACCCTTTAATCATATACTGTATTGATCTACAACAACAACTGGAATTGACATAGCATTGTTAGCACATCAGGACAAGCTGTGACATTTTACAGAAAAACAAATTCTAATCAACAATGGGGAAAGAGGTGACTTTCTCCTGGATCTTTGATTGATTCTGATGACTGGAAAAATGATTTGAAGAAACTTTCAGGAGTAAACAAACTAAACAAACAAACAAACAGACTACAACTGATCACATCATACCTGAAGCGCAAAAGGAGTAGTCCAGGTTGACCACAGCAGGTTGACCTGTTCTCATTTTGCTCAATTGTTGAGGAACTGCTGTGGTACCGTCTTTCAGACAGAAGTGGTTCTGTCTATCCTCTTAGTTGCATAAATGACACTATTTGAAGTGGACCATGTGCAGTTTCCAGGAATCCTGAACCACTACTAACCTCTTCGACAGAACAGATTATCTGGCCATTTATTCATTCCTGTTTGTGGAAACCTGCTGTGTACAAACTCATATCACCCTACTTCACAATATCAACATTTGGAAAGAGCTCTACATTTCCTGTGAAGCACAGTAAGGCATCTTGAGTTTGTGAACTGCATCAGAATAATATCAAGTTCCCCTTTATCTCACACTTGTGGAAAAATGCTGGTGCTTTCCTTGCAGAACATCATTATCTCTTTACAATTACAGTATTAGATGCCTAGTCACCTGCGTCCTTTCACCATTTGCAAATCAGTTTATATCGAGACTGACAAATCAGTTTATATCGAGCCCTGTTTAAGTCATTGGTCCAGTCATCACCAGAGTCTCGAACACCTTTTCCTTTGCCACATATTACACGATTGTCATCCCCCACCACTCCGCTACACTGACTGTACAAATGGTTTGTGTCATTTGTTAAATTAAAATAACGCATCCCAGTCAACCCAGTAGCCTCTTCATATAGCAGCGTAATTCTTCATACCCACACTAGATATCCCGGTTCCTCCAATTACTGTTTGGGTACACTAGTAATTCCCTCCATGGCATGTTGCAGGGGTACCTGCTGTTCAGAATGCTGCCTTCATTTCAACCATGCACTCTTATTATTGTATTATTTTAATGCATTTCACAACCGCACACTCATTCACAGGAGATGGAACCTTTGAAAGATGTAGAACCACTGACATACAAATTTCTGTTTCTGGTGATACTGCATTAATCTAACGCTTCTCATTTTTCAACGGACAATTTTTAGTTAATCAGATGTACAGGGTATGTAGCATTATACAGTGACATACAACCTAAGAAGATTAGTTTTAGAAACATCTGATGCAATAATGCTAAATTCAAATCACATTAATGAACTGTCTTCTATTATTGCTACCCACTGCTGTAAGAAAAAAATCCATCAGAAGAGCATGTTCAATAATGAGTATTGCAATATATACTATTGAATGTGTGAAAATGTGTTTACCAGAATACAAGTTAAAATAGTTTATCAGTTAATGTGATAGTACTGAACAGAGATTTCCCCCTGACAGTTTTTCTTAATATTGTCAGAATTGGAATTACATTGACAACTTAATGAGTTTGTGATATAGCTTTAATGTTGTCTCTCCTCCTAATCCAGTGAATGGGCCAGCCTTTAATGGTAATGCCATGGTGAAAAATCAACACTTTTTTTCAAAAAGCCATGCCAAAGCTATTTTACATTGTAAAAGCAAAATACTGTGGAAACGGGAAAGCTGAAAGAAAAACAGAAAATGCTGGAGGAACTTAGCAGATCTGGCACAATTTGCATGGAGAGAAACAGAGTTAACATTTTGAATCCAGTATGACTGCTTCAGAACTATATTACAGCATCAATTGAGATAAACTTGGAATGGGCTCAGCCTAATTCTCTAGTCAATGCGAGTTTAGCTGTCGTATTACGTACAAGATAACTTCAGTGAGGGTGGTACTAAGGTGCATAGTCCAGGTCAGGGATACCCAGACCTCAAGTGGAGTTGCAAGCTAAATTGTGGGGTCACAAGCAATAAGCCAGCAATACCGGCCATGCAGGTCTGACCAAGTGATAACAGCTATATCGCTGTCTTCCCATGCTATCAGTTCTCATTGAGTGTTATGACCCAACCCTGCACAAGTTTCACATTTGCAATTGGCAAACTGTTAGCCTCCCTGGTGAGGAAGAGTGAACTGGCTGTCTCTATGCACCCATTCCCCTAGTTTTGTTGTAATACAATTAATTTAGAAAAGATTGTTTCCCTTCATTCACCCAGGCTTATATCAACATGCTTTCTGAAAGGAACCAATTTAACCAGGTTTTAGAATTAATAATGATTAAGTTAAGTATTGAACGCAGTAAGATTTCATACACACACCATGTTCAGTGAAAACATAAAACATACACAGATCAGTCTGTGAATTGATCACTAAGAGTGGATAGTTGAGGGTTGTGAATATTGCATTAGTGGTTACCGATAGCAGTGATGTTGGCAGTTCAACATCAAGGATAGTTTCATGATCATTAGTTTGGCAGGTTGTTTGAGATCTTGTTGTTCGAGATTCTGTTGTTCTGATTCTCTTTATCTATGATTAAATTCCACATTCAGAGTGTAAAAGAATCCTTCCAATTTCCTGCTTCCATTTTTCTGGTTTGCAGTACATGGGGTGGGAGGGGTCTTCTTTTATCTGCATGACAGAGGCTGGGACTGGGAGAAAGCTCCTTGACTGTTCCATCCATAGCATGCCAGCACTCAAACCCAGGATAGTACTCACAAGAACATTCAGTCCCATGAGTCACACTTCAGGCGAGTTCAAACTGTTCTTATTAAATCTCTGTCTTTGTGTATTCTTCAAAATGAAAACCACAAAATGTGGCTGTAGTTAGAGTTATAGTCTGCAGGGTGTGCCTTGCTATTGAACAGAAGACATCAGTCCCTCATTACTCACAAGAAATCACAGAACAGTCTATTTTGATAAAACTCTTCCTCCCTTTCAGGGGCTATTGCTTGAAGCTCTCTTTGAATCCATTCATGTAGCATTCTCTGGGGCTCTCTCTCTATAGTCAGTTAATTTACATCACAGCCATTTTTGGCTGTATCAGCCCTCTTTTGAAAATCACATTTTATAAATTACAAGTCAACAATGTCCACAGTACTTTGTGGTTTTGACTTGTGGTCATGATAAGGGGATGCCCAATAGGTTGAGAGGGAAGATGGCAGGAAGAATAATGGCATAGGAGAAAGTGAGGACTGCAGATGCTGGAGATCAGAGCTGAAAATGTGTTGCTGGAAAAGCGCAGCAGGTCAGGCAGCATCCATTCCTGAAGAAGGGCTCATGCCCGAAACGTCGATTCTCTTGCTCCTTGGATACTGCCTGACCTGCTGCACCTTTCCAGCAACACATTTTCAGAATAATGGCATAGACTATTTTCTAAATGGGAAAGACTTTCGAATCTCAAGCACAAAGTGACTTAGGAGTCCTATTTCAAGATTCTCTTAAGGTTAACATGCAGATTCAGTTCACAGTTAGGAAGGCAAATGTAATGTTAGCATTTATTTCAAGACAGCTAGGATACAAAAACAGAGATATGCTGCTGAAGCTAAATAACATTCTGATCATATCATTTTTGGTGAGAGCGGTTTTGGGCCCCATATCTAAGGAAGGATGAACTGGCATTGGAGAGGGTTCAGAAGAGGTTTACAAGAATGATCCCAGCAATGATGAGCTCATCATATGAGAAGTGGTTGAGGACTCTGGATCTGTACTCAATAAAGGTTTATAAGGGTGAGGGAAGACCTCATTGAAACTTAGAGAAACCTGGATAGAGTGGATGTGGAGAAAATGTTTCCACTGTAGGAGAGACTAGGACCCATGGGCACAGACTCAGATTGATGGCTGTGGAGACCAATTCATTGAGCATCTTTCAGACAATGATAGATTGATTCTTGATTTGTAAAGGGACCAAAGATTATGGGAAGAAGGCAAAAAAATGGAGTTGAGAAACATTTCAGGCATGATCGAATGGTGGAGCAGACTGGATGGGCCAAATGGCCTAATTCTACTCCTAATTTCTTCTTCTTATGGGCTTGTGTTTGTATCAATCAGGTCTAGCTAAGTACGAATGAAATAAAATATCCCTGCAGTACAGAAGTAATCGATTTTCCAAAACTGGGTTTAAAGAATGTCAAAAAATTGTTTTCATACAATTCTAACAGTTTAATGCATTTGAACCTTTGAGAGCAATTGTGGCATTCTTTAGTCTGTATGTTAATCTTTTTGAATCTTCTATAACTTTTCTATTTTCTGCATATAAGAAACTATAAACATTATACTTTCCTGTTCATGATGACATCGTCCAGACTTTGAGTAACCGGGATATAACAGCTCCCTGGAGTGGGGCAAACACCTTTTTAACATGACGTCTACCAGAGTTTGTGGTACCTTACATAAATGGGAATATGTTGCAAAGCTGATTCTATTTTTATACTGTGACATGATATGCATTTCTTTTATGTATTTTGATGCTGTTTCCATTAGAGCTTGGACGTTGAATAAGTGACATGCTAATTGGATCACAGAGTTGTAGCATGGAAGGAGGTGCTTCGGTCTGTTGTGTTCACAGTGTCATCGAGCACCTATCGATTCGATTTCTTAGAGGGTCGGTGTGGACTTGTTGGGTCAAAGGGCCTGTTTTCACACTGTATGGAATCTAATCTAATCTTAATATCAGAATTGCTTCATCCTAGAGGGCAACATTCTAGTAAATCTCCTATGCACCTTTTCTAGGGCAATCACATCCTTTCCATTACACGATGACCTGTGTACAGCTTTCTGGCTGTTTCCTTGCATCTTATATGGTTAAATCATAACCTCTTCATTCTTGTATTAAATATCTCAACAAATAAACCCAAGTATTCCACATGCCTCCTTAACCACCATCTTCACTTGCCCAATTTCCTTCAAGGATCTGAGGACGTGCACATAAACGTCCCTCCCATCCTCTGTACTTTCTTGATTTCTACCATTCATCCCATGCTCCCTTGTCTTGTTATTCCTCCCAAAATGCATTGTGACACACTAATCAGGATTCAGTCCCATTTGCCATGGTCCTGCCCATCTGATCAGCCAGTGTGTATTATCCCACAGGCGAAGGCTTTCAGCCTCACTATTTGCCACACTGTCAATTTTTGCGCCAAACGGTTTGGTTTATTTTATCTTATTTACTTCATGTAATAAACTCCATTTTATTGATAAAGTCAATTCTACTGCTTTTCATGGTTGTGTTTCAGTGAAAGACCACTTTGTTAAATAAAAGCAAAACAAAAATTATCATCATGCTAGATTTCAGTCTGTAGTCTGACTTGCCCAGAAATAACATCAATTGGATATTAGCAACGAAGATAGTCCAACGTTGGATTTTTTCCCCAACATGAAAAAACATATATATTTCCTTCAGGATAACATAAACTCTGAAATATAAGATTTTGTTCTGATTTCAATGCTCCTATTTACATAGTTATTACGCTGCACTGTCAACAAGGTTATTGACTCATTTTCTTGTTTCATTGATTAATTCTATGAATTACAGAGTGCAATAGCCATGGGATGATTTAATTACTATTTAGTCAGCAACATGGAGGAATCTGTTGAGAAATTGCAGAAATTAACTGCTAAACTAGTTGTCAAAAGTTGACAATGAAAATAAATGACTGCTTGCATTTACAAGTTTGCTGATACAATTTACAAGTTGCTCATATATTATGGAAAATGTTTTCTAAAATGCTCAACAGAAAGGCTAGGATTTTAATCCACAGATTCACTGACAGCAGAAAGTGTGGTGAAGATGAAGCAGAGATGGAAAGATAAGAGCAAGATACGGTCCCAAAGATACACCTTGCTTTAGTGTCACTGCCCTGAATGCAGTGCTGAAGCCTGTAAGGACTAGAAATGAGATGCTCTTCCCTTCTGCCAGTAGGAAGAAACTTGCATGTGACATCAAGAATACATGATTTGAGATTGTCCAGAATATCAGCAGCAGGAACATGTTATCCTCCTCAACTCCATTAAGAAGATGACTCAATGGTGCATGCAGGAAAGGTAAAGTGTCCTACAATATTCCTTTACATCTTGAGATGCTTGCCGCTCCATATCTGTAGTCCCAACCTCCTTCAAGAAATTACTCCTCCCAACAACTTGCAATGCAGCTGAACCCGACCCCTTCTCTCCATGCAATTACTCACATTGCCATCCAGTCATTCATCACTGCTAGTGATATTCAACCATGCCTGTTCTTCTTCAGCATCCTCAATAAATATTGTCCATTTATCATTCTATTTGTGTTAATTCTTTATTTTAATTTGAACACCACATGTCATTTTCGGTACCTTTAACCTGACAAAGAATTCTATAGGCCTTTCACATGGACTTTATGAAAGAAAATATGACACAAAAGCATATAATATTGGAGGCAAATGATCAAAAGCCAGTTTAAAGAGGTGGGTTTTAAGAAGTCTTAAAAGAGAAAGCTGAGGTATAGGAGGCAGAGTGCTGTAGGGAGGGCCCAACAGACCTGAGGGCTAAGGCCACGGAAGGCTGTGCCTTCAAATGTGGAATAACTACACCAGGGATGCTACAGAGACCAGAATTAGATGATCAGAATTAGGAAGCATCTCAGGTCATTATGGAAACTAAAGGGAATTGCAGCAGTTGGAAGAGGTGAGGCCATGGAGGGGGGAATTTGTAAATAAGGATGGGAAAATACAGCCAATATAGATCACTGAGCATAAGGTGAATGGGACTTAACATTATTTAAATCTCAGTAACTTTTTAAAAAAGGTTAGAACTCATAGGTCTTTTCTTTCCCTGCTTGCAGAAGGGGAGAACAGAGAGTTCCAGGAGAGACAGACCCACGAGTTATTTTGTATTTGACAATTACAACAGGATGTGGTCCATCATGATAACTGCTCCCCAAAGCAATCCCTCTGAGTATATAACGTTTGCAGATGAGGCAACAGCTCAAATCCCATTTGCATGTGGCAGCACGTAGAGAGATAGTTGATGTTATATATGGTAACTTCCATTTCACAAATGCACAAAAGCAGATGGTGAAGACAGGAGCAGCAGTGGAGAGCTTGAGTTGGGAAGCATGGAGTGTTCCTTATTCTACTTAGTTGCTCACAGACATGGTGTCTGGGGGCTTTCAACTGATCATATACTTATTACTTAGCCACCAAAAACATGATTTATTTGCAGGATTTCCATGTACATTGTGCTCCTGGTGTGACATGGAATTGTGATTTTCAGAATAATGCAAAGTGATAGGGCTTTGCCACTTTCAGGGTGATATTCTACCTGGTGTTGTGTTGGCAAGTCATCCCCTAAAGAAGTGAAGCTAGTGCAAATTTTCACGGGGCTTTCAGTGGCTCCAAAACCCGGAGGACTTCAGTCAAGAGCATCTCAACTGCCAAACCATGGATGTGAGCAATGCCTGTGGAAGCCATGGGCATTGCAACATGGCAGTGCATCAGGAAATAGAAAGGGTACACACTTAGGTCTTTCGCACACTGTTAGAACATCATGTTTCAATTGTGATTTTTTTTAGTTGTGTGACGGTGAATGGAAAGATAGGAATTGCTGCCTGAGTAATGGAGGGGCTGTGAATGGTAGGCTTGCTATTTGTAGGTCTGCTTTGAGTTAATAGCATAGGGGGTGGGGGTGGGGTGGAGGGTTGTGGTGATGATGTTGAACAAATGTGGCTTTTTTAATGTAGCTGTCAGATAGTGCACTTCAGGAAATCTTGCAAAAAATGAGCACATCCCAAGCAGCAATGTACACTGCTATCGGGGTGCGATAACCAAGCCAGGTTTGTTCTGCTCTTCCCTCTACTCATCTCTCCTCTTTTTCCCCAGATGTCCTCAATATTTTCCAACTCAGAAATATCCAAAGCTACTCAGAGTTCTGTGTCTTATCCTGAGTTATTGTTAATGAAGAGATCGGGGAGGATGGGTGAAAACATCATGGCAAGTATCCAAGAATGTTGTGCACAGCAAAGTTAAGATCTTTCTTTGTGGTTCAATACCAGCTGCACAAGATTGCAGTGAAAAGCCATATGGTTGACAAACATTCCTGGATGATCCGGGGAGGCTTCATTGCCACCCGTGTGTGGTCAGTGTTATGGTACACCGCTGGGAAGCCAGCCAGAGCTTGGAATCTGAGCTCCCACTCATTCCGCCTGGCACCATCACAAGCATAGTTCAAATAATTGTCTGCCCTGGAAAATAGGCCATCAGTCACCTGTCTTATGAATTTGTGTGGAATGGCTCTGGCATCCTGCCAGTATATCTGACTCAGTAACGGAAGGGTCCTGCAATAAACAAGTTCAGGCAGTAGCAACCTTGACAGCCACTGCTAAAGTACGACCAGCAAGTCCAGAACATAGGAACAAGTGTAGGCCATTTAGCCCATCGAGCCTGCCCTGCTGTTCAATGCAATCATGGCTGATCGAACATCTCAATGCCTCTTCCCATCACATCCTCATTAAAGACACTTTAAGTACTTGCACAGCACATGGATGAGATGCAGCTGCAGGTATCAGCTGACGTTTATGCATCTGATATCTTTGAATGTTCAATATTGGCTTAATCCAATTTGGACTTAAACATCTTCTTTTCCTTGTATAGCTTGTCACTTAACTGTTGGTAAACTACCTTGTGGAGAGCTCTTCTTTATATCATTTATGAAATGTGGGTGTTGCTGACTGGGCCAGCATTTATTTCCCATCCCTAATTATTATTGAGAAAATGATGGGAAGCATCCCATTGAGCGGCTGCAGTCCATTGGAGTGCAGGTACTCCCACGGTACTGTTAGGAAGACAGTTCTGGAATTTTGACCCAGTAACAGTAAAGAAATGGTTCCCGGTTTCCTCTCACAATCCAAATTCGGGTAGAACTGGTGCCCTGTCCTTCTAAATAATAGAGGTCACAGATTGGGAATTCTGTCAGGAATAGCTCAGCTGCTCTACTCCAATGATCATACCCAACCAATAATGTTCAAGTTGGAAGTGTGATGGAAAGCTGTCTAAGATAGCGGCAGAGTAAGACTCCAGATCCAGGCCTTCTCCACTCCATCTGTTCTTCCCACTTTCACATTTTGTTTATCCTCATCCCTTACGCCTCCCATCCAGTGAGGTCCAGGGTAAAAACCAGCATGGACTCTCCGCCTCGGCATGGGCCCGAACTCCCAGCTGCAAGGTGAAGTCTGGCATGGTCTGGGTTGGGAAGACTGTTATTTTAAACTCACATTTCTCTATTTTTCTCATTTGTTGCTGGACTTTTTATTTCTTTAGTTTTCTAATTTTTTTCCTTTAGAATTTGTACTTAAAAATCTGAACCTAGGCATCTTAGTATCCAAGATGGCACCGTAAGTGGCAATTTATGAACCTTTTAGTCTACCTGCGTGAGTACCTGTGACAATAAAGTTAATTCTAATTCTCATACATTGCACTTGGCTGGATGAGTGCAGCTTTATCAATTGTCAAGAAGCTTGACACTATCCAGGACAATGCAGCCCAATTGATTGGCAATCAAATCACAACCTTAAACATTTATTTTCTTCTTCACTGATGCATAGTAGTACCATCGATACAAGTTACTATGGTGACTCACCAAGGTACCAGTGGACAGTGAATGCTGGCCTTGCTAATGACAATCTAATTTCATGAATAAACAAAGGATGTTTCTGACGCAGATGTGTCTCTGACACAGAGAACCTGTTCAATCTTTTCAATAGTAGATAAGGAAGTCCAGCTGTTAATAGATAGTTGGCGGCACGGTGGCTCAGTGGTTAGCACTGCTGCCTCACAACGCCAGGGACCTGGGTTCGAATCCAGCCTCGGGCGACTGTATGTGTGGAGTTTGCACACTCTCCTCGTGTCTGCATGGGTTTCCTCCAGATACAACTGCAGCAGCAAACGCCCAAATAGAGAGCCTTCCAGGGCTGTGGAATATCTTAGGGAGACTTAAAGCTGAGCATCAAATGAAACTTAAATATATTAAATTAAACAAGAACTGAAGAAGTCAGACTATCACAAAGGATCTCCTAAACTAGAGCCCAGGTATTGGAAGACATATAGAATTATTAAGCCACAGAGTCTGATTCACGTTACTATATAGTCCCACAAGGACAACTTCACATATTGCAGAAAGGAGTGTCCAAGTGTTATTCTGCAGCTAAAGAATATAAAGAGCATCAGATGGTTCACTGCACTGTCACTATCTGAGGTACCAACACTGGCTCTCCTTCCTATTAGCAGTGAGGTTCTTGTAGATAAAAAATACAATGCTATTGTTGAACTTTCAGGCAAGTTTCCAGATTAGAGTACTGCACACAAGGTTCCTATAGATCCCAATCCGCTTACGGGTGACCAAGAGGATCCCATTTCCTCAAAACTTCAAATTCATGTTTTTGTTGATAATGATGATGCATCCCAACTTTCTGACAGTCTTCCTGAGATATCACTTGCCAAAGCAAGTGTGGAAGTGATACGACTGCCAACAGAAAGAGTACTCTCGGAGGAAACAGAGAAGTCTGCAATTCTTTGTCTGTAGAACTGTCTTCAGAAGCTTTTTCTTCTTTTTCGCTATCAGATTCATCCCTGGAGATAACATTCAATGGTTTTTTCATTGTCACACAAGTCATGGAGCTGAATATGATTTTTTTTTTAAGCTGGCATCTTAACATTTCTTCAGTGTAAAATGCTGAAGGAGGACAGTCAGTTTGTCACCTTCCTCTTCAAGGGATTCCGATACTTTGAGATCTGGTAGTTTACCTCTTGAATTACTTTCTTTCCAGTAATTGGTCCTCATTGTCATTACGTTTATGTTCCCATAAATGTCACAGCCCAGGGACCAGCAGGAGTCAGAAACTGCCATCACACTCCACCAACGTGCTTCCATGGAAATGATACGAGAGCACATATGGCCTACATGTACGCCAAGAGAACGGAGAACTCTGCTGGAGATAAATACTTCAGGTGTTCGAGATATGGGGAGTGTGGAGTGGTGAGACACATAAAAGAGTTGGAGGGAAACTAAATATTTCAGAAGGTTGACATTTTGTGGGAAGAGCAAGCTGGGAGAGAGATATGGGGTTCTGAAGAAGGATCACAAGGCTCAAAACTTTAACTCTGCTCTCTCTCCATAAAGGCTGTTAAAAATCACAACACCAGGTTATGGCCCAACAGGTTCATTTGGAAGCACTAGCTTTTGAGGTGCTGCTCCTTCATCAGGTAGCTGAGTTTCTCCTGCATTTTCTGTTTTCGTTTCAGATCTTCAGCATGCACAGTTTCATTGTGTGGAGTAATCGATTAGCTATGCATTTTTTAAAAATTCATTCATGAAATGTGTGTGTCATTGGCTGGGCCAGCATTTCTTGTCCATACTTTGTTGCCATTGAGAAGGTAGT
The DNA here is from genome assembly GCF_020745735.1 of Hemiscyllium ocellatum. Lineage (NCBI taxonomy): Eukaryota > Metazoa > Chordata > Chondrichthyes > Orectolobiformes > Hemiscylliidae > Hemiscyllium > Hemiscyllium ocellatum. The sequence goes on from NC_083401.1 coordinate 139,900,254, forward strand.
GACAGTCCTCACTTTCCCCCTGCCTTCTTGAACAGTTGCATTTGGTGTAGGTCAAACTGCAATGTTATCAGGAAGAGAGTTCCAGGATTTTGACCCAGGGCTACTGAAGAAAAGCTAATATTTTTCCAAGTCATGGTGGTGAGTGGCTTGGAGGGAAAATTATAGGTGGTGCTGCCTTTGTCCTTCTAGGTGCACTCACCATGGGTCTGGACAAAGGATGTAATGAGTCAGGAGCTGATGGCTGAGGTGGAATGCACTCACCTGTTAGTGAGCAGGTTGTTGTGAAGCAAGTGCTGCTTGATAGCACTGTTGATGACATAGTCTACGACTTTACTGATGATCAGGAGGAGACTGATGGGTTAGCAATTGCCCTGCTTTTTTTTCTGTAAGGCATAGGTGGGAATGTTTTCATATTATTGGGTAGATGTCAGTGTTATCATAGCTGGCTAGAGCCACAGCAAGTTCTGGAACACAAACCTTCAGTTCTATTGCAGGAATGTTGTCAGGGTTCATGGCCTTTGTGGTATTCAGTATCTCCCACTGCTTTTTTTTTAATATCACATGGAGTGAATCAAATGAGGTAAAGATCAGCATCTGTGATGCTAGGGACATCTGCAAAAGGCTGAGATAGATCATCCACTCAGCACTTCAGCCGTATATATTGTACTGATGTGCTGGGCTCTGCTTTCATTGAACATAGGGATGCTTGTGGACCCTGCTCCTCCAGTGAGTTATTTAATTGTCCACCACTGCTCATGACTAAATGTGGCAGCTCTGCAAAGCTTAATCTAATCCAGTGGTTGGGAAACCACTTGCCTGTGTCAAAGAGTGTGGTGTTGGAAAAGCACAGTCGGTCAGGCAGCATTCAAAAAGCAGGGGAGTTGGCGTTTTGAGTATAAGTTCTTCATCAGTCTCTTCATCATAGCAACTCATGGATGTCCAATCTAGAGAGACTAGATCTCTGGTCCTGCCAGTGCGACAGGATATACCCCGAGCTGATGATGATGGCATCTGCAACATTGTCTGTAATATCTGATTCCACAAGTATGCTTATGTCAGTATGTTTCTGGCCAATCTTTACACAAGACCCAGATAGGAGGACTTTGCAGGGCCGACATGGCAGTGTTTACTGCTGTTGTCTCTGGTACCTTTGTGATTTTAGGTCATTTATCCATCTTCAATCTTTTTTTGCTTTCTAGCAGTTGATACAACCAAATGGCTTTTTCAGTCACTTCGGAAAACAATTCAACCATATTAGTGTGGATCCGGAATCATATGTATGCCAGATGAGGTAAGGATGGCAAATATCCTGGCTGGATTTTTCCGACAATCAACTTTTATTTCCAGATTTTCTTTTACTGAGTTTGATGGTGAAATTCAAATCTGGCTCCTGGATTACTAGTCCAGTGACAATATCACAAGAACATTGCCTCTCCATACATTACACTAATATTCTCCCGTGGATTGTTACACTTAAAGTATGTTGATGTTTACTGACATGGCTGTTGACTTTTATCTCTCAACAACCCCAACCTCACCACAATACATCTGTACTTGTGCAGCATCAACGTTAGCTGCCACCTATCAGACCAAGCCTGAACGTTGTCAAGCAGGAGGCTGGAAAAAACACAGCAAACCAGACCACATCAGGAGGTGGAGAAGTCAACGCTTCCAGTATTAAACCCTTCTTCAGGAAGAAAGGTTAATATCCAAGACATTGACTTCTCCAACTCCTGATTCTGTCCGACTTGCTGTGTTTTTCCAGCCTCCTGTTCGTCTCCTTTGGATTCCAGTCTCTGTCGGGTTTTTTGTCTCTAACCAAGCCTGAAAATTGCCCAGTTCCTGCAACATGCAGGTCGTATTTGAGGATAATGCTCTATCACCAGCCTGTTGTTGCTTGTATCCCTGTTGCAAATTATCCTGTTGGTCCTCATCTGAGATTCAAAGTAATACTAAATTAGCAGCACCCATGCTGATTTGAAAGCTAAGAGCTCCAAAATGTATTAAGTCTCAGCGTTGTGAACAAAGCTCTTTCACTCAAGCAGGAAGGAAAGAGTGAGAACTGAGGGCTTTAGCTTTAATTCTCCCCACATCTAACTATGTTCTCACCTTGTTTTCACTGTCGAGTTCCAGGAAGCTCCTGGAACCTGTGGAGCCGATGTGAAATTATATCACTCATTTACAATTAAACACCCTGCCTCTCCCAAAGAGGTTGTGTTTTCAGCCCAAATGAAATGCAGACATGAACAAATTCAAGCCAATTTCCTGAACTGTGGCCAAAGCCATGCACTCAAACACTTAAAAATTCCTTGACCGTCTATGTCAAAGAAAGCCAAGCACTTTCTCAATATGTGAAAGTTGCCATCTAATAATCCATTTAACCCTGATTCAAACAAAACCTTGGACAGTAGAAGATATATGCCAACTGCACCTGGGAAAGCTGATGTTAGATATACCCATGACCAGAAGAGACCCAACAACGTAGGAACACTAATTTCTTTGTTCAGCACTGAGACCTTGAACTTCACATACTTTAACCTTCCTTCCACCACCATAACTTCCAAAGAACCCATTCAAACCTAATCAACCTGTCCAGCACCAGGGACCATTTCTTTCAATCACCAACAGTAGCCTCCAGTTACCCAAAATTGTGTGTGTAAGACCATAAGAAACAGAAACAGGGCATAGCCCTTTGAGCCTGCTCCATCATTCAACATGATCATGGCTGATCTGATTTTCCTCATATCTGCTTTCTTGCATTTTTCCCTATAACCCTCGATTCCCCCTGACAATAAGAATCCATCTCAGCCTTAAATATACCGAAGGATACTGCTCCCACAGCTCCCTGTAGTAAGGAGCTCCAAAGACACTCAAATCTTCCTTGAGAAGAAATTCCTCCTCATCTCAATTTTAGGTGCCCAGTGTCCACTGGAATTTTAAAATTTAATGAAACTCAGGAGTAAAATCATCCTGGTGGTACACTGTATAAAACTATTGCTCACTTTGTATGCTGCACCTTTGTTGAACTAAAATCTTCATTTTGGTCAAATTTTCATGAAACCAAACCTACAAGATGGAAGTCTATCTTGCCCTTCATTATCTGGCTAGGTTTATGCAAACAGTTTCAGTTTAACACTCCCCTTGTTTGTGATTAATACAAGTGCAGCAATTTGTGTCTACCAATTGTCAGAATTAAGAGCCATCATGATAAAGTTTTGCATACAATCCACACTGGTTCCATTAAATGTATCAGTTTTGCCAAACTGATGATGGATACAGCATCTGTTTGTGTCTTTAAGAGACAAACACTGCATTCCAGTAAAATTCAGGGAGATGGGCACAAACATGTGCTTTTATAATCTGACAAGGCTGATCACGGCTAATGAAAAGACGACTCCAAATTACTGTAAATGCCCCAGTGCTTATTAAAGGAAAAATGAGAGATATCATTCCAGTGAAATGTCCAGCTGGAACCGTAACCTGAACATTTTAATGGTCTGTGCAAATGTGTGTGCTACATCAGCCACATTATTTATAATTACACAGAGCTCACTTTGTTGTGCACAATTATTTCGACGTTACTGACGTTTTAATTTTGACGTTCGATTACTCTCTGTGGCGCACCCTTTCCTTCTTTGCATAAGCCACTAATTTATCTTCAAAAAACTGCAGAGGCTCTGCATACAGAATGAGCTGTGAGACTACGGAGGGGATTGATTTCATAAATCACAAGCTTGTTTGCCATGTGTTTTCTTTTCTGTGCTACACAGCATTATGTTGCAGAGAGTTGTCTATTGCCGAAACAAATAAGTGAATGCAGCATCTATGCTGATTGTGGTATTTTTCCATTAAGCTTCTATATTTGAAGCAGCAGCAGTGCAAGAGAAAACACAAGCAGAAAGTTATCACTATATTATTAATAAATAACATGATAAATGTACAGAGATGGGCAAGTGTAGGTGTTACAATTTCACTGCCCATCCTCCTTCCTTGATACTGAAGTGCACATGTACAATGGTTAATTACAAGTTTTCGCAAACCCATAACCTCTAGTACCTAAATGGACAAATATAGCAGATGCATGGAAATGCCAACACCTTCAATATTTATCTCCTTCTTTTCATAGTCAATGAGGCAAACTCCTGCAGACTTTCATCTCACAACACTTTACAATATGAACTGCATCGGATGAGCAAGCTCAATTCCCACAGAATTCTCGAAGACAGAGAAGAGCAATAAGTATTGGAGATAGTACTGTTGTCATATCCCAAGAATGCAATTAATTTAAGAAGCAATTAATCATTCATGGTTAGATGCTCACAATTCCTTAGCTAGAATAACCACTGATCAACAAAATTTTAGACTTACTGTCATCTTTGGAGAAAACCCGCTGGCTTATAGTTAATACAATCTACCAGAGATATACTGCCAAAAAATAATCAACATTTTAAAAATCAATCACTGGTGAATACCCATAGTGTGTGGCAAGTGGTCCTCCTCCCCTTCACATGTAGCTATTAACAAACTTCCTCTTTCATGCTTAACCTAGTCATGGGACATTGACTGACCAAGAATTCAATGTTGTCTTTTTCTTCTTTTCCAAGTAAAACAGACAGACGAATGGTAGCAGCATTATTTGAATTTTGGCGTGACGTATGGAAGACTTTTGTGAAAATAAAACTATACACACGACCTACTGATCCTGTGGCTTATTATGAATGCCTTTCTCGAAGGTGAAGCTTGTGCTTCCAATTAAACCTGTTGGACTATAACCTAGTGTTGTGTGATTTTAAAATTTGTACACCCCAGTTCAACACTGGCATCTCCAAATCATTTCTCTAAAGTGAATTGTGTGGTATCTAGTTAGCAACTAGACAGAGTGACATACTTAAAATTAAGAGTTCACTGTGTGGAGAATTGGAAGCATATCCTTGCACAAACCTTTGATATACATAATGTGCTGTGTATGTGACCAGCCGTAAGCAAGAGTCCGCATGGGAAAATAGGTCTTGACAAAAGCTTAGTGAAATTGCTGCATACAAGTTTCATCCTGGACCTCAGTGGCAATTGCAAAACCTCCCTTCAGAAATTATGCAGAGCCAATATAAGCATATGTATAAGTACTTCTTTGCATAATTTCCTTACTTGCTAAATCAATGGCCTTTAAGGTGGCTGAAGGAATTTCATATTAATGGGGATATATCTGCTTGTGGCAAAAGTGAGGACTGCAGATACTGGAAACCTGAGTTTAGATTAGTTATTTAATCTTATATATGCCTGTGGATTCTTCACAGCGATCATGGACCACCTCCTCTATGGCTACTCCTTGCCACCCAGAATACAAATCATAGTGGACACCCAAGAGGAGTCTCAATCATGAGTATTCACAGAACACCAAACAGAGACCTGCTGAACCCTTGGCCTGTGGACTTGGTCTTTTAAGGAGTGAAACTCCGTTCACTTCATGAATGCACTTGGGGGACCTGCAGGTGTTTTAGTGGCCACATGTGTGGTCTTTGACCATGTGACCTTTAGGAAACTCACTAGGGCATCTAATAAGGCCTCTGATTATATTAACGTGACTCAGCTCATCCATGTTAATTAATGAACACCTCTCTTGTCCTGAAAGAGTGCATCAGTCACCACCATGACACAGCAAGGTGTTATGACCTGCAATATGCTGCACAGATCCCTGCAGCCTATCTGCAAGAATCTATGATATAGGAATTCAGGGTCAACATCAACGTCAAGGGACCAGGAATGCTGATCTCCCTGCAATTATATCTAAAACACAACAATGTCTGATGACATGGAAGTAGTCAACGTTGGCACTGAAGTTTGAACAGTTGAGCCTCTGTGCATTCTCCAGCCTTACAATCTCCACACAGAAGCTGCCAGATCTACTGAGTTTCTCCTACAATTTCAGTTTTTGCTTCAGATCTTCAGTGCCCCCAGTTCTATTTTACAGTTAAGGTCATGTCTACAGTATTACCTTTAGGCACCCCTGCAATGATGTCCTGGGACTGAAACCTTTGTCCTCCAAGAATCACAATAAATTTTCCTTTGTGCAAGGAGAGTATCCCCTGATTCTCACTGACCAGTTATTCTCAACTCCCATGAGAACATAATAAGGACAGGCATAGACCATACAGTTCCTCAGGCATATTGTGCTAGTGGATAAAATCAGAGCCGATCCAGTGACTTTGACTGCACCTCTTACTCTCCCTCATAAACCTCGACTCCCTGGTCAATCAAAACTCTGTCTAACTCACCCTTAAAACTCACTGCTCACTAGTGCAGGGAGTTCCAAACAAGAACCACCCTGTGAGTAAAGAAATTCCTTCACATCTGCCTTAAATGAGAGATCCATTACTTTTCATCTCTGCCCCGAGTTCTGGATTCCCCCATGACAGATAACATCTTTTCAATATCGAGCTTGCTGACACCCCTGAAATCTTCAATATGATCATTCTTCTAAACATGACTGAGTATAGGCCCAACCTTATTCATAAACCAAGGCCTTCATCCCAGAAATCAGCCAAGAACCTTCTCTGAACTAGGACAGATGCAAGTGCATCCCTAAGGTGACCGAGATCCCAAGCACATCTCTACAAGGCCTGTACAGCTTTGGCAAGATTTTATGTCTTTGTGCTACATTCTATTTGCTGAAGTAGCTAGTACCAATAGCCAGAAGAAATGAACTGGCAACTAGCCTGTAAGTTCATCATGGTGCCTTTAGACAACGCTGCCTTCCTGCCTCTTAATGCTGCAGTTAGTTGGATGAGGTTAAGACATGTTGTAAACTGGAGTGTTGTGTTTGAAATTGGCAGCACTGATCCCAAATCAATGTTGAATACTGTCAATCTCCTGCGCTGTATGCTGCTGGTAACTGTCAGATGTACTTACACAAATCCTTTCACTTCACGTTGGAAGTGTGAGCCTACACTTCTGACATCATGTTGAAGTTGTTCAGGATGTTGGTGAGGCCTGTTTAAGAGTACTGTGTCCAGATCTCGTAGAATAGAATCCCTACAGAGTGAAAACAGGCTAATCGGGTCACAAGTCCACACCAACTCTCCGAAGAACATCACACCCCAGACTTGTCTCTCTCCTTATCCCTGGAACCCTGTATTTCCCATGGCTAATCCACTTAACCTACACATCCCTGGACACTATGGGCAATTCAACGTGGCCAATCCACCTAACCTGTACATCTTTGGAATGTGGGAGGAAACTAGAGCAGCCAGTGGAAACCCATGCAGATTATGGGGAGAATGTGTAAACTCCACACAGATAATCACCTGAGGCTAGAATCAAACAAGGGTCCCTGGTGCCATGAAACAGGAGTGCTAACCACTCGGACACCGTGCCACCTCTGTTTTTTTTCTTTTTGCTTGCCTCGCAGCAGATTGCCAGTGCTGGTTGCCCTGTTATAGGAAGGATATTGTTACGCTTGAGAGGGTTCAGAACAGATTTACCAGGACGCTGTGAGAATGGAGGGTTTGAGTTATAAGGAGAGGCTGGATAACCTAGGACTTTTTCACTGGAGGGTAGAAGGTCGAGGGGTCGCCTTATAGAGGGTTACAAAATCAAGAGAGGTATAGATTATGTCAATGGCAGGTGTCTTTTCCCTAGATGGAGGATTTCAAGATGAAAGAGCATATTTTTAAAGGTGAGAGGAGAAAGACCCGAGAGGCAGGTACAGTTACAACACTAAAAAGGCATTTGGATAAGTACATGAATAAGACACATTTGGAGGGATATAGGCCAAGCGCAGGTGGATGGGACTAGTTTAGTTTTAGATTATGGTTGGACCGAAGGGTCTGTTTCTGTGCTGTATGACTGTCATTTTCCATCATTAGGAGGTCCTTTAGTGTCTAAACATTGGTAGAAAAACTGGGCTTTGTAGCAGTGTTTATATCAGGAAACAGTTGAAGAAACATATTCCTGTTCTCTATTTTCTCACACTCAAACCATTGCTTTATCATATTAGGGATCAATTAATAATTTTAGGGTCAGAGAGCAAACAGTAAAATTTGAACATTTGGAATTGGCTATCAGATTCCTGGCATGCAGGAACAGAATGGTCCAATGTTTAGAGCTCAGAAGGAAGTCACATAGCTCATTGTGTCTGTCTCAACTCTCTGCAAGAGTAACTCATCTTATCTCACTTTGTCTCCTCTGCCATTGGCCTAGACACTTTCATGAATGCACAAATAATTTCATTGTATTTTTTGTGCATGTTGCTTTTCTTATTGTGGGTGCCTTACTACAGGCCCTTTGCAACAATTCCAGAAGCAAAATAACCAGGATGACTTTACTCCAGTACAGTGGAGTAAAGGGAGCCTACTCAAATCTGAAATAGCCTTCAATAGTAGTGATGCCACAGACAGTAGGACAGAGATGGCTCTGTATAACAAACTTAATAATGTAAAAACTTAGCAAAATAGTAAATATAAAATGTAGCCTTATCCAAAACTTCAACTCTAGCAGTCTCCCTAAATTTTATCATGAACTCTTCTAAGATTCATTATCATGAAAACAGAGTTGTACATATCTTTCAAACCGAATACAACTATTAATCTGTTTAATTTCATTCAAAAGCAAATTGAATGAGCAACTAGTCCAATCCTATTGGTTTTCCACACTCCCAAAATTGAAAGATACCACAGTTTTCAATGCTTCAGTGCTCGAGTATGGTATTCATCAGCAAACTGCTGAAAAGGATATTTGTGGTTTAAGTTTTGGCACTGTAGCTGTCTCACGATATGGTTAGCCAAATTCAAAAGTTATTATGTGCTTGCATCTTCATCATAAGCAACAGTGTCCTCCAAGGAATCTGTTTGAAGCTATCTTACCAAGATTGTTCACCATTAAATAAACTTTATCACAAATAGAAAGATCTCATTCCTGCTGTCATTTACTGTTCCCCTACTTACAGTCATATCAATACATAGGCATAATTGTTTTTCTATTGTTTGTGTTGGCATGTTTTTTGCTTAATATTGGAGGGGATTCTATGGCCATCATGGTGAGAGAGCCTCATTAACCTCATACAGTTAGCTGTTAACATGGGGTTGCAACAATGAGCTCATCATTAGAATCACTAATGCTAATTTAATTCCTACCCTATGTCAGGTTCATTAATTCTTTCAAGCCAGTTCCCCATATGATGTCATTGACAATTACCATTTTAAACAAAAAACTATTTAAAAAGATCAACAATGAAACAAATAACATCAAAAGTTACTCTTAATTGTTTAAAAGAAATGCTGACAATGAGATCCTCGAAACCTATTCGATATTTAGAGTGTAGGTTTGGTATCCAGACGTTTCATTACCTGGCTAGGTAACATCATCAGTGGCGACCTCCAAGTGAAGCGAAGCTGTTGTCTCCTGCTTTCTATTTCGACGTTTATCCTGCATGGGGTTCCTGGGGTTTGTGGTGATGTCATTTCCTGTTCGTTTTCTGAGGGGTTGACAGATGGTATCTAGATCTATGTGTTTGTTCATGGCGTTGTGGTTGGAGTGCCAGGCCTCTAGGAATTCTCTGGCATGTTTTTGCTTAGCCTGTCCAAGGATAGATGTGTTGTCCCAGTCGAAATGGTGGGCTTTTTTTCATCCGTGTGTAGGGCTACGAGGGAGAGAGGGTCGTGTCTTTTTGTGGTTAGCTGTTGTTCGTGTATCCTAGTGGCTAACTTTCTTCCGGTTTGTCCTACATAGTGTTTGCGGCAGTCCTTGCATGGAATTTTGTAGATGACGTTGGTTTTGTCCATGGGTTGTACTAGGTCTTTTAAGTTTGATAGTTTTTGTTTGAGAACGTTGATGGGTTTGTGTGCTACCTGGATTCCGAGGGGTCTCAGTAGTCTGGCTGTCATTTCTGAGAGTTCTTTGATGTATGGTAAGGTGGTTAGGGTTTCTGGCTGTGTTAGGTCTGCTTGTCGTGGCTTTTTTCCTGAGGAATCTGCAGGCTGTATTTTTTGACTATGTGTTGTTCTTGAATATGTTGTATAGGTGGTTCTCCTCTTTTCGAAAATTTGTCTGTGCTGCAGTGTGTGGTGGCTCATTGGAATAGTGTTCTGATACAGCTTTGTTTGTGTGTGTTGGGATGGTTGCTGGTGTAGTTAAGTATTTGGTCAGTGTTTGTCGGTTTTCTGTATATGCAGGCTTGTAGTTCTGCCTTGTCCTTTCTTTCGACTGTGACGTCCAGGAATGCAAGTTTGTTATCGGTTTCTTCCTCCTTGGTGAGCTTTAAGCCTGTGAGGGTGTTGTTGATGATGTTAAATGTCTCTTCTATCTTGTTTCGTTTTGTGATGACAAAGGTGTCATCCACATAGCGGGACCAGATTTTTGGTTTGATGGTTGATAGGGCTGGTAGGGTTGGTACAGACACGACCCTCTCTCCCTCATAGCCCTACACACGGATGAAAAAAAGCCCACCATTTCGACTGGGACAACACATCTATCCTGGGACAGGCTAAGCAAAAATATGCCAGAGAATTCCTAGAGGCCTAGCACTCCAACCACAATGCCATAAACACACAGATCTAGATACCATCTGTCAACCCCTCAGAAAACGAACAGGAAATGACATCACCACAAACCCCAGGAACCCCATCCTGGAGAAAGATATAAATAGAAAGCAGGAGACAACAGCTTCGCTTCACTTGGAGGTCGCCACTGATGATGTTACCTAGCCAGGTAATGAAACGTCTGGATATCAAACCTACAGCTCAGCGAACAAACCTACACCCTAAACCCCAACTTGAGCTACAAACCTTCACAAACCTTTCAAAAATATTCAATATTCTTATTCATTTCATGTTACAAGTAAATGTTTTCCAATAGCTATTCTCTGTGGACTTTGCTATAAATATTAGATCAGATTTCCATCAGCAAATATGGGTGACCAAGCTGTCAGCTTGCACAAACATCAAACTCTTCAGGGAATTTGACTCATAGCTAATCAGCAGTACCTCCCAGTAAGGCAGGCATTGTGATTTCTGACTAAAATAAATTCCATAGGAAAATAAAACAGCAATGCCTGAGGCTGATCGGCAAGACAGTAACTTTACTGAAGGGTTCAAAATGGTGTCAGAACTCTTGTGAAGAATGCCCCGGTTTGTAACATTTCTAAATATTTTGTCACAACGTTTGACTGCTCAATGGGTAAAACATCAGTTCCAAAATGGCATTAGCTCCAAATGCATAAAAGTCAGGTGTGGGCAATGCTAGTTTTCTTGTGCAAGAAGAGTGCTGCAAGTACATAGAGCTGGCAGATCATGGGAACAGGCAAAGGGTAGCCATTTCCTATTTAAAGCTCCAACTAATGCCCCCTCCAAGTCTCATACAGGATGGTCTCCCTCCAATGTGAATCCTCAACCATTTTCAGTTAGTTGCTGATATTTTTCTGCAGGCTGTTGTCTAGATATTAAAAGCACATGCAAGTTTGTAAAGTTATTTCAAGTTAAGGCCTACAGGAAGTAGTGGAGCCCATAAAGAACTTGGATCAGACCTATGAATTCTGTTGAAACCAACTGCTCCCAGATGTGGTGTAGTGTTTTCCATCTGCCTCAAAACTGCAGCACGAGAGGGAGTATGAACAGACATACTGACAGAAAACGAGAAAGCTACTTGAAGTGAAACACAAGGGGAAAGGGAGAACATCTCTTAGTGGGTGGCTATATCCACATTGTGTCTTCAGACAAAAATAAATTCTCCTACCAAACCTCGCCGCGACATTGTGGCCAAGATATACTGCTCTGTACACAAAGCATTGGGGCAAGCAATTCCAAGGGTGACTAATTCTCCACTTCCATCAGCAAGAAAACTTGTAGGATCAAGCACCAATAAGGGGTATCAGTGCATTCAAGTGAACTTCCTATCCAATCAGGAGCATTGTTACTGAGCACCTGCCTTGCCCAAGGCTATGGACTAATCAGGAAAGCATTCTGGAGGCCTGAGTGGCTGAGAAGGAAAGGGGTTCGAAGTAATGTACACATCTTCTCTACAGGAGGATTGAACAGGATTGATTCATCTTGGTGAGATACCAATGAGCACAACTTCATTACTCTTCACCTTCCCCTGTTTTAGACTATCACAACGCTAAAATTAAATTCATCACAAAACAACCATTACAATCCAACATTAGTACCACTATTCAATATTTGATCCAAGTGCTAATTAATCATCATTATATAGTCACTTAGTGCTCATCTTCCATATGCATTTCCATATGGTGTTCCTATACAGTGCCTGCAGCACATCTGGTCGATATCTGCTAATTTACAGAGGTGAAGTCTGCAAATAGCTTTGTAAAACAATCTCAGATTGCTCTGAGCCTAAAACGACAAGTGACCATAGCACCTAACTAGTGGGAAACAAACACAGCTTCATGTCCTCACTATTGAGCACAAGATTCACTATCAAAGTGGCCATGATTGAAGTTGGGACTCAAGGTGGGACAGAAAGGACTCTGGGACAGAAAGGACTCAGGTACAGTCATTTTCTCATGCCTCGTCCCACAATCTCTTCTGATTTACAAATGATTGACGATCCAGCATACACATCTTGTTCTCCTCTACCTCCCCTCAACACAACCCTAACCTTGACACTTTCTCATTTCAGTTATCCAAGAATCATAAGCTGGCTGAACAGAAGTGAAACAGAATGAAGAGGCTGACGATGAAGAAATACCATAATCCTGAGGTCAGATACTATTCATTGCCTCAGATACTGTCATGACACCGACATTAGGGGCTAGCATGGAGAAAGAGGCTGCTTCTGCTGAGACAATGGCCATAAGTATCCTGCAGCCACTGCAGACAGTAGAAGGTCAGCTCATCGGAAGGTAAGATTACACATCAGTTTTGCTGCAGAGGACTCTGATAAAGACTTCAGTGAGGTAGCACTGAAAGTGGAGGCACATTCTAGCTGATAGACCATAGATACAGGAGCAGAATTAGACCACTTGGTGCATGATGTCTGCCATGCCATTCAATCCTGGCAATATGTTTCTCAAGCCCATTCTCCTGCCTTCTCTCCATAACCCTGGATTTCCTCACTAATCAAGACTCTATCTATCTCTGAATTAAATACACCCACTAGCATGGCTTTCTGCAACACTGAACTACACCTATTAACCACTCTCTGGCTGAAGACATTCCTCTGCATCTTCAATCTAAAGGGCCATCTCTTCGCGATAAGGCTGTGTCCTTGGTCCCAATCTCTCTTACTAGTAGAAACATCTGCTCCACATCCTCTCTATCCAAGCCTCTCAATATTTAGTAAGTTTCAATGAAATTCATTCCCTGCATTCCCCCCCCCCCCCACCACACACACCCACACACACACCCACACACACACACACACCTCCATCCTGCTAAACTCCATTGACTACAGACCCAGAGTCTTCAAATGCTCCTCATAAGATAAACCCTTATCCCTGGATCATTCATCTAAACCTCCTCTGGGCCTCCTCCAAAGCCAACACATCCTTCCTTAGATACAGAGCTGAAAACTGATCACAATACTCGAAGTATGATCTGACCAGAACCTTATACAGTCTCAGCAGCACATCTCTGCTCTTGTATTTTAGCCCTCTTGAAATGAATGCTAATATTTTGCTTGCCATCCTAACTGCCAATTGAACCTCATGTTAACCTTAACAGAATCTTGAACTCAGATTCCTAAAGCTGATGGCTAGTCAGGTAGGAATTCTGTGCATTGAGAGACCTACCAGAAAGTCTGTGGCCATTATTAAAGAGCATGGAGTCGAACATCACCTTTGCCCAGGGTTTCAAGTAGGATCATCCATTATGGCATGGAAGTGGTGATCAGTTACATCAGCAGATCTAAGGTGCAATCACAGTGAAACTTTTGGTGGTCAATATTTCAGCTGCTATCGCAGCTCAAGCAGAAGTCCCCTAATGATTTGCAATGGAAATTCAGACTTAATCAATGCAAGCACAGCTTGTTGCCATGCAATCTTATATGACTGCTATCATGGCTGTGAATATTACTACTCAAAGGCCCTTGCTTGGGTTATGCAGTGGTCCAGCTATCTGTCCACCAATAAATAGATGGGCAGTGCTGCAACAACCCGCTACTTGTCCCCTCAAGATGAAAACATTCATTGCTTACCAATATCTCTTCACTTGTGCCCTTGTCAGCCAACCTGACTGCTCTTGCCTGTGGTACAGTTTCCTCTTTAAATTGTAAAGGCTGGCTGGAGAGGATGGTAGCCTGCTGAGGAGAAAAGCACAGATCCAACATTGCCTCCCTGCCACAACAATGTCACTGAATAAACAACACAAAAGGAAGCAATGGGTGTAGGTTGATAATCTGTTACCAGCCTGTTCTTGGTGCCATCCAATTTGCCCTTTTATTGTTTTCTAGCTCGATGAATGAATATTGTTCTGAAAGTGATGCAAAAGTGATGAGTCCTCATTTTCAGGCAATATGTCAGCACTTCCATTTCTTCTAAAATACAACTTATATTTCTGCTTTTTCTACTGACCTTTAAGGTAATTATATATGTAGGCAGAGAAAACAGCGGCAGCTGTATCACTGGGAAGGAACATTCCTTCCATATTGTCCTGCAATGCCTGTTATGGAAGAAAACTCTTGTTCAGAAATATCAAACATGTATGCATTACTCATACATTTTTAATTAATAATCAAACGTGGTCATGCTTCACGTTGCACATTGCATTATTTACATAAAGGATAGATAAGCATTTTCTATGCAAATACTGTGGCCATGGTCTGGAAGAACATGGGGGAAGCTTAGAAAGACCTCTTTCAGAAAGATGGTATTTCCACCTTGTAATAACTGACAAGAGTCTTGGTTGATTATGTGAGTACCTCAGTTCAGAAATGGTGACAGACTATTTGATAAACATCCCCCAGAAAATGACATGTGATCCAGTTATACTGTCTGCGTTCCTTGCCATTTCAAATTTTAAATTGGAAAGTTGGCTCGTAAAGGCTGCAATCCCTGATAACTGCTTATAAACCTGCCTGCCCAACCCGACTGACGCCAGTTGAGTTTTGGATCTTTAATAGAGGCCTCATTCCCGATGAAGGGCTCCTGCCCGAAATGCTGATTTTCCTGCTTCTTGGATGCTGCCTGACCTGCTGTGCATTTCCAGCACCACTCTAATCTTGATAGTACATTCAGTTAGTATTCAAATGCGAGAGCTTGGGCCGCTCATCAATGTCTAGATCAGCTCAGAGTAGGGGCTATTATCAAAATTTGAAACAATGGTGTTAATTTTTGTTTGGTTTGATCTCCGAGCTAAGGGATGGAATAAAACATGACTGGGTATGGGGGAAGATGCCACAGCATCCTCACCATGATAGGACATCAAATGGGATGCTTGCTGAGGCATTCATGATAAACATGTCTCACATTGATGCTTATCTGCTTCATGATAATTGCAGCCAACTCCACAGTCAGATGTAAAAGTTGCCTACACTCACTTGCACCATCCCTACACATGCTTACACCATAAGAGTGCATTCAACCCTCTATCTAATTTACATTATTTAAATAGGCTCCCAGTACAATATTCCTATGCAAAGGTAGCTTTGATTCATCTCTCGGGTCTGGCTGGGGTAATAATGAGTGCAATCACTTTTACACGGCTACTGTGTTCCTACAGAATGTTGCTTAGTCAGTTTTGTTGTAGCTTAGTGAAGAGAGCTTGCACATTTTATCGCAAGTGGTGCCTCTCAGAATAGTGAGAAATTATGGGGCAGAACGGAGCTGATACACAACAAGTCTGGCAGACAATGTCCATTTGTATCATTGCTCTCTTTTCTGTGCATAGATCATTGGAACGAAGAAGAAACGAGTTCTCCCAAATGAGGAGATGTGCCAAGGTAAGAAATTGTAAGAAATGAAGTATGGTCAGATGTAGGTAGAATCTGTGTGGGTAGAATTGAGGAGCCACAAAGGTAAAACAAAACATACTTGGACTTATGTAATGCCTCCAAACAGTAGTCAGGAGCTGGGTCGCAAGATACACCAGGAGATAGAAAAATATATGTGTAGGAAAGGCAAAGTTATAGTAATCATGGGGGATTTCAATATGCAGGTGCACTGGGAAAATCAGGTTGGTAATGGATTGCAAGAAAAGTAATTTGTGGAATATCTATAAGATGGTCTTTTGGAGCAGCTTGTGGTGGAGCCCACTAGGGAACAGGCAATACTGGATTTAGTATTGTGCATTGAGGTAGACTTGATAAGGGGAGCTTAAGGTGAAGGAACCCTTAGGAGGCAGTGATCATAATATGATTGAATTTACTCTGCAATTTGAGAGGGAGAACATAGAATCAGAGATAATGGTATTACAGCTGAATAAAGGCAACTACAGAGGCATGAGGGATGAGCTGGGTAGAAGTGACTTGGAGAGGAGCCTAACAGGAAAGACAGTCAAGATTTGGAGATGCCGGTGTTGGACTGGGGTGTACAAAGTTAAAAATCACACAACATCAGGCTATAGTCCAACAGGTTTAATAGGAAAGACAGTGGAACAGCAATGGCAGGAATTTCTGGGAGTAATTCAAAAAACACAGCAGAGATTTATCCCGAGGAAAGAGAAGCAAGGTACAGGGAGGATGAGGCAACCATGGGCGGCACGGTGGCACAGTGGTTAGCACTGCTGCCTCACAGCGCCTGTAGACCCGGGTTCAATTCCCGACTCAGGCGACTGACTGTGTGGAGTTTGCACGTTCTCCCCGTGTCTGCATGGGTTTCCTCCGGGTGCTCCGGTTTCCTCCCACAGTCCAAAGATGTGCGGGTCAGGTGAATTGGCCAAGCTAAATTGTCCGTAGTGTTAGGTAAGGGGTGGGTGTGGGGGTATGGGTGGGTTGCGCTTCGGCGGGTCGGTGTGGACTTGTTGGGCCGAAGGGCCTGTTTCCACACTGTAAGTCTAATCTAATCATATCTGACTCGGGAAGTCAGCACAAAAGCAGAAGAGAAAGCATGTAATGTGGCACAGGATTGGGAAGTTTACAAAGACCACCAGAGGGCAACAAAAAAAACTTAAGGAAGGAGAACATTAAATATAAGAGTAAACTAGCCAGTAATGTAAAGAAAGACCATAGGACTTTCTTTTGATATAATGCAAAAGTGGACATTGAGCCACCGGAAAATGACACTGGAGAAATAGTAGTGGGGAACAAGGAAATGGCTGAGGAACTGAATAATTACTTTGTGTCAGTCTTCACAGTGGAAGATATGAGTAATATCCCAAAAAATAAGGAGCATGAGGGGGCAAAGCTGAGTGTGGTGGCTGTCACAAAGGAGAAGGTGCTAGAAAAACTGAATTGCCTGATGGTGGATAAATCATCTGGACCAGATGGACTATGCCCCAGAGTCCTAAGGGAACTAGCTGAAGAGACAGTGGAGGAGTTAGTGGTGATCTTCCAGGAATTGCTATAATCAGAGAGCTCCCCAGAGAACTGGAAAGTCATTAATGTGACACCTCTGTGTAAAACAGGAGGAAGGCAAAAGTAGTAAGATTACAGACCGATTAGCCTAACCTTGGTCATGGATAAGATCCTTAGAATCCATTGTGAATAATGAGATTTCTGAACACTTGGAAGTGTCTTATAGAAAATAGCAAAGTCAACATGGTTTCATCAAGCGGAGGGTGGGGGTTCACACCTGACAAATCTGCTAGAATTCCTTGAAGAAGTAACAAGCAGGTTAGACCAAGGAGAGCCAATGACAAGGTGCCACAGAGGAAGCTACTGAGTAAAATAAGGACCCATGCTAGTACCAAGGCAAGGTACTAGCATGAATGGAAGCTTGGCTGTCTGGCAGGAAGCAGACAGTGGGGATAAAAGGGTACTTCTCAGGATGGCAACCAGTGACAAGTGGTGTTCCGTAAGGCTCAGTGTTTGGACCACAACTTTTCACTTTATAAATAACAATCTAGATGAAGGAACTGAGGGCATTCTGGCTAAGTTTTCAGATGATACAAAAGATAGGTAGAGGGACAGGTAGCACTGAGGAGGAAGAGAGGCTGCAGAAGGATTTGGACAGGTTAGGACAGTGTGCAAATAGGTGGCAGATGGAGTACAATGTGGTAAAGTGTGAAGTTGTACACTTCAGTAGGAAGGATCGTGGCATGGACTATTTTCTAAAGAGACCTAGTCCAGGTAAACTCGCAGGTTGAGTCAGTAATTAGGAAGGCAACTGCCATCATGGTATTTATTTGAGAGGAGTCGAATATAAAAACAGGGATGCACATCTGAGGTTCTATAAGGATCTAGTCATGTTTGGAGCATTGTGCGTAGTTTTGGGCTCCACATCTCAGGAACGATGTCCTGGCCCTGGAGTGTGTACAGAGAAGGTTCACACGAATGGTCCCTGGAATAAAAAACTTAATATGTGAGGACTCTGGGTTTATACTCGATGGAGTTTAGAAGGATGAGGAGGGATCTAATTAAAACTTACAGAATACTGAATGATCTGGACAAAGTAGATGTTGGGAAGATGTTTCCATTGGTAGGAGAGACTAGGACCAGAGACCAGAGCTTTAGAGTAAATGGAAGACCTTTTAGAAAGGAGATAAGGAGAAACTTCTTCTGCCAGAGTCATGAATCTATGGAATTCATTGCCACAGAAGGCTGTGGAGGCCAGGTCATTGAGTATATTGAAGACTGAGATAGAAAGGTTCTTAATTGTCAAAGGGATCAAGGGGAGAAGGCAGAAAAGTGGGGATGAGAAACATATCAGCCATGATTGAAAGGCAGAGCCGACTCAATAAGCTGAATGGCCTAACTTCTGCTCCTATGTCTTATGGTCTTTATACTAACAACAACTGGATAACTAGACTGCACCTCCTATTTTCGCACCTCTCACATTTTAAACTTTAGAGAACACTAAAGCTACTCCTGCAACTTCGGTGCTACAAATGGAATGGACGCTCTGCCATTCTGTCAAAGATATTTCTTATTGTAGAAAATCACATGACTGCTGATAGAATGAACTCCTTTGTGACTTAAAGTTATCCTTTGGAAAACTTTTCTTTGGGGAATCCTAATAAAAAAAAGAAACACTAGATTTTCTTAGTTATTCCATCTTTTCCATTGGGAATCAAGTTGCATGCTTGATGTGTTTGATCAAATATCGCACTGGTGAGCACCATAAATAATGCCTATGAATGAACCAATACCGATATCACTGAATGCAGTGATCCCTTTCACTATAACAAGCAGTTCTGTACTAATACTGAATGTCACCAGAGCCCAAAATACAGTAGATCACACAAGTAACTCTTTAACTGCAGCATCATCGGTCATAAAAGAGGTTATTTTCAGACTGTCTTGGTAGTTGTACCTTATTTCTATGTGCACCATATGTCCCAAAACATCTGCTTCTCCTCCCTCTGTGGGAATTCACCTTCCTCCAAATTAAACAGCCATTCAAAGGCTCTGTAGCATATACTTTTAAATTGCGAAAGCCTGCTTTTTTTTTTGTGCATTATTGTGAAGCAGACCCAAAGGGATGGTCATGGTCAGCATTACTTGCACGTGTAGATGTGAACTGTTGACAGCAAGGATGCTGTTGTGGGTGGTACACACGGAAGCCATGCTGAGTGGAAGGAAACCACAGCAAGTAACAAGATTACAACAAAAGTTAAGAAGAATTATGTTGATTCTTTCAAGTTAACAATAGCAATCGGAATGCGACACACAAAAATGGTAACCGAGCTACAGTCTGAGAGCTTTAAAGCCGGTCAGAGCTGGTATTATGAAAGGCACTCAGTGAACCAAGAACTTTGATGAGAAACAGCATGGAAAATTCACCATGGGACCAGACGGTAACCATGTATTTAACTTCAGAGTAGCTAATAAGGTCATCTCAAGTGCATGTGCCTGCAAAAACTGCACTGTCGAGTTGTTGGATTTTCAGTATGGCGTAGACAAAAGCCGAATTGCTCATGTTTGCAGTTAGTATGTGCACTACTGGTGAGGGTCTGTTCCCTGATCTCATCATGAGCTATTTTATGTGAAGAAACTCTAACAGTGGGTCTAAAATAGACCTATGGCAGTTTAATAATTTTGCCCTCATTTTGCAGATGTGGTTAAATGTGGAATCATGGGACAACGTTGAGCTGCAAAAATTTGAAAGTTTGGATCAGGAAGAAACCAAAATGATTCATGAAGATACCTTGATGGTACCAACAAAGCATTTTGGAATGTGCTTTAAATTAATCAGAATCTATATTCAACAAAACCAATCTCACTGGCAATGACCGTTTTCTAGAATCATCATTCAGGACACACTCAGGTTTTCGTAAGCTTTTTAGATGGTTTCAGACATAATCAGCAGAAGTAATGTTTTTGCACCATTTAGCTCACAGGCCCCTAAATTTATATCCAAAAGAGACAAGATGATTGTGAAGATTTTTTTTCAGTAGGTGGAGGAGTATTCACTGCAACTTTGCCAGCACCCAGATTTTCTGCAAACTACTCATCTCATTTATCCTTCTAAGAAGAATCTAGAAATCTTTTACAATATAAACCTTGTCCATCAAGACTTAAGATGTACCGCAGAATAAACTCAAAACTCTCTCAAATTACCTCATGCCTTTTGTTTTGTCTTTCATGCTTTTATCTTTAAGCCTATAGAGAGTGATAAAAGCTTCCCAAATGTGAGGGAAGTTTTGGCTTACTTGTGTCTATTCTGTGGTCATTATTGCGTGCTTCCCAGGCCTTTTCCCTGATGTGATCCCTATGGCCCCATCTTAGAGTCATGAATCCAGAATGAGGTGTTTTGGTCCACCATGACTATGCTGATCAGCAAATGGCAAACTACACTAATCCCATTTACCAGCGCTTAGCCCATCTTAATATCTCAGATTTTGTGGGAAAACAGAGTGAAAAATTTAGGTTGTTTTGGGAGTGGGGTTCTGGGGGAGGGGTGGGTACTATTGTTGAGGCAGGAAGGTTGCTTGCTGTTGAGTGTGGGGATGCCTTAGGTAAAAAGAAGTTGAATGGGAGTGAGGGAGAAGCATGCGAGTTGATGAAAAAAGGCATGGTTTATTAAAAAAAACAATAATTATTCAAAGACTTTTTTTCAAGTAATCAGATCTCAGAAGGCAAAATTACCAACAAAAATAAAGTATGCATTTAAAAAGGCCTTGTAACCATCGAAAATTAGTCTAAATTCTGGACAGACTTGGAAAGGCTCTTTTACCAGAGTGGTAGTGTCTCTAAATCTGGGTTAGAAAATTAGATTAGATTACTTAATGTGGAAACAGGACCTTTGACCCAATAAGTCCACACCGACCCTCCGAAGAGCAACCCACCCAGACCATTCCCCTACATTTACCCTTTCATCTAACACGACGGGCAATTTAGCATGGCCAATTCACCTAAACTGCACATTTTTGGACTGTGGGAGGAAACCCAGGCAGACACGGGGAGAATGTGCAAACTCCACACAGACAGTTGCCTGTGGCGGGAATTGAACCCTGGTCTCTGGCACTGAGGCAGTACTGCTAACCACTGCGCCACCATACCACCCAAAAGGTCTGGATTCACATCCTTCCAGTCCAGCATGGGTCACAACGTATCTGGACAGCTGTTTAAAGCATCTCTAAATCTGAAAATTAGAAAGCCTGCAGACGTAGGAAAGAATGGAGATCGGAAATTAAAATCTGAACAGCATGGTTCATTGCTTGTGTCAGAAAGGTAACAATGTGATGACAGTGTTGTTCCAGATAAAATCAACCAGGTCAAACTAATTGCACAACCTTTAGGTTCACTGCACACATTACCTCAAGGTTGAGATTCTGTACAGCCCAAATCGGACTTTAAGAACAACCTTACAAGGTGCAAAATCGTGATGCAACCTTTTAAACAGTGATATGGAAGTTTTACATAGACAATGCAAAAAGAAAAAAAGATAGCATTTGCACAAATTGAAGGGAAGTGAAGCGAAACGAAAATATTAACGTGAATTCTTACTTGCAAGAGAAATGAAATTCTTAAGGGTTCATGCAAACTGGATTTTGAATCCAAATTATCACAAGATTGGGGGTGATGTATTAAGCCTGATAATAATCGCCAAGACAATGTTCTTATCATTATCTTGTGGGATGTGGATATTGCTGGCCAGGCTAGCATTTGTCACCTGTCCTCTAGTTGCTCTTGAGAAGATGGTTGTGAGCTGCCTTTTTCAACCCTTCAACATGATAGAATAGAAGTAGAATTGAAATTTATTATCACATGCACTTTTACATGAAAAATACAGTGAAAAGTTTTATACGTTACCCTACCACTGCACCTATACTAATTACAGAAGTCGTACATCATAATAAATTAAAAGTAAAATTAAGTCCAAGTTCATCATAGTTCAGTTAGACCCACAATGGGTCTAACTTAGGGAGGCAGTTCTGGGAGTATCATCTTCGGTAGTAAATTCAAAGGGGTCTGGAGTGGAGGTCCCAGGTTGAACTACCTTAGCATTTATTTTGGAAGGTCTCTTTGTGATATCACCATACACCTAATGCTTCAAGTCTTTTGAAGTCTTTGATTTCTTTTTTTAAATCTATCTTAAAATTCTGATTCATAGGTCTGATATGTTTCTGGCTTGGAGACAGGGAGGGATAAAAGAGGGAGAAGCTGCATTGGGAAAGTTCCCTGATAAAAATATGTATTAAGTTTCTCAGGAATAGGCAACAAAGTGGATCCACTGCCTACTTCATGTAGATGGTCAGCCAACTAAGACTAACTGTGCTGTTGTGCACCATTCCCTCTCCAACACCCCACCCCGCGCCCCCAAAACAAGGAACAATTTTCCTGCACCTCTGCCATTTTGATGTTGGTGAAAATGTTTCCTAGCCCCTTGCAGCAGACAGAAATTAGGAGCAGGAAGAGGTCTTTCAGTCCTTCGAGCCTGCTCAGCCATTCAATATGATCATGATTATCAGATTCAGTATCCTGTTCCTGCTTTCTCCCCATACCCAATGTAAGCAGTGTTCCTCTGCAGGCCAGGGTGATATCAAAATTGGTCACACCAATTAATGCACTAATGTAATCACAGCTAAGACCAATCTAGGGGAAGGACTTCCTTGACTGGTTTAGGTATTTGTTATTTGATTACTGATAGGCAGCCTAGTGAGTGTATCACCGCGTTGATCTGCCCCTCCGTCCCGGACTTGCCACAGCAGCATCTGTCTCGCTCAGAGGGCGTCTTATTGAGCTAACGGCAACAGAACCCCAACAGCCATTCTTAATATGATGATGACTGTGGAGGTGGCTAGGTAGGCTACAATTCTGAAGATTGCTCCAACACTCTAATTTCCAACAAGTGGGGACTCAAATGACCATTGGTCCCTGCTTTGGAACCCCTGAACCCACAGAAAATGACAGCCTATAGTTTTGTTTTATGACTGTGTTTGGCTGCTTTCTAAATGAACAGTAAGGACTGGTATCTTATTAAAAGATTAACAAAGTTTAATGATGTAAAGGACATGATCTGCATAGTTAGTTGCTGGCAGCGAGCAGGGGCAGTGAATTAAAATGCCACATTGTTTTTATGAATCACCCATCATTCCCGTTTTTGCTGTCTTTCATTTGCTCTCAATTCATACAGCACCTCCAATTGAAAAATTATCATCTCCATATTTAACTCACTTTGTGACATTTGTTCATTCATCAAGCTTTCAGTGATGTATGTTGGAAACTGTTAAGAGTCTTAAAGCACGGAATGTCGAATTCTTAAAGTATCAAAATATATTGCTGTTGTATTGATCACCAGGAGGTATATTTTGATTGGTTACCCAGGATGTCATTATCTGGTGCCATCCTTCACATGGCGCATCATTATTGGTTTAATCAGTGCTGTGGAATTCCATCAATTTTGTTGGACCTCTTAACGTTCCTTAAAAGTTTACACATCAACGCATCCACAAAATTAAAGCTTCAACTGCAATCCATCAGCAAAAAATGAGAGATTTCAAAACTAATATTTTGGCATACCGCATCTGATTGGATAAATAATTCTGGAAGTACTGAAATTTCAAATCAACAGACATTGATGTCTATCAATGCCAAGGTGTTTGAAAAAGAGTCTACATACATGAAATGTATACCCAAGATCTGTCAGTGTAATCTGCCAACAATTCACTGAATACCTTGCCATACATTTTGATACATATTGTATTATATAAACTGATTGTCTCTTCTCATTCATGAATACATGAGGTAGTACTTTGTTGTCATCATACTGAACAAATCATATGAAACACATTACAAAGGAAATAATTGCTGGCAGAGAACAAAACCAGTGTGCAAAATTACGTTTTTAATTGAAGTAGACGTTTATGCGATTTCTGTACATGGTTGAATACTTTTCTGTGTATTGCTGTACTTCAGAGATATTTGTGGAGTTCTTTCCAGATATGGCAGGAAAACAGAGGACAAATAGAACTGCGGTATGGCGTGCCAAATCTACATAGCACTCTGACCACAACCATTCCTGACAAGGGCACTTAGCATACATGCATCACAAAATGCTGTCAGGAAGTCAGAGAGGATATGCAAGCAAAAAAACCTCTTAATGTCCCTGAAGGAAAATCCAGTCCTTTTTTGGTCTGGACTTACCAATCCCCTTTCCTCCAGGAATGTTATATCTTCACAACAGAATTACAATTCGACTTATTGTCACAAGTATTCAAATAAGTACAGTGAAAAGTGAACAAGCACACGCTTACGGCATGATCTTAGAACCAAAGACCCTAGGTACAGCTCCTTCAGTTATATGTCCTTAGAAAAATAGTGAAGTAAAATTGTCCAGCATTGCAAATTTTAGGAATAAATTATAAAATGCAGAAAAAAAAAGTTCAGAACAATTGTCTTCCAACCCAGTCCATGCTGGGACCGAGCTTTCAGTCCAAACCCCTTTAGGATTCCCTGGCTGTTAGTAGCCTCCTGTTGTCAGTCAATCTCATTTCACTGTTCCCCTTCAACTTCCCTATCCTGTTGAGAACAGGAAAGCCTTTGACTAGCAGCATTCTTAATAGGGCCACTCCTAAAAATATGCAGGTCTCTGAGCAAGGCCCCAATGTTGCACTGCTGTTTTCTTCTGTCAGTTCTTGCCAGGCACTCCTAACTCCCCGAAGGTAAACATACTCAGTGAGAACACATTTGCAGTTAAAACATCGAAGAAACCAATATTTCATCTGTTTGCCTTAACATACCCTTCCCTTCAGGCTGAGAGGCACAAAACAGTTATGCCAGTTATATTTCAATGCTCTCTCCTGGGGCTTTCAGATAAAATTGTAATATAAACTTAGGTGGCTTATGGATACCCAGAGGCGCAGAGCACCACTTTACAAGACAGGTTAACTCAGTACTTTCAAAGGAATGTGGCCACAGGTGGCAAACATAAATGGTCATATGTGGAAATATTTCCCTTTAGGTGCAAAGTGACCTAATCACTCAGCACAGGCCAGCAATTTTTTTTTCATGATCCAGATCATGACACATCTTCCCCTGACATCACAGCTGCTCTGTAACTAAAACCATGAAGCAACAAAGAATAGTTCTGAGGAACTCTGCATGCAAAAAGTTGCTTCTAGGCGGTTGCTTGTACTGGTCACAAGACCACTCTACACTAAAAGAGTGCCGAGAATTCAGACCATTGGCAGCTCTTTGCATGCTACTTTCACTCCAAGTAATTCACAGTAAATTTAATGTGAATTCAACTGAAATCACATCCATTTACAAATAATAAAGCTCTAAAAATATAGAGGGACTTTGGCTAGTGTAATTTTACAAATGTGCCGAAATATCAGCCTCTTGAAAGATAGTGTGAATAGATAACGTGAACATTTCCACAAGGTTTCCCACAAAAATAAACAAATCAATTTCAAATGAAAGAATCAAATACAGCACATGTCACCAAATTCATAAGCAGAACTGCTCTTTCTTGTATCTATAGTTAGTTACAACTTATTGCGAGTAAAAAAAAGAATGAGACAATTGTCTCATTACTGACAGTAACAGACAAATTGAATTTTTGAAAGTCCCCAGTCAGTCACTTAAAGACCATTGTACATATTGGTCTACCCAAATCAGATGGATTTGAAACTAAGGTAATTTTGTATCAACTCAAAACATGCTGCAAAATCGTACAATTGATGTTGGCTAAATACAAATCATCAAATTAATCCATTTAGATGATTTTTTTAAAGCCAGTTTTTTTTTGTCTCCACCAGATTAACTCTAATGCTTGTTTCTATAACTAGGTTAAGGTTTCATGCCCACTGGCAGTATTATTGAAAAATTGAAAGTATATTTTTTCAGTATAGGTAGTTCTTCTATAACACGATGGTTGCGTTTTTGTGCAAACCCATGTTATAGAACAATTACGCTTGAGAAACAGTGCTTAATGTGTTGGTGATGTAATCGCAATACAGCCAAAACAAGTTTTAAAAGTTCGCACTTTAGAAACTGTGTCCCAAATTCATCAATCGCATTACAGTGAATTCACATTAATGAAAGGCGCATGTTAGCAGAATGACCTGTTCACAATCAAATTCCATGCCAGTAGTGTGGACATGGAAAATTGTCCATTATACTGGATTTTCAAGTGCATTGTTGAATATAGTTTGCATCAACATTTCCTTTGTTGCAAATGTGAAATATAAAACTAAATTGTAAAATGCCTACAAAGAGGTTATTATAAATGTTTTGACTAATCCTGAGACACTCCCTTAACACCAGGTACTCTATCATTCTAGAGAGCTGAGTGCTGACAAGTCAGTTTAGACCAGGGAGAAAAATGCATGATCAGCAATCTCCTGAAAAATTATGGCTGAATCAGAAAAGGACTTCACTAGCAATTACGCTTGCCTCCAATACAGTACATCACAGTACAAACATAGCAAGGGAGTAAGTATTTTTAACTCTTGAATGGCCAGCTTTCTTAATGATGGCAAACGAAATTAAGACTTTTCACTTTAGAGGAAGAATGTGAAGTGAAGTGGTCGCTCATTTCTGATCTTATTTCAAATTATTTCCCTTGTACAGTAATGTACTGCAACTCAATCTGATGAAATGCCTGCACACAGTCTTAATATATGGAAATTTACTACAACTCATTCTCATTTAATGTAATTTACTACACTTATACTGATATACTGAAATGTACTGCAATCACAGGAATTTAATTGAATAAAACTTCATCTTTTAAATGAGAGAATAAACAAAGGCCTCATCTGCCCAGACATAAAATATCCATGGTAATATTCTAAAGAGGAGGGATATTGTTCCAAATGTCTTGGTCACTATCATCTCATTGCAATTTGGAATATTGCTGCTTGCAAATTAGCTGCTGCATTACCTTCATTAAAACAGACTATACTGAAAATGCACTCCATTGCTTAAAGAGCACTTTGGGATGTCTTGAAATTGTGACAAGTCATACGCATGTATAAGTCTTCCTTTTCTTGCGTCTATTTCAATATTTCATAATGTACGTACGAGAAGGTTTTCAAATTCAGTAATAATTTGCAGAATATTTTGACATACTCAGAGTATTTCCTAATATAATACAGTATATGTCAAAGTGATGGGTTTTTTTTAAAAAAACAAGGATCACAAAAAATATTCAGTGTTATGAATTTCTGCCCTGGGTCTTCAGGAACAGGTCAATTCTTGACCCCTTAATCTTTGGACTCTTTGGTCAATTGAAACCAAACATATGGATTTAGAAAACAGTTTAAATCTATAGGTCAAAGCACCATTTCTTCCCCTGCCAGAAGACTCTCCTTTCCAGGCCCTGAAAGTGATGAAAATTGGGGTTCAAAACCTACTCATTCATATGAAGCGGATGGCGTGGGTATGCAAGTTGTAGCTCCCCAGTCTGGCACTGCCTAGTCTGTGGTCCAGCATGTGTAGTATTGCTCCAGTTCTGATGATGGTCTATATAAAAACTGCTGTTTAGATCGCTAGGTCATAGAATGTGTGGCTCCAATCTGTGCTTCATTTACTTTAACAAAATGTTTTTCTTTCCTTGGAATAATTCAGATCGTATTTGTTGGACCTTCTGATGAAAGGATTTATTTGGCTGCTCACAGCTGGCTGTGGGAAGCATAAAAAAAATGAAATGCTTCAAGATGTCAGAGGAACAAATGCCTCCGGAGCCATATCAACATTCTTGTGATGAAACTTGTTGAGGTCCCAACAAATTCTCTGGTCTGGCAAAGTCCTGGTCCTCATGCTGCTGGATTATGGAGTTAGAACTTGTCACAGTGAGCTGTAAGCAAGTCTCAGAGCAGAAGGTCAGCAAATAGCCTAGCAGGTCATAGGAGATGCATCAGTGTTTGATACATAGCAAATGCTCTCAGAAAATTCAAGCAGAAATCCCAGGGAAACATATAGTTCATCAAACAAAGTGGCTGTGTTTAAGCAACTGGCTTCATCATTTCAAAAAGTACAAAGGTAAGCTACCAATGAACTAATTTGTGGCAAATTAATGGAAAAGACTTCAATTTTATTAATTTGAATGCCTTCTCACAGAGAGCAAAGATTTAACTTTCTAAAAAAGAAAGCTTTGGATGTCCAAATGGAAGCTGCCATGTTAATTCCTAAGACGTGCATGCTTAGACTGAGGTATACAGGTACAGCCTGTAGGACTAGCTCATGTTCAAAGATTATAGACCAGGAGATCATAGCAATCTCCTGAATATACAGTCCAGCATGATCAGATATCTTCAAACCAGTGGCAGTGCTCACTAGGTCATAATGTTGTTTCTAACGAGGAAAAAATGTGGGATCCTTTTGAAAAATCTGCAGGTCATCAAAGATGATGGTGTAATCAGCTGATATGCAGCAGAGTCCTTCGTTGAGAGTAAAGTATGTTCTCTATGTACTATGACAAATAGTAAGGCACTATGTCTTTTTAAGCACATGTCCAATATATACTTTGAAGAGAGACCATTCCAGTGAGAGGTGTGTAAGACTTTGTTTCGCCCTGCAGAGAAATCTGCTGATGTGCAACAGTGAACAAACATTTAAATATGATAAAACTTTTGGCATTCCCTCTGTACTTAGGAGTCATAACAAAAAAAGACACATACTGGAGAGAAGATGATTTGTCTGCATTACGGCCAAACATCAGCCAGAAAGTAGAAAACATCAGCCTCTCAGTGTCCCCACAGTGCCAAAGCTTTTTGCAAGACTGCACACATGGGGAAAAAGATATCTTACTGGTGCTCAGAAAGTAACAAACATTTAGTGAGAAGAGAGACCTAGGTTAATATGAAAACGTGAATCAATGAGAATATCCGTGTGGATGCAGATGGAATTGAAATAAGAAATTACATACATTATATCATAAAATCACCCTGCTCAAGGATATTTGACACATCTCTGAAGCAGGTGGAACTTGAACCCATGCCTCCTGGCTCAGCAGCAGGGACACTACCACTGTGCCACACGAGCCTTTGTAGAAATGAGATGTATATGTTGCTTGCTTTGAATGATCTAATTGAAAACAAGGTTTGCAATTAAAAAGGGGAAGGATCGAGTGGTCAAGTGTGATTGATCTGTATTTGATTGCCTTGCTTGTTGATAAATCTTTATAACTTTGCTCAATTGCTTAAGCCCAGCAGTGGACAGATAACTAACTAATTCTACAGACTGAGAAAATATTCTAGAAGAAATGGGACTTCTTCATCTACGTGTAGCTCTTGGAATCTCTGGATTGAAAACAGGCTGGATGCTACTTAAATCATTTCAGTCAGGGTCTTATATAATTTGTAAGTTGGAGTCAATTTTAATTGTTAAGTATAAACAGAGCACATGCTCTATGCAGCCTTCTCAGTAGAGCTAATCGAGCATATGAAAAAATAGGAATTGCACCATTGAACTTCAAAGTCAGAGTCTTTGCATCATACATTATTGCAAAATTCTGACATTTCTATAATATTCCTTTGTTGAACCATCATGCTCGATTGGTAGCAAATTGATAGGAACAACAACAGCTGCAGGTTCCCCTCCAAGCCACTCACTGTCCTGACTTGGTAATATATCACTATTCCTTCAATGTTGCTGGGTCACAATCCTAGAATACTATCCCTACAGCATAAGGACTACAATGGTTCTAGAAGGCAACTAAACATTACCTTCCCAAGGGCAACAAATGCTGACCAAGCCCATGAATGAAAAGCAAAAAAGAATGCTGCATTACAGTAGCACTACAATATTCAGTATAGTTCCTCATGTCAATTCTAGTAATTGGACAAAAACTGTTCTAAACAGTCACTGAAAATATTCTGAGAATTGTTACAATTAAGAGTATATACTATCTTCTACACGGATAGTACGGGGGAGTGCAGGTGAGTGGGAGGACTTGTACGTATGTATCATGTGGGAGGAAGGATGGGTGGTGGGCATGAGCAGGCACATGCAGTAACCAGCTCTCTCATTTCCTACCACTGCTAGTTACATCTGGCAGACAAGTGCGTCTGTACAAAAAAGCAACGTCTTGGTTAGCTCTGATAGTTGAAGAGAAGCTTGGGATTGATGTGCTAGGAAACAAACCCACAAAAAGTGCTCTGCCACCATCACCGTCTAGTGTGGTTTCAAGGCGATTCTTTTGTTGCATGCGGCCTTACAAAAGTTAGCATTTAATTCTTAGAGCAACATGTGTTTGCTTTGCAAGCACACGGCTTACAATTATGTGGAGTGCTAGAAAGATCTAAATAAGTGGTTGAAGTAAAAATACCAATTTCTCACAGGTGGTTTGATGTGATTGTTTCTGATCTGTGGTATGAAATTAGTTTTATATTGGACAGTACACTTTGAAATGTTCACTCGTGTAAAGATCTCCTTCATGTTCAAAGATTGCATTTTTTGAGTACCAGGATCTGCCAAAGTTCTGTCTGATTATAACATGAATTGAAGGTCTCAGCACTCAAAATACAGTTGGAGAAATTTTAATTTCTGCTTTCGAGACTGAGGGAGGAGCTGCCAGCACTTGCCCAGTGCCAAAGCCAGCCAGGGGACTGCCAAAGTGGCCTGACTTGCCAGCTCAATCGACACTGGAGTTGTCCAATTTTCCATGCTCCATATAAGAATGTAAGAGCATAAGAAACAGGAGCACGAGTAGGACATTTGGCCCACTGAGCTTGCTCCACCATTCAACAAAATCCTGGCTAATCTCTTCATGGACTCAGCTCCAGTATCCGCTCGCTCACCATACCCCTTAATACCTTTACTGTTCAAAAGTCTTATTTATTTTTGCCTGAAAATTAAGTCAGACATAGTTTTACACTATCACAGGTTTATACAGATGGGCAGTCTATTTGTCCAAAGTTTCATTCACTTTGAACAAAAGACAAAAATTTCCCTCGGTGTTTCTGGTAGAAATTAGGTCAAGCAACCCGGTTTTCTAAATGGATACAAAGGGCTGCCAGGAGTAAGGTGAACTGATTAAGCAAAGGAATGCCTTGGACCTGTGAAGGAAAGACTCAATTTATTGCTTGATTTAAAAAAAAGGTCTATGGGATGTGTGTATCAGTGTGTGGGCCGGAAATTATTACCAATCTATAACTATTCTTGTGAAGGTTGTGATGAACTGCCTTCTTAAGCTACTGCAGTTCTTGGAGTGTAGTGACACCCACAGTTCTGTTAGAAAGGGAGTTTCAGGATAGTTATTCAGTGATCCTGAAGGAGCAGATATATGTTGACCCTAGTCAGGATGGTGAGTAGCTTGGGATGGTGGTGTTTCAATATATCTGCTGCCCTTTCCTTCTAGTGGTAGAGATGATGGGTTTGGAAAGTGTTGTTCAAGGAAATTTGGTAAGTTGCTGATGTGTAGCTTGTAGATGGTCCACACTGCTGCTACTATGTATCAGTACAGAAGGAAGTGGTCATGAAAGCTGGTGGTGCCAGTTAAGTGGGTTACCTGGTCTTAGATGGTGTCAAGCTTCATGAGTGTTGTTGGAGCTGCATTTATCCAGGAAAATGGGCAGTATTCCAATACACTCCTGACTTGGAGATGATGGACAGGCATTGGAGAAACAGGAACAGTTACTCGCCACAGACTTTCTAGCCTCTGACCTTCTCTGGTAGCCACTGTATTTATATGGCCAGTCCAGTTCAATTTCTGGTCAATGGATTTTGGTAGGACTTTGATAGTGGGGGTATTCAGCCATTGATACTAAGGCTTTTGAAGTTCAAGGGATAATATTTAGATGCTGGAGATCGTCCTTGCCTGCCACTTACAATACCAATGCCATTTGCCAGTTATCAGCTCAGGCCTGAATATTGTTCAGATTTTGTTGCATTTGGTCATGGACTGCTTCAGTATCTGAGGAGTTGTGAACGGTGGTGAACATTGTGCAGTCATTAGAAAACATCCCCACTCTGACCTTAAAATGGAGGGACGGTCATCGATGAAGCAGCTGAAGATTGGATTGAGTTGAGCTCATGTAAGATCCTGAAAAGTTGTGATGGGCTCGATGTGGTGGGGATATTCCCTATTTACGAGAGAATCTAGAATGAAGAGTCACTGTTTAAGAATTAGCCATTTAAAACAAATATGAGGTGATTTATTTTTCTCTCAGAAGATCACGAGTCTTTGGAACTCTTTTCCTAATAAGGCAATGGATGCAAAATCCTTGAGTTTTTTAAGGCAGAGGAAGAGTGCTTCTTCAGAAATAAGAGGGTGTGAATATCCATTGGAAGCAGTAGGGAATATGAATTTTGGATTATGATCATCAGCTATGATCATGTTTAATGGCAGAACAGGCTCAAATGCTGAATGGACTCCTCCTCCTAATTTGTACTGGAGTGTATTCACATGATACTACCATGCGGAACTCTAGCAGTGATGACATAGGACTGAGATGACTGACCAACAACCAGAACCATCTTCTTTCTGTGGCTGGTATGACTCCAACCACCAGAGAGTTTTCCCCTGATTCCCCTGGCTTTTGTTTTGCTAGATGTCCTGAATGCAGACGAGATGTCAAAGGCAGTTATTTTCACCTCATCTCTGAAATTCAGCTTTTTTTGTCTATGTTTGGACTAAGAGTGTGCTCAGGTTAGGAGCTGAGTTACCTTGGTGGAACCCAAATAGAATGTTTACAGGTTATTGCTAAACAGGTACTGCATAATTGCATTGTTAATGACACCTTCCGTTACGTTACTGAAGATCAAGAGTAAACTGATAAGGCTATAATTGACCAGATTGGAATTATCCCACTTTTTACATACAGGGCATAGCTGCGATATTTTTCACATTGCCAAGTAGAAGCCAGCCCTACAGCTGTACTGTAACAGCTTGGTTAAGTTTGCGATTAGATCTGAAGCACAAGTCTTTCGAATCATTACCTGAAGCATGTCACGGCTCAAAAGGTCCAAGTGCTTTCAGGTATTTCTTGATATTTTGTAAGGTAAATGACATTGACTGATGCTGTAAGGCTGGGGACTTCAGAAGGAGCCTGAGTTGGACTTCAGACTTCCAGCTGAAGATGGATCCATAAACTTCAGCTTTGTCTTTCACACTGACATGTTGGAGAATGAGGTGTGTGACGCCTCCTATTCCTGTTAGTTTAATTGTCCACCACCATTCACAAATGAATGCAGCAGGAATGGATGGTTGATATATTCCTTGGGGGTTTGCCTCGTCCTATATGTTGAATGATGTTTCCATTGTTTGGCATGCAAATAGTCCTGTGTTCAAACTTGGGTTTTAGGCTTGCCTGCTCTCACTCCTGGCACACCTCCTGCACTGTTCACTGCACCAAGCTCACTCCCTTAACTTAATGGTAATAGTAGAGTGGTAGATATGCTAGGCTATGAGGTTTACAGGTTGTTTTTGAGTACAATTCTACTGTTGCTGATGACCCAGAGTGCCTCATAGATACCCAGTTTTCATCGTGGTATTACCACATAACATATTGGAGGGTATCTGCAATGGGATGACTGGAATGTACCTTTGTATGGACTGTGCAGTGCTCACATCTATCAACGTCACAGACACTTGCATCTGTAATAGACGGATTAGTGAGAACAAGCTCAAGCAAGTAATCCCTTGTTGACAGTTCTGTCTTTGCCTGCTGCAGACACAGTCTAACAATTATATCCTCTGGGACCCAGTCAGCTCGATTAGGACTGATCCAAGCAACTACTCTTGCTCATGGATACTGAAGTCCCACACCCAGAGTACTTTGTGTTATATAAGGTAATGATTTCTGGATGGGTTATTGTTGGAGTTTGCATTAAATTTAACCCAATCTGATGATGCTATATTGCCTTGAGTAGGTAAAACAGGAGAATAGCCTGCATCTCAAAGTTGATAGATGTGCCATTCAGGTCTCCCTGTAGTCTTAGTAGTAATATTTAATTGACTGTTGTTCTTTTTTAATATCATTTTTAATTAACCTGTTCAGACATATTATAACAGACCTCCAGGGTACGTGGGACTTGAACTCAGACTCCCTACCCAGAGATAGATTTATGGCACAGTGGCAATGCTCTATCTGGTGTTACTGATACCTAATTCCTATCACACAAACAATATCTGGTTAAGACAAGAGTTTCTTTCTGTTAAAATAATGGTCCTTTCACCATCACTGTCAACCAAAAAGGCTCTTAGTAGAGTTAAGGGGATTTGTTGCAACACCTTTCTGCCCACAAATACCACATAGTGATCACTGGGGGAACATCATTACTTCACACCACAAGATAAAATGATGAAAAAAAAACTGTTAGAGCCAGAAGAAAAAGTTTCCAAAGGACCAAGCGAGTTTAAAGACTTTCAGAACTATTCATGCAGACAGTCAGCTGCTGCAAGCACTTGGTAAAATAAGCAGGCAACCGGAATTTGTGGACAGAGCAAAAAGGGAGAAACAGCTCTCCAGGCTAAAACCTTTACATTAGACTAGAAAAGAAGTACAGAAGAATCAGTATGAGCTACATAGTGCTTAAATGTTATATAGGGAAGGAATGATTTGTAGGAGCATTCCCAGTTTGAGGTTTGTCTAAGAAGCAAATATATTGGGCCTATAACTCTAAATTAATGGTGGAAAGAAAAAGGTATGTGAAGGTTACCTAATGCATTCCAAAGGGAGTTTGGTGATTAAATAAACTCAAGTTCGACATAATCTCTTTATGTCAATAAATAGTTTGTTCATTTTAAGCTTGATACAATGGTGGGAGGCTCTGGCCCGAAACGTCGAATTTCCTGTCCCTTGGATGCTGCCTAACCTGCTGCGCTTTAACCAGCAACACATTTTCAGCTCTGATCTCCAGCATCTGCAGACCTCACTTTTTACTGTCACTATCTGATCAGGCTGAAGACCATGGCTGAAGAAGCCAAAGTTACAGCCTCCTGGGATGAAATCATATGGGTGCAGATGGCACATTCCTCAAGGTTAAGAGGTATACTACAAATCATTCTGCAACACAGTGCTAGATAGTAGAGAATCTAATCTCAAACCAGAAAACTTCACTTTTGAGCAAGAACGTGTGTTTGCCCTCAACCTTCTTCAACAAGTAAGAGAAGCTAAGCTGCATAGGAGCAAATGTTCTTTTGAAATGGGATACTTTAATTGCAACAGCACAGCATCTCATTAAAAAAGATTGTAAAGTGCTATACCTCTACCCATCCAGGAAGATTCCACATCCTTAAATGTCGAAATGTGTGGTGCTAGAAAAGCGCAGCTGGTCAGGCAGCATCCGAGGAGCAGGAGAGTCAATGTTGCAAGCATAAGCTCTTCATCAGGATGAAGTACTTATGCTCAAAACGTCGACTCTCCTGCTCCTCAGATGCTGCCTGACCTGCTGTGCTTTTCCAGCACCACACGTTTTGACTCTGACCTCTAGCATCTGCAGTCTTCACTTGCTCCTAATTGATTACATCATTAAATGTGACAAATATAAAAAATATTTGAGGCAACTATCTGAATAGGTGTAATTTTCCTGGTGACAAATCCAAACGAATGGTGTTGGGACATGGTTATTATAGAGAAACTGAAAAGCGTCCATCAATACAGCACAACAAAGCAGCAGAATGGGAAATCCACTCTATGTCTACATTAGAAGCAAGTTTAACCAAATTTTCCAAAAGTAGAGCTTCTGTAAACTTGATGCCAACAGTGGCAGATACCATTAGATGAGTAATCAAAAATACTTATTACCTTTATGACTCTCCTCGGGAGATTTTTCTTCAACAGACTATCATTTGGATTCCCTCAGCTCAGTAACTTTTCAACTGACTCTGCCCGATATTTGGCAAGGTTGAGAAGATGTATTATGCGACATAGATAACATTTTGATATACTAGATGTTCAAAGAAGATGAGGGGTAAACCTCTTAGGCTGAGTGTGAGGAGACATTTCTTCACCCAGAGAGTAGTTAGCCCATGGAATTCACTAGGCCAATACATTGTGTTTTCAAGGAGGAGGTGGATACAGCTCCTGTGGAGAAAGGGATCAGGGGATTTGGGGAGGGCAGGATTAGGGGTCAATGATCAGCCATGATCTAACTGAATGGCAGCGCAGGCTCAAAGGGTCTTCCTGCTCCTACGTTTGCACCACCACTGAATCCATCTAAGTTTAAAACAATGACAGACCAAAGGGGTTACCCTCAACAACATGTGAATTTTGCAAGGAATCTCTTCACTTCTTGTGCTACATTGTCAACAAGGATGGAATAATGCATGCCCCGTAGAAAAAGAATGCTGTTGGCAAGCTTTCCACTCTGAAAACCAGTCTATGGCCTACAAAGATTTCTGAGCATGGCAAACTAATACATCACAACAAAGCAGCAGTAATGTGAAAAAAATGGCAGAAAATCACCTGATTTTGTTTTAAAAGGCAGAAACTTTGAGGGGAAGATAGGGTAAATGGAACCATTTACATAAATTACAAATGTCAACAATGGGAGAAAAACTATGAGGCGATATTGTATGAGTTTTAGATTAGATTAGATTAGACTTACAGTGTGGAACCAGGCCCTTCGGCCCAACAAGTCCACACCGACCCACCGAAGCGCAACCCACCCATACCCCTACATTTACCCCTACCTAACACTACGGGCAATTTAGCATGGCCAATTCACCTGACCCGCACATCTTTTTGGACTGTGGGAGGAAACCGGAGCACCCGGAGGAAACCCACGCAGACACGGGGAGAACGTGCAAACTCCACACAGTCTGTCGTCTGAGTCGGGAATTGAACCCGAGTCTCAGGCGCTGTGATGCAGCAGTGCTAACCACTGTGCCACCGTGCCGCCCTCAAGTTATAGGAAGGATTAATGTTAGGCACTATATTAGGCTTCACTCGATCTGATTACTGCTGTATTGTCACATGTTCCCTTCAATCCAATTAAGGAAAGCAGCATAATTCAGCCCATTAATACTATAACAGATAACGGACAAACAGGAATTATACTCTATATAGCTATTATCTCAAGATGAAAGCTAGATGTCAATTTTTCTACAAACAAAGAGCTGGCATGTGTTGAAGATTTCTAACTAAATAGCAGCATTATGGCCTAAGAATTCTGAAGTCCATTTAAGGAATGATGCAAAACTTTCACTTCAGATTTTTGTTTAAATTATGGGATTATTAAGACATCAAAAGAGCTTTAGGACTTCTATTCAGTACAATATTTTAGTGGAATGGAAGGCTACAAGATGACACACAGAATGGTTGAATGTTGTTATTCTTTTATTAGTTATGATCAGCATGTGATGTTCAGCATTGACAATGTAGGTGTAATCAGTTGGCTTAGATTTAAGTTGTCAGTGGCAAGTTGACAGAAATTGACAGATATTAGCTGACTTTTTGTTTACTATTGCTCAATAATACGCAGCATTCATAATAAAGATGAATACTGAGAAAATTAACAAATCAGTTTAGATCAATCTATCAAAGCCAAACTGACTGTACTGTGACCTGTTCAATAGTGGGAAAACCCTGGCCATATAATATGAAGAAACCATCCAGACAAGAGAGGTAGTTAAGGAAAAAATATTACAGGTGAATGGTAAACCAGCTTCATAACTCCTGGTCACTCATCATTCTCATCCTTGCTAGTCTCTCTTGGCTCCATCACCCTAGCAACAAAATGTGTTGAAATCAAAATTATTAAAATTATTTCCCGATCACACAGAGGAGTTATTCCAGCTCTCTGCAGTAACCCCTCCAAATTCTACTTGCCTGTCTGTGCTCTCTAATCCTTTTAATATGACCCTCTGCAATTACTTCCTCCCTCCCTGGCAGACCATTCACTCATCTGAGCTTAATCCCCCCCCCAGAACTCTCTTTAACTTGCTGCACCTTTTCTTCCTGAATTTAACTCGTCTCTTCTGGTTGTTCTTCTGAAATGTTCTGCAGCTGATGTGAAGAGAATGTTTCCTTTGGATGAAGATGTGTTGGTATAGGAGAGGCAGTAAAGGAGGCTGTCCAGCTATGGACTTTGGAGCATACCATCCTATTATAAACAGAGGCAGTCCCCCGCCTGCCCCCACCATACTCAACAAATTAAATAGTCAAACTCTGTTTGCTTCCATATCCCCTTTTACAGCAACTTCCCTTACTGTATCTCTTTGTCATTGTCCTCGCAGTGCTTTTTGCTGAGCTTTGAATCAATATTTTTGAGGACAACTACATAAAGCAGATTGGGTTATTTTCTATATTAATGGTGCTATATAAATGCAAATTATTCTGGTAATGGTAGTGTGAAAACTGTATGAAACTGGCTGAGACAATGAATGCTGTTGGACAGAGGGAAAAATGTCTATGAAATGTTCAGTTATTAAAATGTTCAAGATATGTCAAATACATCTACAATTTAACAGGTCAATGCGGTTGGTAGAAAGCCTAAATGACAGATTGGTAACTTGTCCCTCTGTTCTCACTGGGGAGGCAGCACGGGCAGAATAGCACCAGCCTGTCACATTTTTCACATATGCTTTCTTGATCATAAAGCTTGGGGCACACTTTGTAAGTGATGTTGAAATAGCTTGCACTGTCACACATAAATCTTGCAAGGTATGCTCTGAATCAACAATCACATGAAAAATACATGCAACTGCATCTAAATGGACTCTCAAAGAGATGCGGAATGGTCACAGATGGCTGTGTTCTGAATTTGAATACTTGAATGTACTGTATGAGCTTTTCTGGTGAATGTAAGTTTGCTTTTGAGTTACTGCATTGCTTGTTCATTCTATATTTTGCTTTAAATATTGGAGGTGGTTGAAGTAGCAGAGAAGAAAAAAGACTGTTCAAGGCTGAGGGATGTGAAGGGAGGGTTCAACTATAGGTCCTAAAGTTAGACTTACAACTCTTGATTTTGATCTGCTAACATAACAATGATTAACAGAACTTCAGGAATGCTGGTAACCTTCAAGTTTGACTCACCTGATATCAAGCAATTTATTTGTTCTAAACAGGCAACAGGGAAATCTGACATCCTGAGGGGTCAAGTGACTGGACTTCATTCAGCAATCTGTCATTTTTTTCTTCAAACACAGAATGTGGGCATTCCTGGCAATATCAGCATTTATTGCCCATTCCGAATTTCCCGTGAGAACTGCTGCAGTCAATACAGTGAAATTATTCTACAGTGTCATACAATACAGCCACCCTTCAGTCCAACCAGTCCATGCCTACCATAATGCCAAACTAAACTAGTCCCACCTGCCTGCTCCTGGTCACATCTATCCAAATATTTCTTATTCATGTCGTTATCCAAATGTCTTTTAAATGTTGTAACTGTACCTGCATCCAACACTTCCTCTGAAAGTACATTCCATACACAAAACCATGGTGCGTGTGAAAAAGTTGCCCCCTCCTTTAACAGGGTAATCAGGAGTCCAGAAGAGGCCTCATCAATGTTCTGTAAAATTTCAAAATGATACCCCAACTCCTAAGCAGTGAAGGCAACCATGCTAAAAACCTTCTTAACTGCTCTGTCTACGTGATGTAAACTTCAAACAATTGTGTACCTGAATCCCTGGATCTCTCGGATAGAAAGCTTCAGGATTTTGACCCAGCAATACTGAAGGAATGACAACATTGTGATGCTAGGTTGATGATTCTATAAATAAGCCTCTTCAGTGGTCATGTGTTGGAGTTCCAGTAAGAAGTTGGACCTTTACAGCAATTAGCCTCCTGCTCCATAGTCTTACCACCATGTACAGTCTAACAATAAACATATGTTAATAGTTGCAAGGAAGTTAAGCCTGAGCTGGTATTGATATTTGTAGAACGCATATAAGAACATAAACTTGATGACAGCCATGCAAACATCAGCTTAAGGAAGATGACTTTCCTTTTCCTCAGAGGAATCTGAAGAACCAAGAAGCATGACTGAACCCCCGTGAGGTAAGTTTAAAGTATGAGGCAAGAGGTCGTCAGAGGATTTCCGGAAAATGCTTCAATGACTTACCTAAGGTAATGTGAAGTAATTGGAGAACGTGAGGACTGCAGATGCTGAAAACTTGCCCAAACTGAATTACTGAAAGGCATACTCAGAAGTGGCAGTAATGTGGCACAATGCTAAGACTTGATTAATGTCTATTTGTGCATTAGACCTAGATTTTACTGTATTGGTCAACAAGAAACCCACCAAAAAGTAAGGAAAATGCAGAAACTGTCAGTTTGAAGTGCTAGCATTATGAAGCATGAGCACGATTTTGTACTTTTATAAAGAAGCTGGAAAATTATTAATTTTCACTCGTTGATCCACAGATACTACCAGAAGTGACAGCAAGAAATATTGAAATTCCTGTCATCCTGTCATTTCATCTAAAGTAACACCAAATGCAGTTCTAACAGTCTTGACTGAAAATCCTCCAGTTCAAGCAGCAATTTCCGCAGAGCGTTTTGTTGATTTTGCTGAATGAATCCTTTCAGGGAGTAAATCTACACTCTTCCTCATGGTTCACGCAACTCTTTGTCCTAGAACTGAAAAAAAAGGGCACAGGAATTTCAAGATTTTGTTGCCTGATGTTGCAATCAAATGGTGGGCTTCCTCACCTCTTCTTCAATAGATGAACATACAAAAAAGTGGTTTATGCGTGTATGTGTGGTTGGAAGGAGAGGGGGAGAGCAAGTAAACAATGTATCCAAGTCATCGTTAGAATGCTGCGTGGGTTTCCTCCGGGTGCTCCGGTTTCCTCCCACAGTTCAAAAATATGCAGGGTAGGTGAATTGGCCATGCAAAATTGCCCATAGTGTTAGGTAAAGGGGTAAATGTAGGGAAATGGGTTTGGGTGGGTTGCTCTTTGGAGGGTTAGTGTGGACTTGTTGGGCCGATGGGGCTTGTTTCCACACTGTAAGTAATCAAATCTAATCTAAACTGTGTTTAAAGTACTAATTTTTTTTTAATAAATTTGGCACAGTTACATAAACATTAGAAATTCATTCAATTGAAATATATATTCTAAAAGTTTAATTCGCTTCCATTCCTGTACTCCTGCAATTTTCAACAGCTCTTATAGCTGGTCTAATAAAAAGTTTGACTGGTTAGAGTTCATATTAGTTCACCTCAGTGCAACAATCAAAGGAGCAGTTTGAGGTTTAATTGCAGCTCAGATTTTTCTTGAGCAGTCTATGAGCTGTCTTGTTGCTGCTCAAATCTGGGAATCAAATCTAGGTCAAAACAGTTTGCCTATTTGACTCAAACCAGGAAACATTCCATTTCCTGGCCTGACCTGTCATTTCACAATAGTGTTTGTGATGTTCTAGTCAAATCTAATCTGACCTTATCACACTGCGGTTGAAAACATTGCGGCCTAGAAATTGTTTCCTGCAGCACGAACTGGGCGTACGGAACAATCCCTGTACGTGAACAGTAAGGCGTGAGGCACTCTTAACACTGGTCATCATTTAAATGAGTCCAGCAACCTACAGACTCATGCTGTGTGTTCAAATCCAGAGAGCCCAGCAGTGAAGGACAGAACTGGAGCCAATCTTTCCACATCTCCATCTAAAGTGGTACACAATGCAAAACGTGCACTTCCTAACCACAGTTTCAATCCTTTTCTGTCTGTACGAGCAGAAGTAAATCTGCAGCTAATACCTACCAGTAACATTGAAATAAACATAATAAGTACAAGGTGTCACAGTCTGCTCACAGGTGAATTGATAAGCATCTACCTTCTGTGAGGCTAGGGCAGGGCTGTGAGGATCATGTGGTGACCCAAGAGAGAAGGTGGTGATCAGGGTGGAGGGGGTCAGCAATTGATGGGCAGAGTCAAACCAGATGGAGAAAGCAACTGCTCTGTAAGTGCCCATGGGTCCAAGCTCAGGCACATCAGGTTTACTGGAAGCGATCATATTAAAAAAAAGTCAACTGGAATATGCACCTGTAAAGGAATCCTCCTTTATCTTTATCTATAGTCACTGAAATTTCTAATGCAGATAGTTATCAAAAAGATTTAACAATGTTTGCTGAAGCTATAGATGAATGTAATTCCTCTCCCAAATGCACCGGGGAGTCATTTTAACCCCCTCTTCTCTGCACCAAAATAGATCTGTTTAGGTTCAGTACACAACTAAAAATTATAGAGCTGAAATAACAATCAAATCTATCTCAACGCAAACCACTTGCAGGATGCATCAGCTTACACAGGGCAGGTCAGGCATTAAAACCTTTCAAGTTGGCAATATGGCTTTGCTTTGACACAGATTTGATTTTTAAATCATGTCAGACCCTGAGAAAACCAGCTAGTGAAAGGGGACATGAAGGCCTTGAGCCTTAAGAAGAAGGCCCTTATAGCATCGCTCACGGGCAGCACAAGTGCCTTCTTTAAGCCCAAGGGAACTTTCTAAATACCTAACATGTGCTCTGCCTACTCCCAGCCTTCCCCTTCTCCTGACCCTTGAAATCAGAATCACCCCCACCCTCTCAAAAAAACACATTTCTTGGGCCCCATGATCAGACCTAGCACACTCCAACCCTCCTGGTGTTGTTCCTCTGAAATCAGAGCCCCAATTTTCCGAGCACTCCACAAGATCAGAGATGCTCCCCGAACCAACAATCAGACCCATGTCTCATCTACGGTCCCCCTCCTCGCTGCCACTTTGAACAACGACCTGCAATCTTTTCCACGCTGCCGTTCTGTTGTACCTTTATGCTGTCAGCATTTCTGTCCAACAGCATATTGCTGACTATCAGGAGGGAAGCCCATGTTAAAAAAGTTAAGTAGCAAGTTTCAATCATTCTTCATCTCCACACAGACTGTGCCTCTGATACATGATCACGAGTATGTTTCATACACTAAGTTTCCATTAGTAAAATGCACATGAGTATGACATTGGTCCAGCTGTTCTGGTTCTTGCCCTTTTTCCATCACCATCAAGGCAACCCACCTTCCTGGCGCCCCCTGCTGTTGCTCTTTACTCATGTCTTTCTCTATCTTCTCCTCAAGGCCTCCTGATGTTCTTAAGCCTACTCCCATTCAACACTGATTATCCACCATCACATGAGCAAACAGACATTGCAATTAGAAGCGTCTCACATGTTACTGTCCCTTTCTCTTTCAAAATCACCACCATCAGCCATTCCTCAAAAAAAACTAGCCAAACATTGTGGCATGGTGAGATGGGAGGAATTTCTTCAGCCAGAGGATGATGAATCTATGGAATTTGTTACCATAGAATGCTCTGGAGACCAAGTGTTTGAGTGTACTTAAGGCAGAGATTGATAGGTTCTTGATTTGCAAGGGGATCAAAGGAGAATGGGGTTGAGAAATGAATGGCAGAGGAGACTTGATGGGTCAAATGACTTTATCCATTTGTTGTGTCTTATGGCTTTAAGGCTTTTTAAAAATGTTATAAATGTGGTAGAAATTGGAGGAATTGTTCTTGTTGCTGAATGGAGCTATTAACTATATGAACTATCATACATATTGGAGAACATATGAATTATATCAGAAAGCAGGGCTTACTCTCATTATTAAATGTTCCTGTTTAAATGTTTCAGCATGTGTCACAATTTATAAATTAACCATTTCAACCAAAACCACAGCTCAAATTCTATTTGATATTTATTATTCCCATGGAGCTAAATCGATGACAGACGGTTAGTTCTCACAGTATTTAATTCCAGCAGTATGGAAACGTAACCAAAACCCAAAACCATGCCAATTCATGGAAAATGAAGTCAGGAAACTCCTTTGGTACACAGAAAGTAAAGCACAGATGCTGCACTTGGACTTTCACAGCTTCTTGTAAATTGCTTCCATTACAATATTAAATCTGATGTTTAGCAAATGGAATTGAATGAGGAATGTCCGATGAATGTTTGAATGTGCTTGCTTGTGGCTTAATACAATATCACTCTTCACGTGGGATCTGGATTTAATTTATCTTCACTGATGATAAGGTTGAACTGACCAGACTGGAGTGGAGAAGACCTGAAACTTTTGTTGATCTGTCACTGGTGGCAGAATCAGACATAGCTTACGTATCAAATGCACTCACATTCTTAACTGCAGTGACCAGCAGGTCATGACTAAATCTGGTATTCTGTACTGTATCCAAGTTAGCAGATTATGTGGAACAAGAAAGGTGGCTGGATCTTGTAAACAGTCCTGTGCGGGCCCTTTCAATCTTCTGAAGGGAGACTCCAC
Organism: Hemiscyllium ocellatum; assembly: GCF_020745735.1. Taxonomy (NCBI): domain Eukaryota; kingdom Metazoa; phylum Chordata; class Chondrichthyes; order Orectolobiformes; family Hemiscylliidae; genus Hemiscyllium; species Hemiscyllium ocellatum. The sequence continues at coordinate 139,944,886 of NC_083401.1, forward strand.
CATACTACTGACATGGAAATTAGGACTGAAACTAAAGCTGCTTAAAAACAATGGATAGGAGAACCTCTGCTCACATATCAAAGGTTAACTATCTATCAGGGCTGGATTGCAGTGATAAGGAGATACTGTGTGAAGTGATGAATCACCATTTGGTGAGGCATAGTGTATCCCCAAACTGAGGTCAAGGAAATTATAGCAGTTCAATCAAATGTTTTATGGTGATTTGTGCAGCTCTCCAGATTCGCTGTAAGGAAATCCTGCTTCGTGTTATTCAGTTTGTGAAGGGCTTTTTGGTTATCTAGTGACTAATAGCTTCCTGTAAAGGTGAACAAAACAGTGAGTAATCATCTGCTGTTGGAAGTTAAAAACAAAGGTAACCCTCAATGGCAGAATTAGTCATTCAATACCAGGTAAATTAGAGTAACCTAGGGCAGTGCTGTTTCACCAGTCTGGGTACATCACCAACAGAAGCTGAGAATGTAGAGTCCTATTTCTGAACCATATGTATGAAGCTACCTGTAAACTAACACAATAACAAGTCAGACATTACTGAAAATCAGCCTGAATATTAAAGTCTTTTATATTGTCAAATGTGTAGCTTTAACAGGTTGAATTCCAACCTGTTTAAGGATCTTAACCTCAGTCCTCATTAATCTAATTCTAAGATCTCTGGTCTTTGGTAAATAGGTGTATCATTACAAGCAGCATGTATACACTTCATATTAAGGAAACAAAATCCTTACCTTTTTTTACGATATCTGCCTACGAAGAAATGGTATCCTTTATGATTAGAAAGGGAATTATGCAATGCTGGGCTCTTGTTCCTGATAACGATGCCTTTTTACTGGAAAGCAGCCTTTACTTAGGTATAAGAACACAAAAGCTGAGGGGATAGAGTGCACTGCTTTTTAGTACAATCATGGCTGACCTTATGCCTCAATTCCAATTTTCCATTCATTTGATATAATCCAGGACTCCCTGAGTGACAAAAAAAATCTGACCAGCTCACTCTCATGTATATTCAATGATGGAGCATTAAAGATCCACAATTATTTATGATTTGATTCCGTTGGGATGTGGGGGCTCCATCTGATCAAAATAGTTTTGTGCCAAATATGATATTTTGTAAGGCTGTTGTATTATAAACTTGCTGTTTAATTTTAAGATGTGGCAGAATGATCTGGATTGGTGGGTAGTGTGTAATTATGCTGAAATCTGTCCAGAGTTAGGCCTAAGTGCTTTATTTGTTTTGGGGATAAAGACCTAAGTGTAGTCTTCAAACTTTGAAACTAGCAAGGTGCACCAGCAGATCTGGAGATTTAAAGAAAATCACAAACCTAGCTCAGCAGATTGTATTCGGCTTTTAAGGTACAGATGCTCTGAAGAGACACGGGACAAGTCAATATACAACATCAGCCAAGCACTCAATGCAAGGAACCAGTGGAAGTGCTGTCGGTCAATAAGGCTTCACAAGCACATATAATGCCTAACCGTCATAAAGAAATGCATTATTTGTAAAACAATCACTTCCAGAGCATGTACAGAAGTAGACACCATTTCAGAGCAACAAAAATATTAGTGGTAGCATGTACAAAGGTGTCTATACAATAGAGTATCCATTCTTTTAAATAAGATACTCGAAATGGATGGGATAGTTCCATTGCAGAAAGCACCCAAGGCATTCCTGGGAGAATTACTCATTGGGATTAACCAGAAAGCACAGAACTTGTCTGCATCAGTGGACATCTTGTTAAGCTTGATATAGGAGCAAGGGTTACTGTCCTAGCAAACAACTTACTATGGTTGTAGAAACAAGGATTACTGCCTACAGAGATAAGACTAAATGGCATAGGCAAAATACCTGCAAAGAGCATAGAATGCTTATAAAATTACAATGTAATGTAACACATTGTTCACAACCAAAAATCTTCATGTATAAGCCTGCATGCCGCTCTCAACCTCGACATATTAGAAGAGTTGGAGGGGATTGACAGAGAATATCTCGTCAAAACAAACCAATATTGACCACCCAGTTAAGGGTTAACCAGTAGGAGACTTCATTGTATTTCACAGATGCAGTGTGAAAGCCAAACAGAAGAAAGAATGCAGTGAGATTACTTATATTAGCACAAGACAGCTGCTTCATATTATCAACGTACAGGAAGTCGGAGACATCACAGGACTGGCAGAAATGTTCAATTCTCTACCTAATAAAACAAAAACAATCAAAGCCAGCCACCAAGATAGTGGTGAGTGAGGAGGAAACGTTCATTAATATGATTGAAAAAACTGAAAAATGTCGACTTCAACTGTCAAACAACTACAGAAAGATAATACCCGATTAACAAATTAAGGGAGATGAGCTATTTACAATCTATATTGAGTCTGACAAATGTTGCAGATATGGTCAAGCAAAATAAATGGTTTCATTTAAACATCCAGAATACCACGAAATTAAAACACCTATATCAATCAAGAAGACTTTCACCTGATCCAGAAATCCAGAATAATGTGAGGAAGAAAGTTTCAACAGAGCATCTGCCTTCCATGATGGACTTGTCAGAGTTTAAAGGCTTCCTGAGGTTATGGGGAAACATTGAGTTCTCTAATTTCAAAGAATCTTCCCACATATCTCCCACCTCCCTTTCCAGCCCTCTGCACAGGAAGGAAACTCAGGTGATTAAGGGTTGTTTAAAAATAGAAATGATCCAACCAGCAAAGACTGTCCAAGAGATAAAAGGATCCAGTGGAGAAACAATCCATGGATCTGAACCAAGATCAACATTCCACAAGCAGAAGATCTTTCTCTTCAGAGTTAGCAAGAATGTATTCTCTGTCTAGGCTGTTCAAATTTGTTCAAAGTTGTGATGGTGAGATGGGGAAGTTATATAGTTATGTACATGATTATAAAAGGGTTAACTACAGGGACAAAGCTTGGGGGGGGGGGGGGTGGTGGGAAGGGAGATGTGGCAAAATGCAATTGAAGGAGTTAATGTCCGTTTTACATTGAAGTCTACCTAATCTGATGACATCACTCATCGACTTCCAAAGGAAGAAAGCAGGAATTCTCTAGCAGCCTTCAGAGGGAGCAGAATTATTCTGTTCAGCTCCCTAGAGTCCTTAGCAATTACATCTGAATAGTATTAGAAGCTGTATCTATAGCTAATCATGCAATAACACATCTTGTAAATAAAGACAGTTGCCTTTTCTATTTTGGCTTGCCAGTGATCTATTATGTACCACTGGTCATCAGACAGGCCCTAGAAACAGTAGACAAACAGAAGGCTGGATGAACACAGCAAGTCAAGCAGCATCAGGAGATGAAGTTAATGTTTTGGGTATTAACTCTTCTTCAGGGCTTGATGCGGGGGTAGGGAGAGCTACAGATAAAGGTGGTGGTGGGGGGGGAACGGTGGGGAGAGCAGTGGAATGGTGAGATAACGATATGTGAACAGAGGTAGAGGGTATGACCTGTTTGACTGATGGGAAGGGTGAATACAATTGGTAGCTGAAGGAACAGTCAATAGGGGGGAATTGAAGGGAGGTGGTGGGGCTGGAAAGGGAAAGGGAGGTGGGAGATATTTGGGATGGTTCTTTGAAATTAGAGAACTCAATGTTAATCCTCTGGGCTGTAGACCGTCCAAGCGGAAGAGGAGGTGTTGTTCTTCCAATTTGCAGTTTGATTCAATATAGCAATGGAGGCAGAGGAGGATTGGCAGCTGTGCATTATTAACTGAAACAACCCTTTCCTTGTGCCACTTACTAGCAGGTACCATGAGGTGCCCTCAGTGAAAAGCAGAGTAATACCAGAATATTCATAGTGTGCCACTTGTTTGACACAAATGCGACTTCCTGCTTAACAGCCCAAGTCAGAATGTCCAAGTCTTGCTGCATATTGACATGAATTAGTCAGTTTTCTCCTCCAACACAAAATTTTAATCGAAGAGCAGTAATTCCAGCATTGGCTGATAGTGCTGTCTGAGTGATAAGTGTAGCCACCAGTGAAACACTTAACTTGATTTTTAATTCTATCGCAAGAGATGTTCAATAAGTGGCTGAGATTGTACACCTATTTAACAGTATTATATATTCTAAAGTCAAAATTATCCCTGAGCAGTGTTACTCGATTATGCTTTCGGCAGTGCAATGAGCTTATAACAACCACATTGTGAAAGCTTAATAAACAAACAAGACCATTTCAATAAATTGCAAGAGTGTAAAAATGAGCTGAGCCTACCTTTCAGTGAAATTCTCTTCTTTCCGTAATAAAGATACTGCTGAGCACCAATGCAGAAGAATATGTCCTGATTCGCCTGCTACAACTGCCTAACCAAGGAAAATAAAGATGAAGATAAATTAATGCATGGTACTTAAGTCTAAAGCTTTGCGTGAATTAGTTACCTGGTTACAGCATGCAGGAAGAAGTGTACCAGTCCAGTGAAAATAAATGCACAATTTTACAAAACAGTTGACCGTACACTTTCAATCTTCAGTTCTGTTGGCATAAAAATCTTTCACAGCTCAGTTAAGTACTTCACTCTTTCAGTACCTCCTGCAGTCTTTAGATATTTTATTGTTGCAGTAATTCATCCTGATAAAGAAAGCTCTGTGCTGAGGTGAATAGTATTTTTACACAGCGGGCTCTGAGACTCATTTACTTTAACAATTTAGGGGGCATAAATTATGTGTTTTATGTGGGAGACCATACTGCATCTGAACATTTTTGTTAAGCCTTACTAATGTTAATTCATATTTATTCTAACAATATAACCAAACTGGCATGGTAGATATTTGTCTTGCATAATTTTGCATCTGTTTGTATTTTAAATTAGACATTAAAAGGGAATTTCCAGAGTCCAGTGTTTACTTTTATTTCAATCTTTCTATTAATTAGAAAATATATACATAATGATTATAACTTCTGGATATCGACAAATAGGAATTGTTTAACTTGAATTCGTGCCATTTAAGTAAGGTTAAGAAAAATGTGGCAACTACAGACCGGTGAGCCTGATGTCATTGGTGGGTAAGTTTTTGGAGGGGAGTCTGAGACTCAGGATTTACACGCATTTGGAGAGGCGAAGACTGATGAAGGATAGTCAGCATGGATTTGTATGGGGGAAATTGTGTCTCACAAACTTGATTGAGTTTTTTTGAGGATGTGTCCAAGAAGGTAGATGAGGGCAGATGGTAGACTTTGTGTATGTGGACTTTAGTAAAGTCTATGACAAAGTGCCGCATGGTAGATTGATCACACGGGATTCGGAGAGAACTTGCCAATTGATACAAATCTGGTTTGACGGTAGAACGCAGAAGGTGGTGATGGAAGGTTATTTTTCAGACTTGGAGGCCTGCAACTAATAGTGAGCACACTGTTGTTTGTCATCTATATAAATGATTTGGATGAGAATATAGGAAGCATGGTTAGTAAGTTTGTGAATGACAGCAAAATTGGTGGTAGAGTAAACAGTGAAGGTTATCTAAGAGTACAAAGGGATCTTGATCAATTGGGTCAATGGGATGAGGAGTGGCAGATGGGAGTTTAATTTAGATAAATGAGAGGCATTGCATTTGGTCAGACGAACAAGGTCAGGACTTACACAGTTAGTAGTCGGGCCCTGGGGAGTTTTGTTGAACCGAGAGATCTCGGAATTTAGGTAAATAGTTCATTGAAAGTTGCATCACTGGTAGACTGGGTGGTAAAAAGGCATTTGGCATGCTTGCCTTCATTGCTCAGACCACTGAATGTAAGAGCTGGGACATCATACTGCGGTTATACAGGATGTTGGTCAGGCCACATTTGGAGTACCGTGTACAGTTCTGGTCGTCCTGCTACAGGAAGGATCTTATTAAATTGGAGAGGGTTCAGAAAAGATTTGCAAGGATATTACTGGGACTGGAGAGTTTGAGGTATAAGGAAAGGCTGGGACATAGGAGCATAAGTTGTTGAAGAGTGACCTTACAGAGGTTTATAAAATCATGAAGGAGGATTACTGAAGTGAACACCAAAAGTCTATTCCCTAGGGTAGGAAAGTTCAAAACTAGAAGGCATAATTTTAAGGTGAGAGGAGAAAGATTTGAAAGGGACCTAATGGGCAACCTTTGCACACAGAGGGTGGTTCATATGTATAGTGAAATGGTAGATGCGGGTACAGTGACAACATTTAAAAGACATTTGGACAGACACATCAATAGGAAAGGCTCAGATGGATATGGGCCAAATGTAGGCAAATGGGATTGGTCTAATTTGGGACACTTGGTCAGCATGGATGAGTTGGACTAAGGGTCTGTTTTGTGCTGTATGATTCTATGGCTCCGGGCCACTGGCTGGTTCTGCTGAGATCCCAGTGTTGCCTCTTTTGAAGGCCTGCTGCATTTTGTGCCATACAGAGCCTTTTCCCCAGTGGTGCAGAGCTGATGGTTAATCATAGGGTCACTGATGGTGGGATAGGTTTCATGTAGGAGGAGGGGGGCTTCTGACAGCAAGGGCAGTAGGGTGGCTTTTAGCAGGCCCTTCTCTGCATGCTGCTGGGTCCCTTGATCAGGCAGAGAGAACCCTTTAAAAAATCGATTCTCTAGGAACTCACAAGCAAACCACATGTGAATTAACACCAGGGATAGAGGCTCATGAGTGAGTACTTGACAAGGTGCCGCATAAACTACTGATCCAGAAGGTTAGATCCCAGGGGGTTAAGGGTAGAGAAAAGGCTTGGATAGAGGATTGGCTCACTGATAGAAAGCAGAGAGTCAGAATAAATGGATGGTGAACTGTAACTAATGGGGTGACACAGGGTTCAGTTTTTGGACCTCAGCTATTTACAATCTCTATAAGTGATCTGCAAACAGGAACAGAGTGTAACATAGCAAAATTTGCGAATGATACTAAAGTAGATGGGAAAGCAGGCTGTGAGTAGGAGATAAAGAGATTGCAGATGAGTATTGATAGGCTCAGAGAATGGGCCAGAATCAGGCAGGTGGAGTTTAATGTGAGATTGTCCATTTTGTCCAGTAAAATAAAAGGGCAACTTATTATTTAATGCAGACAGATCTGAGAATTTCTGGAAATTAATCACAGAAAGTGGGTATGCAGTATTTAATAAGAAAGGCAAATGGAATCTTGGCATTTACTGCAAAAGGATTGGATTATTAAAGTAAAGAAGTGTTGTTACAATTATATATGGCATTAGTGAGACCTCACCAGCAGTATGTTCAGTTTTGGTCTCCTTACTTGAGGAAGAATGTGATGGTACTGGAGACAGTTCAGAGGAGGTTCACCAGGTTGATTCCAGGGATGAAAGAGCCATCATATGAGGAGTGGTTGAATGCCTCAGGCTTGTACTCACTTGAATTCAGAAATGGGGGGGGGGCGTGGCAGGCTGGCGGGGAGATTTGATTGACGTGTTTAATTTGTTAAAGGGGATTGATAAGGTGGATGCTGTGGGACAGCCTCGTACAAGAGCTCATAGATATAGAGTGAGAGGACGTACGTTCAAAACCGAGATGAAGAGAAACAACTTCTCTCAGAATAAATGGAACTCTACCCCAGAGTGCAGTAGAGGCAGAATCAATTAGCAGGGGAATTAAGAAAAAGATAGATATGTTTCTGATGAAAAGTGCGATAAAGAGACATGGGGAGCAGTGGAGTTGAGACCAGGATAAGATCAGCCATGATCATGTTAAATGGTGGAGCGGGCTCAAAGGGCTGAATTGCCTACTCCCTCTCCTAATTCCTGTGTTTTTATGTTAATGGGCTACTTAGTGGCCTCAACTGTTAGCTCATCATTTGTCACCTAGCAGCCCAAGTTTGTTAAGAAAGTAGTTAAGAGGGAGTAGAGGCTCTGCAAGGGAAGAGGTAGTCTAAGTAGTGGCCAATCAATTGTTGAATTGAGTATACTGCAGGTAGATATGGACTCATTCACTCAGACCAGAAGAATAGAAAGACAGTAAATGACTCAAATAGAGACAGATTACAGAATTGAGAGGTATGGAGGAATCTGGAGGTCCTGGTATGTGAAGTACCATAAATTAATGTTCAGGTCCGGAAAGAAATTACAGCCTTGGTGAGATGACATTTGGAGCACTGTTTTGTTTTCCTTCTTTGAAAAGGGATATAAAGGCTTTACAAGCAATTCAGCAAAGAATCACTCAATTCATTCTGGGGTGAAGGGTGTAACTTATGAAGAAAATTTGATCAGATTGGATGTTTACCCATTGGATCTTAGAAGAATAACAGGTGATCTTACTGAAACACAGTGTGCTAAGGCAACTCTCTTTTCCTGAGTGGGAGCCACTGTTTGGACACTACCTATTCACAATGTAAATATATTAAGGGGTGAGATCAGGGAAATAAATATAATATGCCCAGGTTTGTAAACGACACAAAGCTGGGTGGATGGAGGAAAGCAGCTGGTAAATTGTAGGGAAGATGCAGATATGCTTCAGTGCGATTTAGGTAAGTGAGTGAATGGATAAATGTAGGAAAAGGAGGCAGGCAGACTATTATCTTAATAGCAATAGACTGGGAAAGGGAGAGATGCAATGACACCTGGGTATCTTGGATTTATGTCCAGTTACTGAAAGTAAACATGCAGGTACAGTAGGCAGTGAAGGCAGCAAATGGTATATTGGCCTTTATAATGCGAGGATTCAAGTCCACGAGAAGGGCCGTCTTATTCTGAAAGGCCCTGGTGAGACTGCATCTGCAGTATTGTGTGTAGGTCGGGTCTCCCGATCGGAGGAAGGATGTTGTGACTATGAAGTGAGTGCAACAAAGGTTTATCATACAGACTCCTGGGGTGGCAGCACTTGTGTGAAGAGAAACCATATCTATTAGGACTATATTTGCTAGAGTTTGGGTGATGGGGGGGAATATCTTATTGAAAGCTATAAAATTCAAGCAGACCTACCTAGACAAGGTAGATGCAGGAAGGATGTTCCCAGTGACCGGCAAGTGCAGAAGCAGGGATCACAATTTAGGAATGCAGTATTGAGATAAGGAGAAATACCCAGACATCAGTGAGTGTCAGGAATTCTCCGCCTCAAAAATGTGGTTGAGGCCAAAGCATTGAATACTTTTAAGAAGGCGTTAGATATAGTTCATGGCCTAAAGGGATCAAAACATATGGGGAGGGGAAAGTGGGAAAGAAGTGTTGAGTTGGATGGTCATATTGAAAGGCAGAGCAGGCTCAAAGGATTGAACAACTCCTTATCCTATTTTTTATGTTTCAATGGTAAGATTGATTCTAGAAGGATCACTTGCGGGATAGATGAGATCTAGGGGCCACAGTCTAGGAAAAAGAAGTCTTACTTTTAAGGAGTTGAGGAGAATTCTTTTCTCTCAGCAAGTCATTAGTCTGTGAAAATCTCTTCCCCAAAAAAGTGAAGGCTGGACCATTGAATTTATTCAACGTCAAGTCAGGTTTTGAGACACAAGGGAGTGCAAAGGTTCTGGCGATAGTCAGGAAATTGGGCTTAAGATTGTAGCTGATTTGGTTGTGGTCTCATGTTCCTTAAATTTATTTTCTCGTGGTATATAGCATGGTCATCAAGACAACCACTGGTTGCTCTCGCTTAATCACCCCTCATTTAAATGATTTTTTTAGCTAATTCAGAGTGCTGTAAAGAGTCATTCACATCGCTGGTGGGTCTGAAATTATATTTAGGCTAAACCAGCTAAGGATGGCAAATATCCTTCCCTGAAGGCCATGAATAGAGGAATTAGACAGCTTTTTGATTGGTAATGGGTCAAAGGGTTATGGAAAGAAGACAGGAAAATGGGGATGGGCAGCAGGGAGCAGATTTGATGGACAGAATGACCTAATTCTGCTCCTATATCTTGTGAACTTATGAGTGAAGCAGATGGGTTTTTATGAGAATCAATCATAGTTCCATAGTCAACAAACGGAGACTGATGTTTTAATTCCAGAGTTATTAATTGAATTTACATTCTACAAGGTGTTGTGAAAATACAATGCCATCATCTCTCCAAATTGCCTATTCCTACTCCTACATCCCATATTCTTCTGTCCAAAAAACTCAAACCTTCCTCATCTGGCATAATACCATAATGTGGAGAAATGCAAGTGTTACAACTGATCTTACTGTAAGGTCTCTGTTATCCAATGGTACCTTTTATTTCAGAAGCCACTTCACTCTGAAACAATGGTAAAACCTTTTGACAAATAGAAACAAGATGTCATCTACCGTGTCTCCAGGACTGTGAAGACATAATTACAATAGCACAAACTCACCGTGAGATGCACTGAACGAAAATGTTTTAGAGCATCGCTGCAATTCTGATGCCGGAAAAAAAAATCAGACAGGAAGAAAGGAAATCAATTAAATCTTAATGATTTCATTGCAACCTAGGGAGAATTTGTAAAATCTCAGTGCTCCCATAGAAAGAATAAAAACTATAAAATGCAGCGCTTATAATGGAATGCTTGGCTCCCCTGTTGTTATCTTGCTTATTACACAATGTAGTCCTGAAGTAGCTGTCTGAGAATGAAGAGATGTTGCTGGATATCAGGCAGCAGCAAGGCATTTCAACTGCTAGTTCACATAGAATCCTGTAACTTGAGATATCATGTGTAACAGTTACACGGTCCGATACTCATCAGAACCCCAAGGGACACTTTTATCATTCATGTATTCTCCCAGCATCCCTTTGGTCCTGCCTACTATGTCATCCAAATATCTTGGTGAGAACAGGTGGCTAAAATTGCTGAGCCTTTCCTTCTTGGTGATTCTCAGACAGAACAGATTGTTATAGTTTGCAAGTCAAGGCTTTTAGGGCAGCAATGTGTAATGATGTAGTCTTCCCCTTCAGGGCCCTACTGCTTGCAAAGAATCAAAGCACATTGTTGTTTTGTACTACAATCTGCAAGCACTGGTATTTGTTACATGCAACAAGAAAAGAGATGAGGAAACTTGGAGATGGTAGGGATGAGCAAAAGGCCAGGAAACTACAAACTTCTACAAGCGTCACCACCTCCTTTCAATTCCTTCTGTTGCCAGTTTAGCAAAACGTACTGGATGAGCAGCAGTTTCTTCCAATGACATATTGTGTGACTAAGCCAACTGATTTTGGTCACTGCTCCAAACTCCATTCCCTGACTACCAACTATCTGAGACTGAACCAGAGTGACTCTGAATAAAACTCCCAACCACTTCTGGGTGATTGCTTAGTTCCAGATGGTCGCATTGTTAGACTCCGGCCCTATTTCAAATCCATCTGTCATTGCACCTTTGTTGCCTGAACTCATGATAATTCCCTCGTAGTACTCTCATTAAATTTAAATCTCTCATCTGAATCTCTCTGCCCCTGGTTCACAATGGCACCTGATCATGTATTGTGTCAATTCTAAAATTCTCATTTGTCTTTTCAAATTTCTCAATAGCCCTTCCCCTCCCTATGTTCATAATTCCCTCCATCCCACAACCCTCTGACAAATTTGTGGACTGTTTGAGTATCCTGATGTTCATCTCTCCACATCAGTGAATATGCCCCACTTTGCCATGCACCAAGCTCCAGAATTCACTCCACAGATCTAGGATCCTCTGTATCACACATTCCTCCCCTAAGGCAGTCCTTATAACTTAACTCTTGACAAGGATTTTGATCACCTGCCATAATATCTCCTTGTGCAGACGAGAGAATGCTGCTGTGGCTGAACATCTGGTTGACATAGGTGAAAGTGAGGACTGCAGATGCTGGAGATCAGAGTCAAGGTTAGAGTGGTGCTGGAAAAGCACAGCAGGTCAGGCAGTATCTGAGGAGCAGGGAAATCAACATTTTGGGTAAAAGCCCTTTATCAGGGTTTTTACTAACCTGTTCCCACTCGGTAACAGTACTCTCTATCAAGATCTATAGTGTGCCACTAGACTAAGTGAATCAACTCTTACATCCGTAGGTGTCTTCTTTCAGAAAAAGCAACTTTTAGACACTGGAGGCAATGTTTGTTTATAAAGACCTTAAAACCAGCACCAAAGTCATGGTCTACATGGAGATAGTGTCACTACTTTTCTGTATGAGTCAGAGACATGGTCAATATACAGCAGATATCTCAAATCCCTAATGAAATGTCAAAGATACCTTGATAATTACCACATATCCAAAAGCAGATTCCATTATCAATGTCCTCTTTTATATTTTTACTTTAACTTATTGCTAGTTTGGGTTTCTGATTTTTGAATTAGCAACATATGGGTTTTGCATGTGTCTGAAGTTAATAATTAACCTGTGAGCACTTCTGTACCCATGGTAGTTCCTTTTGAAACAGATTTTAAGGCCAGGTTTTAGAGTGAATGGGTTAATGTGCATCATTGATGCAGATTTTTTTGTTACCTGAGATTGTTTTGGAATCCAGCAAAGCTAAACAATGGGGCCTCAAGGTGTGTTAGAAATTTCTGACACCTACTGTCATTTTTAATCTTAAAGAAGGAGATTTTTGGTTTCTGTTTTACTTTGAGTTTTGATCAATCCTGTGAGGTCTTTGGAACAGGATGTCTGTGTAGACCAGGGAAAGACACAAGTGAACTAGATTGCCTTAGAGTAGTGAGTTAGTATAAGTCCTTGATAAGAAGTGCTGGAATAAAACCCTGAAATGGTTACTTAAAGTTGAATACGTTTAAGCAGGTGCATAACAGCTCCAAGAAGTTATTTGCAGATCCAGTCTACAATTTAAATTCACAAGTAACTTAAACCTACTAAAGTGTGAGCATTATACAATAGTGTTTGGTACTGGACTAGCGACGTGTTTTGGTATACCCCACAAAAGTTGTTTTGTTTTGCTTTCAATTTACAAAATAGTACTTTGGAATTACTGGGATGATATGATAATTGTGTGCTTAAAAATCTTTGAATTTACATGACAGGATGAAGTAGTTTTGGTTATTTTATCTTGACTGAATTTTTTAATAAATTTCTATTTTATTGTTAAAGCAAAATCAGCAACATAGTGTGCTTCGGGTGACAGACCAATTTATTAAGACCAAAACATGTCAAAATATGACTTACCATGCCGGGTTTCTGTATGAGATGTAATTTGTTCAGTCATAACATCACATAGAATCATTATCAATATTGGACATGAATCAACATTGAGGAAAATTATGCGCATTGACTTTATTATCTGTAGCACTGAGATAGAAATCAGTGATAAAACTACGTTGGTCAATAATTTTAATTCTAGAAGCAGGGAAATAGGAGTAAGCCATTAAACCTCCCATGTCTATATTATGATTCAATGAGATCATGGCTGATCAGTGTCCTCACTCCATTTATTTGCTTTGGTTAAAAATCTGAGTACTTTTAGCTTTCAAAAATTTATCGATCTCAAATTTATTAATCCATCTCACATTTCTTGTTTATCTTGTGGAAGAAGGCTTTATATTTCTGCCACTCTTTATGCATAGGAATGTTATTTAATTTCCCTCATGGCTTGCTTCTCATTGTAAAGTTATTATCTGCTTGCCATTAACCAGCAAAGTTTTTTCTTTCTTAGCAAATCTACATGATTCTTAAAGAGATATATTCTCAAATTAAATTTACAGCTGCATCATTTTAAGACTTACAGCGCACCCAGTCAAATTAAACCATTTAAACATTGAAATTCTTATTTCTTTACATATGAACAAGGGATGAGGCAGAGAGATAGAGAAGGAATCATGAATCAGTCAGAAGTTTTATCCTTGCTTTGACAAATGTATTCTCAAATGAAAATTGTTATGTGCCGTCTGTATAAATAATGATGCTACAAATATCAAACATTTCTAAGTTTAATTAATTCTAGTCTAACGTTACCATATGCAACCCTATGGATTAGAATTAAAACACTTGAAATGGGCATACCTGCATAATTCAACTAAATTATACGGCATTTTCCCTGAGCATCAGACTCTTTGTCGTCGAAGAAATGCTTTCACAATGTGTCAAATCTGTTCTGCTGTTCAGTAAAAGAATACTACTCAGAAATAAATGCAAGGTTGATAGCTTTTGCTTAAAAGAGCTTTGTTTTCCCGATCAAGACCGTCTACAGTCCTCGGGCATCTTGAGGATTCTGTAGATGTTGTTCATTCACTATCTGAACAAGTTCTGGATTGGTCATCAAGTGTCTTTCAATAAACTTGACAAAATCCATAATAACAAATCATTTTTCTAAACGTTTTATGCCTTGTCTACTTCCCACCCTGCCCCTCCTCAACTTGCTGATTAAAAAGAAACAACTACCTGCACAGTAGTAACTCATGAAAGGTTCATTAATAATTGAAAGTTGAGATAAAGGTTATGCTTGTAATTTCATGTAAAAAACAGAAGGTACTTTGAAAATGATGGATCATATTTGTACTGGCACTGATGCCTCTACATCTCTTTGTCCTCATAACAATACCTATCATATTCCCTAGTCAATGTATTAGCATGAGAAATCAATTTGCAAATTCTCTTGAAAATGTTAGCATGGCTCTCAATAAGCTAATTCACAGCATAAGACACTAAATGAAGATGATAAACCAAACTTTAGGCCCTTTTCTGCTAATATTCTCCTCAGTAGGCACTGCTGTCAATGACAGCTGTCCCTCAATTTGAGGATATCATCTATTCAAGGTGACACATTCCTTCTGTGAGTCTCTATGTGAGTGAACAGGCCAATTCCCGACAAACAGATTTTTGTGCATGTGTAGGATATCTCGAGGGTAGTGAAATTATGAGTACAGGATTTTAATTCTTTTTCCTTTTCTGCTGTCTATCTGTCTCATTAATGTAGTTGGACACAAGCGCAATGCAGCTTAATGGAAAAGTTGTCACCATTCTGAAAGACTGGCTGCTGTCAGTCATAAAGGCTTCAGGATTCAAAGTGTCATTGTAATGTTTTCCTGTCCTCCTCCATAATGTTGTCCTCCTTTATAATGCTGAATTGAGAATCCACAACCTAAATACAACATCTAGTCATTTATTGTTGATTTTGCAAACATTTTCCTGAATGTTTGTAGCACTGGCTCTAAGGAGGACTCAGTATTTGCTTATTTAATGATTCAATAATGGAACTCAAAGAATGCAGCAGAGGCATTGCTGGTAGAAATACTCTCGTGTTTTTATGTGATTCTGATATTTGATCCAGATTGCAGTGCTGCACACGAGTGTGGTGACGACAATTATCTATAGTCTACTAGGTGTTTATTGACTTGCAGCTATCTCTGTTGTCAAACAATCACTGCCACAGTTTATAGGAGGCTGACCTGGCAGAGTTGACCAGTGTTAAACCTCCTCATCAATGGTGACCTTTGAGAGAACTGGCAGTCAAGTTATGGGAAGAGATCAATATATTTCAAAGTTTCTCCTTTAGCATTTAGAGAGTCTGGAGTATTTGACTAACCAGGTCTGAGTTGATGGGAGTTTTATTTGGTAACATGCAAGGACAGACAGAGTCCCCTGTATGTGGAATTGAAGAGCTCACGTGTGGTTTGCATCACTTTGATGTGATTTGATTTATTTATTGTCACATGTATTTTGTTAAAAAAAATACAGTGAAAAGTGTTGAATAATGTTGCCACTCTCCAGTGCCATCTGAAATGAGAGAAAAATAAACTAAAATATAGAATATAAAAAGGTGGAAAAATAAAGAAATAAACAAAGTGCTCAACTTCACAATCTTTCTTGTTAAGAGCTCTGTCATGGGCTATGGGTGTAGAGACCAGGCATGAGTCCCCTTTGCAATGCTGCTGCTGGAATGAAAGACACAGCTACCTAACAATGGAACAGTGCTCTGAAAGCTAGTGCTTCCAAATAAACCTGTTGGACTATAACCTGGTGTTGTGTGATTTTTAAACTTTGTCCACCACAGTGCAACACCAGTACTTCCACATCAGGAATGAAAGTTGCCACTCTTTGGTACCATCATGCATCCGCCAACGCCCTCATCAATGCAGATACCACCGGTTACCAAGCAGGCCCAAACCTGACTCCGTCCCCATGAGTCTGCTTCGGGCCTACTTACCGATGCAGCCACTAGATCTCATATTGAGCCCAAACCCCTCTCCATGGATCTGTGCGGGACACAGATGATTAGCAATGGCATTGCAGTCATCCACTTACTGTAGGTCAAGCACACCTTGGTAATGTATATTGTTTGACACGGAGATGACTGAAGTTAGAGAGCTTTTCATCAAGGCAATATAGAATTCTGACACCTCACAGCAGTTGATCTTTGATGAGGCACATTGTAAATAGTTTGGGGGGGGGGGGGGGTTCACAACACAACTTTGCTGAACAACAGTCCACATTTTGTTTAAGGTTTCTAAGCCAAGATGGTTGCAGCCATTTCATCAGGAAGCAACTGCAAGATTGTGGTTAAGTTACCCAGGCATCCAAATTTTTGCAGAACAATCCAGAGAGCTTCACAATTTACTGAATCAAATGCTTTATTCAGGTTAGTGAATGTAAACAAAGTGTTCCTGGTATTATTCAGACTGGGTGACTGCTTTGCTAAATGCCTCCTCAGAGTCCTGGTCACTTGGTATTTTAAAACATCACCTTGCTCTCACACACAAATTTCTGTCCTCATTCTGCCAACAGTATTCCAATCAACTCAACGCAAGCTGAAAGAAAAGCATTTCATTTTCCAGTTTTCGCGACTCATCATTGTGTACAAGAATTTCAAACCATGAAATATTTTTCTTGTATTCACTCCCATTCCAAACACACAGCATCTGGTTTTCTTGGTTTAGCTTTCAATCGAGCAGATGTATATTCTGCTATTCGTACTTACCCAGGATTTAGGTAGTTTGTTAGCAATCATTATCATTCCTTCTGTCCTTTTTCATGTGACACATCTGAATGTTAATCTCCCTTGCCCTCTTAACTTATAAAGTCATAGAATCATAGAGATGTGCAGCATGGAAACAGACCCTTCGGTCCAACCAGTCCATGCCGACCAGATATCCCAACCCAATCTGGTCCCACCTGCCAGCAGCCCCATATTCCTCCAAACCCTTCCTATTCATATTCCCATCCAAATGCCTTTCAAATGTTGAAATTGTACTAGCCTTCACCACCTCCTCTGGCAGCTCATTTCATACACTTACCACCCTTTGTGTGAAAACGTTGCCCCTTAGCTCTCTTTTATATCTTTCCTCTCTCACCTGTAATGGAAAATTATCCAGCTAGCCACAAAAAGACACGACCCCCTCTCCCTCATAGCCCTACACACGGATGAAAAAAAAAACACCATTTCGACTGGGACAACACATCTATCCTGGGACAGGCTAAGCAAAGACATGCCAGAGAATTCCTAGAGGCCTGGCACTCCAACCACAACCCCATAAATAAGCACATAGATCTAGATACCATCTATCAACCCCTCAGAAAATGAGCAGGAAATGTCATCACCACAAACACCAGAAACCCCATCCAGGAGAAAGATATAAATAGAAAGCAGGAGACAACAGCTTCACTTCACTTGGAGGTCGCCACTGATGATGTTGAGTGAAAAGTGAGGTCTGCAGATGCTGGAGATCAGAGCTGAAAATGTGTTGCTGGTTAAAGCACAGCAGGTTAGGCAGCATCCAAGGAACATGAAATTCGACGTTTCGGGCCAGAGCCCTTCATCAGGATAGGCTCTGGCCCGAAACGTCAAATTTCCTGTTCCTTGGATGCTGCCTAACCTGCTGTGCTTTAACCAGCAACACATTTTCAGCCAATGATTTACCTAGCCAGGTAATGAAAACATATGGATATCAAACCTACAGCTCAACGAGCAAACCTACACCCTACACCTCAACCCGAGCTACAAACCTTCACAAACCTTACGGAAAATTATCCATTTGCTGTGCAATTAATTATCCATTGGCTGTGAAATTTAAAGAGAATGCTTTTCTTCAAATCAATGCTGTGCTGAGCTTTGTAAAAGACGCTTTGATGAAGGTTTGCAGTTAGCTTATCGCTGTTGAATTCTGTAAATATTCAACTCGACCTTGCGATAGTCGAACTCAGTGCAAGCTGAATAACTGTTATGTCTAGGACCAGGGGAGAAGAGGATAACAATTTGAGTTTCCCCAGTCTCTGCCCTTGAGTGTGAGAGAAGGAAAGCTATAAGGCAAGCATTTGTGTAATTTTTCGGTACTCATTGCATTAAGGCATATGGCTTGGTGTAATGATCAATCTTGCAAGATCATTAATAAAGACCCTTGCTTTGCTCTTGCTAATTAGTGAGTCAAGTTGATTTAATTTCCACAACACACCCTAAACCTATGCCCTCTAGTTCTGGACTCCCTGACCCCAGGGAAAAGACGTTGTCTCTTTACCCTATCCATGGCCCTCATAATTTTGTAAACCTCTATAAGGTCACCCCTCAGCCTCCAACGCTCCAGGGAAAACAGCCCCAGCCTGTTCAGCATCTCCTTATAGCTCAAATCCTCCAACCCTGGCAACATCCTTGTAAATCTTTTCTGGTCCTTTCAAGTTTCACAACATCTTTCCAATAGGAAGGAGACTAGAATTGCAATATTCCAACAGTGGCCTAACCAATGTCCTGTACAGCCGCAACATGACCTCCCAACTCCTGTACTCAATACTCTGACCAATAAAGGAAAGCATACCAAACGCCTTCTTCACTATCCTATCTACCTGTGACTCCACTTTCAAGGAGCTATGAACCTGTACTCCAAGGTCTCTTTATTCAGCCACGCTCCCTAGGAACTTACCATAAAGTGTACAAGTCCTGCTAAGATTTGCTTTCCCAAAGTGCAGCACCTCACATTTATCTGAATTAAATTCCGTCTGCCACTTCTCAGCCCGTTGGCCCATCTGATCAAGATCCTATTGTAATCTGAGGTAACTTTCTTCTCTGTCCACGACACCTCCTATTTTGGTGTCATCTGCAAACTTACTAACTATACCTCTTATGCTCGCATCCAAATCATTTATTTGGACTTTTCTTCTGTTCTACTTTCATTACATAAAACAGCAATTTTCACAGTACTCTTGAGTTTCACAGAAGTGGTGCATTGGATTAGAACATCAAATCTGTTTCTTTTTCCACAGATGCTACCAACTTTCATCAGCATTTCCTCTTTTATTTCCCATTTCAAATTTCCAGCATGTGATTTCATGTTGCTTTTGTCCCCCCCCAATGGCGTAGATAAATTTAATAAAGCTTTTCTTACTGAGTTAATTCAGCAATATTTACAGAAAGATGACTTCAGGGAATTAAAATGTAGTTTAGTCATTCAGTGATAAAATAAACCAAAACTAGACAATTATTTCAGTCATGATAAAAATCTCTCATTTTTGCTCTCATTAAGTGCCTAGACATCGAATGATTTAATATCAGAACATTAATTTAGTTTTTCTTTAGTAGGTTACATGCACACATTTTCACGAGAGTTTGAGAAATTGGAAATACTGACATGCTACTGGATTAAATAATTAATACATAAGGGTCACAAATTAAAAGCAGCAAGGTTATACAATTTCTATTTAAAATGGTAACACATGTCCAGTCTTACAAATTGGAACTGCAAATTATATGCCATGTACATTTTATGTTTTACATTTCTATTACAAAAAGTCAGTATTTCAGAAACTTTTTAAATTGAAAGACTAATTGCAATTTCTATGCGCCAACCTATACTATAAATTTAAAATTGGAACTACCTACCTTTCAGGACTTATTTTTCTAACTTTAAAAAGTCCAGATATTTTCCTTATCATAACAGGTCAAAGCAACACAGTGCAATAGCTTATCCATAGAACAGGCTATTTATAACTGAAATTACATTCTATTTTCACTTTTCTAGTCCCTCATATAAAGGATTTTTCTGCCTGTAATTAAATTATCTCTTTTGCTGTCATTAATTTCATACAACACAGCTCAATTTGGAAATTAACTTCAGCATATTTTCCTATCCAAATTTGGCTGGAAATGCATACCCTGAATATTCGGAGTCAGACCTCATTAAATGGTGAGCCCAACAGGTTATCTTACCCAAACTCTCAGCATGTATTCCTCAGCTCATTACTACATTCAAGGATTTATCAATCTGCAGTAACAGTCAACACATATGTTCCTTCTGGTTATTTGAGAGTGAGTCATAATGTGTTTGCATGATCAATGAGTTCAGAAATACCATCTTAACTATGCACAACAATTTTAACAAATTTCTAGCTCTCGTTTTAACATGATATTTCACTTTTAATGCAAAATACTGCATTTGCATTTCTTCACTATGAGCTCATGTGGCAGATCTGTGGCTGAAACAAATAACCTGCAGAGCACCTAATTGGTAGAGCAGAGAAAAAGTTACAGAATGCATCAGTACGAACTGGGAATGTAAGAATTACTTCATAGATCCCCTGAATTTATTTTCAATCTTCTCTCAAAAGGTAAATTAGCAAACAGACGAATTAGAAAGTGAAACTTGTTCTGCATGGTGAAAACCTTTTAGGATACATTTAAGGGTTGAATTGAGTAGGATGGAAGAAGCTGAAAATGTGTTGCTGGAAAAGCGCATCAGGTCAGGCATCATCCAAAGATCAGGAGAATCGATGTTTCGGGCATGATCCCTTCTTCAGGAATGAGGAAAGTATGTCCAGCAGGCTAAGATAAAAGGTAGGGAGGAGGGACTTGGGGGAGGGGCATTGGAAATGCGATAGGTGGAAGGAGGTCAAGGTGAGGGTGATAAGCCAGAGCGGGGGTGGGGGTGGAGAGGTCAGGAAGATGATTGCAGGTTAGGAAGGCGGTGCTGAGTTCGAGGGATTTGACTGAGACAAGGTGGGGGGAGGGGAAATGAGGAAACTGGAGAAATCGGAGTTCATCCCTTGTGGTTGGAGGGTTCCTAGGCGGAAGATGAGGCGCTCTTCCTCCAGCCATCGTGTTGGTATGGTCTGGCGATGGAGGAGTCCAAGGACCTGCATGTCCTTGGCGGAGTAGGAGGGGGAGTTGAAGTGTCGAGCCACGGGTGGTTGGGTTGGTTGGTCCGGGTATCCCAGAAACGTCCCGCAAGTAGGCGGCCTGTCTCCCCAATATAGAGGAGGCCACATCGGGTGCAGCGGATGCAGTAAATAATGTGTGTGGAGGTGCATGTGAATTTGTGGCGGATATGGAAGGATCCCTTGTGGCCTTGGAGGGAAGTAAGGGGGGAGGTGTGGGTGCAAGTTTTGCATTTCTTGTGGTTGCAGGGGAAGGTGCCGGGAGTGGAGGTTGGGTTGGTGGGGGGTGTGGACCTGATGAGGGAGTCACGGGGGGAGTGGACTTTTCAGAATGCTGATAGGGGAGGGGAGGGAAATATATCTCTGGTGGTGGTGGAGGTGGCGGAAATGGCGACAGATGATACGATGTATGTGGAGGGTGGTGGGGTTCTGGCCTGGTGGCGGTTGGAGGGGCGGGCTCAAGGGCGGAGGAGCGGGAAGTGGAGGAGATGCAGTGGAGGGCATCGTCGATCACGTCTGGAGGGAAATTACAGTCTTTGAAGAAGGAGGCCATTTGGGTTGTATGGTATTGGAACTGGTCCTCCTGGGAGCAGATGCGGCGGAGCTGAAGGAATTGGGAATATGGGATGGCGTTTTTACAAGGGGGAGGGTGGGAGGAGTTGTAGTCTAGGTAGCTGTGGGAATCGGAAGGATGGGCTGTGGGAGTATGGAGGAAGGCCCATGTGGAGCAATAACAATAATATCGATGCCAAAGGTCTGTTTTTTTCTCCCATATATTTCCATTCACAGGGTGAGGGCACTGCTGGTTGGGCCACCATTTATTGCCCAACTGCAATTGCAGAGGGCAATTTACCAGTCAACCACATGTAGGCCAAACCAAGTAAGTATTGCAGTCCAAAATCAACATTAGATTCTTAATTCCAGATTTTATTTCTTTTTTTATAAATCCAAATTCCACAATCTGCTGTGGAGGGATTCGAACCCGGGTCCCCAGGACATTTCTATGGTCTCTATTATCCAGTAATAATACCACTGGTCCATCATCCATAGTCCATTTGGGAATGTAGTTATTGGCTGGTCTGTACCTCCATTCCAGATGCCTGCCTTTCTTTCACATTCCTTAATACCATAATCTAACAGATAAATAATCCACTGATCTCAGTTTTTAACCCATTACATGGCAAGGTGGCTCAGTGGTTAGCACTGCTGCCTCACAGCACCAGGGTCCCAGGTTCAAATCCAGCATCAGGAGTTTGCACATTCTCTCCGTGTCTGCGGGTGTTTCCTCTGGGTGCTCCGGTTTCCTCCCACAATCCAAAAATGTGCAGATTAGGTGAATTAGCCATGCTAAATTATCCACAGTGTTAGGTGCATTAGTCAGAGGGAAATGGGTCTGGGGTGGGTTACTCTTCAGAGCCTTGGTATGGACTTGTTGGGCCAAAGGTCCTGTTTCCACACTGTAGGGAATCTAATCTAATATAATCTAATCTACCCACAACTCGGTGTCAAAAACTGAGTGAGTGATAGAACATTACCTTCTTCATTCTGGATTAGTGGCGCTGGAAGAGCACATCAGTGCAGGCACCATCCAAGGAGCAGCGAAATCGACATTTCGGGCAAAGGCCCTTCATCAGGAATAAAGGCAGAGAGCCTGAAGCGTGGAGAGATAAATTGGAGGACGGTGGGGTGGGGAGAAAGTAGCATAGAGTACAATAGGTGAGTGGGGGAGGGGATGAAGGTGAGAGGTCAGGGAGGAGAGGGTGGAGTGGATAGGTGGAAAAGAAGATAGGCAGGTAGGACAAGTCATGGGGACAGTGCTGAGCTGGAAGTTTGGAACTAGGGTGAGGTGGGGGAAGGGGAAATGAGGAAACTGTTGAAGTCCACATTGATGCACTGGGGTTGAAGTGTTCCGAGGCGGAAGATGAGGCGTTCTTCCTCCAGACATCTGGTGGTGAGGGAGCGGCGGTGAAGAAGGCCCAGGACCTCCATGTCCTCAGCAGAGTGGGAGGGGGAGTTGAAATGTTGGGCCACGGGGCGACGTGGTTGATTGGTGCGGGTGTCCCGGAGATGTTCCCTAAAGCGCTCTGCTAGGAGGCGACCAGTCTCCCCAATGTAGAGGAGACCGCATCCGGAGCAACAGATACAATAAATTATATTAGTGGATGTGCAAGTAAAACTTTGATGGATGTGGAAGGCTCCTTTAGGGCCTTGGATAGAGGTGAGGGAGGAGGTGTTGGCGCAGGTTTTACAGTTCCTGTGGTGGCAGGGGAAAGTGCCAGGATGGGAGGGTGGGTTGTGAGAGGGGGGGGGGACCTGACCAGGTAGTCATGGAGGGAACGGTCTTTGCGGAAGGCGGAAAGGGGTTGGGAGGGAAATATATCCCTGGTGGTGGGGTCTTTTTGGAGGTGGCTGAAATGTCGGAGGATGATTTGGATTATGTGAAGGTTGGTAGGGTGGAAGGTAAGCACGAGGGGTGTTCTGTCCTTGTTACGGTTGGAGGGGTGGGGTCTGAGGGCAGAGGTGCGGGATGTGGACGAGATGCGTTGGAGGGCATCTTTAACCACGTGGGAAGGGAAATTGTGGTCTCTGAAGAACGAGGTCATCTGGTGTGTTCTGTGGTGAAACTGGTCCTCCTGGGAGCAGATACACTGGAGACAGAGGAATTGGGAATACGGGATGGCATTTTTGCAAGAGGTAGTGTGGGAAGAGGTGTAATCCAGGTAGCTGTGGGAGTTGGTGGGTTTGTAAAAAATGTCAGTGTCAAGTCAGTCGTCATTAATGGAGATGGAGAGGTCCAGGAAGGGGAGGTCCAGGTAAATTTAAGGTCAGAGTGGAATATGTTGGTGAAGTTGATGAATTGCGGGAGCACGAGGTGGCACCAATGCAGTCATCAATGTCACGGAGGAAGAGGTGGGGAGTGGTGCCGAGTGTAATTACCGAAGATCAACTGTTCTACGTAGCCAACAAAGAGACAGGCATAGCTGGGGCCCATGCCTGTGTCCATGGCTACCCCTTTGGTCTGGAGGAAGTGGGAGGATTCGAAAGAAAATTATTAAGGGTGAGGACCAGTTCGGCCAAACGAATGGTTACAGTAAAACAGTATCCTTTCAAAAGTATGTTTAGAAATTCCATGAACAAGAATAGGGAAGGAAGTTTAAAAATGGTGAAAGAAAGGCTCTGGAAAGGGGAAAGGAGTGGTCAGTAAAATCAGACATGGAAGCACAAAAGGCAAAGAGTAAGAAGCATGGTAATGGGGATATGAAGAATAAGCAGAGAAAAGATTTGCAGAAGGGAAATAAAAGAGCTACAAGAAAAAGGACAGTGAGGTAGATAGAGCAAACAAACAGACACATGGGAAAGCAATAAGGATTAGTATGAGAAAGAGCAGAAAGACAGGAAGTTGAGGAAGCTGGGGAGAGGATAGTCTCTGCTGCCCACCACTCCCCCACTAAGAGATCTGTAAAGGGAGAAGGTAGGAAAAAGAAAGAGATGGAGGAAAGAATAATTTATTTTTTGATGGAAAATTGACTAGTAGCTCACTGAGCTATCAAAGATATTTATCTTAGTGGTTTGGGGCTGAGGGATGACTTCCTTCACTAAATGGGAGTGTAAAATCAAAATACTAATTATTGGACCTGAAATGTTCATAGAGCCAAAGACTAAAAGTGAAGGGCTGAAATGCTTGTCAGTGGGAGAAGTGGTCAAAATGTTGTGCATGTGAATGGATGGTTATTAGTGAAAAGGGAATAGAAAGGGTAGTACCAGAAAGACCTTCAAAACCTAATTTTTAAAACATGAAAATCCTTCTATAGTATAACATTGTTGTCATAACTGTAGGATAATCATGATTGCAAGGTTTAACAAATGTTGCTTTTCTAGTGGATCATACAGGGTTAATCTAATGCAGTTTCTGACTAAATACCTTTGAGATACATCACCCTTTTTAATTAGTTTTAGTGTTAACAGTAGCATGTTCACTGAATAGATTTTAATTAACACTGAACTGCCACACACCATTCCTGCTCATTTTCAATGGATAAATAGGAGTTAGTCACTGTTTCAGGTCTTTGAAATTCTCTCTTAGGATTGGGAGATCAAGTTCCCCAGCAGTCATGCTGTCCTGGGCTATGGTTGGCATGTGGACGGATGCACAAAGCAATTAGTGCTAACAGTCTTCTTCTACCATGGAATTCAAATAAGAAATGGAAAGCTTAAAACTTATTCTGTATGTTGGCTTTTTCATGCAAACTTACCTGTTCTATCAGCAGTTTGCTGCTCATTAAAGGTACAATTATCAAAAATACTTAATTCGTATTAAGTCGTTTCATGTTACAGCCAGAATGGGATACTCAGTGCAAGGTGGACATGTGATGGCAACCAAGTACTCTGACTGGGGGACATTCATATCATCCTTAAGTGTGGTTCAGTAATACCACTGCTGACTGAGACCAAAATGACATAGCTGTCAGGCTGAATCTGAGGAAGATGTAGAGGAAACCAATAACATTGAAACAGTCAGCCTGAACTTGTCCTTACTAATCAAGCCGCTGTAGATGTGTGCATCCAAGATAGTATTGACCATTTCACAATCCTTGGAGCAACAAAGTCCCATCTCCACATTGAGATACTCATCATGCTGCTGTGTGGCAGGCTAAATGATTCAGATTTTGAGCTAATTTAGCAACTGAATTCTGACATCCTTGGGGGCACTGTGAGCCATCAGCAGAACTATATTCAGCCCCAATATGTAACCTTATGGGCTAACACATCTCCCGCTCTATCATCACCATCAAGCCAGGAGATCAACCTTGCTGTAATGAAGACTGCAGAAGGGTATATTTGGAGCAGCACTGCACATGCCTAAACAAGAGATGTCAACCCAGTGAAGTAACAAATAGAACTATTTTGCAAACCAAACAGTGGAAACCACAAGTTACGGACGGGGCTGAGCAATTCCACATCTGATGGAGCGGACCAAGCTTTATAGCTTCAGTGGTGAATTAATCAACTATTAGGATGCAAACACTCCACAAATATTTGCATCCTCAATGATGGGGGAACCCAGCACATCAGTGCAAAAGACAAGGCTAAAGTATTTGCAACAATCTTCAGCCTGAAATACCAATGATCCAATTCGGTCTCCTCCTTGGATCCTCAGCATCATAGATGCTAGTCTTAACTAAACTGATTCACTCTCCACAATATTAAGGACTGAATGAAGGCATCGAATGGTGCAAAGCCTTTTGGCCCTGACAACATTCCAGCAATGTTTTTGAAGTTATGTGCTCCAGAAATATATGCTCCCTCACCAAGCTTCTTCCAGTACAGCTTGAAGACTGGCAATCTGCAAAACTGCCCAGATATGTCCTGTACACAAAATGCAGGACATATACAAGTGACCCATTTATCATCCCTTCATACTGCTGTTGATCATCAGTAAAGTGGAGGGCATCATCGATACCACTATCAAGTGTCACTTGTACAGCAGTAAACTGCTGGTTGACGCTCAATTTGTGTTCTACTAGGACACTCATTACTATCTTGGTGCACATCATGGACAAAAGTGCTGAACACCAGTAGTAAGGTGAGAAAGACTCCCCTTGACATCAAGGCTGAATGGTATTAAGCACCCTGGCAAAACTGGAGCCAATGGAAATCTTTGGTGGGGAGGTAAGGAAGGCCCTCCGCTGATTGGAGTCATTTTGATCACAAAGGAAGGCAATTGTGGTTGTTGGAGGTCAATCATTCATCCCTGGTACATCATTGCAGGAGTTTTAGTTGCTTTACCAATTAATCTTCTGTCCAACATATGGTCAGAAATGTGAATATTGATGATTACACAATGTTCAGTACCATTCACAACTCCACAGATCCTGAAAGTCGGTATCCCTCTCCAGTAAAACCTGGATAAAATGCAGGCTTGGACTGATAAGAGGCAAGTAATATTCATGCTATGCAAGTTCACAGCAATGATCATCTGCAACAAAAGATAATCTAACCATTGTACCTTTGAATACCAAGAGACAATCATTGCTGAATCTCACACTATCTCAATCCTAGGAGTTACCAATGATCAGAAACTGAACCATCCATTTACACAAATATTGTAGCTACAAGAGGAAGTCAGAAGCTAGGAATTCTGTCGCGTGTAACATACCTCCTGTGTCCGCAATGCCTGTCTAACATCTAAAAATGGTACAAATCAGGATGAGTACAACTCCAACAATATTCAAGAAACTTGACACCGTCCAGGATGAAGAAACCCACATGACAGATATCCCATCTACCACCTTCAACAGTGCACAGGTGTGAAGCGAATTACAGTAACATTAATATGGACCATCTGTAGCAACTTACCAAGTCTCCTTTAACAACATCCTACAAATACATGACCTTCATCCCTGAGAATGACAAGACAGCAGGTACACAGAAAAATCCTGAAGTATCTCTTCCATCACACACACTATCCTAAGGTGGAACTCTAGCACTGTTCCTTCATTACCATTGTGTTAAAGTCCTGGAACTCCCTAACAGCAGTGTGGGTGCCCCTTTACCCTAAAGACAGCATCAGCTCAAGAAGGCTGCTTACCATTATGTTCTCCTGTGTAATGAGGAATGGGCAATAAATGCTGGCCTAGCTATGAATCACAAAAAAATGTCGGTTGAACAAAGCACTCCATATGTGCATTATTGTGTTTCTTGGATGAACCATAAAGGACTGTTGTAAAATGAAGTTCAGTACAATTACATCTATTGTACTGTATCATTTACAAGTTACTTTGACATTTTAAATTTCTCATCAGATGTATGTTTGACATATTTTATTGAATTTATTCATACTTTGTTCTACTTCTTTTAGCAGTCCATCCCAAAGTGGATAACCCACTTCACACAACAATCTGCCAGCTGTCTATTGTGCTGACAGTAATACAGATGACCCATATCCAAAGGGACCAACTGCAGAAGCAAGCAGGGAAAGGGACAATGGAAAAGGCAAAGAAAAGTTAAGTGCACAGGACCTAAATAGGACAAACCCGTTTCCTTAATTAGTATCATACAGGTCATGGATAATTGACATCTGGAATGAAAAAAAAATGGCTATCCCAATAGCAACTTTGTAACCAATATCAGTTGACATGAAAACCCATCTCATTCAATAAAGGCCATGACATTAGATGTCACAATGTCAAAGCAGACAATCGTTCACTGTCTACAAGGTCTACTATTCTTAGATACGTTATCTACATCACACAATGCTTTGCCAAGTAAGGTTTTTTTTACAAAGGCTAACATATAATATAAGATTCCAAATTCAATCAGGTTACAAAAGCAACGAGAGAATTCCAATTTTATCACAAAAGTTCACCTTGATGTAAAAATATGGAAAGTGTTTTATAATGTTCTTCTTCAATAATGGGGAAACAGTGATGCGTGAAAATAAATTGTTTTAGTTAGAGACATGATTATTAAGATCTATTACAATAAAATTATTCATTCAAAAGAAACTCTTTAGAATTAAACTGAACTTTGTTTCACAAATGTGCTGTCTCCATTATGGGCTGGAATTCACACTTAGAATCATAGAATCGCTCGTGTGGAAGTAGACCATTCGGCCCATCATGTCCACACCGACCCTCTGAAAAGCATCCCACACAGATGCACCTCCCTATCCTATCCCTGTAACCTTGCATTTCCCATGGCTAATCCACCTAACCTATATATCCCTAGCCACTGCACCTAACCTGCACATCCTTGGACTGTGGGAGGAAACCAGAGCACCGGAAGGAAATCCACGCAGACATGGGGAGAATATACAAACGCGACACAGACCATGGTCACCCAAGGCTGGAATTAAACCTGGCTCCCTGGCATTGTGAGGCAGTAGTTCCAACAACTAAGCCATTCCTTCACTACAACCATTAAAGAGATTAATCACAGTACAAATATTCTGTTGCATTTTAAACATCACACATTCTCTCAGTCTGTAGCAGACCACTCACCTCTGTCAGTAGGACCCCACTATACTACAGAAACTTGGGTTGAAATTCACACTTTGGGAGCTCTCACCTTTTAGATGAAACATTAAACTTAGGCCTCAGCTGCTGGTTTTGGTAACTGTAAAAGAACTTTTGGAATTAATTGAAATAGAGCAGGGCAGGACTCCTGTCATCATTTATCCTCAACCCTAGTAAACGTCCAGAACTCAGCAGATTTCATCATCATTTCTCTCTGTGGTTTAAGGGAGCTTCCATCCTTTATGTGGAATTGGATGTTTTCACATTGTTTTCAAATGTACATTGAATGTCACTCAACTCTAAAAGGACCATTTATTTTTAGCAGGACTCCAAAGCTATATCCTAGCGGTATATTATTCTTATTATTTCCTTGCTTTGCTACAAATATTGCCAGTCCTGAATGCCAAGACAACTTTTAGGTTAGTCAGTTGCATCATTTAAGAGTCAAATGATGCCAAATTGATGTAGTTATTATCTGAAGGAACCAACCACACGTTTTAAGTCTGAGGTATTTTTGTAATGCCACAAGCCAAGCTAGCAGCCCAACTGTAATGCTCCAGCTTAAAGAGCATCAAGGTCTTTAAAATATATCTTATCAATCCTCAAATTCATTGCACATTTCTGTAATCACATGACCACTTTTTGAGGAGATCACATTGAAGTCATTTCTGTCCGTAAAGGTCACTATTTACTTGATTCTGAGTTAGTGAAGACAGACTCCCTGACATTGATGATTAGACTCTGTGAGAAAAGGGAAAAAAAAACGCACCAGAATTTCAGGACAGCATAATAGTTGTAATATATATTAATTTGATATTGAATTTTCCATTCCAGGTTGGTTAGTCACGATTTAAGAGATATGCAAACAGTACAAGTTAGTGATACCAACAGCAATTATTGGAAGAAAGGAATTAAATATTGTCCAAATGTTCTTCATTACACATAAAAACAAAGTGTGCTTAGTAATATATTACGATCACAAATCATGTATATGATGCTATGGTTATGAGACCTTTACCATGACTTGGTGGGGCAGGGGTGGTGGGGGGTGGGCAGTGGGAGTTGCCAACTTGCAGCCACTTTCAATGAGATCACAGAACAGTCCACACTATTGTACTGACAGTCTGAAACAAAAAGGACAGCCAAAGTCTTCATCAATTTCTGGAGGATATTTGAGGGAACATTCGAGAAGGCAGACTGCTGCTCCATAAGCAGTGAATCCTCAAGTCTGGAAAGCTCCAATGTGAGGAGGACCTCTTTTGTGGTCTGGCAGGCCAAATCACCTGGTTCAAGCAGTTGAGGGAAATTAGCAATAGGAATGGCACTCATGCACTAGCACCCAGCCTGCTTATCCATTCCTAATTGCCTTTGGGAAATGAACTACCTTCTTGAACCACTATAATCTGTGAGGTTTATGAACACTCTACATTGCTGTGAAGGAGTGAGTTCCAGGATTTTGACTCAGCAACCATGGGTGGCTAGCGATATAGCTTCAAATCAAGTGTTACTTGGAGGGGAAAATTGTAGAGACTGGTGTTCCCATATTCTTGCTGCATTCTAGGTTAATGTGTTCACAGGTCTCAAAGCTGCTAACAAAGGGCACTTGGGGAATTATAATAGTGCAACTCATTGATGATCCACATTTCTAACTCTATACATCACTAGACCTTGGACAGAGTGAATGTTTAAGATCCCAATTTGATATCAATCGAGCAGGCTGCTTTGTCTCAGCTTTTTGAGCTTCACTGAAACTGCAAATATCCAGGCAACTGGCGAGTATTTGATCATACCCCTGACTTGTACATTTTAGACAGTGGACATTGCTTTCTGGAGTCTGAGAGAAGAATCACTCATCATTAAAATTCTTAGTCTCTAACCTGCTTTTGTTGCAACAGTACTTATATGACATGTGCAGGTTAAGTTCCTAATCAATAGTAATTTCAAGATATTGACTGTGGTGGATTTGACAGTTGTAACGAACATCAAGAGGAGATGACTACATACTTGCTTTTTGGAGATGGTGATCGCCATCCCTTCGTGTTCTCTGGATGTTACTTGCTACTTATCAGCCCAAGTCTAAATAGAATCCATCTAGCTGCATGTAGATATTGACTGGTTCAACAGCTGAGGAGCAGCAAATGTTATTGAGAACTGCAATTATCAGCCAACATACCCAAGTCTGGTGTTAAGATGTTAACAACTTTCTGTGAAATACACAGCAGCAACAACTTGCCGTTTAACAACGACCACATTTGTTTAGTGGCTAGCCTTTTCAATTAGCACAAATTCATCCAGGTTTCCTTTCCTTCAAATAACTATGGTGGCTGTAATTTGAGATTTAAATATTTTACTCAACCATCCGGAGAGATAACTACCTTGGTATTAACAATTTTTAAGCGGTGGGGGTGGAGGGAGCAATGGCAAGTTTCACCACACAGCGCAGAGTTGTAACTCCAAAGTATGCCTTTGATTTAGAAACAGAATTTCTGTTTGAAGCCAGCCTGATCTGCAAGTTTGGCTCCCTGTCAAGTGGGGAACAATCTAGTGCAGGATAAAGTCTGTTACGTTTCTGTTGGGAACGTGGGGCTCTCCTTTCTAATCCTGGGGTGTTTGAAAAACCGTGCGCAGAGAAGCAAATGGATCTGACAGACTGAAGGAAAGGACGTCTGCTCAACCTCATTCACAAACCACATCTGGGTGCTCTTTGAAACTATCCTCACCTCTTCTGGGTTTCCCTAAGGCCTGAATTAAATGTGTGAAATGGTATAAGCATGAGGCTTGTGACATTATTATAACATTTTAAATTCTGAACTTGCCTGTACGGAGCATACCATCCCTTATTTCAAATCCACATGTGGGTGTTTGGAGGTTGGTTGCAGTCAGGTTGGAGACTGTAAAAGTGTTGACATTTCACCCCAACCAACCCAACCCATGCTTTTACAGAGAAGGGGAAGGAAACTAAAATTATACCTCAAGTATTTCCTTCCTGGCCCTCAAATTTCACTGTTAAGCACAATGGTTCATCTTCCCAGGATGTCTCTCTAAACAACCTTTTGGATACACAGAACTACAGCATATATATGGCAGCAGATGCCAACACTGGAGAATACTGGCACTCCACTGATGGCCAAATTAGATGTGATATTTTTAAATGTTTAGCAATTATTCTAATTCATGCAGATTGATCTTTGCAAATCTACTGAGAATCCTCATTACACTTATTCATAAGCTCACACCTTTTTTATTTTGCGTTGCCTTAAGCAAGGCATCCCAAAACTGTGGGTCATGACCCATTTATATTGTGTAGTGAGAACTGGGAACCCAAGCTGTCCCTCCTCCAAGTCACTAATGATCACTGGGGAGATTGACTGAGCCCCTAACGGAACCCTTTCTATCAACCTTTTGGATAGAACTATCAATACTGCAAAGCTCTCTACTGCAAAGTTTTGGCTGGTTATCATTTTCCTGCAGTACTCACTATATTGCTAAATGCCTATCTCCTGCTCAGCACTTGCTATCTCTCCTGCTGCCATGTTTATTTTCTCCTGAATTGGCCCCCTTCTCCAGAGGCCTTGTTAAATGAAGATTTGAGTAAAGGAAGTGGCAAATTGAGAGGGATGATCATTGAGCAAGAGGAATTTGATGAACAGGAGGGTCAAAGAGCAAGAATGAGGTGGTGAGCACCAAAGTCAGAGATGGAAGTGGGCAACAATCTTGATGTTATGGACAGCGCAGATGAATTCATGGTCAATGGACGGTAGTCAATTCAGGAAAAATTTCCAGAGCTTTCAAAACTGTATCATAATTCCATTTACAATCCTAGCTTCTTACAACTAAACCCCTGCTTTCACAATTGCAAACCTGCTCTCATTCAATTCTAAAGCATTAAAGTAGGAAAAGGTTTGGCCATTAGACTGGAGCCATGTTGCTACAACACACGTTGTAATAGGAGTTGTACAGTGGTTGTTTTACATAGTAAGTACTAGTAGTTTAATAGTATGAAGCTGCGGTAAGAGATCAATATCAGACATGTACCAAACTTTGGAACAGTAGACAATGCCGTTCAGTGATACAGACAGTAACAGGAGCTATTAATAGCTGAAGCCACAAGGAGAAATATGGCTTAGTTATTACATATAAGTGTATTCAGCAGAGTGATAACATTGTATCAGATAGAGCTAATCTATTTATCTTCTTTGCAAAAGACTGAAGTTACAAAGATAACAAAACCTCAAATGTATTTAATGCTGACTGTCTCAAAAAAATCTAAAGACTTTAAACTATAAATGAAAACTATTTTTCAGACATCATTCACTAGCTTATTCCCATGTTCTTCTGTCATTCAGTTTGCACTGATACAGAGAGTGAATGGCATATCTGATGCATCAAAGTCCTCTGGTAATAGTAACAAAACCAATAAATGATCACTTTTTTATCAGCATCAATGACAACAATGGAAAAGAAATCTTTCAGACACTTAGCTTCTGAAATAAACTTTTATTCCAGATCTCAAGTTAAATTACCTCCCCAAAATAGCTAACTAAAAACAGGGGTAGGGGCAACAGGGGCAGGTATAAGATTGTATTGTGCACGACAGAAAATGTTCCAACATCAGGCCTGCTTAGTTTCAGACAACCAAACCATCCTTCCAGGTGAGACAGAGGTTCATCTGCCTCTCTTTCAACCTAGTTTACTGCATCAGGTATGCCTGACATGGTCTTCGCTACACTGGGGAGACTAAACGTAAACTTAGGGAATGGCTCACCAAGCATCACAGCCAAGTCCTCAGGGGCTGACCAGACTCCCAGTCATTGTCCATTTCAATTCCCTCAACCACTCCCTTTCTGACATGACCATCCTTGGCCTGCTCCATTGCAAAGACAAACCACAGCACCTGTTGGAGGAACAACACCTTATTTTCTGCCTGCCCCCCCCCCCCCTTTAGCCTGGAGGACTCAACATTGAATTCTCCAATTTCAAATAACCTCCCTCCCCAGCTCTCCTAACATAGAGATAAGGGAAACCTCCTCAATGGACAATGGCAAATGGATAACTGTGGAAATTGATGCCATATGTAAAGATCTGGGCATATTACTAAATGAAGTGCAAATACCTCAAGTCTGGAGAGGATCAGCATTTGTAAGCTCCTACTGTACTAACATCCTCAAACACTGTTCAAAGAGTAATTCAGAGGTTAGGAGACTTGCAGCGAATAATTCACTTCCAGACTTGACAAAGCTTGTCCATCATCTACCAAGCACAAATCAGGAGTGTGATGGAACACTCCCCATTTGCCTGGGAGAATGCAGCTATAATGAGACTCAAGAAGCTTGACACCTGCAGGACAAAGCAGCTGACTTGACTGGCATCACATCTACAAACATTTAACTACCCAATTGCTGACACTCAGTAGCAGCAGTGTGTACTTTCTACATGGTGCACTGTGGAAATTCACCAAAGCTCTTTAGATTGCACCTTCCAAACCCATGACCAATGCCATTTTTAAAAGGACAAGGGCAGCAGATACATTGGAGCAACAGCACCTTCAAGTAACCCTTACCATCCGGAGATATGTCACCATTCCTTATTTGCCATTGGGTCAAACTCCTGGAACCCCCTCTCTAAGGGCATTATGGTGGATACCTACATCAAATGGACTGCAGTAGTTCAAGAAGACAGAGCATCACCACCTTCTCCGAGGCAATTTGGGATTAGCAATAAATGTTAGCCCAACTAGTGATACCTATATTCTGTGAGTGGATATTCAAAAAAAATTAGGATCTGTTTCTCTGTGTGTCATACAAGCCAAGGTGGTATTCAAATAATTGTAACAAGAGATAACGAGTGAGTGACAATGCATCTGCCTGTTCTAATCTGCAAGGAGGTGGTGACATTACTGGGATGCCCACTGTGGAGGTTGTAGCCAGCAGCAGGACTGCAAACAAAGTTCAGTGAGGATTTTCTTACTGAAAATAAGGCAACTTTAGCACAATTTCTCACTGAAGTTCACATTGGAGAATCATTCCTTCAGTATCCTGGGCAAAGATGACTTCTGGCTGAGAGCTTTCCTCTCCTTCCTCTTCCAGCAATTTGTCTTGAACTGCAGTAATCGATTTGTGCAGGATCCATTGAGGTCAGCAAAATGTCCCTCAGCATTTCTTACAAACATCTTCAACTTAAAATAAACACAGAAAGCACTGAACACTTCCAGAAAAGGCCAGTTAGAAAACCAACAGCCAAGTAGTCGATGATTCCTTTCAACGGTGTTGGTCAGGGCACCCTTTGTTATGTAAGACTCAGAGAGGATGTTAGCTGGAGTGTTGACTTCCAAAATGGAATTGTTGATGTCAAGTCAGCCATTGATGTTGTCCTTATACAATTGTCTGCTTTGCACACTTCCATAGATATTTTGTACATGTACAATCACTCTCACCACAATTTACCCAGTGTGTGCTGCACATGCTATTTGGGAGATTTAAAAATACTAGTTTAAAAATGGCACCAATGATCCCAATTTCTTTTTCAACAAAGCACATTTTTTTTTAAAAAAAGCAATTGTCATACAAAGCAAGAGTTCAGGATAATAACTTTCAAGCAAATATATGGTGGGTTTTCACTTTCACTCACTGAACCTTAATTGGGAAGAATGGATCCTCCACCTATTTTAGAATCTATACAAGCATTTTATTCCATTGAAATCAATACAACCACAATCAAGAGATTCCACAATCCTCACCAATCTGACATTGAAACCCATCATATTTACCAATAATTGGAAAAAAAAATCAAACTTTTGTCACATTTTAAAAACAAGAATATTCATTCAGATAACTGCAATACTCATTCCGAAACGTTTCAAAGCTCTAGCTGAAATGTGCAAAGAAAAATTCATTTCAGCTGACTGCATGGGCCTGGATTTTAAATTAAAATTAGAAATGTATAGATTCAAATTAATCATTTCAATGGAAAGCTTAAAAATTCAGTACAGGGCTAAATTTCAACAGGATTCCTAAGACTAATACTTTAAGAGGCTCCTTCAGTGATTTTGTGGGTAAACACACAGTCAGTGGCAGTACTGAATCACACACATTCAGAATGTCTAATTCCATTCCTAATCTGTGCTGAATTTACTGAACTCAGCGATTGTTAATGCTATCATTAGCTCAGCTTGTTCAGCTAGGGAAGGAGTAAAATGAGTCCTGATGAAGGGCTTTTGCCCGAAACGTCGAATTTCCTGTTCCTTGGATGCTGCCTGACCTGCTGCGCTTTAACCAGCAACACATTTTCAGCAAGGAGTAAAATGAATCAACAGTGGTTTTCGCTCCTGATTACTCGTCTACTTGGAATGGCACTGATTGCATGGTGCCCGATTTTACAACCTCCACTGCTGACCATACTGCTCACATCATAGGTGATAACATTTAGTCCAAAAGATGTGAGAGTGAGTGTTGGTAAGAAGAGGCTCCAAGGAGGATGTCATAGCTCAAGACTCATATAAAACATGTAAACTTACACCATTGAAATTACTATTAGTTAGAACTTATGACTGTTTAGAAATCCCTTACACCTTAAATCTTAGAGTGTGAAAAAAACAGATTCTGGTCAGGTTAATGGTTTATTTAACAGAGATGGGGAAGGAAAAAAAAACAAAAGGGGCAGCAGTACAAATTATAAAAGGAAAATTATGTTAGATGGCAAACAATACTTGCATTTTATCCCCACAGAGTTGGTGATCTTTGAGACAGGATGCCAAAAGCTGAAAATTACAAGCCATCAAATAAGCTGATACTGTACCTTTCTATCAGCAAACAAAACAAGTGTATTATCAATGGCTGATGGGTCAGCACGTGATTTGTGATAACAGTTACCACAGAACATACAGACTTCTTCATGGATTTCAGAGGTTAAAGAGAAACTTCCAAGTGTTTCATTTGATGTTGGTCTAAGTTTATTCTCCTCTGATTTTTACCTGTCCCTGAAGTTGAAGGTAATGGGACAAGCAAGAGAAGTAGAATAACTATTAATTGTAT
Source organism: Hemiscyllium ocellatum (assembly GCF_020745735.1). Lineage (NCBI taxonomy): Eukaryota > Metazoa > Chordata > Chondrichthyes > Orectolobiformes > Hemiscylliidae > Hemiscyllium > Hemiscyllium ocellatum. The sequence goes on from NC_083401.1 coordinate 139,981,857, forward strand.
CACATCTCCATGGAAATAGCAGAACACAATGTCATCTATTTAATAATTCATTTTTGCATGTTCAGGCAAGTTGAGCAGGAAAGGACTTAAAAACTTGGGAGGTGTGGTTTGGTGGGGGCGAGAAGAACAAGGTAAATGCTGCAATATTTCTGAATATTCTGCTTTCTGGCCACCACTAAAAACAAAAAGAAATAAAAGTAAACAGAATATTCTCAGTCAAGATTAGAGCAGTGCTGGAAGAGCACAGCAGGTCAGGCAGTATCCGAAGAGCAGGAAAATCGATGTTTCGGCAATAGCCCTTAATCAGGAATCCTAATGAAGGGCTCCTGCCAGAAATGTCGATTTTCCTGCTCCTCACAGATGCTGCCTGATCTGCTGTGCTCTTCCAGCACTGTTCTAATGTTGACTCTAATCTCCAGCACCTGCAGTACCCACTTCCGCCTAGAATATTCTCAGTGATGACCAATTTAGCCCTTTTACAGAACAATGCAAGTATGTAACAGTGAGCTTCTGCAATGAACATTTGGAAAATCACTAAGAGAACATTAAAATATAAGAAGAAGCAAAGGCCATCCACTCTGTTTACCTTGTTCTGTCATCTAAGTTTTTGTCCCCTCAAACTCAAATTTATTTTCTCTTCACTGAATTAAGAATTGATCCAGTTCCTTTTGTAATACCTCAAATAAGGCAGTATTTACGTAGAGGTCATTCTTCAACTAGGTTTGTGGTGTAGCACTTGAAGTTGCTTCTGGCAGTTCTGTACAGCAAGAAGTTAAACGCCCTATAGGGGCAGACTGGACAGAGAGTGTGGGGGCTGCAAAGTGATGAAGGAATTGCAGGGGGCATGAAGTGCCTGTCACCTTTTCACTATTATTAGTATTTGACTAGCCCTGGAAAAGTTGTGGATGGTCCTCCTCCCTAGAAGTCAATAATGTTAATTGCTAATGGAGGGCCACTTTCCACTAGCACTGGCATTTTGTCAGTATGGTGGTCACTTTGCTGCTTGGAAGACTGCCTGATGAACCCAGGCTATCTCCTTATAGTGGTTCCGCCCACCGTCACCATTGGCTGAAATAGCCATGTTAGAGCACACTCCCTACGCTCACCAATCGATCTGGCCTACTCACTGGAACCTATTTAATGGCTCTAGCATTCCTAAAACCAACTTCTCAGCTGGGAAACTGACCTGCTCCCGAGGCATCCTCAATTCCTTCAGCAGTTCCTGCAGTGGACATCACCCCCAGTGACTGGCAGGGCTTGGGAGTGGTTGTCATCATTTCAAGGGATTGGAGTACCATCAGTAAGTAACTGCTGGTTCTGAATAGTCAAGACAAATGTGACAGGGGTCTCACTCACAGATAAAGCAAGATTGCTGTTAATTTCTGGGCCTGGCTTTGGCCCTAGATATGCAGACGAAACAGTGGCCCATATCTTTTCATCTTATCAATCTACCGAGCTGCTTCAAAAATTTGAAAAGGGAAGCCTCAACGTCCCTTCACTAATAGAACTAGGTTTTGCTTCACCATTTTATGGATATTGGCAGGCTGAATGGCAGTAATACGTTGAGATGAAAACTTACTTATGAAGGAATCTTCAAAATAATCTCCATAGTATTCCTCACAGCATGACCAGTGATGACTGATTACTTACACTGATTTATCATGACATTATTTTGGGGCTTTCAATGAAACAGAGCTGAAATCCTTTAATCTCAAAAGATTTAAAACAAAAAATAGTGGTTGAGGCAGTGGAAGAAGCATTGAATACTGGCTCATGCATGCGCACTGTTGGTGACAGCATGCAAAATGAGCAGGAAAACCTATGGAAATCAGTGGAAAGAAGGAAACCACACATTAACAGACAGCAGGAATTGGAATTTGGCTGGATTCAGAGAAAAAGAGAAGCACAATAATGAATAATTGTGCAAAAGCACAATGCAGATTAATTTAATCACTCAAATAATAACAAGGTAAAAATAGGATGAAAATTACAGATGGTGAATCAATAATGTACATAAACTGTTAAATACACACTATAATTACAAGTTATGATGTCTAGAAATACACCTGGCAATTACTGGACATTAAAAATATAGAATCTTACTGAATTGATTTTGTCACTTGTGTTGTTACTGTTATATAGAGAGATTCCTAAGCAGTTATTAAGGTTCAATTACATTCCATCAATAAATGGAAACAAATCTATCTTTGGGTATGGAACAAATAGTTTTAAATAAATCCACCATATCATGAGCTGTGCATATACAAAACACTTCATATCCATGAAATTATTTTTGAAGTGTGGTCATTGCTTTTGTTCACATCTAGTAATCGTCATCAGAGAAAGTGAAGCAGTAAGCAAGCAGATCAAGTGAATATAAAACAAAAATCAGGAGTAAGGAAGAGGCCATTCAGTCCAGTGGCATTAATCTTTTTTGTTAGTAACACGTGTACTTGTAAAACATTGAGTGATTTTTGAGGGCTGGCCCCAATATTTTCAGAAATACTATGCTAAGGCAAACAAATGACCAAAAGGATAAAATTACTCGCCTGATGCAGAATCTTGACTGCAAGAACCTACACTGAATTTGGAGAAAAAAAGTCCCGATCATTTTCCATTAATTAAAATGAATGGATGCCAAAATTAAAAAGCAGATGTCTGAATTTCTAGACCAAGTGACAGTAGTCACAAGACTGTCAGAATCACTATCCCAACTCCAGTAAAACGGATCGCAATTTCTGGAGTTAGTACCTTCTCAGAGTGACACAGATATTCAAAACAGTCTCTTGACGGTTTGGTGTGTCCTTAAGACAGTTTGCTGTGCCCCCAATGCTCTGATCCCCATTATATCCCTCAGGATGCGAAACAATTAGTATGTCATCAAAAACTTCCACTTTTATGCTTTAATTTCAGTGTAAAGTACTGTTGAACAAGCTTCACTCAACCTTGTTGAATGAGCTCCACTCTTTAAATGTTGTATTTAATATTACAATTACAGCTAAACATCAGCACTGGCCCTGTAAAACTAATATATTTCTGGAACATCAAAAATCTTTATACTAATCTACATTTTCAATTTTTTTATTATTTTGGCTTCTGTATTTGTCAAATCACAATATTTTGCTATCTAAATATTTATATTTAAAAGTGAAGCATAATTTGTGCCTTTAGCTTTTTTGTCTATGAGAATACTTCAGTGTGACTGGCTGCTAACCTTGCTCGAATGACTGGAAATCTACAGTAGGTCAAGCAGCAATGAGCAGGAGAATCGATGTTTCATCATCATTCCTGATGAAGGGCTTATGCCTGCTCCTGCTCCTCGGATGCTGCCTGACCTGCTGTGCTTTTCCAGCACCACACTTTTCGACTCTGATCTCCATCATCTGCGGTCCTCACTTTCTCCTAGTGACTAGAAATCTACCTGAGTTGGAACCGAAATTAAAATGCTGCTTGGAAAGGACAAGTCCACATCACAAATATCACTAGCTCTTTATGGCTAATATTTCTTCAAGGTCTTCGAAGTATCTCTTCTTTGAGATACTTTGCTGGTAGGTGAACTTCCCCGTCTGGAGTTTGGTTCCATAAAACCATCACAATTTGTATTTTAAAATTTCACTGTTTAGATGGATATGTAACTTCAAAGAGCAATACTTTCATTGCTTTTGTCTCTCCTATTTATAGGGTGTAGTTGTTTTCTGCTTTTAGCTTATTCCTCCAAGTGGAAATAAATGTCCTCTACTGATGCCAAACAGAAAAATTCAAACTGAGGGCAGGTGACATTTTAATGCAGCCACTGTCAGTAGGCTGTGCTTTGAGAGGGGATAGTTTGGGTATAGCCAAATACATTTCACAAATGACAGTTACCTAGGTGACAAAGGAGATAGAGAATAAGACAAAACAGAAAAGAGGTAATTACTTTGTTTTGTTCAGTGGAGCCTGGTTACAGACAAAGTCCTCCAACTGAGCAGTCAATGAAAATTATATTATCAGAAATTTAAGCCAGTAGAAGCAATCAAAACAAAGTACATTAATGAACCAGCACAAGGAGAGGTGAATGGAGTAAGCACCTTATTTAAAAGTACTGGGTCAGACATCTGATCAAAAGTGAAATCAGGCAAGGTCCTTGCAACTGGCAAAGGGACTCAGACCACAGATAATCTTTCTACTGTTTAACCATTTTAATGACACAGCATGCAGCTAGTGCTACCCAATAACTGCAAGCATTGTGGAGGTGAGGAGAAAGAGGGAGTTTCACGCTAGCTATCAGGCATATACAGAAGTGTCAATCACGGTGCACAAGGAGGCCAATTAGCCCATTGCGGTTTTGCTAGTCCTCTGCTAGAAGAACAATCCTCTGACCTTTCTCTGCAACTTTGCAGTTTAATTTCTTTTCATATGTTTATCCAATTCCATTTTAAAAGCTGTGATTGAATCTGCCTCCACCACTCTCTGAAACAGCATCCCAGATCCGAAGCATTCACGGTATGAAAATGTTTTTGTCACGTTACTGTTGATTCTTTTACCGTTTATTTTATATTAGTATATTCTGGTTCTTGATCCTTCTGTCCTTGTGAACAGTTTTTAATCTATCTATTCTGACCAGTTCCCTGCAATGTCGAATACTGTTATCAAATATCCTTAGTTAAAAATCACACAACACCAGGTTATAGTCCAACAGGTTTATTTGGAAGCACACTAGCTTTCGGAGCGACGCTCCTTCATCAGGTGGTAGTGGAGGGCTCGATTGTAACACAGAATTTATAGCAAATATTTGCAGTGTGATGTAACTGAAGTTATACATTGAAAAATTGATTGTCTGTTAAGCCTTTCATCTGTTAGAATACAGTGATAGTTACACTTCTTTCATGTGGAAATCACAAAACCTTTTTTTTTAAAAAGTTGCATTCTCGGGTTATCCTCTCAACTATCTCATCTCTGAGACAAGTAAGTGCAGATTTTCCAATTTATCTGTGTAACTGAAGCCTTTCACCCTGGAACTATTCTCATAAATCATTTCTACACCCTTCCTGAAAGCACATCCTTTCTAAAGTGTGCTACCCAGAATTGGATGTGGAGCACTAGTTAAGGTCGAAACAGTGATATATTTTATTACTTTACATTATTTTGTTTTCAGATAGATCTTGACATCCTAGCTTTTGCATTCCATGTTTTGCATTAAAGCTTAGGATTCTACAATTCCTTTTACCTGTTTGATCACATTCTCAATAGGTCCTACATATCCACTGATCTATGTACATATACTCCCACATCTTTATTTCTATGTCCACGTTTGAATTGTACCTTTTAGACAATATTAACCACTCTTGTTTTTCCTCTAAAAATGGATCACTTTATTTTTCTTTGCATTAAATTTAATCTGCCACATATCTGTCCATTTTGTTGATATACATCCTCTTAAACTCTATCACAATCATAGAATCACAGAGATGTAAAGCATGGAAACACACCTTCAGTCCAACTTGGCCATGCTGACCAGATATCCTAAATTAATCCAGTCCCATTTGGCCCATATATCGCTAAACCCTTTCTATTCATTTACCCATCTAGATGCCTTTTAAATGTTGCAACTGTACCAGCCTCCACCACTTCCTCTGGCAGCCCATTCTATACATGTACCATCCTCTGTGAAAAAATTGCCCCTTAGGTGCCTTTTAAAATGTTTCCTCTCTCACCTACACATTCTTATAGATCACAATACTGCCAAGGATTGTTTCATAGGATACAATTTCAAAATCTGCATAAGTCTAGATATCTAAATATCAAGAAAAACAGTGGTTACAGTGCCAGGCCCTTTGGGAAAGTCACTGTATACCTTTGTCCAAACTCAAAAACTAATGTTCATCACTGCTCTCTGTCCTGTCACTCAGTCTACCTCTTATCTATACTGCTGCTGTCTTTTATTCAATAGGCTTCAGCTTTACTGGTAAGTCTATTACATGGTATTTGATCAAATGTCTATTGCACTCCATATATATCGCATCAATATACTAATGCCATAAACACTCACTTCTTCAAAAAACTTAAGTTAGTTACATATGATTTACCCTTAGCAAATCTGAAGAGGCTTTCCTTAATTAATTTACATTTGTCCAAGTGAATGTTAATTTTGTCCCAGTTATTGTTTTCTAAAACATTTTCCACAAAGAGAATTGAATTGAACAACCTGTTTTGGAGGTTTATCCTTTCGAGTCTTTTTTTGAATGGTAGTTCTTTTAAAACTCCCCCATTTTCCAGCACTGTCTCAAAGAAGGATTATAAAGTTACAGCTAGCTTCTTCATTACTTCCTTTCATTATCCTTCAATGTGCTATCCAGTCTTGGCAGCTTGCCAGCTTCAAATGCAGCCCCACCCCCCACCCCACCTATTTAATATCTCCCTTTAGTCTGTCCAATGTATCCAATGCCTTCTCTTTGGAAGCAACGTCTTTCCTGATAAAAGATGGATGCCAGGTACCTCAGCCACATCCTGTGTCTCCTGTATAAATCTTCATTTGTATGTTCCCAATCCTGCTTCTTAATATCTTTATATTATTTACAGACCTTTAAAAATCCTCTTGGATTTTTTAAAATGTTAATTGACAGTATTTTTCTCATACTTTTATTCCCTTTTTATTTCCACTATCATTTCATTATTCTCAGCCTGGGTCTTCCTTGTTCGGTCAACTGGACTTCCCTCGTAAGCACCTTTTATCAGTTGTATCTTACTCTTTGTCACAGTTTTTCACCCAAGTAGCTCTCACTTGAGGGAATATGGGTAACATGCCTCCAGTCAGAAATATATTTGTAAGTTTAACCTACCACATTGGGACCTAAGTAGCACATAGTAAACACTTAAAAGGCAGTATATTGGCAAATTTCCTTATTATTTCACAAGGTCTTTTTGAGGTTACGGCTGAATATTTCTTTAATAGATTTTTAAACAGACTGAAGTCCATCTACTTTGACATTGTGTTTTACATTAAAACTGCAAGTGATTGTTTACCTCTTAAAGCAGAACAAGATTAATATTGATTCATTGGTCAAAGATCCATTAATGCATAGGGAGAATTCAAAGATAGTAAATAAGGATGATTCTGGGAGAAATATATGATGGAAAGAGAGTCTCATACAAATTAACTTGTTTTAGTCATAAAAACACATTATTAGAAGCTGTGATGGAGGCATTTAAAAGCATGAGGGACTATCATCAGAAACTAATGGATAATGTGTTGCTTGCTATTTAGCTTTGAAAGTAATAGACTCAAAAATAACTACAGAGTGACAATACATTAGTTTTTATTTACTGGAAACTTCAGTAAACAGAGTGGCCAGGAATTTTCATGGGAATGTGTCAGCACTTGTCATCACTATCCTTCTAAATTTGATCCAAATTGAAGAGTTGATGTGAGTGCAGAGTAACAGAAATTCTGAACTTGCAGTTGGCTGTTCTCTGCTCCATCACAGGCTATGCTTGGACAGAGGCAGCAATTAGTCAAGTCAATTGATCTGTCATGAAGTTCTCATTTTATAATAACACTTAGCAACCCCATAAAAGGTTAAGACTCAGTCAATGAGGTGCAACTGCATTTTCAAATAGCAACAGGAGTAATGACTATCAGTGAATAACCAATCTGAAAAGAAATAGTGGAATGTTGATAAACATTTGCTTGATCTTATTCATTCTATTTATTATTGTCAGGAAAGAGATGGTAGCATGGGCCACTCCTTTCTCACCTCTCACCTGACTGAAATTTTAAACATGTTTTAACACTCAGAGTGCTGTAATTGCAGAGAACAGGCAGATAGGTTTTCTCACTTTTTTCTTGAAAGGACATTTAATACTCAAGCATTGATTCCTGATGAAGGGCTAATGTCTGAAATATCGACTCTCCTGCTTCTTGGATGCTGCCTGACTGGCTGTGCTTTTCCAGCGTCACACGCTGTCTCTGATCTCCAGCATCTGCAGTCCTCACTTTCTCCCACTTACACTTAGGCACACACTCACAAAATGAGGATTACTGAAGAGGTAGCATGCACTTAGTGTTAAAATTCAAAAGAAATGATTGTCACTTTTCCTTTCCTCAAACAAAGTCTAGAAACATTGCAGATTTGCTGATGTCCTTTGGTCCACTGAAGAAAAAGAGGTTGCATGTCTAGGAAGTTGAATTTACTATGTTTTATTGCTTAGGTGAGCAAGTTTATCTTGCTTCACTCCAGCTGAGGGGGAAGTTAAACAACTATAGTGAAAACCTGGCTTGAACAGATAAATCAAGGCCTCCACACTCTCTACGTTCAAATAGATCAAAGGTCAATCCTGTTCCTCTGTAGGTATGGATCTTTCTCTCCATCTTTTGCTTCAAATACAGAGGAACCTCGAATACCCAAAATACATGGTCGGGAAGTATTTCATTCGGCTAACTGAATGCCAACTAATAAATGCTGGATAACACAGTTAGCCAAGCATCGGGAACTTGCAATCTTGATCGAATAATCCGAAGTTTGGTTGACCGAATGCCAGATAATCGAAGGTCCTCTGTAGATGACTTGTGGAACGTGTCTTATCAGAAATAAAACTTGTTTTCTGTTTTATAAGTGTGCAACCATAGTGTTCATTTTTTTCCATTATCTTCACAAAGGTATCTGATGACTTGGCTTTTGTTATAACAATTCCAATATGTCCAAAAGTCATTCACTCATATTCTCATGGCATAGGGCTTTTTTCAAACCTATTGTTAGGAACCTGAAGCCGAAAGGTGTGCAGTGTTGTGAGCAGATTTGTTTTATTGTTTGCATGTACAGCCATTAACCACAAGAACAGTTTGTTGAGAACGAGTTCTCTCAGAGATGTCCTGAAAGTTCATTTATATTTTAAAGTTTTATCCAGAAATAAAACAAAGCTCCATTGCTTTCTGTAACTCTTTATGTATTGACAGGAATAAAAGAGGTATTGTGACATTTCAACTCCATTTTGTTTCAGAAATATAGTTTGCATTCTCCATTTTGTTTTCTGAGAAAGAGTTCATTTTGATGTTATACGCAATAAGTCCATGAGACTGTTTTGCATAAACGTGACAATGCTCAGATAGCCCTAAATACGATAGTTCAATCGTCTCTACTGTGAGGATACAATAATGAACATGTATTTTCCTTGCCCAAGATATTTAGTCACTTTTCTCAATGTGCCATCAAGAATACTTCCTTACCTCCCAGCAGCAATGTAAAATTGACATATTGGTTTTATAGTGGCACTATAAATGCCGGAGGAAACATCACAGAAGTGCTTCACAGGAGGCTCCTAAGCACTGAGGATGTCACCTAAACAGGGGACAAAACGTCAGCAACACAAATTCCCAGCTTGGCAAACAGAACCACAACAATGAGCACCCGAGCTACAAATCTTCTCACAAACTTTGAACTTATTTTCCATTTCATCGGAGATTGTCAGATTGAAGTCACAGTTTGATCTTTGGGAGAAATGCTCTAGAGTCCTTTGTCAGGCAAATTGCACTGTTGAAGTACATCTTCAATATCAAAGTACTTTAGTATTGGCATGCCATTGATGATATTCGTTTGACTTCCTGCAGGCATTTCTCTGTCAATCTCATAATAAATCAATCAAACTTCAGTAGGTTTTAAACTGAAGTGGTTCTCTCTGATAATTTTGAAGTGAGGTTAAACAGATATTTAGTAATTCCAAGTGTACTTTGATGATCCTTTGTGTCAGTAAAAGACATTTTAAACATTGCTTCCACTTCAATGAAACGTGACTAATATATAAAGATCAGATGGCTCAAATGATTCACTTTTCATTCATTGAGCATCATACCATCCTTGTTCAGGACGGTATCTTCATATTATTTTCACACTTTATTCACAAGCTCATTAACATTGTTCTTGACAAATTTTATTCCAGTCAGAAGTACCGTTCCAGCTGGTACACATGAGACCTCAGACACAATTTGTAGAATGTTAGAAAGTTTTAAAAAGGACATGAGGGGCACCTTTTTTTATAAAGCTCAGTCCTATTTGAATAATCTGATGTTTGTTTTATGCAGAATGTTAGCATTATCATGGACAGAATGATTTTTTAAAAATTTTGCTGTTTGAGAAAGTTAATAGTAATTTGTTGACATATTGCTCTTCTTCAAGAAGGAATATTATCTTCATCTGATTGACAATTAGCTTCATTTACTTCACACAGTGGCTATCTTACTTTGTAAGGATTCTGAACTTTGGATATCCAAATAAGAAATGGTTACAATCTCTATATACACTACACATCTGACATCAAGCAATTTAGTTTGACCATTTGTTTAAAAAAAAGACCTCTTGTTGACTTCACTAGAATTTTTAGTGCAAAACTGTTTTGCCTTGCAAAAAATGTCTCAAAATCTATCTTCTCTTCAAGTATATTGAACATTAAATACTTTTAATGCTACAGAAATAACTAGTATCATGGCTCTGATATCTTTTGATTTCTTAATAAGCTGTAAGCAATCTTGAAGATGGTTCACATTTCTTTAAAGATTTGCCAATTTCTGTTTAGATTACATGCCATCACCAGTTTGCCAAGAACACTGTGCTTTAAATAAGTGATTTGCTGATCTTAATAGTATGACTGGTGCTTTACATCTTCATTTCTAATTATAAAGTGAACTAAACAAACACCACATGATCAGAATTTCAACAGATCAAGGTAGGTAGCTCAAAGTATGCAGTGAATGTTAATCTATTCAATAAAGAAGAATAAGGTGAGGAGCAATTAAAATGACGTTTTATCTTCTTTGAATTTTACTGAAGTTACTTTGAATTTAACTAAACACTGATGGAAGGAAGCAATAATATTATAAATTTATGCAAGTTGAGTTTTGTTATATTAACATGACTCAACTGCATTTTAATCCAACCACAGCATGAGGCCACTTTCAGTTTCTAACAGGTAACCACACATCTACAGCTGTTGGGGAGTGGAGAGGCAGAATGGCCAAAGAGATTCAAGGTAAGGTGAACTGTTTCTTACTTGATGTCAAGAACAAGATACCTGCTTGCTGACAAACTTTCCTTTGTGGTTTGGTGTTGCCCTGTCATCTTTAACCACATGATCACCCATTCCACCCAGAAGGTAACTGATTAGATGACTTACAGTGTGGAAACAGGGCCTGCAGCCCAACAAGAGCAACACCAACACTCCGAAGAGCAACCCACCTAGACCCATTCCCCTACATTTATCGCTTCACCTAACAGTACGGGCAATTTTTAGCTTGGCCAATTCATCTAACCTGTACATCTTTAGACTGTGGGAGGAAACTGGAGCACCTGGAGGAAACCCACGCAGACACGGGCAGAATGTGCAAACTCCACACAGGCAGTTGCCCGAGGCGGGAACTGAACCTGGGTCTCTGGCGCTGTGAGGCAGCAGTGCTAACCACTGTGCCACCGTACCACCCGTATTGCCAGCTGACTTTTGCTTCAGGCATCACAAGCGTACAAGGGAGCTCTAGCAATTAAAATACTCAATCCCCTCATACACAGACTGTATTCTATATTTATCCTGCTCCCCTACTTACATCCAAAATCTAGTGGCATTTCTAAATCAACTCCCACATATTGTTGAAGGAAGCTCCTTCCTAATAACTTAAAATTTTCTTTTCTTTTTATCAATGTCTGCTTTTAAAGTATTCTGGCAGATTCAGAGTGTGCTCTTGCCATTTCAGTGAAATGCTGTATTTGTTCACAAGTTGTCTGTTTTCACAAACTATTTTCAAAGATAGCGGGCAACTGGCATATTTCACATATTTTAGAGTCTGAGGAAATTCAGGTCAGGAATGAACAGCTTTTGAACATGGAGACAATTAAGGGATATGGAGTTAAAGTGCAGAAAGGTCAACTTATAGAGTGACAGAGTCATAGACCTCTCCAGCATGGAAACAGATCCTTTGGTCCAACTCAACCATGCCACCTCAAAATCCTAATTTAATCTAGTTCCTTTTGCCAGCATTTGGCTCATATCTCTCTAAATCCTTCCTATTCACATACCCATCCAGATGCCTTTTAAATGTTGCAATTGTACCAGCCTCCACCACTTCCTCTGACAGCTCATTCAATACATGCACCACCCTCTCTGTGAAAAGGTTGTCCTTTAGGTCGCTTTTAAATCTTTCCCTCTCACCTTAAACCTATTCCCGCTAGTTTTGGACTCCCCCACCCTGGGAAAAGACCTTGGTTATTTATCCGATCCATGCGACTCATGATTTTATAACTCTCTATAAAGGTCACCCCTTAGCCTCCAAAACTCCATGGGAAAATAGCCCCAGTCTATCTCAAACCCTCCAACCCTGGCAACATCCTTGTAAACCTTTTCTGAACCCTTTCAAGTTTCACAACATCCTTCCCATACCAGGGAGAGTCATTAAGATATATAGCATGGAAACAGATCCTTCGGTCCAACTTGTTCAAGCCACCCAGATATCCTGAATTAATCTAGTCCCTTTTGCCAGCGCTAGGCCCATATTCCTCCAAAGCCTTCCTATTCATATATCCATGCAGGTGCCTTTTAAAGGTTGCAACTTTGGCAACATCCTTGTAAATCTTTTCTGAACCCTTTCAAGTTTCACAACATCCTTCCGATAGGAGGGAGATGAGAATTGCACACAGTAATGCAAAAATGCTCAACCCAATGTCCTGTACAGCCGCAACATGACCTCCCAAATTCTATATTCAATGCTCTGACCAATAAAGGAAGGCATATCAAATTCCTTCTTCACTATCCTACCTACCTGAGACTCCACTTTCAAGGAGCTATGAACCTGCACTCCAAGGTCTCTTTGTTCAGCATGCTCCCAGGACCTGACCATTACATGTATAAGTTCTGCCCCTATTTGCTTTCCAAAATGCAGTCCCTCACATTTATCTGATTTAACTCCATCTGCCACCCCTTGGCCCAATGATCCACCTGATCAAAGTCCCATTTACTCTGAGAGAACCTTCTTGACTGTCCAGTACATCTGCAATTTTGGTGTCATTTGCAAACTTACTAACTATACCCCCGGTGTTCACATTCTATATCATTTAAATAAATGATGAAAAGTAGTGGACCCAGCACTGATCCTTTTGCACTCCACTGGTTGGTTACTGTCTTCCAGTCTGAAAAACAACCCTCCACCACCACCCTCTGCCTTCTACCTTTGAGCCAGTTCTGTATCCACCAGGCTAGTTCCGCCTGTATTCCATGAGATCTAACCTTGCTAACCAGTCTACCATGAAGAACCTTGTCAAATGCCTTTCTGAAGTTCATATGGATCATGTCCACCACTCTGCCCTCATTAATCCTATTCATTACTTATTCAGAAAAAGTAAGTGAGGCATGATTTCCCAAACACTAAGCCATGTTGACTATCCCTAATCAATCCTTGCCTTTCAAAGTTCATGTAAATCCCTCAGGATTCCCTCCAACAAGATGCCCACCACCAATGTCAGGCTCACTAGTCCATACTTCTCTGGCTTTTCCTTACCACCTTTCTTAAATAGTGACATCATGTTAGTCAACCTCCAGTCATCTGGCACCTCACCTGTGGCTATCGATGACAGTGGTTAGCACTGCTGCCTCACAGCGCCAGAGACCCAGGTTCAATTCCTGCCTCATGCAACTGTCTGTGTGGAGGTTGCACATTCTCTCTGCGTCTACATGGGTTTCCTTTGGGTGCTCCGGTTTCTTCCCACAGTCCAAAGATGTGCAGGTTAGGTGAATTGGTCATGCTAAATTGCCTGTAGTGTTAGGTGAAGGGGTAAATGTAGGGGAATGGGTCTGGGTAGGTTGCTGTTCATAGGGTCAGTGTGGATTTGTTAGGCTGAAGGGCTTGTTTCCACACTGTAAATAATCTAATCTAAACTGCTAAATATCTCAGCACGAGGCTCAGCAATCACTTGCCTAGCTTTCCACAGAGTTCGAGGGTACACCTGATAAGGTCCCAGGATTTTATCATTTTACACATTTTAAAACATCCAGCATCTCCTCCTCTATAATATGGACATTTTTCAAGATATCTCTATTTATTTCCCCAAGTTCTGTAGCTTCTATATCCTTCTCTACAGTAAACACTGATGCAAAATGCTCATTTAGTACCTCCCCATCTCCTGCAGTTCCACAAAGGCAGCCTTGACGATATTTAAGGGGCACAATCTCTCCCTAGTTACTATTTTGTCCTTAATGTATTGGAGAATCCCTTTGGATTCTCCTTAACCTTATTTGCCAAAGCTATCTCATGCCCCCTTTTTGTCCTCCTCACTTCCCATACGTCTACTGCCTTTATATTCCTCGAGGGATTCACTCGATTCCTGTTGTCTATACCTGAAGTATGCTTCCTTCTTTTCCTTGGCCAAAGCCTCAATTTCTTTCATGATGCAGTATTCCCTACATCTACTAGCCTTGCCCTTCATTCGAATAGGAACATATTGTCTCTGGACTCTCATTATCTCATTTTTTGAAGGCTTTGCATTTTCTTGCCATCCGGATTCCTGTTTAATACCATCAAAATTGGCTTTTCTCCAACTTGGAACCTCAACTTTTAGATCTGGTCCATCCTTTTCCATCATTATTTTAAAACTAATAAAATTATGGTCGCTGACCCTAAAGTGCTCCCCCACTGACACCTCAGTCACCTGCCCAGCCTTATTTCTCAACAGTAGGTCACGTTTTGCTCATTCTCTGAATCACAAAATTTTCTTGTACACACTTAACAAATTTCTCTCCATTCAAGTCCTTAACATTATGCAGATGGAGTTTAATTCAGATAAATGCGAAGTGCAGCAATTTGGGAAAGCAAATCTTAGCAGGACTTATACACTTAATGTTAAGGTCATAGGGAGTGTTGCTGAGCAAAGAGACCTTGGAGTGCAAGTTCATAGCTCCTTGAAAGTGGAGTCGCAGGTAGATAGGATACTGAAGGTGGCGTTTGGTATACTTTCCTTTATTGGTCAGAGTGTTGAGTACAGGAGTTGGGGGGGGTCACGTTGCGGCTATACAGGACATTGGTTAGGCCACTGTTGGAATATTACGTGCAATCCTGTTCTCCTTCCTATTGGAAAGATGTTGTGAAACTTGAAAGGGTTCAGAAAAGATTTACAAGGATGTTGCTATGGTTGGAGGATTTGAGCTATGGGGAGAGGCTGAACAGGCTGGGGCTGTTTTCCCTGGAGCGTCGGAGGCTGAGGGGTGACCTTATAGAGGTTTACAAAATTATGAAGGGCATGCATAGGGTAAGTAGGCAAAGTCTTTTCCCTAGGGTTGGGAATTCCAGAACTAGAGGGCATAGGTTTAGGGTGAAACCTAAGGGGCAACATTTTCACAGAGGGTGGTACCTGTATGGAATGAGCTGCCAGAGGAAGTGGTGGAGGTTGGTACAATTGCTACATTTAAGAGGCATCTGGATGGGTATATGAATAGGAAGGGTTTGGAGGGATATGGGCCAGGTGCTGGCAGGTGGGACTAGATTGGGTTGGGATATCTGGTCAGCATGCACGGGTTGGACCGAAGGGTCTATTTCCATACTGTACATCTCTATGACTCTATGGTAGTCCCAGTTTATGTTTGGAAAGTTAAAATCCCCTACCAATTAATTCTATTATTTCTACAGACAACTAAGATTTCCTTACAAATTTGTTTCTCAATTTCCCGCTAACTACTGGGAGCCTATAGTACAATCCCAGTAAGATGATTATCCCTTTCTTATTTCTCAGTTCCACCCAAATAACTACCCTGGATGTATTTCTGGGAATATCCCCTCTAAGTACAGCCATAATATTATTCCTAATCAAAAACGCCACTCCCCATTCTCTCTTCCCTCCCTTTCTATCCTTCTTGTAGTATTTGTATCCTGGAACATTAAGCTGTCAGTCCTGTCCATCCCTGATGTTTCTGCAATTACTATGATATACCAATCCCCTGTTCCCAACCATGCCCTGAGTTCATCTGCCTTCCCTGTCAGGGCTCTTGCATTGAAATAAATGCAGTTTAATTCATAAGTCCTACCTCATTCTCTGCTTTGTTCGTGTCTCCCTGACTGTTTGACTCACTCCTTTTCACAACTGTACCGGTCTCAGACTGATCTCTTTTCTCACTATTTCGCTGAGTCCCATTCCCCCCACCTTTCTAGTTTGAATCCTCCTGAGCAGCTCTAGCAAATCTTACCACCAGTATATTTGACTCATTCCAATTCAGGTCACTTCTACCCTGAAAGAGATACCAATGATCCAAAAATGTGACTCCTTCTCCTCTATACCAGCTCCTCAGCCACACATTCATCTACTCTATCTTCCTATTCCTAACATCACTAGTTCATAGCCTTGAGGATCTCCTTTTTAAATTCCTACCTAATTTGTTCTCTCCTCAGAACTTCATTCTTTTCCTTTCCTATGTCATTAGTTCCAAAGTGTACAACAGGACAGCATTGGTGGCTCAGTGGTTAGCACTGCTACCTCTCGGCATCTGGGACCTGGGTTCAATTCCCGCCTTGAGAAAGTGTCTGTGTGGAGTTTGTACATCCTCCCAGTGTCTGCATGGGCTTCCTCCGGGTGCTCCAATTTCCTCCCACAATCTAAAGATGTGCAGGCCAGCTGAATTGGTCATACTAAATTGCCCATAGTGTTATGGTGCATTAGTCAGGTGTAAATATAAGATAGGGGAGTGGGTCTGGGTGGGTGCTCTTCAGAGGATTGGTGTGGACATGGTGGGCCAAATGGCCTGTTTCCATATTGTAGGGAATCAAATCTAATCTTTACAATAATCTGTGAGAGACTTCCTGATATTCCCTCTCCCCTTTGAGAATATACTACACTCTCTGAGCTATCCTTGACCCTGGCACCACACCATTCTGATTTCTCACTGTCAGCTTCAGAAACATCTGTCTGTGCCTCTGACTAGGGAGGTACTTGGAACCTGATTTACCCATTGTTGCATTAGAACCAGTCCCTGTACCAGAAACCTGGCTGTCAGTGCTACGTTCCCTGAGATTTCATCACCCCCTACATTTTCCAAAACATCATACTTGTTTGAGATGGGGTTACCCACAGGAGACTCCCACAGTACCTCCCTCTCTTCCCTTTCCTGGAGGTAAGCCATGCATCTAAATGTATTTGTTGCTTTTCTACCTTCCTGCAACTTTGTGATTGAAAATCAATTATAACCTAATTGAAAACCAGAGCAGGCAAGATGGGCCAAATGGCCTAGTCTTCACACACTTATGGTTTATGAGAATAAAGAAAGGATTGTCTAAACCTAATATGAATACAACATACCCATTATTAAAACAGACATGGATACAAAAGAAGCAATAATTACGTGCGATGAAAAATTAGGAAACTAAGAAAGGAAACCTTTGCTGAAGAAGCCTACTAAATGCTTAGAAAAGATTTACAAGGATGGTGCCAGGGTTGGAGGATTTGAGCTATAGGGACAGGCTGGGGCTGTTTTCCCTGCAGCGCGGTGGCGAGGGGTGACAAAATTATGAGGGGCATGGATAGGATAAATAGGTAAAGTCTTTTCCCTGGGGTGAGGGAGTCCAGAACTAGAGAGCATAGGTTTAGGGTGTGAGGCGAAAGATATAAAAGAGACCTAAGGGGCAAGGTTTTCATGCAGAGAGTGGTATGTGTATGGAATGAGTTGCCAGAGGACACGGTGGAGGCTGGTACAATTGCAACACTTAAAAGGCATTTGGATGGGTATATGACTAGGAAGAGTTTAGAAGGATATGGGCCGGGTGCTGGATTGGGTTGGGACATCTGGACGGCATGATCGGGTTGGACCGAAGGGTCCATTTTCATGCTGTACTTATCTATGACTGGTTCATTGAGAACAATGCAATGGATTGTAAATCACCAAGGAAAGTGCAGACACATATCAATAATACTTTTTGGACCTTGGCAATCTTGTTTTGCCAGGATAAAAACTAACAAGTGCTGGAGAAACTCAGCAGGTCTGACAGCATCTATGGAGACAGTGTGAACATCCTGAGTTTTCTGAAAAAGACTCTCTTCTCCAAAGATGCTGATGTTTTTCTAGTATTTTCTGTATTGGTTTCAGATTTTCAGCACCTGCAGTATTTTGCTCATGATTGTTTTGTTGGGTGTGTGGATGGAATGTGGTTCATCAAAATAATGATGTTATTGTGAGCCTGGATTAGTGTTGTCAAATTTGCTTAATCTTGGAGTCAAGCAACAAAAATGGTAAGGCTTTTACTGTGGTCTGTTGCCTGTCTCATGAGATTAAAGGGGCTTAAATTTCCTCTTTCAGATATTTTAGCACCCTTCAAATGACAGATCATTTCAATTATCTCTCATCATTTTCATGAAAAACAAATTTGATTAAGGCAATGCCAAGAATTGTGACTCAGTGGTTTGAGATCTGGCTAGTAACCATATTGGTATTTCTTCTTGGGATGTAGTTGACAACTGTGGCATAAATGTAAGCTGGAGTTGCATGAGTTTTCTAAAATGAAGTGTTTTTGTTTGTTACAGTCATTTGCTTAGTTGCAACTGCAAACCCTCCAAGAAGTACTAACGCCAAAGTGTAATAGAGTAGAACGGCTTTTTACCCTTCCATTTAAAAATATTAATCAATGCGTATAACGGTGCTTAAACAAAATCAGAAATTGTTGGAGAAACTTAGTAGGTCTGGCATCATCTGTGGGGATAAAAACAGTTAACGTTTTGAGTCCAGTGACCCTTCTGCAGAACTAAGTTTAAGATTAGCATACATGGTGTTCACAGACCTACCACGCTTGAATGGTACAGCTCTATCATTGAAAGGCTATTCCATAAACACTAGAGTCATAGAATTTTACAGAAGGAGGGCATTCGACCGACTGAGTGTTATAGAGCAGACCAAGCCCCCTTCAAGTAGATCAATGAAATAGCCTAGATCCTCATTTTTATTTTATTTAAAGTGTAAGGGACTGTGTTCTAGATGTAATTTGATTGGTTACATTACTCGGCTTTAAGCAAAACACACTTAATTCTTACTCTGCAGTTAAAATACAAACTAAAAAAAGGTATAATTTTAACTCTATTGGAAAACTTAAGAGAATAGTAGGTAATTTAAGTACTAAAGCAACTGTTCCAATATAGTATCATCCCATAAACACACCCATAGCAAAGGCAAATTCAGCAAAATAGATTGTCATGCATGCAATGTTTCTCCAGTCCAGGAGGAAAGAATGTCAAGAGAAAACTCTGACAGAGAGCACCCAGGTGTAGCAGGGAGAGATAGATAGCTTTCACAGCCAACATCAAAACTCCAACAAACTACTGAAATCTAAGCTAAAGCCCTGCCTCTGTGGGAGTCTGACTCCATCTACTAATGCTGCTCCCATTGCTCCAACTTTTTAAAAAACACCCAAGGCCTCACAAGCCGTTTACTTTATTGGCTTGGACCAGAAAGCCATAATGTTGTCATATATATCTGTACCAACTCCTGAAAGAGTGACCCAGCTGGTACCATTCTCTGGCCCTATCTCTGCTGTCCTCCAAATTCATCACTTTCAAATATATATCCAGCTCTCTTTCGAAACATCCAATGAAATCTGCATACACCACTCTCTCCAGCCTCTTATTCAAAATCCTAATAACTCTCAGAGGAAAGAGGTTTCTCATCTCTCTCCTAGCTCTCTTGGTGACAATCTTGAAATCCTGAACCCCTAGCTACTGAAATACCATTGAACCATGTTCAAAAAAGGTCATCTTTTAAATCTTCTCTGCTCCAAAAAAAATAAGCTCAGTCTTTTTTGATCTTCCCTTGTATCTAAAGTTCCTCATTCCTGGTATTGTTCTTGTAAATCTCCCTCGGTCTCTTCTCCAGGGCTTTAACATTTTTTTTAAATAAAGGTGACCAGAACTCATCACAATACTCTTAATGTGGTCTGACCAATGATTTGCAGAGGTGTAGCATCATTTCTTCGCTTTTATAGTCTGTGCCTCTATTTATAAACCCAAGGATCCTAAAGCCTTCTTACCAACTCTTACAACTTGCCTGGCCGCCTTCAGAGAAGTGTACAATGAATCCAGAGATATCCCTGCTCCTATGTTACCGCATTGTTGTACTATTGAGCATGTATTTGTTATTCATGTTTCTTCTGCTATATCTCTGTTTTGATATTCATCTTCAACGTGTCTGCTCATTTGGCCAACAATGTCAATATCCCTCTGAAGTCACTCAGCATCATTCTCACAATTCAATATTCTCCCTACCTTAGCATCATCTGCAAATTGAGAGATTTTGCCCTCAATACCCGTCTCCAAACCATTTATATAAATCAGAAAGAGCAAAAGGTCTCAATACTGATTCTTGGAGGGGCTTCGGTTTCAACTTGGCTCCAGTCTGAAAAAAGCCCATCTATATTTACCCACTGTTTCATATCCTTCAGCCAACTTCTAATCCATGCTGTCAAGGACCTATCAATCCCAAACATTTCTAATTTGCTCACCAATCTGCCATGTGGAACCATATCAAAATGCTTTGTAAAAATCCAAATATACAACATCCATAACACTACCCTCATCCACTATCTGTGTTACCTCATCAGAGAACACAATTATTTTTATCAGACATGACCTGCCATTGACTAAACCATGTTGACTGTCTGGCATTTGATTACTTTTCTCTAAGTGCCTATGTATCTTCTCTTATGGCCTCCATCAGTTTTCTTCCCAGTGCTGTCATGCTGATGAATTTGTACTTTCCTGGGTTATAGTCTTTCTTAAACAACAGTGTCACATTTGCAATTCTCCAGGACTAATCCTGTATTCAGAGGGGTCTGGAAAATCTCTGTCAACATCTCCGCAATTTGCTCCCTTACCTTTCTCCTGCATCTCATCTGGGCCTGGTGACTTCTCCACCTGGAGTACTGCTAGCTTGTTTAGCACCTCTTCTTTATCTATCACCATATTGTTCAGTTATTCAATACCCACATTTTCACATCAGACAACTGTCACCATTTTCTGATTTGGTAAAGACATAAGTGAATACAGAATACTACTGCCTAATTACAATCAGTGTCAGACTTCTGCTTATTTCTTCTTTTGCTGCCATATTCTTTTTTTTTCTGCCCATTCTGTGCTCTTTATGCCCAGTGAGGAGCAGCTCTGTAGCATCATTACAAAATTTCTCCAGTGTCTTAAAACCCTTACATATCATGGCCATAGCCAAGTTTTGTGGGCAAGATGAGCTCCCACTATAATATTTCTTAAATCAAAGTTACAAATTGTAAAAACAAAACTTGATTTACACTCACCTTAACTTGTGCGTAAAATAGGGATCTCTTACTCAGGTTTGTCTTGTTTCATACAAATGAATGGAAATCGAAAAATATGTTGCCCTTTTCCAATCTGTTTGCCATAGCCTTAATATGGTTTCAAGTTGTTTCCCAATTGAAGGAAGAAAAGTGAGAACCTGTTTAGTGCCTTGCAATTAGATGTCAAGTGCAGATAGGTACTGTGTAATGTCATCCATGAATGCCAAGTCTCACAGCTCACTCAGCTTCACCACAGGTTTCCCATGTGTCTGCATGAAACATTTTCACTTTGTTCCTCATTTCATAAAACCACATCAGCATAGTCCCTTGGCTGTGCCAGCTCACTGAAACTAAATCACTGTGTTCTGATTAAAGACCTTACACTTCTTCTGTAAACACGCAGCTGTTTAAAGCTCTACTTTTAACAAAATTAGCACTTGATATTGCTGTTGACACTGCGTTGTTCAACTGCACGGACTGTGTGCACAGATTCTCTAGATGTACAAAACAGAGGCAGACAATCAACTTATTCAGATCAAGGTTGACTTGATCCACTTCTTCCTTGACTAGAGCAACTTAATCCATTCCAAGGTCCAACCATCAGTCATAAGACCACTTCATTTTTCAAATGATTACTGAAGCATAGGTCCTTTTGAAATAACCCTCTCATAAAATGTCTTCCCCTTTGGTGGTGTCATGCATTGGTGCTAAAAAAAAGGGAGTACTCTCTACACTCGAAACCTGCTGAGATTCCACAAATGCAGATAGTCAGTTGGCCTGTATTTGTTACGTCTGCTGTTCCATCTATACCCAGAGAAGACAATGGGAAATCAGCTACAGGATTGTTCAGCAACTTTTCATTTCCCAAGTTGTATCATTCATCCAATGTGACATGGTGAAACAATCCCACATCATTCAAAATATTTTTTGGTTGATGAATATATTTTTATATTGTTGTAATATATCTATCTGTTGGATTCTTCAATACTATTGTTTTGTGTTATAGACAATAACATAAGCATGACCCCATCAGGTGCAACACACTTTTGGATTTAAAATAATTGAGCCTAGCCACTAGCTAATAGCTATTCCTTTGTTGACATGGGTAAAGAGAAGAGAAAACTTTGCTCGATTGCCACTTATAATGTTGTCATCAATTGTTTTTCTGTGATCTCTTCTGTCGATAGCTCAATTTTGCATAAAATAAAAAAGAAAGGTGTTATATAGTTACAGGTTTTGATACTGAAACTTTAATGTGTGGTCTGATGACACAATACTAGAATTGAAGCAACAGCAGATTTATTTTTAAAGAAAATTATGAATGGATAGTTTTTCTGAAGTAGTTTCACTAAGGCTCTAATTTTTAACAAGATTTATTGGTTCTATACTGATTATCTCCCAGTTAGATGCCCATGGGAGTGCGATTAATTGGCACGGAGGCAATAGGAGCCATTATGATGGGTAGGAAGTATGAATTGGCTTGGAGAGAGAAGAGCAGTATGATTGATGTGGCCCAGAATGCTTAAAACATAACTAACTACTGAAGCACATCCCAGAGAACTGAGGAGCATCATTTGAAGAGCCCCAATTAGCAAGCAGCTGCCCCAAAGGCCACGTCCCATTGGTTTAGTCTGATATTCATCCCACGTCTGACCCCTCTTCCCTAACAGCCCTGCCAGCAACTGCAAGAAAGTTCACAGCCACATTTCCAAGGATAAAGTGGTGACTTATTACAGTATTTTACCTCACTCACCCAGCAAAGTGAGGAGAGTTCTAGTTGCTCAGGCTACTGACAGTCCATTAAAGATGATATCAACACTGATTTTAATGGACTCTAACATTATGAGGGATGTAAACATATAAGAAATTAAAATTAGCCTGTTTTCCTCAGGCTTGTTAGGTCAAAACTGGGTTTTGTCTGTGATTAACATTTGTTTGAAAATGTGAATTCGTAAAACATTTATTTTATTGTAGGCAATGATATTTAGATAAAGCAATTTTGTAGTAAAGTGTGTGCTTTTACGATACCAGGCAGTTCAAGGAGCACTTTAGATACTGATCTGTGAATGACATCTGTGTAGTGAGATGTAATTGAGCAAATTTCAAGATATATCAGTGACTGCACCTTACACCTAAATTATTCAGAGTGGAGTTCTGCTATACCAGATGCAGACACACTGACCTACCTGTTCCAGTTTCCTAGCTATGCATTGGACTGGTGTTATATTTTAGGAAGTCTTGTTATCTTCTATTGTTTTACATCTCTCACTTTGATGCACCTGAGAATCAGACAATTAAACTGATATCAAACTGACAGCTTTCCTGTAGATGCACGGCCAATATAGGTCAGTATTACTTCAGTGATGTGAACAAAGCTTCAAGGATAAAGGCACAGATGCCCATTTCACTGAGTGTACAAATAATTGTTTTTTTGTGTGTGGTAATAAAGTCTGAGGATTTGCTGCCAATCTCTAAATTGCCCTTTATGGACACCAGGCCTTGTGCCCAACTGTGACGATGCTGTGGCTTTAAGTGTTTATTTTGGAGAGAGACTGTAAGGCAGAGTGCCTACCAGTCCGGGGTAATGTAAACTGCTTGGGAGGTCTTGGACATTTTTCCTAAAGCAGCCTGAATGTGTGTGGCTAGCTCTCACAGATCTGGATTTTAGGGTTTTGATTTTTCCGTAGCATTAGAAGCTGTTGGGTTCCCAACAGAGTTGGAAGCTTCAGTAAATGTCCCCCAGCTGCTCCTCCCTTTGAAATTTCTCTTGCTGTTTCTTCCTCCTGCATTGGAAAACTGCATGTGAGAATCTGTGCCTAAACTGGTCCTTTTACCAAGGGGTGTGCATTTATGGGATATTAGTACAGTGGAATAGTTAATTAGTAACAGTTACTGTTATTTGCTTAAGTTTTCCAATAGATTTAAGTTATTCTAAGTTCTTTCTTTTGTTTGAATTCTAACTATAGTGTTTAAATTTATTGTATTTTTGCTTAACATCAAACAGCTTGACTAATCACATTGCATATGGAACACAGCACCTCACACTGGCCTTTAAAGTTAGAAAAAGGGTCGAGGCTACTGTTTTAAAATATATTGACGGGGTCTGGTCTGGTCCATTATACAACCCACAGCTTTCCTGTCTTGATGATAAACAAATGGAGCCATCTTTAAATAAAAACACAGAGAATGTCTTAAGGGCCCAAACTATTATTTCAATCTTGGACCTTCTTGGAGAATTAGTAGTGGCCTCAGCCAGGCTAAAAACCTGGGAGGAACAACAGCTAGGAACGAAATGCTCCAGCAAGGTCCAGAGTACAAAAGAAAGAGGGTATATGTCTGATCCATTTACTAATCTATGCTCTTTATATTTATTTGCACAGCTGAGCATACATGGTAACTTAAAGGGGACAACCTGTACATGGCTTGAGTGGGACATATCAGGTTAACACCACACAGATGGAGTGTACATTGTCAGCAATACAAGTTTGAATGTTTTGTTCAGTTTCCTGTGGACAGGACAAAGGATTGTACTGATACTGCCTCACACTCTCACCTAACCCAACTCCACCCAGGAAAAGTATTATTAACTTTGTAAAGCTATATTTTAGCTGAAAAAGTGTGACACTCATTTTTACATTCCAGCAACAGCATCTACTGGGTTAACACCCATTTACTCATCTGTGAATAACAGATACAGTTCACGTTTGACACACTGCAGTATTATGGTAAAATAGCATGACTAAAACTGTTTGTGCAAGCATGCGAGACAGTATGGAATTGAAGTCACACAGAATTCAAGAGAAAGAGCAGACAGAGAGCAATTGAGATAAATAGAGAATTTGTCTTGGACCTCAATACTAAAGTCCATTCCCTGTGAGGGGCAAGGTAAGATGGGGGAGAGAAAATTATTAAGTACTTATAAATATAAGATATGGTCTCAGTTTGACACATGTGGTTGCTGTCTTTTTTTTTCCACAGCAGACAGCAGTATTACCTTGTGAATATCCCACCTTGGAGCAGTGAAGTGCTTTACTGATAGATTTAAATTTAGAATCCTGCAGTGCAATTGGGAGCTTGACTTTAGTGTAGCTGTTATCAATAAAAGAAAGAGCTGTATGCTGCAGAAGTGAATAGCACACTTCTTCTGGACCAGAAAGAGCAGGCAAACTTCCAGTACCCCAGGTCCACAAGGAAGCCTTTGGCCTCACCTCTCCTGGTCTCTGTCTCCCTCTCTCTTTCTCTCTCGCTCTGTGTCATAGATTTTTCTGTTCACTAGCTACATTGTTCATCTCCGATCCCATGTTATCCAATTGCCTTGACTTTTTCAAAATTATTCATCAAAGATCTTCAAATTCCAATGTGTATTAAATCGCCTCATGCTGAAAATGTGTTGCTGGTTAAAGCACAGCAGGTTAGGCAGCATCTCAGGAATAGGGAATTCGACGTTTCGAGCATAAGCCCTTCATCAGGAATGAGAGAGAGTAGCCAAGCAGGCTAAGATAAAAGGTAGGGAGGAGGGACTTGGGGGAGGGGCGATGGAGGTGGGATAGGTGGAAGGTGGTCAAGGTGAGGGTGATAGGCCGGAGTGGGGTGGGGGCGGAGAGGTCAGAAAGGAGATTGCAGGTTAGGAGGGCGGTGCTGAGTTGAGGGAACCGACTGAGACAAGGTGGGGGGAGGGGAAATGAGGAAACTGGAGAAATCTGAATTCATACCTTGTGGTTGGAGGGTTCCCAGGCGGAAGATGAGGCGCTCCTCCTCCAGCCGTCGTGTTGTTATGTTCTGCTGGTGGAGGAGTCCAAGGACCTGCATGTCCTCGGTGGAGTGGGAGGGAGAGTTAAAGTGTTGAGCCACGGGGTGGTTGGGTTGGTTGGTCCGGGCGGCCCAGAGGTGTTGTCTGAAGTGTTCCGCAAGTAAGCGGCCTGTCTCCCCAATATAGAGGAGGCCACATCGGGTGCAGCGGATGCAATGGATGATGTGAGTGGAGGTACAGGTGAACTTGTGGCGGATATGGAAGGATCCCTTGGGGCCTTGGAGGGAAGTGAGTGTGGAGGTGTGAGCGCAAGTTTTACATTTCCTGCGGTTGCAGGGGAAGGTGCCGGGGGTGGAGGTTGGGTTGGTGGGGGGTGTGGATCTGACGAGGGAGTCACGAAGGGAGTGGTCCTTGCGGAACGCTGATAGGGGAGGGGAGGGAAATATATCCTTGGTGGTGGGGTCCGTTTGGAGGTGGCGGAAATGACGGCGGATGATACGTTGTATGCGAAGGTTGGTGGGGTGGTAGGTGAGAACCAGTGGGGTTCTGTCTTGGTGGTGGTTGGAGGAGCAGGGCTCAAGGGCGGAGGAGCGGGAAGTGGAGGAGATGCGGTGGAGGGCATCGTCGATCATGTCTGGGGGGGTCCTTGAAGAAGGAGGCCATCTGGGCTGTGCGGTGTTGGAACTGGTCCTCCTGGGAGCAGATGCGGCGGAGACGAAGGAATTGGGAATATGGGATGGAGTTTTTGCAGGGGGCAGGGTGGGAGGAGGTGTAGTCCAGGTAGCTGTGGGAGTCAGTCGGTTTATAGTAGATGTCTGTGTTGAGTCGGTCGCCCGAGATAGAGGTGGAAAGGTCTAGGAAGGGGAGGGAGGAGTCTGAGACAGTCCAGGTGAATTTCAGGTCGGGATGGAAGGTGTTAGTAAAGTTGATGAACTGTTCAACCTCCTCGTGGGAGCACGAGGCAGCGCCGATACAGTCATCGATGTAGCGGAGGAAAAGGTGGGGGGTGGTGCCAGTGTAGTTGCGGAAGATGGACTGTTCCACATATCCTACGAAGAGGCAGGCATAGCTGGGGCCCATGCGGGTGCCCATGGCAACTCCTTTAGTTTGGAGGAAGTGGGAGGATTGAAAAGAGAAGTTATTCAGGGTGAGGACCAGTTCAGTCAGTCGAAGGAGGGTGTCAGTGGAAGGGTACTGGTTGGTGCGGCGGGAAAGGAAGAAGCGGAGGGCTTTGAGTCCTTCGTGATGGGGGATGGAGGTGTACAGGGACTGGATGTCCATAGTGAAAATAAGGCGTTGGGGACCAGGGAAGCGAAAATCCTGGAGGAGGTGGAGGGCGTGGGTGGTGTCCCGAACGTAGGTGGGGAGTTCTTGGACTAAAGGGGACAGGACCGTGTCGAAGTATTGGGAGATGAGTTCGGTGGGGCAGGAGCAGGCTGAGATAATGGGTCGGCCGGGGCAGGCAGGTTTGTGGATTTTGGGCAGGAGGTAGAAACGGGCGGTGCGGGGTTGTGGGACTACGAGGTTGGAGGCGGTGGATGGGAGATCCCCTGAGGTGATGAGGTCATGGATGGTCTGGGAGATGATGGTTTGGTGGTGGGAGGTGGGGTCGTGGTCAAGGAGGCGATAAGAGGAGGCGTCCGCGAGCTGGCGTTTGGCCTCAGCGGTGTAAAGGTCAGTGCGCACTCACCTCATGCACAATACCTGAAATTTCACTATCACAGGTGACACATAACAACATATAAACTTCTAGACCTGCACACATAGCTACATACATAACAAATAAACTTACATAAAGGCAGTAGGAGTATACTTAAGAGGGAAATCAGGAGGGCAAAAAGGGAACATGAGATAGCTTTGGCAAATAGAGTTAAGGAGAATCCAAAGGGACTTTACAAAGGGACAAAAGGGTAACTAGGCAGAGAATAGGGCCCATCAAAGACCAGCAAGGTTGCCTTTGTGTGGAGCCACAGGAGATGGGGGAAGATACTAAACAAGTATTTTGCGTCAGTATTTACTGTGGAGAAGGACATGTAAGATACAGAATATAGGTAAATAGATGGTGATATCTTGAAAAATGTCCATATTACAGAAGAGGAAATGCTGAATAACTCTCCAGGACGTGATCAGGTGTACGCTAGAGCTCTGTGGGAAGCTAGGGAAGTGATACTGGGCCCCTTGCTGAGATATTTTTATCTTCAGTAGTCACTTGCGAGGTGCTGGAAGACTGGAGGTTGACTAACATGGTGCCACTGTTTAAGAAAGGTAGTAAGGACAAGCCAGGGAACTACAGACCGGCGAGTGTGACATCAATGGTAGACAGGATTTGCATGTATTTGGAAAAGCAAGGACTGATTAGGGATAGTCGACGTGGTTTTGTGCGTGGGAAATCATGTCTCACAAGCTTGGAGTTTTTTGAAGAAGTAACAAAGATTGTTAATGAGGGCAGAGTGGTGGAAATGATCTAAATGGACTTCAGTAAGGCATTTAACAAGGTTTCCCATGGGAGACTGGTTAGCAAGGTTAGATATCATGTAGTACGAGCAGAACTAGCCATTTGGATACAGAGTTGGCTCAAGGGTAGAAGACAGAGGGTGGTTGCGGAGGTTTGTTTTTCAGACTGGAGGCCTGTGACCAGTGGAATGTCACAAGGATCGGTGCTGAGTCTTCTACTTTTCACCATTCATAAAAATGATTTGGATGTGAGCATAAGAGGTATAAATAGTACGTTTGCAGATGACACCAAAATTGGAGGTGTAGTGGACAGCGAAGAAGGTTACCTCCTTTTACAACAGGATCTTGATCAGATAGGCCAATGGGCTGAGGAGTGGCAAATGGAGTTTAATTTAGATAAATGTGAGGTGCTGCATTTTGGGAAAGCAAATCATAGCTGGAATTATACACTTAATGGTAAGGTCCTCGGATGTGTTGCTGAACAAAGAGACCTTGGAGTGCAGGTTCATAGCTCCTTGAAAGTGGAGTCGCAGGTAGATAGGATAGTGAAGGTGGTGTTTGGTATACTTTCCTTTATTGGTCAGAGTGTTGACTACAGGAGTTGGGAGGTCATGTTGCGGCTATACAGGACATTGGTTAGGTCACTTTTGGAATGTTGCATGCAATTCTAGTCTCCTTCCTATAGGAAGGATTTTGTGAAACCGGAAAGGAGTCAGAAAAGATTTACAAGGATGTGCCAGGGTTGGACGATTTGAATAATAGGGAGAGGCTAAATACGCTAGGGCTATTTTCCCTGGAGCATCAGAAACTGAGGAGTGACCTTATAGAGGTTTATAAAATCATGAGGGGCATGGATAGAATAAATAGATAGTCTCTTCCCTGAAGTGGGGGAGTCCAGAACTAATGGGCATAGGTTTAGGGTGGGAGGGGAAACATATAAAAGGGGCCTATGGGGCAACGTTTTCACTCAGAGGGTGGTACATGTGTCGAATAAGCTGCCAGAGGAAGTGGTGGAGGCGAGTACAATTGCAACATTTAAAAGGCATCTGGATGGGTATATGAATAGGAACTGTTGGAGGGATCTGAACCAGGTGCTGGCAGGTGGGACTAGATTGGGTTGGAATATCTAGGAGGCAGTGAGGTCTGCAGATGCTGGAGATCAGTATTGAGAGTGTGTTGCTGGAGAAGCACAGAAGGTCAGGCAGCATACAAAGAACAGGAAAATCGATGTTTCAGGCTGGAGGCTTTCATCAGGAAGGCCTCCAGCCTGAGTCCTCATTCCTGATGAAGGCGCCAGCCCAAAACATTGATTTTCCTGCTCTTCGGATGCTGCCTGACCTGCTGTGCTTTTCAGCAACACACTCTCAACTCTGATCTCCAGCATCTGCAGACCTTACTGTCTCCTTGTTGATTTCAGCCTTACTGCAAGGCCTCTTCCACGGATGCCTACCTTGAAGTTCTCTTCCTCTCTCTACAAAGATCTGAGAGTCCCTCTCACTACCCTGAAGCTCTTCAGCCACATCCTCAAGCAGACTCACTACCACAGCCACATTTCCTTCCTCGGTACCTGCCCTCAATCCTGATGAAAGGATCCGGCCCAAAACATCAATTTTCCTGCTCCTCGAATGCTGCCTGACCTGCTGTGCTTTTCTAGCAATACACTCAATTCTGGCTTGGGATATCTGGCCGGCATGGACGAGTTGAACTAGAGGTTCTGATTCTGTCCTGTACATCTCTGTGGGTGTATGACTGTCTGGCTCTGTTCAAAAGAGCATGGGCTTGCCGAATATCCGACAGCTTTTACACTTGTTCCTCAGGTTTCCATCTGATAACTAGTTTGACTCAAAGGCCAGCTGCAAGGCAAATGTAAAAGCCTGCAAGAATAGGTCACAGAACAGAATCAGGCACAGTACGTACAAGGTCCTTTCAGGCAGCTTCAGGTCTGAACGAGACTGAGGGCCACAGGGTCGATGAGTTAACTGACTTAGCACAAAGATATAGGAAGCCATTTACGCGAGGTGGTGGTGAGAAGCAAAAGAGTATGTAATGGTAACAGGAGGCAGTATCATGAGAGAGAGTAGCCCTTCTCCGCTGCTAATGACATGGGTTTGACGGCTGTATTCCCAGCCCTGGTGGAACATCTGCTCATTGAGAGTGGGCACTGTAATGGGACCAGGATTGTTTTTTTAGGGGTGGGCTTGTGGAAGAGATTGTGTTATTGTGGTCCATGTAGGCACAAACAACAGAAGTAGGACAAAGATGTTTCTATAAAGTCAGTACAGGGAGTTTATGCTCAATAAGGATGCAGAGCCTTAAATGCCATAATCTCAACATTATTACGTGAGTTACGTGCAAATTGGCAGAGGGCAAATTAGCTGAGAGACATGAATGATCAAAGACTGATGGGGGACAACTGGGTTCTGGTTCATGGGTCACTTGTACCATTACTGGGGAATGTGGAATCCAAACCAATGGAACAGCCTCCACCTGAGCCATGCTGAGATCAGTGTCCTAGTGAGCTGTGTAACTAAGGATGTACAGAAGGTTTTGAACAAAACAGTGGAGGTAACAGATGATATTTGGCGCAATGTGATAAGACAAAGTGTGAAGCAAGATATTAATACAAAAAATGTTAAACAGACCCTGACATGAAGTGATGGAGAGTACAAATCTAAAACCCACAGAGAAAACTAGTCTTTACAAAAAGAATAAACAGGAAAACTAAAACTGCTCTGTATCTTACAAAAAAATACAAAACCAACTAAGCGCACAAATAGACAGAAATGAGTACAATCTTTTTGTTATTATGGAGTAATGGCTGCAAGTTGACATGAATTGAGATCTGAACCTTGAAGATTACAGGACATTTATGGAGGAAAAGAATCTCAGGAAAAGTGGAAGTGTGGTTCTGTCAGTCATTGGATGGTATTAGCAAAATAAAAAAGCTAACCCAAGTTCACAAGACCAGGATCCAGAAATGGTTTGGGTAAAAAGGAGAAACAATAAATATAAATCCAAGAATACAGAGGAACCTTGATTATCTAGTATTCAATTATCTGAATATCAGATTATTCAGCAAGATCGCAAGGTCCCGATGCTCAGCTAAACTACGTTATCCGGCAATCAATTATCCAGAATTTGATTAAATGAACAAAATACTCCCACTTGTGTCCTTTGGACAATCGAGGTTCCTCTGTACACTTTTGGGAGTGATGTACAAGCAACACAACAGCAACTAATGGGATGGTGGAGAATAAAAGTAGGAATGAGAGCTTGTCAGAAAGCCATGCCGTAATCATGAGTACTTAACCAACTGGGAAAAAAATCAGGACGGGCAAAGACAGTTCATACGTGATTCATAAATGTTTTCAGGATAGTCTTTTTTTCTTTAAGAACAACATGAAGCTGACAAATACCTGCCTTTACTGGACCAAGATAAGGTTAATTAACAATTCCATAGTCAAAGTGTCCCAAGGTAGACCAAACATAGGGGAAAGTGAGGACTGCAGATGCTGGAGATCAGAGCTGAAAATGTGTTGCTGGAAAAGCTCAGCAGGTCAGGCAGCATCCAAGGAGCAGGAGAATCGACGTTTTGGGTATGAGCCCTTCTTCAGGAATGAGGAAAGTATGTCCAGCAGGCTAAGATAAAAGGTAGGGAGGAGGGACTTGGGGGAGGGGCATTGGAAATGCGATAGGTGGAAGGAGGTCAAGGTGAGGGTGATAAGCCAGAGCGGGGGTGGGGGTGGAGAGGTCAGGAAGAAGATTGCAGGTTAGGAAGGCGGTGCTACGTTCAAGGGATTTGACTGAGACAAGGTGGGGGGGAGGGGAAAATGAGGAAACTGGCGAAATCTGAGTTCATCCCTTGTGGTTGGAGGGCTCCGAGGCGAAAGATGAGGTGGTCTTCCTCCAGCCGTCGTGTTGCTATGGTCTGGCGATGGAGGAGTCCAAGGACCTGCATGTCCTTGGTGGAGTGGGAGGGGGAGTTGAAGTGTTGAGCCATGGGATGGTTGGGTTGATTGGTCCGGGTATCCCAGAGGTGTTCTCTGAAACATTCCGCAAGTAGGCAGCCTGTCTCCCCAATATAGAGGTCACATCGGGTGCAGCGGATGCAGTAAATGATGTGTGTGGAGGTGCAGGTGAACTTGTGGTGGATATGGAAGGATCCCTTGGGGCCTTGGAGGGAAATAAGGGGGGAGGTGTGGGCGCAAGTTTTGCATTTCTTGTGGTTGCAGGGGAAGGTGCCGGGAGTGGAGGTTGGGTTAGTGGGAGGTGTGGACCTGACAAGGGAGTCATAGAGAGAGTGATCTTTTTGGAACACTGCTAGGGGAGGGGAGGGAAATATATCCCTGGTGATGGGGTCCGTTTGGAGGTGGCGGAAATGGCGATGGATGATACAATGTATATGGAGGTTGTTGGGGTGGTAGGTGAGAACCAGTGGGGTTCTGTCCTGGTGGTGATTGGAGGGGCGGGACTCAAGGGTGGAGGAGCCGGAAGTGGAATGCTTAAAGATAATATTCTTTAAGTTTTATACTACATGTGAAGATGGGTTACAGATTGGAAGATTGGACCAAACATTAAAAAACGACAAAAAAAATGAGCAGGGAAACATTAGAATATATGAGAGAAAGATAGCTAGAAATTTAAAATATTTCCACAATTACTTAAACAAAGAAAGAGTTAAAAACAGAGAGTGTCGGTCCTGTACAAAGTGAGACGGCAGAATTCACAACAGAACAGAGAAACATTAAAAGAAATAGAACATAAGAGCAGGAGTAGGCTACTCAGCCTCTTGACCCTGCTCTGCCATTCAGTTGGACCATGGCTGATTGTCCAACTCCATACTCGGTCCCCACTTTCTCCCGAAACCCTTTGATCCCTTTAGCTCTAACAATTATATCTGACTCCTTGTTGAAAACATTCAATGTTCTGGCTTACTATTCTCTGGGAGAAATAATTTTTCCTTGTCTCAGTCCTAAATGTATCCTTAGTCTGGACTGCCCCATCATCTGGAACATTCTTCCTATGTTTATCCTAATGAGTCTTGTTAAAATTTTACAGGTTTCAATAAGATTTCCCTTTCATTCCTCTAAATGTCTGTAAATATAGTCCTAACTGATCCAAACTCTGTTCATAAGTCATCCTAGGAATCAGTTTGGAAACCTTTGCTACATTCCCTCCACAGCCAGAATATCCATCCTTGGATAAGGAGACCGAAACTGCACATAGTTCTTCAAGTGTGGTCTCACAAAGGCCCTATACAATTGTAGCTAGATATCACTGCACCTGGACTCACTATGGAGGCCAATATACTATTTGCCTTTTTCATCATTTGCTCCACTTGCATGCTTACTTTCCGTGACTGCTGTACAAAGGCATTCGACTCACATTGCATCTCCCTTTTTCCCAATCTAATGCCGTTCAGATAATAATTTGCCTTCTTGCTTTTGATAGCAATGTGGATAACCTCACATTTATTCACGTTGTACTTCATCCACCATGCATTTGCCCACTCACTTAAATTTTCCCAATCTCAGTGGAGCATCTCTGCATCCCTCTCACAGCACACCCAGTTTTCTGTTGTCTACAAAATTGGAGATGCTACATTTAGGTGGTGTAGTGGACAGTGAAGATTATCATCTCAGAGTAAAAAGGACTTTGATCACATCATATGGGCCAAGGAGTGGCAGACAGAATTTAATTTATATAAATGTGAGGTGTTGCAATTTGGTAAGGCAAACCAGGGCAGACTTATACAGTTGATGATCGTACCCCAGGGAATGTTGCCGAACAAAGAGACCTTGGTGCATAGTTCCTTGAAAGTGGAGTCGCAGGTAGACCGGGTGGTGATGGCAGTATTTGGCATGCTTGCCTTCATTAGTCAGAATACTGTGTACAGGAGTTGGGACGTCACATTGCAGCTGTACAGGATATCCATGAGGCCACTTTTAGAATACTTCATACAGTTCAGGTCACCATCCTATAGGAAGGAAATTATTAAACTTGAGAAGGTTTAGAAATAATTTACAAGGTTGTTGCCAGGACTAGAAGGTTTGAGCTATGGAGAGCAGCTGAAGAGGCTGGATATTTTTTCCCTACAGCATCAGAGGCTGAGGGATGATTTTACAGAGGTTTATAAAACCATGGAAGGCATGGATAAAATTAAAAGTCAAGGTCTTTTCCGCAGGATAGGGAGTTTAAAACTAGACGGCATAATTTTAAGGTGAAATGGGAAAGTTTTAAAAGAGAAATTTTTTCGTGTGTGTGTGTGTGTGTGTGTGTACACGTATGGAACAAGCTGCCAGAGGAAGTGGAGGAGGCTGGTACAATTACAACATTTAAAAGGCATCTGGATGAGTGTATGAATAGGAAGGGCTTTGAGGAATATTGACCAACTGCTGACAAATGGGACTAGGTCAGATCCGGATGTCTGATTGACACAGATGAGTTGGATCGAAGGATCGGTTTCCATGCT
Source organism: Hemiscyllium ocellatum (assembly GCF_020745735.1). Lineage (NCBI taxonomy): Eukaryota > Metazoa > Chordata > Chondrichthyes > Orectolobiformes > Hemiscylliidae > Hemiscyllium > Hemiscyllium ocellatum. The sequence continues at coordinate 140,016,813 of NC_083401.1, forward strand.
GCATGACTTGATCGCTCTATATCATGTGCACTATATAAATTCACATGAGTAGAACTGCCGAAAGGATTTCTACTAGCCAGAACATGAAAGGGGCAATATTTCAATGTGAAATCCTTAACCTCAGGCAGTGCATATCACACACTGGTTGTTCATAAGCAAATGGCTTTCGAAAACTGATAGGAAAATTATGCAAAGAGAGTGGATCCAAATTTCTGAGATATGCTCAGTGGATGAGCATCCAAATGGAAAACTGCTCTTCAAGTATCAACAATCCATTCAAATACCTTTCAACTAATTAGAAATAATTAAAACCTAATGACATGGGGCACAGAGTGAGCATTCACTTAAAAAGCTGCACTGGATAGTTCAGTGGATGATCCATCAATCTTTGATCATAATATTGCTGAAATATTCATAGAATGATCAGAGAAAAGGCAGCATTCTAACTTCTACCACTTCCTGCAGAGTCTTGCCGGTGCCCCACTCATCAGGTCATGACAGAGTGCAGCCCCCACCTCACCCCCGATAAAATTTCAACCATCCAGTGTTATCTGGGAGACATATTGTTGGAACAAATCTTTTAGACATGAGAATTGACAGACTTTCTAATTGTCAATAAACTGCCATCAAAATTCACCTAGCAGACTAAACCCATGTTCTCTAATCAAGAGATTCCACCTGCTGCAAGGTACAATCCTGAAAAAATTGCTCAACAAATAAATTACATGAATACTTTATACAAAATGAAAAACACACTTAACATGATGATTGTTGATGTGATTGTGGTAGAAGAAAATAAACCTTCAGTGACAAAGATGAAAACCCATCAGTAGTGTTTAATAAGTTTAAAAACTCAAGAGAAGATAGAATTAAAATGAAGTAAAATGATTTGTTATATCATTTACCAGCATTTAAAAGAAACTCGAGATTTATACAAGAGTTTTTATTAGCTGTTTGTTTTTATCCTCCCACATTTCCTCAGCTAAATAGATCTGTGTGGCTTATCAAAATGAGATTTAAGTAAAAGCCTTAAGTGATCTAAAACAGTGAAATATATTCTCGTTCTCTGGACATACAGATACACAATGTAATCACTAACAGTGCAGCAATGCCATTAGACACCTCAGGCGTTCAATTACACTAATACTTTACCCTCCTTAATTGATGCTGCTAATCACTCCTGTCTAATCGTCTGACAATCGTCAGGAAATCTGCCTGATAATTAGTCAAGTTAATTTGCAGTCGGTGACACTGCGGCAATTACCAAAGATCTCGAACACAAGCCAAAAATCAATATCCCACAGTAGATCTCCTTTTATGTTTGCTTATTCTAGCCAACTTGCTGTTGAACCGGGCTGCATGGGAATTGAAAGCTGAATACAATCAACAGAGGAATGTTACAGAAAATGTGAGCACACAGACCTATTACAGAGATTGCTACCATTGTTAGTCCTTGACTTGGGACCAACTCCCCAGACATGTTTGGCTGTAAATGTGTGCTAGAACACCCAGAGTCAGCAAAGTTTAACAAGTGAAGTTAAAAATCACAACACCAGGTTATAGTCCAAAAGATTTATTTGGAAGCACTAGCTTTTGGAGCACTGCTCCAAAACCACCTCACGAAGGAGCAGCACTCCGAAAGCTAGTGCTTCGAAACAAACCTGTTGGACTATAACCTAGTATTGTGTGATTTTTAACTTGGTACACCCCCGGTCCAATACTGGTACCTCCAAATCATAACAAATGAAAGTAGATGAAGACCATTGTTCATATTGTTATGTAAATATAGTTAATATTCCATTGCACTACACATGGGGAAGGTGAATATTTATAGATATTTAATTGTTCATCTGCCTTAACCTCAGAGGAAGGGAAACTAAGTTTATTCCATTTCCCAAAATTCCTGAATGGCTTACGCTCAAAACATCGATTCTCCTGCTCTTCAGATGCTGTGCTTTTCCAGCACCACACTCTCAACTCTGATCTCAAGCATCTGCAGTCCTCACTTTCTCCCAAAGTTTCTATGAGACTTTTGCCAATGTTATGATGGGTGATTTGGAGAACTACATAGAACCATTGGAATTCAAAACAAAGTGTGATAATCAGGTGGAGCAGGATTCAAATATGTGGTATAATTGCTAATTTAATTCAATCCTTATATCAAGTCACGGGCACAGTCCTGATTTTTATGTTAACATTTATTATGCCGAGTTCCGGTGTAAGCTTATTATGTTATAACAACACCTTCTCGCAGTTATTCTACATCATTTCCATCAGGAAACATTGTACAGCACAAGTTGAACATCTTCTTTAAGTCTCAGCCTCAGACATGCTTAATCTGAGGACCTAGATTAATACAAGAAAATACATTTAAAAATTATGAATAAATCGTCCTATTCCTATGAATGCATGATATTTTAAAACATTTTAGATATTTACATTTTCAGTTGCTAAGAAAGACTTAGCAGAATAAAACAATTGTCATAATGCAGACAAGCAACCACATGCCCAAAATTGAACAAATGTAAATTGACCCACAGCCAGAGTAGTCAGAGCTGACCGAAAAGTGGCCAAACTACATTAAACAGCAGCCAGCAGCTATCGGCTACCAAGGACAGTGGAAACAAAAGGTCAAAGAGGTCACAAAAGTTCAACTGGAACCAGTAACAATCAGCCCAAGGATTGTGCGTTGGAGAATGGTTGATCAGATGTTCTGGGAACTTGATCGCCTGAGGATGTGCACTTTAACACCTCCCGGAATAGCAACTGTGAAAGGGGCAGCATGATGGCTCAGTGGTTAGCACTCCTCCCTCACAGCACCAGGGTCCTGGGTTCATTTCCCGCCTGTCTGTGTGGAGTTTGCACATTCTTCCTGTGTCTGGTTTCCTCTGGGTGCTCTGGTTTCCTCCCACAATCCAAAGATATGCAGGACAGGCGAATTGGCCATGCTAAATTGCCTACAGTGTTAAGTGCGTTAGTCAGGGGTAAATATAGGGTAGGGGAATGGGTTTGGTTGGGTTTCTCTTCGGAGGGGCTGTGTACACTTGTTGGGCCAAAGGGCCTGTTCCAACACTGTAGAGAATCTAATCTAAATCCAAGTGGACGATCTGAACCCAGCTCACAACCTCATTTGCCAAAGGTGACATGACATTCTGAAAGGTCTGGTGTGAGGGAGAATAAAAGCACACACCAGAAAGCGAGCCCCTCAGTGAAGACTCTACCTACTCCAGCAGTGGAACTTTGATCAACTGAAGGAACAGAGAGGTCAGCCCTGACCTCTAAGACTCACTTTTGTAGAAGAGAACCAGCCCTATGTAGGAGAGCAAGGAAAATCCAACAATTCAATGCAAATACATGGATTGTTGCAAGTAATATCTTTTCTCAGACAGAGAGAACTGGATAAAGAGTGAATATTGTGGGAATTTGGAAAATGCTCAGATGGTGTTTTTAATAAGGAACAGGCCAGCAGGAAGTTTAACAGTAAAATCATTGTAGTCTCATGCTGCTGACTTCATTGGAATCTAAACATTGAGTCACATGTAAAATGGCCATCAAATCGAATCTGCAACATTCCTGCTGATTGGGTGAAATTAGAAGTGAGGCTATTGCTTTAGGTTGCTTCTATGTGGAATTTTGGGCAGCTTAGCCAAACAAATTGCCAGTCTATAGAGATGCAAGTGGAACTCCAGTGATTGTGGACGTCTGGAATAATCTGATAGGTGTGAGAGCGATTAATCAAAGCAACACACTCACTATAGAAGAGAATTAAAGAATACTTGTGGTGCATTAGCAGAGTCCCTACATATGAGCCTGGAGGCTTCAGTTCAAGTCCCATCTGCTCCAGAGGTGTCTCATAACACATCTGATCAGGTTGATTAGAAAATATTTATGAAAGAAAGATAACTTAAATAATAATGATTGAAGTTAAAAAAAAAGTTGTTTTTACATAAAAATGGTAGGGCTCATGTGTTACCATGGCAATGTCCCTACTTCTGAGCCAGGAGTCCTGGGTACAAATCCCAAATACTCTAGAGGTGTGTCATTATTTCTTTGAACAAGTTAATTAGAAAATATCTACAAGAGAATTAACATCAATAGAAAGATTATAAGAGGGAAAGAGAGAACAGCTCAATGAAAAAAGGGAAACAAATTTACTGCCTTCTCAATTCTTCTTATTTTTAATGCACTTTTGGACTTTTTTTAAAAAAAACAGAAGTTCGTGCATTAGGAAGTATGATGATCCGTGCAGCAGTCATGCTGAGCACCTGGATGAAAAGAATCTTATCCATGGGGGAGTGCTATCTCACTGATGGGATATCACACTGTTTCAAGGATTACAATGACTCCGTACAGTACATTAAAAGACTTTGGTTCACCACTCAACTCTGAAACACTTTGTTAATCCTCCCCTGAAAAATCCTGCTTATGACCTGTTTCCAGGGTAATACTCATTTTCCTTCTGTAACCCTTACGGCACCAGATTTGGGTGCTCTAGTTCTCTGGTTGCAGCAATTGACACTTATATGTATTACCATGGGTACCTTCTATATAATGAGGCGATTTGTACACCGAAGATTGACGTGATTATACCTAGCTTAATCTACAAAATAAAAACACACAGGCATGCAATTGCAAAACGGTTTCTAAAAACTGTTTTAAGGTAGTAAAAAGAATGTGAAAAAAGATTCCAAAATTTCAAGAACATGGGAACTAACATCTTGTGTGTACAAAAAGCCATAATTTAATTACCTAGAATACACAAGAACAAAGGCAAATAGAAAATGAGCAACTAGATTAATTTGATTAAATCTTCTCAGTTGGCAGCAAGGGTGAGAGGTCTGGATGAATTTTCAAGGGGGAAACCCAAAAGATAACTCTGTCAGTATCTCTGGTCATATCTCAATTATGCCTATTAATTTTGTCATGCAGTTTTCAAATATCCTAACTATGCAACAGATATGATGCATTTCTGCATAATGAGATCTGAGCACTATTTAAAGGGACAGCTATTCGAGATGAATGGAGAAAACAAAGTAAAGACAGCAACCTGATTAACTGATGCCCAGTCACTATGGGTGCAGGCAGGTGGAAGAGGAGGATCTCAATTTCCCGTGGTAATGATTGGTTGGGAATGTTCTGCTAGAACACTTGGTTGGAAGTAGCTGAGGAGATAAGTAGATGGAGTTTTGAATCCAGATTATGAATGCAAGAGAGCAAGAAGTTTAAGTAACTAGCCAGTTCAGAAAGAGTGAGCATGCCTGCTGATTCAACAATACTCTGTGCTTTCAACCCTCACCCCACTTTCATTCGGTGTTAGCCCGTCCTGGCTCTAATCCACCAATCTCTGGGTTAATTCATGTGTTTGAGTGCTTACTGCAACATATTCACAAGAGGTGCAGCACCTATTAACATCTTCTAAATCACACTTAGCATCGCCATATTTAATACCACACCCTAAAATGTGAAACACCCATGGCTTCTGGAACTCCTCAGACAAAGAAATGTAGTTACACTATGGCATGAATCAAAACTACTGAAAAACTGCGAAAAGCAATCAGTATGCAACACTGCTTTTTCACCTGCTCAACATAAAGCGACCTATTCATGATACCTTAACTGAGAGTTTACATTCTACACTTTGCAGATTTGCTGAACTGCATTAGGGTAAGAAACACTCAATGTCTGACACTGGTCATTGAATAACTAATATGGCCAGTAACAGCTTCAGTTAATGACTGATATCTGTGGCCTACATGTGGAAAACCAGCTGCTCATTAATGGTAAATTACCAGTGGCTGTTCAAATCATCAACAGTGCAAACAATGTAGCCTTCACATGGTTTCAAAGCTCTGCTGCAGTCATAACCAGTCAGTGGCCCACTTGCCTCCTTTTCCAGAGGTGGTGACCCTGGCCTGTGACTACATCAGTCCGAATGAGTGGATCATCACATTAGCACCTCTAGCTGGCTTCCTGCAGTGACATGGTATCATCAAACAGCAATCAGTACACACCCACAACAACCAAAATATTTTTCAACCAAAAGTTCAAATACCACCAACACTCTTGAGCAAAGTATATGTCTGTTGACATGCGCAAGATTTTCATGGAGCTGCCAATTGCTTCAATTCAAATGCCTAGATGTCTTTGGACATGAGGTCATGAGTTGGCGCCCGCCAGAACATAACGTAAACTTATTGCCGATTTGATTAATGACACCAATCAGAAGCTTAACAATTGTGCAATCCTATGGAAGTCCTGCCCCACACACTGAGGGAATCATTCAGGAAGTTTAAACTTCTGGAGGGCAAATACACTGAGACCCTGTATGAATGGAGTAAAGGACTTCAGATAAACCTGCAGCATGAACCCTGGAGACGTACCCAGTAAATGAGAGATTAATAACCTTGTCAAAACCTTTGAAGACTTCATACACAACCTCTAACCAACAGCCCTTACCCAGGACCCACCCTGGCCACATCAAACTGACGACTGCAAACTCCACCTGACTACCACTTCAACCAACCCATTACCCATCTGACTGCTTTTCCAAACCTGATCTCTGCTCCATACAGTTGCTGCCATTAGAAGTGTTGAAATGTGCCTGGTATTTTTGTAGAAGGGTTCTATTTTGTTTCTGTATATAGCTCAACTATGCCCTGATCTTTCTTGACCACCCCAGAAAGACCTAGTTACTTCCTCCACTTGCCCAAACCTGAATACCCACCTCACAGACACACCTTACTCACTTGCCTGCTTACCAACCTACTCCCTAATTCTACTCACCTACCTATCCACAAAACTACCTACCTACCTTAATCTCTCACTCATTCATGAATGAAAAGGATGGTCCTTCAAACTTATCAGACCATAGGTACTGTTGATAAATGAGGTCTTGCCTCCCTGACATGTCAGATTAGGTAATCTCAGAAGAAATGTGCAGCAGCTTTAGTTTGGGAAAATCACTCAGTGTTGTCGTTGCTTGGACGATTCACGCTCATGTTTTCATGTCTCCTTACACCACTGCCCTTCACACGGCCCAGTCGTATTGCACTAAATACTGTGCTGTGGAACACTGTCAGGCCATAGCTAAGATAGCTGAAGTCTATTTAAAATGCTGGCACAGCCAATTGTCAATGTATGCATGATTGATCGGAGTGAATATTTTACTGATCCACAAAATAGGCCCTTGTTTCTACAGAAGAACAGTAATCTCTATTGCTTGCAACATCTGCCCCCTCATTCATTCGGCCAATGTTTCCATTCTTTCTACAGTTATGGACAGTATGCTTGGGAGGACTGTCACTTCATTGCATATTCGCTGCTGGTTCTCAGTGACTTTTTTTTTTACTGATATCCCCTCGGGTACAGTATCTGTGACCAACTATGAAAACCTTAGGGAGGATTACTCTTGGTCTTTTTTTAAAAATGGCAAAACTCACCACAGACCATGATGTTGTATAATGCTGTCCACACTTCTGCTCACCTAAGGCTAGGTTTGCTGTGACATTCCACTTGTTGAGGTCTACAGGATGGGGTTGATATGAAGCAGCAGAGGAAAACCACTTTTTCGTCAATGAGAAGATCTTTAACCAGATATAGTTTACAGTCATTTGGTAATGCAGATCTTGAATATTGCTGAAACAAAATGACATGTTTTTCTAAAGCTTTTCATCTTGCACTCATCAGGACATTTCTAAAGAATGCATGAGGAGAGTGCTGATGGGAAGTACTCTTCATGGCAATGTCTCTACCAGAATTCACATTCCAACCAATTAGCATTGTTCTCATATGTAATGCAAACTTTGGTTTTCTTCTTGAATTTATATTTCTGCAAAATGACCTGATGAGTAAAAGACAAAAAAAACTTTGAAAAATGTCTTTTACCAGCAATACTCAGAATGTAGTTTATCACCTGTTAACAGCTAAATACTCTGGGGATTGACATTCATACACACGCTCTGAGGAGCACCCAGATAGCATCATTGTAGTCAATGCTATTTAAGGTACTTCTAAACATTAATCCTTTCAGACCCTTGTAATGGGTCCACTCCAACCCTGTTGTTCCGCTGCTATCTCTGCCAAATCCAAAATTAAATTGCAAATGAGATTTCAAAGTTAGAAGCCATTAACTGATGAATGTAACTTATAGGTTCTCAAAAAATCCAACATGCATCAGCCTCCCCACATATCTCCAAGTTAATGTCAGAGCCATGCATTAATTTCAGTGGAAAATGCTTCACATTATATAAGCAAATACATCTCACGCAATAAAATATTACCAAATTTAAACATGCAAGAGATTAGCTTCAGGGCTTGAGCACATTATCTATATAAATAAGTGATAGCTCCTGATATTCTACTTCATTGTGTAAGAAATTCAATCCAATTTTACAATCCTTTGACCCCATTCAGATTTCACCACCATCACATTCATAATGCATCATCCAATCCAAGTTATAAGTTTAGCCAGGCTTTAATCCACATAAATTGCAATCTTTTAGGAATCTGCTGTGGTTTCCATTTTAAGGTCATATTCGGGAGATTCAGAAGAAAAAGTATTCCCTCTGCAACATACAGACAAAATTACAAGTGAATGCATGATTGCTCTTGACCCCTAGTTGGCATTCTTTCTGAGAGGAAGTTGCTTTGAGCCAAAGACCAAGTCTGCAGTGCTAAGAGATCATTGCCTGCTTATGTTAAGTTGCATAATTCTCCACCCTCTGTGTCATTTACACACATGGACTCAGCTCCTGAAAGCAAAAAAAATACTCTCCAGATAATGTTTCAATGATATTGCCGATATGTGTATTTCAACCATACTTCAGAATACTATTATTCCTTTATCTCAAAGTATATTTTAACAGAAGCTCCGCATGACAAAGTACCTCACCTGACTGTAAATGCTTTGCGATATGGTAAGATTACGAAAGGTATGACAAAAATGTAAATGTTCCTTTTTTAAAAAAAATCTGAGTTAAACTTAGGGGAATGCAAATATATTTTCCAGTCATCTAAACTGCTTATTAAAAATAAGAAAGAAATTCCTGATTTGTAAGTAAAGGTAACTGACTAGAGATAGGTCACTATTCTCCTGAACTGCAGTTTCTCATTTGACGTTGCTGGTTACGTATTTTTCATGATTAGGTTTAGTCCACTGCCTTCAGGCTCTTCTCAAATTGTTACCCTACCATACACATCATCCTCTCCCTGAGCACAACAATATTAGACATAGTTCAAATCCTTATGTATGTCACTCTGTAACTGTTAACAGATACACAACAGCAGCTTCATCTTGAGGATTCCACTCAGCTGGATTCCTTTTCTCTTGTCAAGATAGCCTTGTCCTGAACAACACCCCTTTGTTCTGACTGGTTTTACATATTGCGTTCATAGTTGCAGCTTGAGAAAGACACAGAAAACAAGGCAGTCTGGACAAAAAAGCCTGCTGAATATCAAGAGGAAAATAGAATGAAGAAGATATTAGTTATCTGCATCAGGTAACAAAGCACCTTTATTCCAAAGAAGGAACATTTGTGCCAGGCAATGAACTAGAAGATCATGGTAAGGGTCTCAGCAGGGAACAAATCAGTGGAAGACCAAATGTCAAAGGGTGGACCTGTAAATAAAAAAAGAACAGGCAAGATGGGAGTGAAAGCCCTTGATACCAAAGCTGCATCGGCCTGAGTATGGTATCAAGGAGATGAAACAAACAATGTCAGTGGAAATCAGGAGGGAAATTATTGTGTGTAGGAGTCATATCTGCCCAGGGAAGGTGGTTCTGGTTGTTCGAGGTCAGTCGTCTCAGCTCCAAAATATTGCTGCACGAGTATCCTGAGGACCTGCCTTAGGCCCAATCACCTTCAGCTTCATCATCAATCTCCTTCCCTCTATCATAAGGTCAGAAGAAGAAATGGTTAGTAAAATAGCAGATGACACCATAATAGGTTGTGTAGTGGACAATGGAGCAGATTATCTCAGATACATCAGACCTTAATCAGATGGGCAAATGGGCTGAGGAGTGGCAGATGGAGTTGAATTTAGATAAATGTGAGGTGTTGCAATTTGGTAAGAGACCTAGAGGTGGAGGTTCACAGCTCCTTGAAAGTGGAGTCACAGATAGACAGGGTAATGAAGACAGTGTTTGGCACACTTGCCTTCATTGGTCAGAACATTGAGTATAGGAGTTGGGATGCCATGTTGTGGCTGTACAGGGCATTGGTGAGGTCACTTTTGAAATACTGCATACAATTCTTGTCTTCCTGCTGTCGAAAAGATGTGTTAGGCTTAGAGAAGGATGCACAGGAGATTTATAAGGTTGTTGCCTACTCTGGAGGGTTTGAGCTGTAGGGAGAGGTTAAATAGACTGGGACTTTTTTTTCTCTAGAGCAGAGACTAAAGGGTTTATAACAGCATGAGGGGCTTGGTTAAGTTGAATAGCCAAGGTATTTCTCCTAGGGTGGGGGAAACCAAAACTAGAGGGCAAAGGTTTAAGTTAAAAGAGGAAAGATTTAAAAAGGACCTGAGGGGTAACATTTTTCTGACAAAGGTTGGTGTGTGTATAGAATGAGTTGCTGGCGAAGGCAGGTACAATTACAACATTTAAAATACATCTGAATGCATAAACGAATAGGAAGGGTTTAGAGTCATATGCACGAAGTGCTGTCAGATGGGAATAGGTTAGAGTGGTATGTCTTGTTGGCATGGATGAGTTGAACTGAAGGGTATGTTTAGTACTGTATGTTTCTATGTTCACTGATGATTTCACAAAGTTCAGCACCATTCGTCACCCTTCAAATGCTGTAGCAGCCTGTGGCATTATTTGGCAAGAACTGGACAATATCCTGGTTTAGGCTGACAAGTGATCCCCAGTCATCTCCATCAAGAGTGAATCTAACCATACCACTACGTAATTTTGCATTATCTATATCCTGGAAGTTACCATTGATCAGAAATTACACTGGACTTGCCTTATAAATACAGTGGCTACAAGAGCAAGCCAGAGACTAAGAATCTTGCAACAAAGAACCCACATCTTAAATTCCCAAAGCCTGTCCACAAGGCACAAGTTAGGAATATTAAGGCATACTCATCACTTGCTTGGGTGGTTGCAACTGCAACAACACTCACGCAGTTTTACGCTATCCAGGTACTGGGGAATATTCTATTATACTCCTAACTTGTGCCTTGTGAACAGGCTTTGGGAGTCAAGATGTGAGAGTTATTTGTTGCAGGATTCTTAGTCCAGGACAAGCAACCTGCTTGACTGGCACTGCATCGACAAACATCTACACTGCACTGTTGCAGCAGCGTGTGGTACATACAAGATATGTGGCAGAAACTCACCAAGGCTATTTCAATCACCAAACCTAAATCCATTACATCCAGATGTCGAGGGCTGCAGTTACACATGAACACTATCTGCAAGATCTTTCCAAAACCACTGATTATCCTGTCTCGGAAATATATCATCATTCCTTCCGTGTTGCTGGGTCAAAATTCTGGTAGGTGCTCCCTAATGCATTGTGAGTCTACCTACAGCAAATGAACTGCATCAATTCAAGCAGACAGATCACCACCACCACCTCAAGGTTAGTTATGTATAAACAATAAATGTGACACTAGTGATGGTCATATCCCACAAATGAAATAAAGTTGCAAGTAGCTGTAAGAGATTATTAAACCAAGTCCAATTAAATGCTTCATTCTACAGTGGGAATTTCTTTCCCACTTGAAAATTAATCTGGATTTGATTTTGTTTAGTCGGTTTAGACATCCATGGATTTCTTTGTTTTGAACCCCCAACCACTTTTCTGGGGTGATTCTTACTTTCACTTCTGAGCCAGTCATGTGTCAGGCATCTTCTTGGGAAGGAGGGGAAAGTTACTCAACTCCTTGATCACCTCAGCATCATAACCACTGGTTGGAAATGGGAATACAATTCATTTCACTCATAATAGGGAGTCTTTTAAGATTTCAATTCCCTTGTAAACAATACACAAACAGCAGGCTGATCAGTAGCAAACAATGTGAAACAAGAACAAATATAAGGTACTTCATATTGAAAGTAAAAACAGGAGGCATTTGGATTCTGCGAGTCGAGTGGCAGCTAATTTATTGTCCACTGAATTTAATAACCTCAAGCGGCAGTAAACAAAATTAAATTGGATGTTGGAATTGATGACAATATCATTTGTGAAACCAACTTCAGATGTCGCACAGAAGTTATACAGTTGTTTGGTCAGGCTGCAATTGTCTTGCTGTGATACAAGGGGCTCCTCTAAGCTCTGGAGGCAGCGCAGAGAACCTGGGGCAAGGTCTCAGGATAAAGAGATGATTATTTGAGACAGAGATGAGAAGAAATTTCTTCACTTCGAGGACTGTGATTCTTTGGAATTTTCCACCCCAGAACACTGTGGGCGTTCCATCATTGTCGATATTTAAAACTGAAATTTTGATCTGTCAGAATTAAGAGGAGTGGATAGATAAATGGAGCTGAAACTGAAAATCAGCCATTCAGTGGCAATCTCAGTGGACCGTATGGTCTCATTTGCTCCCATTTCTTAACTGATATGATAAAATAGCAACAGAGAGATCCCTCACTTCAGAGACAAAATCAATGTCGAAAGGCTTCAAAGGACAAAAAGTTCAATGGGAGAGAGATAGGAAATTTGAAACAATACTTTCAGACGTACCAGAGAAGCAGAACAGGACAGCAAGGGTTCTGGTTGAACTGCAAACTGAATGGATGCAACAAACGTTTCTTCATTTAAACAAATGATCAACACTTGAAATAGATGGTGAGCTGAGTGCATCAGTCTGTCTGTCCTTTATCCCATCTTCATTCCAGAATTTTGGGCCAGGGATACCAGTGAATTGATCCACATTGACTCCAAAGTATTGCAATGGTTTATTATTGCCTCCTGCAGAATGACAGACGAGGAGACATTCCCTCTCTTACCATTTGCAGTCAGACACAGTGGAAGGATTTACAGACTGATAATCAATCTGCTAGAACATGTTATAAAACACAACTTCCATGACCATTGAGTCCTGGTATGGGACTGAAACTGGGAGTCCTGGTCCAGAGGTAAGGTTGCACTATGCCACAAGAATTCCTACAAGACTCTGGGTTGTAACTTTTCAACCATAAACAGGCATGATCATAGAATCCCCAAAGTGTAGAAACAGGCCACTTTTGGCCCAACAAGTCCACACCGGCCTTCCCAAGGGTAACCCACCCAGATCCATTCCCCTACCCTACGACTCTATATTTACCCCTGACTAATGCACCTAACCTACACATCCCTACACTTATGGGCGGCACGGTGGCACAGTGGTTAGCACTGCTGCCTCACAGCGCCTGTAGACCCGGGTTCAATTCCCGACTCAGGCGACTGACTGTGTGGAGTCTGCACGTTCTCCCCGTGTCTGCGTGGGTTTCCTCCGGGTGCTCCGGTTTCCTCCCACAGTCCAAAGATGTGCGGGTCAGGTGAATTGGCCAAGCTAAATTGCCCGTAGTGTTAGGTAAGGGGTAAATGTAGGGGTATGGGTGGGTTGCGCTTCGGCGGGTCGGTGTGGATTTGTTGGGCCGAAGGGCCTGTTTCCACACTGTAAGTCTAATCTAATCTAATCCCTGAACACTATGGACAATTTAGCATGGCCAATTCACCTAACCTGCACATCTTTGGATTGTGGGAGGAAATCGTAGCACCTGGTAGAAACCCAGACAGATACAGGGAGAATGTGTAAACTCCACACAGACAATTGCCTGAGGCTAGAATCGAACCCTGGTCTCTGGTCCTGTGAGGTAGCAGTGCTGACCACTGAGCCATCGTGCACGTGGTGCCTGTGGGAGCCGAAATCAGTATCCTGAAGCTCAAACCATGTCAGGTTCCTGCTTCATTGAAGCATAACCAGGAATCTCAAGTGGTCTCCAGTAACTATTAATAGGCTTTATGGAGCTGGCTAGCAAATAAACTAATTATTCAGAATTTGTAGCACAGAAAAACAGGCCATTTGGCTCAACTTGTTTATGCTGGTGTTTATTATTATTTGTAGATAGAATGTGGATGTCACTGGAACTTGTGAATGGATTAGAGTCAAATACATTGCCTTGGGTCTGGAGGTCCGGTTTAGGCCATACCTGATAAAGATGACAGATACCTTCATTAAAGGAAAGAGTCAATCCTGGAGGGAGAGAACAGGCAAGCAAATGGCTAGACAACCTTAACAGGATTAGGACGAGGCTGAATGATCTCACAAATAAACTTAAAGAGCCCTTCCATGATGAATATTTCCTCGAGCAACCATTTGGTAAAATAATTGCTTGGGTAGGCTGATCAATAGTACAAGTTTGCCAAATGCACAGGGTGCAATCTTCATCCATCTAAACAAGAAAATTACAATTGGACCCAATAGAATCACAGCATTGTTATGGCTGCACCAGTTCTATGACCGAGTGCCTATCTCTTGCTTTTTCCCCAGATACCTCTCTCACCACTTTTTGCCAAATAATCATCCAATGCCCTCTTGGCTGCCTTCAATTGAATTTACCTCCACCACATTTCAAGGCGGTACGCTCCATACCCAAATTACTCACTGCATGATAAAGTCTTTCTCTCACATCACACTTGCTTCATTTACACATCACTTCAAATCTATGCCCTCTTGTTCATTTCTCATTTACATGCCATAACAGGTTCTCCCTATTCACTCGGTCCAACGCCACTCATGACTTTGAAAACCTCAATCAAATCTCCTCTCAGCTGCCTTCTCTCCAAGGAGAACTGTCCTAACTTCTTCATCCTTTTACTCATAACTGAGCATTTCTATCCTTGGAACCATTGTTGTAAATTGATCCAGCACTTTGTCCAATGCATTCACAACTTTCTAATAATGTGACACCCAGAAATATACACAATGCTCCAGCTGAAGTCTAGCAAGATTAAATGGTGGACAATGGTATAACTACAACATTTAAAAGGCACCTGGATTGGGTATATGAATAGGAAGGGGTTAAGAGGGATGCAGACCAAATGCTGACAAATGGAACTAGAATAATTTAGGAAATGTGGTCAGCATGGATGAGTTGGAGTGAAGGGTCTCTTTCTGTGCTGTACATCTCCAGGACTCTAAGCTGAGCATCATCATCTTGCTCTTACATTCTGCCAGGTGACATAGGATCCCACTTTCCAATTTTAATCACTGTAGTGGCTGTTTTGAGTGGGCACGCTGGAACTCTTTTTTAAAACCTACTGAAAAATTGAATCAAAGGGACATTAGCATGAAAGCACTGTCAGTTGACTGTTTTCCAGGCAAGAAACAGGCAGCTGGAAGTTAAAAGTCATCCAAGGGCAGCTGGATGCATTTTAAAGCCAACTTGATGCCATAATAGGCAGAAAGTGGGAACAATAATCCGGACAAATGAAATAAACTGGGCTGACACCTTTCTTCATCCAAACCAATTCTGTCATCCATCTTGCAAATGTACATTACCCTCTGGCACTATATCTCAGAGCTATCTTTTACTCTTAAAGATATTCCTGAATAAAAATAATGGCTGCATCATAAAACTTGACATTGAAAGATTAATATCATCCCTATTTCAGCACCTTTTCGTTAAAAGAAAACCAATTTTATGTTCCCATCTCCTGTCTATTTGTAATTCTCTTGGTTTCACACAAACAATATTTTAAATCTACTGTGAACGAGAGAAATGCATCAGCATACATCTACACAATCGCTCAACAAATCTCTTCCACAAATTATCTTTTCTCTTACAACCAGTACACACTATTTTCTAAGTCATTGACAATCCTCACCACAGCTGAGGAAAATATGATGAGATGAAATTTCAGGACTAATGTTATAAATATATATCACTGTTTGACAAATAAATGGAATCCATCTAAAGCAGAGAGGCATCAACCTATTGAGCTGAAAAGTGCTGACGTATCAATTGTCGTACGTCTACCTCAATAATCTCTGGTATTTGAATGACTCATTCAGTCGCTGTCAAACAAAAATTTTTATTAAGTATTTGACAAAGAGTCAGTGTAAAAGCTTAACTTTTAATTAAATTTAAATCATGCAGTTGCAGAATGAAGTAATACAAGTGCAGCATGTCTGAAGTGAGGGTCATCATGTCGAACATACTGCAATAAGTACTTATTTAATTATTTAATGTTATGAAGTGAAAGCTCCTAATGTTTATGGAACTGGGAAGTATTGCTTAAAACAGTAAAATATAGCCACTTTCCTCGAAATATCGATTCAAGCTTTTTCTTTGTAGTAAGATGCTTGCAGGTCTTTTTTGATTTTTAAACTTGATTTTATAGACTAGGTTGAATGGAGACTCCCAGACATATTGGCTGTTAATATTGCTGTACACAATCAAAAGGTATTGACCCTGTTAGGAATTAACTGTTAAC
Source organism: Hemiscyllium ocellatum (assembly GCF_020745735.1). Lineage (NCBI taxonomy): Eukaryota > Metazoa > Chordata > Chondrichthyes > Orectolobiformes > Hemiscylliidae > Hemiscyllium > Hemiscyllium ocellatum. The sequence goes on from NC_083401.1 coordinate 140,033,243, forward strand.
TCCTGTGGTGCAAGATAATGGCACCAGCTAAAACCAGACAATATTCAATCAAAGTCATATTTTGCAATAGCCATGCTTCTCTGACTCAGTGTCTGTACCATTAGATGAAACCTTTCAGGTCAATGAGAGAAGAAGAGTAAGACAATTGATTCCCTTCCCGTAAATGTGTACCGTGTGTCAGTACTGGCCAGTGCTGTGAAGAGATCTATGGCCTAAACGTGCCTGGATCCTTTTGGCTAAAGTAAGAGACATAGCAATGGATGTACCAACAGAGTGAGGGTAGTAAACATGCAAGACAAACAAGAAAGGAAATGACACAAGGAAATTGTGGGATGCATGGGAGGAATAATTAATTCTGAATTGATTGTATCCAAAACTCTCGCCACTTGGGTTTCCTTAATGTAATTTTTGTATAAGACCATAAGACATAGGAGTGGAAGTAAGGCCATTCAGCCCATCGAGTCCACTCCACCATTCAATCATGGCTGATGGGCATTTCAACTCCACTTACCAGCATTCTCCCCGTAGCCCTTAATTCCTTGTGACATCAAGAATTTATCAATCTCTGCCTGGAAGACATTTAGCGTCCCGGCCTCCACTGCACTCTGCGGCAATGAATTCCACAGGCCCACCACTCTCTGGCTGAAGAAATGTTTCCGCATTTCTGTTCTGAATTTACCCCCTCCAATTCTAAGGCTGTGTCCACGGGTCCTAGTCTCCTCGCCTAACGGAAACAAATTCCTAGCGTCCACCCTTTCTAAGCCACGTATTATCTTGTACGTTTCTATTAAATCTCCCCTTAATCTTCTAAACTCCAAAGAATACAATCCCAGGTTCCTCAGCCATCCCTTGTATGTTAGACCTACCATTCCAGGGATCATCCGTGTGAATCTCCCCTGGACATGCTCCAGTGCCAGTATGTCCTTCCTGAGGTGTAGGGACCAAAACTGGACACAGTACTCCAAATGGGGCCTAACCAGAGCTTTATAAATTCTCAGTAGCACAACGGTGCTTTTATATTCCAACCCTCTTGAGATAAATGACAACATTGCATTCGCTTTCTTAATCACGGACTCAACCTGCATGTTTACCTTTAGAGAATCCTCAACTAGCACTCCCAGATCCCTTTGTACTTTGACTTTACGAATTTTCTCACTGTTTAGAAAGTAGTCTATGCTTTTATTCTTTTTCCAAAGTGCAAGACCTCGCATTTGCTCATGTTGAATTCCACGAGCCATTTCCTGGACCACTCTCCCAAACTGTCTAGATCCTTCTGCAGCCTCCCCACTTCCTCAGTACTACCTGCCTGTCCACCTAACTTCGTACCTGTTGTAGATGAATCAGTACACTAATATTCATGATCATTCAACAATTGGATTATCATAAATACCAAGATTGTAGAAATCAACAAGATGAATTTTAAAAATCAAATTCTCTGACCAAAGGTGGGTCAAGTTTCTCCACAGTAATCGAGGGAAATCATTTACGATTATAATTGTTCATAAAAAGGACAAGCCACCAGAATTAAATATCCCTTCTAAATTAACAAATTCTCTGCAAATTTGAGCTATCAGAAAACTAACAGCATGTAAGTGGCATACAGTACATACAATGGTCATTCACTTGTTTGTTCTGGTGATTATGTACCACTTTCATTCCATTTTGCAGTGTTTGTTAAAGCTAGGCCATTTTCCAGTTTGGTCACGTTATGGGCACTCTGATCAGCATAAGTCATAGAAGCCTCCCAAGGGATGTATCCATGACAAGGAGCCTGTCTAAGAGAGGTAGATTATGAAGGATGGGTCTGGCCAAGGCAAGCAGTGTGACCAAGGAAAATATGATCAAAGGAAAGAGTTTCTAGCCATCCCAGGTTACCTTGGAGAGTCCCACAATCTAACAGTAATTGTCAAAGCAACTTAAACACAGTAACATATATTTTAAGTGCAAAGACAGACTACTTACCCCATTGAGCTTGCTTCACCATTCAGTATGATCTTGGCTGATCTGATTATTCCACATTCCTGCCAAACTTCACAATTTTTCATGCCCTTATTTATCAAGGATCAATAGTCTTTGCTTTAAAATACTCAAAAAGTACATTTCCACAATCATTTGAAGGAAGACATTCCAAAGACTCCTGACACTCAGTGAGAAAAAAAAAATCTTACCTTGATCCTAAAAGGGTGGCCCCTTATTTTTAAGACAGTGACTCCCTAGTTTAAGATGCTTTCACAATGGTCGCTAAATTCTGGCTGATAGAAGCCTAGCCTGCCCAAGCTTTCCTCATCAATCTGCCCATTCCAGATATTCCTACACTAAACCTTCCCTGAACACTTTCCAAAGCATTAATATTTTTCCTTAAATAAGGATACCAATATTGTTCAGTGTTCCAGCTGTGGTCACACTAAACTAACGTATAACTGAAATATAACTTCCAAACTTTTAAACTTAATTTTTCGCATTTAATTTTCCCACTTTAATAACTTTTCTTCTTACTTGCTTTACCTGCATTCCATCCTTTATGACACCAAAATGCCTAGCATTCTCAGAGCTCTGTACTCACTCACCATTTAGATAACATATCTGTTTTTCCTATTCTTCCTGCCAGCATGGACCATTTCATTTTTCTCCACATCATTTACCAAATCTTTGACCATTCAGTTAAACCATCCATATGCCCCTCTAAACTCCTTAGCTCCTCTTCACCTTAACTCTAACTTTTTTTGACTACCTTTGTGCCTTAAGTAAATTTAGTGAAGATACATTCAGTTCCTTTACCCAAATTATCCATATAAATAATAAAAGAAAATTGAGGCTCAACACTGGCATACTACTCGTTGCATTTTGAAAATTGAAAAAATGACCCTTCTATCCCTTCTCTTTTAACTAGCCAATCAATATCCATGCTAATTTAGAGCCCCCACACCATGAGTTTTTATTTTCTGTAATAACCATTGGTGTGGCACCTTATCAAGTACCGTCTTGAAATTCAAGTACACTATATCCATTGGTTAGTAAAAAGTGAGGTCTGCAGATGCTGGAGATCAGAGCTGAAAATGTGTTGCTGGTTAAAGCACAGCAGGTTAGGCAGCATCCAAGGAACAGGAAATTCGACGTTTCGGGCCAGAGCCCTTCATCAGGAATCATTCCTGATGAAGGGCTCTGGCCCGAAACGTCGAATTTCCTGTTCCTTGAATGCTGCCTAACCTGCTGTGCTTTAACCAGCAACACATTTTCAGCTCTATATCCACTGGTTCTCTTTATCGCTTCAAATAACAAGATTGATTAAACATGATTTCCCCTTTCACAAAATCATATTGACTCTACCTGATCAGCTTCTACTCTAAGTGCGCTGTTACAACATCATTATTAATAATATCCACCTTTCCTGTGAGAATTGTTAAGCTTACTGGCCTGTATTTTCCAGGTATCAGTCTTGCTTCCTTTTTGAATATTGGAGTTACATTTGCTATATTCTAATCTTATGAATCCATTCATGAATCCAGAACTTCTTTTGAAAATGAGAACAAACATATCAACTATACCAATAACCATTTCATTTAAGATCTGAGCTTGTGTTTGTCAGAACACGAAGACTGGTCAGTCTGAGCAATTTGATTGGTACCTGATGATTGTAATTGTCCTCAGTTTGTTTCTTTCTTTCATTTCCTAATTTATATCTATTTCTGGAATGTTACGTGGAGCTGAACTTTCCATTATTAATTCCCCAGATTACATGATGTAATGCTCACTTTGTTGACTTTTTTTCCAAATATCTATAGAACACTTACTATTTTTATCTTGCCAGCTAGCTTTCTCTCCATATTAACATTTAAACCTTTTTTCTATCTTCTCCAATCTTAATATCTCATTCATGTATGTAAAATTATGGGATTTTTTTTCCATCTTTAAGTTTGATTCTATATTTAACATTTTAATTTTAGCAAATCACAGATGGAGGTCTTCTCTTTGGAATATATCTGTTCTGTGTATTCTGAAATATCTCCTTAAATATCGGCCTCTGCATCTTTATCATCCTTCAACCTAATTTGCCAGTTCACTTTCGCGAGCTCTGCTTTCACGATCTCACAACTGCATTTATTTAAGTTTAAATTACCCATCTTGGACCCACTCTTCTCTCCATTAAACGGAATGTAAAATTTAATCATATTGGCTTTTAGGGTACCTTCACCTGTGCAGTCATTAATTATTTTGTCTCATTGCATAACACTAGATCTAGAATAAACCACTATCTGGTTAGTTCCAGGAGATTGTTCTAAGAAACTACTCTAAATAAAATTTTATGAATTGCTCACGTCGGCTTTCTTTTTCTATCTGACTTTTCCAATCTATATGTAGATCAAGATACACCACAACTGTGACCATGTCTTTCTCGTGAGCTCCCATCATTTCTTCCTTTCCTTCATGTTACCATCTAGTTATTGTCACAGGGCCATTACATCATTCCCACCCATGACTTCATGTTGATATAATTTCTCAACTTGAAGCAGACCACGTCTGCAAACTGGTTTCCCATCATACCCTGAACTTAGACCATTCATGTTTAATACCACTTCACCTTGTCCTGTTTTCCTAAATGTCATGTACGTTTTAATATTCAACTCCCAATATGTGTCATCCTGCAACCATGTCTCCGTATTAGCCATCAAATTGTACCTATTTACTTTTTCTCGCAATTTCACCACCTGTTTTGTTTTGAATGCCACATGCACTCAGATACAGAGCCTTTAGTTTAGTCATTTTATTATTTTTGTTACCTCTATAGTTATCTACTGATTTGTGGTAAGATTTGTAATCTCTATTCTTTATTTATTGATCTTTTATCACTTCCTATATTAACACCTTCCTCTCTTGCCTTGTCTCTACTCTTTGATATACCACATCCTCCTAAACTCAACCCACTATTTAGTTTCAAACCATCTCCACTTCTCAAGTTGTGCAGTTCACCAGAACACTAGTCCCAGCACAGTTAAGCTTCTATTATCTTGATGGTACAGTCCCCACTTGACTGAGTACAGACACTAGTACCCCACAACTACGATGACTTTACCAGTCTTTGAGCCATTTTTCTATTTTATTTGCCCAATGTCAATTGCATATGACTCAGGTAATAATCCAGAGAATATTGTCTTTGAAGTTTTGCTTCTGAATTTGATGCCTCGCTCTCATATTGATTATGCAGAACCTCTTTCCATGGTGGCCGTGTTGTTGTTGCTGCTGCTAACAAAGTTGATGGGTGATGCAGAGTGATGCCGGCAGCGTGGGTTCAATTCTCACATCGGCTGAGGTTATCACGATGGACTCTCCTTCTCAACCTCTCTCCTCGCTTGAGGCATGGTGACTCTCAGGTTAAACTACCACCAGTTGTTTCTCTCGAATGAGACAGCGGTCCTATGATGCAGTGGGGACTATGATAACATAACTTTGGTTGTTATCTATGTGAACTGTGATGACTGAAACCTCCCCCCAGGTTCCTCTTCAGTCTCCAGCAGATATTCTGAACCCTGGCATCAGGCAGGCAACCTAGCCATCTAGACGAGTCAGTGCCCTTACACTGTCCCCTATACCACTACATACCTTTCTGCTTCTCTGACTATGATGGTTTCTTGATTCAAGGTACCATGGTCAGTTGTTTCATCTACTTTGCTCACACCTGTTGGACAATTAGGAAGACTGAGGCTTTTGTTCTTCCAAGTCTCCTAACCTGCTTCAGCTGTGGTCACACTCTCCTGTCGCTGACCACTGACCAAATTAAAAGACCATATTCTAACAAATGTGACCACTTTCTAGTTCAAAATGTCCAGGGAATGTTCCTGCTCCCTGATATATCACAGTGCAACCTCAACCTTAGTGATTCAGAGGCAAAACTCCTTAAACTGCACATCGGTTTGCCCAGGAAGTTTGTTAATAAAAATTCAGAAGGAAAATCCAAGGACCAATTTGCAAAAATGTTTGATTCCCTACTCGCTTAGTGGTGATGTTTAACTCTATGGGGCAGTGGAACCAATTATGAGAGTCGCAGAGCCAATGAGCTACTCTGTCAACTCCATCTCCTCACGGAGATGCTTTATCATTAACACTTTATCGAGGATTCATGTTTGGAGGGAGAGAAGGTACCAAATTCATCTCTTTGATCTTTCAGATCAGAAACATTTTTGAGAGTCCAATACGATTAAAGAATCACTGATCCAATTGTTTGCCTGAAAAAACCTTTGATTCCTGAATAAACTGCATCTGCAAAGATTCCTGTGGTAACTGCTTCTATTAGTAATATTTGTTCTATTAGTAATATAACTGCCAGGATGCTGATTGAAAGCAACCTTGAACATTTCATAACTATCCTTTTTCCTACATAAATTAATGAAAAAAGTTTTTTTTTCCCCTACAAATAACCCAAACTTTCTCTGTAGAGTTTATTTAGAAGACTAAATACTCACACTTTCCTATTTCAAACAATTTTTTAAAAAATGGTTGTTTATATTAAAGAAACACAGTTCTATTTTCTTTTCTCAAACTACTATAGCGAAAACATATATAATGTAATTTGCCACTTCAGTAACTGGAGAAAACATTTACTTTTAGATTGTGACTGTTGGAGTGATTGGAACAACAGTGGAAAAAAGGCTCTCCCAAATCTCTGTTCTCACATCTGTCTTGGTTGGGCTGGAAAGGTCTTCTACTGAGTATCACTGGGGGGAAAAAAAAATCACTTCCCACCTTTGCTGATCTCCTATTCGAAGGCCTGCAGCGAGGCATCACTGAGCCCAGGGGCCATCCACGGCCTGGTCTGAGGTATCAAACAAAAGTGACAGATATTTTTCCACATGTATAAGGAAGTCAAGAGGTTCTGGTTCCGGTTACAGCAGCAGAGGTAATCCTGAGTCAGAGGGGGCAATAATTTCTAGATGGGGCATCTCTTATGTATGTTGCCCAGACCTTGGATTTGGTGAATCAGCAGTAGGCTGACAACATCCTCCAGCATAATCATGGGAGTCACCATTTTACCTGCCTCTCTATAACTAATATGCTGAGGTGAGCTGACCTGCCTTCCAGTGAGAAAAGGAGACAGTGAGGTCTGCAGATACTGGAGATCGGGGTTGAGAGTGTTTTGCTAGAAAAGCACAGCAGGTCAGACAGCATCCGAGGAGCAGGAAAATCGATGTTTTGGGCCAGAGCCCTTCATCAAGAATGAGAAAAATCTACTTTTCTGGTTTTGCTTCTTAACTTAAGACTGCACATTGGAAGATTCTGCCCATCAATTCGATTATCTCCACAGGGTTGCCTTACCTACTGAATAAGTTAGATTAGAGCGGTGCTGCAAAAGCACAGCAGGTCAGGCAGCATCCGAAGAGCAGGAAAAAAAAAATCGATGTTTTGGGCAAAAGCCCTTCATCAGGAATCTCTGATTTCCAACATCTGCAATCTTCACTTTTGCCTTACCTACTGAATATTTATTGCATTTAACATTTTTATTATCAAACAGACAGTCATTCAATCTAACTGAGAGCTGTATGCCTTACAATCCTGAAGTGTCAGATTTGAATCCCATGGTTGTCTGAAAGTCAGATCTGATCACATAAACTGCAATGGGTTTTGTCAGTTTTTTGACCATCCGCTAATAAAGTGCCTTTCTTTAGTTTACAGTGAAAGTGGCAGAGAAAGCCAAAAAAAAGTCTCAAAAATATAGCCACTGCTTGTTCTGAACTAAGGAGCCAAACATGCTTCGGCCATTGTTTAAGGTATGGGTGCCAAAGTAAAACAGGAGTCTGTTCAGTTATTGGACCCTCCTGATGCCTCAGATAAATACCTTTAGGTTAATTGTAAGTATAGAGAAAGCCAAATCCCAATGTTTGTTTTATCCTACGTAAAGGTGGTATAGATATGAATGGCTTTATTAACTGTGTACATAAAGATTTCCTTTCATGAGTAAAATGCTTATTTTCAATAGAAAAAAAAGGAACAGATCATGCTTTCCAATCGTTTAGGGTAAGTCACACTGCAGCCAATAGTATGGTATATTTCTTTCTGCTTGGTACAGCAGCTTGAATAGGGTTACTTTACCATCTAGGTATTGGAAGGGGACATGACGTCAAAAATTGGGCAGTAGACAAAAAACAGCAACATAAAGATTTCTCGTCAGATTTCTTTAATAAAACAATCTGTTGTAGTTAATGAAACCATAATTATTTTGACACATGTTCAATTTTCACATAATTGAAAGCCAATTGAAAATTGAACAACAAAATGAAATAAGGATTTATTCTGGTATTTAAGGGCAGATCTTTAACCCAGCTCAGCCAATTTGCCAACTGTGGCTCAATTGGAAACACTATTGTCTTGGAGAAAGATGGTCCCAGATTCAAGTGCCCCTCCTGGGATTGAACACGAAGTTCAAAGTTGACACACTGAAGAAGTGATATTCCTTCAAAAGACGTTGACTTTCAAATCTACTTCCTTGGTCAGATGCATGAGAGTTCACTATTCTGAAGAACTGAAGAGTTATTAAATATTTATCCATTAGATAAAATCAAGACAACAAATGAGAGCATGGCTGTTTGTGAGAATTTGCAGAATTAGCTGTATTGTTTCATACATTATTACAGTGATTACAATGCAGAAGTACTTCGCATTGAGGGCCAAGTGTTTCAAGATTTCCAATGATCATGATAAATAATACATGCACATTTTTCTTTTGTTATACACCTGTAAAAGCAGGTACATAGCTAGAACTGCTGTGCAATCACTTGACGTATTCTTACTTAATTCTCACTGCTCATCATAACTGGGCCTTTTTTGTTTGGAAGGCAGAGAGCAACCTGCCCAATACAGAAGTCCAATAACATTTATAGGTCTCCAATGGCATTACCTGAAGTAAAGTGCCCTGTTTAGTACAGTTCTGAAAGAAGAACAGGTTACCTTAATGGATTCAAAAATGGTCTTTATTGGGGCCAGGAAGAGCAAGACTGGTCATTCACAACTCAAGGGAAGTCAAAGCCCAGATTTTTCAAGGCACTATTCATGTTGGAGCAGAGGTGGAATGGCTTGAAAAACATCTGACAAAACCCAATTCTGGGATTCGCACCCCTATTAATGTTTCTAGCAATTCTTACCAGCATGGGATCAGTCTGCATGCAACACTAC